>NC_092361.1:22780618-23517030 GCF_030848805.1 Temnothorax longispinosus | reverse complement strand
AGATACAACGTAGCTACGTGGCAGATGTAATTCCGCTGTTGCGCATCGGGGTCGGTGAGTGATAAATTAATATGTCTGTTGAGGTAATTGATAACTGGATTTTACCAGTTGAAATAATAATATGATGTAAGATCCCATATATATTTATTGCTATAAAATAGAAGATTTTTTTCTAGTTAATTATCTAAGTAATTATTTTAGAATCGAACAGTTTTACATCATTTGACAATAATTTTAAAATAACATATTATACAAAAAATAATTTTAATAATTAGCACAGTACAACGAGATATTTTTATCAATTCTAATTGTGTGAAAAATTTATTATCCTTTCCGGATCTTGCGTCATTCATCTGAATTTTTCATCTACATGCTTTTGAGATGAGATTTAGTAACAAATCGTTCGAATCGATGAATACACGTATATGGGCCTTAGATTCTATCGAATGGCGCGTCTAGCATTTTTCGCTTATTTAATTTTAAATTAAAGTTTATTCATATTATAAAGTTAGTATTTAAAATAATATAAAGTTTAATATAAAGTTCATAGTCATAATCGAATCTCTTCGAATTAAAACTGTCGACATAAAGATTTTTTTTTAATTCAAATTTGTTTTTTATTGAATATATATTTTAATTATTGAATATTATATCTTAATTGCTACGAATAAACGCGCGCAAAGACTAAATGTTAAATTAATTCATGTTTTAAAGAAATTATTATTGTTATTGTTTATTTTTAATTTTGTACTTAATTGATTTAATTAATATAATGGGCCCTTCGCGACGTGTTCGTGTTTCGCGGATTATACAAAAGCGTAAATTCTTACGCTTATTGCCGGCAATGATTAGCCGGCAGCAGGAGTATTTCTTCTTGTTATCGATCTCTGGCTATACGAGGCATGATACGGCCAGGTATTACAAAAGGTGAGTCCACTCTGGCCGGAAGAAAGAAGACGAAGAGGATTAAGGTAGATTGGTGTGGTACACCAATCAAAGTACAAATAATAGTACAGATAATGGTAAGCCTATATAAGGTTATTTTGTATATGTGCGATTGCACGTAATCAGAGACGGAAAGGTACCGTCTCGAATCTCTATTTTGCGCAAATTAAACTAAACTAAACGTAAATTAAACTCTCAATAAAACTCCTAAACGGTTCCAATTTACAACTAAATTTGCGTGTGCTTTTCTGATTTCGCGTAACCGCGATCGTAACTATAGGTATACCAGATAAAGACACGGGTAGGTAGGAATATTATGCGTAAATAGGTAGGAATATGGGTAAAAAATATATAAAAAATCGGGTAGGTAGGGATATGGGTAAAAACTAGATAAAAATCGGATAGGTAGGGATACGAATAGGTAGGGATGAGGGAGGAGTAATTCAATAATGAAAAAAATTAATGTGCTTTATAATTTTAAGAAATTTAAATGGTATAAGGGGATAAACATGGTAAAATTGCCCCGGGCGAATATTTAATTGCCACTTTGAGGATATGTAGGTATTGATAAAAGACAATGACCCTCAAAAAATCAGACGTCTAACTCAACGGTTTTCGAGTAAATAAAAAAATACTTAAAAATTAAAAAATATTTTTTTCTTGAGAACGGCTTGATCGATTTTGATATTTTAATATGTTATAGGGACATATAAAGACTTTCTTGAGACAGAGTAACAACCATATAGAGTTTCATTATGCAGTAAAAGATATTGTTTTTTTCCAAAAATCATTTTTTTAAGCATGATTTGAGCAAAATTATGAAATTATTTTTTTTATAAGCTTTATACTCTCTTATATAAAATATATTTTTTTCGATTGATTCGTAATGGTGCGCCGTACTGAAAAAAAATAAATAAAAACTATTTTATACTATAAATTTTCCGGATTTTGATATTTATTGGTCGTTATTTTATAATAACAATCTATATATTATAGATTTGTACGAAAAAATTTAAATTATTTTACTAAAATTGGTAGAATAATTTTTAGATCAATTTATTAATTTTTATTATTTAAAAAAACAAACAACGACGGTATTTTTATAATTAATTATTTATTAATTAATTAATCTACATGGTTATTAAAATATCATCAGAAACTTTGCATTTGTCTCTATCAATACCAACAAAAATAATTACATGTCGATAAAATTAAAAATAACATAATAAAGCATATATTGCAATTGCACATTGATTTTCAGTCTTTATCACTGTCTTCTTCGATCACTGTACTGGTTTGATTGTGATAGGAGAATGAAGGAAGGGAAGAAGAAGAAATGGCCATGTAAAAAGAAAAAACAAAAAATTAAGATGAAAAAAGTATTAAAGATGGAAATTTCAGTGAAGGACTTACGAAAAATTTCCCGAAGAAGAAATTGAAAAAATTACGGTGGAGAAAGAGGATAACAGGAGGAGGACATCGTTAAAAGGAATGGCACGGAATAACTCGATGAAGCATCGTGATAGAAGAAACAATGTAATAAAAGAGGAAGAGAAAGAGCGATTTATCGAAAGATGATCAAGAAAGAATAGAAGAAAAAGCCATGTAAAAAAGATAAACGGAGGACTAAGATAAAGGAAGTATTGAAGATGAAAACTGCGGTAGAGAAAGAAATTATGAGAACTTTGTCCAGGAAGAATCGAAGATGGCAGAGAGAATAACGACGGAAGAAAAAGGATCGAGAAAAGACGTTAAAAAAATAATCAAGAGGAATCTTTCAGGGAGACATCACGATAGAAAGGAAAATACAACGATTGAAGGACGAAGACCGGAAAAAAGAATGGAACAAGAAGATAGAGAAGTCCAAGCGCAAAGACGATAAACGTGACGACGATCATAAGGAATCCAGATATAACAGCGATCACAGGAGTTCCAAGCGTAACAACGAGCACAGATATTTTAGGCGAGATGACGATCACAGAGATTGTAAGTACAACGAGGATCGTGAAGATTCTAGAGACAGCAGCGTCGAAGCGAATGGGAAACGAAAAGCCTCGCCGCGGGAGAAGATTGGTACTACGGAGAACCGGATAAACCGCGAGAGAATCCGGAGGACGCCAAGCAGAAGCGAACGGTGAATCTTCTGAACTCGAGGAGTATAAAATATTTATATAATTTTATACATAAAAAATTATATAAATATTTTATACTTTCTATTTGTTGATCACGAGACATAAATACCATTAGTAAACTTAAATTAGAGCAGTTAATTAGAAAAATTTAACATTTTAATTGTTAAACTTTTATTTGTTTTCTATCTTTTATTTCCTTTATATTTTATTTAGATAGCATACGAAGTATTATAAGTAAACATATTAAAAATTTTTTTTATCGATTTTTAATAAAATAGTGAATATGCAAAACGTAAAAAAATAGATATTAATGAGATATTTAATGTGATTATTTTCACTGTTTTTTTTGCCAAATATTGGGATTAGATATTTTAAAATTACTGGATACTCTCTTCCACACAAAGCAATTTTCTTTTTAAAGCAGTTTATTTCTCCTAAATCAAGATATTTTGAAACAGAAGTAGGTCAAATTGCGATAAATTTAATATTTTATTATCTCTTTTGTCATGAAACATACTATAAGTATAATAAAATTATATAATAAAATAAACATTCAAGGAATACGTATTTCAAAGAATACGTATAATACACATGAAAACAATTGTTATGTTTTAATTTCGTTACTTTTTTTTTCTGCTTCTTCACGTATTATTTTAGCTACTACAGACAGTCCCTGAAAAAATAATAAAAAATATCAATATTTTAAATTTAAACGCACATCCACAACTAATATTTTTTTGTGTTATTAAAATAAGAAGAAAGGAAACGTCGGTTGTAGAAATATTTAAATTTTTAATTTTGCCTATTAATATTTCTTCTTTTGCAGTTTACAAGAATTATGCATATAAAAATATATAATTGTTTTATATAGATCTTCTGTGACAATGAGTAAAATTATTAAATTTATGCGGCATTTTTTAAAGATATGTACGTTATATTGTATTTGATAAGTAATTAAAATTAATTTTCAAATTTACTTTGTCCATTTCTTCTAATGAAGAATAACTGTAGCTAAGCCTCAAATGACAATCATGTTTTGAAGTATCATAGTTGAAGGTATTTCCAGGAAGAACAAAAACACCTTGCGGCACGCATTTGTTCAACACTAAATCCAATGTGTTATCCACAACCGTTACTTTAATCCAAAGAAACATCCCACCTTGAGGTACGTACCATTCTGCCAAACCTAACAAGTATAACGATTTTATTATGTAAGAATTTCAAAGCTACTTTTAAAATTCAGGTTAACAGAGATTAAAATAGGCAGAGCATTCGAAAATTATTTATTACAGACTGATTAATTTAATATTGGTTCTTCTTAATAAAAATATCGAGGTGCTTTGAGTAAATCCAAACTTTTAAAACGATTAACATATATACCTTTTAAATGTTTTTCAACCATGGTCAGCATCATGTCACGTCGCTCCTGATAAAATTTTTGAATATCTTTGAAATGTTGTTCAAATTGTTGCGGGGTCCAATTCTCGAAGAGTTTGTAAATCAGCATCTGAAGAAAAGATTATTGTAAATGATTTATGACATATACTTAACAAAATAATTTTATTCGTAAATTTATATCCGAAACGCTAGTAATAATATCTACTTATATGTATATATACATGATAATTATCATATTATTAAGACCTCGTTAAAAAGTCAAATTGTTAATACGCAATGGAAGATAATCATAATTAAAAAAAACTTCTGTAGCAGATAAGATACTTAAGTCTGATAAAGTATTTAATTACATTTACCCTACAATCTCTGTTATATCTGTTATATACATGTATGTAAAAGAAATTATCATGATAGTACTAGTCGATAAAGTAAGTTAAAAGACATTGAACCGAGCTTTACCTGAGATACATTTGATGGATGAATGATCGAGTTTTCCATGTGAAGTTGCAATTTAGCTGAGATATCTGGGTGTGCTGTGACAACACCAACGCGAATTCCAGCACTCATAATTTTGCTGAATGAGTCCAATCTGATAACGCGACCATCAGTATCGAGGGAGAAAAATGACGTGGGCTGTTCACCGAGAAAGTGAATGAAACAGTAAGGATCGTCCTCGACGATTAGGAAGTTGTATTTCTGCGCCAACTCGTACACTTTTCTTCGTCGGGTCTCCGACAAAACGGTGCCTGTAGGATTTGCTCCCGTTGGATTGATATAAAGTAACTGCAAAATATAGCAAAAGCTGCATATTTATTTAATAAAAAGAAAGAGTTTTAAAGCAGTACGACAATCATTATATAAAAGGAAATTAATGAAATAAAGGTCGTATATAATAAAAAATAAATTTAAAATACGAATATGTCAATTATATGAGTGAACTAATCGCGAGATTATCAATTTAAAATAGGTGATTGATTATTATCGACACAGATTCTCGTCTTAAAAAAAAACTTTGGGATATTTAACGTGCCGTCAACCATTGGACCACTAGCAAAGATTATCATCTTCTAAAATAGTTATGGTTATGATACGATATATTCGAGCTATTTGATATTTTAATTATTTTTAAATGGAAGTATTGACATGCTTGTCAAAAGCTCTTGAGTTATAAGTAAAGTAAAAAATTTCTCGCAAATGATAGAGAGACAAAAATAAATAATTGCTTCTTTATTATTTCTTGCAATTTTAAAAAGAACATTTGGCACAATACCGCTATTTTCTGACTTACTTTTGGCATCGGTTTACCATCCTTAAATCTTTGTTCGCATTCTTTGGTGATTTCCTCGGGAATTATTCCATCAGCATCTTGGTGAATCTCTATAACATTCGGTGCCAATGGTACTAACTATAAAAATAAAAGAAAAAAAGAATGAGATAACCTTCTGAAAATTATTCTCTATATAAATAATTCATTCGGGTCTTCTACATGTTAAAAAAACAATACTATGTTAGTAGAATAAATCAAAGATTTAATTTTTTGTATCAAATCTATAAGCAATGTAAAATTGTCCTGTTCTTTTAAATACAGTGAATTATTCACATTAATTAATGTATTGTTTAATATATAAAAATATTAACACAAGATTATTGAGAATTTAATACTTTACGAGATATTTTATATAAGATATATTAACTTTTTAGTCAATTTAGACAATATTGTAATTGTATAATATGATATAAATTTTTAAGTTTTAAGTAACTTTTCTTGCGCTTTCTACTAGAGATTTGTATTTCGCACCTCTGTCGTTTATTATTCTTTCATAATATAATTTTAAAATAACAAACCGCTCCGAGTATGCCTATGTATAATGGCGCTTGAATCATAACTGGGTCATTTTCATCGATCATCATTTCAAAGATCTTACTGCAACCGTCCAAAGAACCGTTCGTGAACACGACTTGCCAATCGCTTCGTTTTGGTGTATGCCACATTTTCTGGAACTCCTTCCATTTTTCTATTAACGGTGCATAACTTTGGCAAGAAAAATGATAAGCGTACGATTCAAGTATGTTAAAACGTAAAATATATTATTAATTAATTAATTAATTAATGAAAATGCTTGTATTACATTGATAAGTAATATAAGATTTAATTATACCATAGAAGCATGAAAAAATATTATAAAAATATAAAAAAATTAAAAATAAAGTTGAATAAGGTATAAAATTAGTTCAGAATGTTAATGTTGATATTTACCCCTGTGAAGATCCATATTGTAATGCTGTAGATACTTCATGTTTGCTAAGATTTACTGGGATATTATATTTATATGTCATAGAAATAGAATTAACGGGATACGTTGCGGCATTTGGCATACCGGCAGCCAGAGTTATACTATTTGGCTGCGTCAAGTAGAGCTCGGCTAATTAAAATTTTGAAACAATAAATAGTTACAAAAGAACTAAAATGACAAGTAGACTAATAAGAAAATATCTATGCCATGCATTCTGCATAGAAAATTTCGATTCTTATTAAGCAATTAAGTAAGTTTTTATTGGAAAGTATATGTATTTGTTTCGCCAATAATTAATAAACGAGAAAGACTCTATTTTTATATTCGACAACGTTTGGCTAATTTCGTGACAATTCTACCATTGGTTTTGGTCAGATTAATCGTCAAGACTTTTTCGAGCACGGGTTTTGGTCGTTTAAATCAAGATTAAATCAATTTAGATTAAATTAAATAAAAGACTTTTATTGAAACGTGCTATGTATACATATAAATCAAAGTTATATATGTATTATGATATGTGTATTATATTTGATTTTCTAATTAATATACGATAATCTTTACGATTTTTCAAATCGGTCATCAATAAGAAATGATCAGAATTCAAATGGCAGATTGTTTTCGAACTAAATTGAACTGAATTTAATCTTATTTTTTTGTTAGCTTTGATATCGAGTGAAATCGGCAATTGACAAGTTAAAATTGAAGAAAAAATCATCTAATAAACAGATAAGATATTCCTATCAAAAAGAAAAATTCCTATCAAAACGATAAATTACTATCTTTACTCCAACAGTAATACATACTTTTTGTTCTTATGTATATTGTTCACAACCATGGCAACACATGATGTAAATTAATATCTCTATTGAATATTTCAAAATTCGGGGATATAATAAATATATTGTAATATATAATATTTTAAAAAGCTTTAAATATGCAGTTATAACGTGTATCACAAAATTTTTGTGTAAAATGTTTTCCTATATTCTCACGATTCAGCTTAATGAACATTTTTAGTTAGCTGTGAGAGATTACTTCAATAAATACGTAAAAAAAATAATTATAAAAGAAAAAACCTGTTTCTTATTTTCAGTTGTTTTATTCAAAGGTAAAAAATAAATTGCCATAATATAAGAATATTTTTAGATGTTTGTTTGCGACACTGAATGACGAAATGCATAATGAATAAAAATTATGAGGGCAATGATTACTTACTCAACTGTCTAATTAAGTTCGGTCGTCGTCTGTTGGTCGCTTTAGAGAAGAACTTGGTGTAATCCATAATGATCTTTATCGTGCGAGATAACTGTCACAATCCCTCTTTTTTTCTTGATGAGATCTGCTCTTGTAGATGCTATGTCGCGCGTAATTGCACGTATTATCTGTACTGGATCTGTAACACTGGATTTGAAGACTTCTACGATACCGAGATTTTAAAGCAGTATTGTTAGTAGTGCCACTTTTTTCACGTAAGCGCGGTGAAAATGGTCCGGTAAAGTCGTTATATATAAGAATATTGTAAATATCTTGTGTTTATATATTTGTCTCTAAAGGTTATCTGTAAATAAATAAAATGTGCCATAAGTTATGAAAGGTTTTGGTACATCATTTTTAGCTCTTTTCTCTGGTTATATATATTTGCATTAAAAAACATTACAAATTTTCATTTAACTATAATTTTAATCTTATTTACCTTTAACTTCGCTAATCTGGTGCCCGTTAGAATCTTTTGCGCTATATGACGCGTATATTGTTTACACAGCTGTACGCGATTGAAATGCGTGAAGAAAAGCGAATACCACACTGTAACTTGCAACACTGCTTTAAAGACACATCTGCTGCGCCTAATGAGAGATTCACGATAAAAATTAATAGAGTTATCATATCAGTCTTAGATAAGAGTTGTTTACAGCAATGTCTCCCAACATCGTATGTTAAATGTTATCATATAATGGACTTGTTTTAAAAATTGCACTATTTTAAAATCATGATGATGATAACGATAAAAATAGAAATCAAATAGGAATTGTACGTGTGAATGAATATACGTGAAATATATACAAAAGTTCTTTTCTATGCAGTTATATAAACAATTAAATGTAATATGGTTTGATGTGAATACTTTAAATATAGAAGCAAAAATAAAATAATCACAAAAATAATAATAAATAATAACTATAAAAATATTTATTGTTCAATATTGGAACACGAAAAGATTTTAATGAAACTTATATATTAACATATCGTACCTTTATATGATAGGATGCTATTAAAGAAAAAGTAGAAATTTTGAAATATAGTCATAACATTTATTCCAATTTATTAACATCTTGTACGTGTATGTATATATGTATGTATACTTGTGTGGGTAACCACGTGTATCTGTAAGCGTGTATGTCACTGTTTCCATCGCCTTTGTTGTTTATTTTTTTTTTCCTTTAACGCTTCGGATAACATTTTGAGTAACTTATTGTATTATGTTGCCCGATAAACGCTCCATTCGATATCGATCGATCGATCATACGCGCACAGCGCACGATCGGCAGTCGGTTGGATTTTCGATCGATCTCGAGTAAAAAAAGAGCCATCGACGTCGAACAGAACGTTCGGCTTTCGGGTTTCGTTCCGGCGACCGACAGAACGGGGCTTGTATGTTGTTTGTCGGACATAAATTCACCAAATTGTTGACTCCATCCGTTTCCCTAATTGTTTTTTTGTAATCGGCTCGATCGAGTGACGTTAATGGTCGTAAAGAACAATTGATGAACGAAAAATAAAGTGAGGGAAGTCAAGGCCCACATCGCTAACAAACTTGTACCTAGTTTTATACAAAGATATATATGAAGAAAAAGCTTAGCAGAGCTAAAGTATCGCGAGAGATAAAAATAACAGTGTTAATGAAACTAAAAATTCTTGACTAGATTCAAATGTTAAATAAGTTTCGATATTGGTTGACTTTACATTAATCATATGACTCCAATTTCTAGTTTTATTTGCAAGTCACTGACAGTTCTCATACATTGCGTATATCATATTGTAATTAATAAATAAGATATTTAGCAATAAAAAATATTTTTCTTATAAATTATTATTATGGCAGTTAATACATTACGTGTTAATTGCTACAGCAGCGCCGTTTGCTGGTATTAAATTTTTTTTGTTCTTCTTTTAGTTAACCCTGTCACTTTTCCATCGATATATATATATTCTATCATATCTTTAAAAATATTTTTTTTTGGGAAAATATATTCTGTAAGAATATTACAAGTGTATATCTTACTGGAATAATAATTGTTAAATATATCTTTAAGTGAAAGTGAAAGAGTTACATTTTTTTAATTTGTATATATATTTTCCACTTGTTCTTTTGATTATACTTTGATTAATACTTTTATATTTATTGCGACATATACGTATATTTAGACGATACGTTCAAGTATTCTTTTTACGAAAAGGCCTTGCAATTATATTAAAATATTAATACACATATATACAAATAAAATATATGTAATTACACGTTTGCATTTAGTTAGATATAATATTTTTTATATCGAAGTATGTGTGATAACGTATGTATGGAAGAAATTTTATATATGTACAATTTTTCATTCCCAATTGGTGTAATTCTAATACATCATTATTCTTATAAAAAATTAATTTGAATTTAATTTTGTGCAGTAGCGAAAATAGCCATAAATAAGAGATTTTGACATTTGTTATATAATCGATGCACTTGTGTGCAATGTTCTCGAAAATTATAAATAATCGCAAAATATCGATAAAATTGCGACCGAAAAATATTTCAACATTTGTTTTCGAATTCGTCACTCGTGCCGAATTGCACCATTGGGTTCACCGTCATCCCATCGTGTCGGTCGACGGAATATCTCTGTACCGTTTTTGAGGCCGTTCTTGCTGTACGCTGGTTTTCGTTATCATTTTTTTTTTTTGCGTTTTCTCACACTTCCGCCAAGTCCAAGTCTCGTTCTCGCAATTAACACGGGTTCGCCGTGGAGCTATTTACAAAACGGAACACTTAACAACTGCGCCTGCGTTTAGTTTATTGCGAGCTAATTATCGAGCCGTCAGTTTTTGTTATTTTTTTTTTTCATTCTAACGATAACGCAATTAATGGGCGTCCGTTTATGTAACACGCGCATTCTCTCATCACTAGCCGACACGTTCGCACGGACTCTCACATCACTGAATTTCAGAGTTGCAGTTTTTGAGAGGCTCTTTTTTTGAGCCCATTTAATGACTGCATGTTTCATTTAAATTAATGATTTAAATGAAAGTTCGCTTTGATGGGGCACGTCTTGAAGTCGCATGTTTGCATTCCGCTAATCTGCCGTAAAACTAACGCCATTTAGGAGCAATGAATATAACACGCAACATATTAATTTTTTCAGTGGAATTTTTTTAGATCTATTTGGTAAATTACGTTTAAATTTTTTATTTAAATATTCAATGTAATGTACATTATTAATTAATATTCTTTATCATGTTTAATGAAAGGAATTTCACGTTCAAGAAAAAATATAAGAACCTTTTATATATTTTCTATATACATTCCACAACGCAATATTATACAATGCATTCCGTCATTATAAAAAAAGTTATTAAAAATTATTAAAAAGATTATATTTTTATTAATATATTTATATATTTAATGATATACGTGCGTTTTATTTTATCACGTTAAATTTTTGTTTAGCCTAAATTAGCAAACATGCGCTTCGATTTTGTGCAACTTTCCAGTGATACGATAATAATAGCGAGGGCTCGAACATAATCAGATACGAGTCGCAAAGATGTAAGAATTTCTTTGTCAGTAAATAGCATTTCTCTAGGGGGTACGAAATAGAATGAAGAACTAGAGACAGATCTTGTGATAAGCGTTAACATTGTAAAATAACACATATTTAATTAAATTTAAACATAAATATTTGAATAGAACTACGATGTATAAAAAACATAGATGGTATATTCCTTGAAAATAGAAATAGTAGAATATAGAAAAGAATATAATACCTTTTACACAAAAGCTGAAAAAATTGCCAAAGCTTTAATTTGTTTTATCTGTATTTATATACAGGATGATTCATCTATGGACAAATTTACTCATGTTAATTGCTTCTCTAGATGCTTTAGAATTTAGATTAAGGAAAAATTGTTTAGTTTTAAAAAATCTGTATCGTGATAACCCTGTATATATCTATGTAATGATTCACCCTGTATATATCGGGAATTATATCAGTCGTATATATTAGAAAACCATGTGGTATACTAGAAATGCAATAAATATTGAGTTTCCTATATTCCTATTATTTGGAAGGGATAGGAGAATTAACCCAAATACTTTTCGTAAATTTCTAAAGGTAAAATGTCGATAAAGATAAAATTGACATTGGTTCAATTCTTATTAAGCTTATTATTGTGAGAACTACTCATTAAGCTCATTATTGTGAGAATGTATGTATATTTAGTAAAAAGAATATTAAATAAAAAAACTGTTTGTAGACATTCATTTTGGCAAGAGTTTAATTTGCCTGCGTTCGTTTATTCACATTGGGAGCTATTGGGAAAATAAAATCTATAATACTGCACGTTATGTGTATTACATATTTTATTTTCCCAATATCTCCCAATAGGAATAAACAAACGCAGGTTTTGTGGATGTAATAAAAGGGGGAAGAGAAAGATGAAGACTGCATTAATGAAGAAAAGTAACTGTTATCACTGTAATGAAATTGTAGTATCTTTGAAATTAATTATTTAAAACTTAAAGTATATAAACAGTGTTTTTAAAGAAATTATTCTATTTGTTAATTTTAACAATAAGTGTTTTTAATAAATCAATATAACGCATCTCAAAGAGATGTGATGGGTCTTAAAAATGAATAATTCAAGTCAAGAGAAGTTGTATAATTATCTTTATCAATATATGTTCAATGAATCTAGGCGCGAATTCTAGTAACAGTTCCTTACTCTTAAAAGTATCTAATGTTAAAGAGTAGAAAAATTATAAAAGTACGAAGGTCTATAATCGTTAATATGAAAGAGGTTCCGTGCAGCCGCACCACTACAGTTTCTCATTTTTCTCTAGCTAGCTTTAGAAAATATTCAAAATGTAGTACAAAATATTAATTCCAAACAAAGCACTATTTTTGGATTAAAATAATTAGTTACAATGTAACTATTTATTAAAACTTATTATAAATAATTTTTGTCCATTATTCCCGATAGCATCATCAACAAATTCTTTTTTCATTTATTTTACATTTATTATTTAAATTTAAAATTTCAAGCAAACAATGTTATTAAAATTTAAATCCGACAAAAATTTAACAACATACATAATGTCTGCATGATATCTGCAAATATGTTATAAAAGTAATAAAAATATAACTTTTTGAAGAACTACATCTTTGCTTTTAATATTTAGTTAAAAAGAAACCAGTATCATATTTTTAATTTTATCAAATTGACAACTAATCAAACTTAACTTCTAAACAAGTTTAACCAAGACGATAATTTCCATTCTAATTAAATGTAACTTTTTTAAAATTAGTAAGTATATTTTTCGTACATTAATGTGTTTTTCTTTGCTTTCTGGATACTCTTTAATGAAATTATATCTGATATCTTTAGCTAGAGATAAAAGAACTGAATTGAAAAAAGAAAAAACATGAGTAGATTTAACTTTAATTCGTTCAGGTTCCTTGCGGCATCGCGCGGAAACACTCCTAAAAAGGAGTCAGTATAAGGGAAGAGAGTATAGAGAGGAGAATGGTTAATGAGAGGATAGTGAAGAGAGTGTATATTTTTCTAAACGACGATGGAAGAAGTGCAGCAGAAAGGCACCGAGAAAAGGTTCACGTGGTTGTATGAACGTTAGATGCTAAAATCAATCACGGACTCGTTCGTGTACAGTCTCTAAAAAGTCTCGCACTCGCCCTATTTATACATATATATGTATATGCATATACATAAATACATATGTACATTTATGTATGTATGTATATGTATATACGTTTCGTCCGCCTAAAATTGTGCTAAACTACTTGGCACACGCACACGCACGCACAATCGCGCACATTCACGCATCTATTCGCGCGTATATATATCCGCATAGATTATCCTCGGCTCTTTTTGAATTTTATACTTCAACTAGACACTGTTTGATTGTTACATTTGGCAATTCGGCAGCACTCGCGAGTTTTCAAGCTCCTTGTCTTACGCGACTACGGGGCGGCTTGCTGTACGCCACGCGCCGTTGAAAACTTTGTTCCCGGTTAATTACTTTAATAAGAATGCAAACGAGAAATATGTACTTGATCTTCGTTTACGCGACGTTGCGTGGAAATTATCTTGACTATTTTAACACTGTTGACACAACGATAGAACTATACAATACATTCGTACTAATGAACGTATATATGCAGTTCACGTTAAGGGTTCTCGAAGGAATTTTGAATAGACTGTTTTCCTAATTGTTCGCAAGGTATTATTTATTGAAAAAAAAAATTACGGTGATACGTCTCAACGGAAGGAACTCGGGTGGAACGAATTCGTCGGCGTGTCGGCGTATAGCAAAGCGCACCTCGCGATAGTAATAATTCTGTTTTATTCTCCTACAGCCGCGTTCTAAAACTTCGCCTCCTGTGACGACTACTTTTTCACGACGTTATCGTAATTCTCAAGCGAAATGTCAGCTTTTATATACATATATATAACAATGATTCAATAAGGCATACAATATCCAATTAGGGACTTTCCCTTATTTATCACGAAACTTTTGCGTGTATTCCTTGAAGTTTGGACACCTCCCGCCATCTCTCTCTTTCCCTTTTCCTTTCTGTCTCCGAGAAACTTTCTCTTAATCTCTTAGGTCCGCAAAAGTTGACGTTTTTTCGGCTTAATGGTCGAGAGTATAGCGGATAGCAGTATATAAATTATTAGAGGGAATTACACGGGTCTGTAGTTTCATGTAGTCGTGATTATATATTCTCTTCGTATTTCTCGTATTTCGCGTTTTGTTTTGCGGCTTGTTAAATTCGTACCTCCGGGGCGAAGTTTGGAACGCAGCCAGCGTAATGTAAAGTTCTTCATGTAGATCGACGACGTTAGAGTCTCGCCTTCCCTCCGCTCTTTGTCGATCAGCGAGGGCGAGTCGCTGTCGTATAAGCTCAACGCAACGTAACGCATCGTAACACGACGTGTATGTACACCTATCTAAAAGTAACGGTCGCAGCACTGCGTGCGTGGCGCCTATTACATTATATATATTTCTTCTCTTTTTCTTCTTTTTTTTTTATCCCGATATATATAATAACTTCTCGGCTCGTCTTATTCGTCTACTATACAAACTCTTGGCTAGAACAATGTTAGGTAGTCCTCGTGCGTTCGTTTTGCTTTTACGTAAATGTGTATTAATTTCTGCTTTATTTTTATTCGTTTATCGTCGTGTGCCTGGAGGGGCTGACCGGCAGTGATGTTAGCCTCCGTGGAAAAGTCTCCAGATGTAGACATAGAGGCATATATGGCTCGTCTGGTTCAACTACTTTTTATCTTTTATCGAAAATAGACACAAGTTGCTCTTGTCAACGATAAATATGTCTCGTCTACTATATGTCTCTCTTTTTATCTTTTTGTTCTTTACACCGACGCGCTCTAACATTTTAATAAATTCGATTTTCTACACCCAGCGAGCTTCTCGTCAGCTAATATCACTGAATTGACGGGGATAAAAAACTCAAATAAATTCACATATTCTTCCTCTTATTTCTTTTAAATATCTTACGATTTCTTTAGATTAGATACAGGCCTAATTGCGGGGATTTCTGTTTCCGTGGAATATCTAATCGATCGATATTCCAGTCCGGATAGAAATTTACCAAGCAACTTTGCGAAACGATCGATATAATAGATCACCTTGTCAAAATACGGCGATCAAGGAATTTTGGCAACTTTGGTTCGCCGTTTTTACGAGACCATATACGGCAGTCGCCCAGTTTCCGGTTCCCCTCCATCGAGCACGGTGTTTATCTATCGTACGCAAGAGGGTTATAGACACGTACACGTACACCCAAAACCTTACAGAGCTTACAAGATTACACGAATAGAAATACGTTTTGTTTTCCTCGCGTTAGAGAAACGTCGGATCAACGGCGAACCGGCGGTTTTCTCTGTCGGGAAAATTGCGACGGGGAAATCCGGTTCGACGATTATCCGAACGAAAGTGCTATTTCCCTCGTTTCTCTCTCTCTCTCTCTCTTCTTTCTATTTCACTCTTCCATCCGCTCGTCTCGTTGACAATCACATGTTACACTGACGTCATACAATTGAGTATTGCGCGCGTATTATTGTTTTCACGAGAAGCATCACGATCAGTTCAACGAGCTTGATTATCGTCGCGCTTGTATAAAAATAATTCCCTATTTCCCCCGCATTGTCGATCGGCCTTCCTTCGACAGTCTCCTGAGTTGCGAGTTACGCGGTTCACCCTGATCGATCGGAACGAGTTTCTCCGCTCGTTTCTCGGATATTCTCCTTTGTGCGATATAGATCACCATGCGCCCTTCTCCCAAGTTCGGCCACTCGAGATCTCGCGATCTCGAGAGGCATTACAAACGTCACGTTGGGACGCCACGAATGTCTTAAGCGAGGAAGTGCATTTGCTTGTTTTCGTTGTTAAATGGATCACGGATGTCGATGTGCGTCTGGTCATGTTACGAAGAATGCTCGTATGAAGAGAATGTCGTCGAAGAGAGTATTGTCGAGAATGTGGCGAGTGACGGGAAATAATGATGCCGCCCAATCTTCTTCGACTAAATAAGATAGTAGTGGAGCACGGCTTGCGATGCGAGATAAATTGTGCGCACTTTCTCTGGTGCGTTGGGATGCTGGTTGGTACAGCCACAATGCAGTTAATATGAACTTCAGATAAACGCGACCGCGCGCGCGTGCATTGTTCGCCAACTTATTCTGGAGCATGATGGAGTAGGCAGACGTCTGAAATACGTCGGTAGATGAGATCTCAAGTATAGTTAGACTAAGTCGCCGTCAGCCTTGTCTCGCGGGTTGTAGACGCGTCCTTTAAATGGGCGGGTAATCCGATCCGAGTTTCATGCTTGTCATGGAGCGTACCATACAGTCGACATAAAATGCCTTCGATTTAGTTTACCTTAAGATGGGTTTGCTCCGGTTTCGGGACAGAAGTCACCGCTGTAATATCGAAAATCTCCGATATTTCCTCACGTTCGGACGAAAATGCTTTCCGGCGTTCTTCTCCACGTCTCGCTCGTACGTTCTTCTTCCGCTTCTCCTCTTTATTGATTAACTTTTATTCTTTTCTTTGTTCTTACGATTTGTAAAGATTACGGTTTTCAATGATATAATTTTGTTTACTTTCTATTTTGTTATATCAAAATTTAGATTTTTTTAAAATATTTTTATAACAATTTTATTATAATCGCAATTGTTGCATTCATAAATTGTAATCGAATTCACTGACCGATATAACAATTGAATTTTCAAATTCACGTAAAATATATTTTAATGGCGACAGGATCCAAGAGAAAAGAGAGAAAATTATTTAGAGATACAAGACGGTTAAAGACCAGATCAATTTTTTGGGCAAATGATTTCCTCAGATATCGACATTCTGGGTTTAGCTTCGTGTCTCGATAAAAACAAGTCGAAGGACATGGTCACTACGAAAAACGCATCCTAAAAGAGCGTTTCTTGGGACCATATTGGCGGGATTGATGGTAATGGCGTTGGTGGTCTGTGCCTCAGTTCGATCGGCGGTGAACACGGTGGAGATCCCACGCTACTCTGACTGCTACTGGTTGTCGTTGAAGCTGGTTGCGACCTATTATCAAAGGTTTATTAATTAAAAATGAACTGTGCTCTTTAATATATAAAAGAAAGAAAAGAAGTTTAAGACCAGAACATACTAATGCAAGTGCGTAAATATATAAAAATTTATAATTTATAACAAGTAATAATTAGGTTCTTTGATAATATTTTCTTTGCGATAAAAATATTTTGTTAAAGTTCCTTTTTCTTTAATATAGTTGTTTTATCGAAAAAAATTCAAACTCGGAATGTCTAGTATTCTTGTGATTATTAATATTTACACGTGCTTGTTATTATTATTAGTTTTAGTAGCAGAAGTTTGTTGCTTTAAATACGCAGTAACGACGATGATCTCTTGCTGCGACAGCAACATTTTTTTCTTTATATGAGAATTCGTAATAGAAATTCACCTGGAGGTTTCGACAGCGGCACTGATGGTCATACATTCTTGGCAGGGTTTATTACCGGCTCGTCGTCTGGGCACGCAGCCCGCGCATCCGTCCCATTTCTCGGGGATCCGTTTTTTCCTAGAAGGCACCCGTAGGAACCGCCGACAGCTTGGCCCAGGCGCGTCCGAGTCCGTGGAAAAACCCGAAACTTCGTCCTCAGTGTCGATGCACTGCTCCTCGTCCTCGTTCTTCAGGAAGACGGAATCGGAGCCGAGCGACCTGGTTTCTGGATCGGGAGGATCCACGCTACCCATCGATGCCAACGGCGCTCTTCTGCCCGACGACGCCGCCATAAGGCTGCCGACTGCCCCGGCATAAAGACCGACCTCGCTACCGCACGGCGATAAATCTGGGGTTGGCTGTATTACCTGATTACATCACAAGTTTTTAATAAATTTTGAATAATATCTCGTGATGTTCCTTAATACTAATTGCGGTTTAACTAATTTTTATTTATTATTTGTAACAGGCTAAGTTATAATCTAAAATGTGAAACTGTAAAGCTATTATTGTGTTATAGTAGATTTATAATAGTTGATCATGTTATCTAAGATAGTGAATAAGTAATTACAAAATAAAGACTAAAAGAAGAATTAAGATCAGAAAAAGCCATGTCGAAAGATATGCGATCGCAAATATCGTGTCTACCTGAATATCGATAGGGTAATATAAATCCCATGGCTCATCGTAGGCGGCGTGACGCGGGTAGGATGGAGGAGGCGGAAGGCACGGCATTACCATGGCTGAACCCCTTCGTTCCAGATAACTACTTCCAGTGCTGCTGCAGGTGACCGAGCTACATCTTCTGTGATCGACCGGAGGAGCCAACCTCGGTTGCCTGATTGGCGGTGCCAGCAGGGAGTCGTATCCACCTCCGACTGAGGCGAAGCGAGGTGCCACCACGGGTGAATGAGACTGGTTCATCTGAGATGTAAATATTTCTATCAATTACGAGTGCTTGGCGAACAGACAAATTACAAACTAAACGCAACCCTCTTAAATAGAGAGCTCTGTGAAACGTACCACGACTTTTTTGGTATCAGTCCAAAACTTTAACGCTCTCCCGGCAAAGTTTTAAAACTGTGTTACTTATCGAAAACTGCACGATTTAATCAATAGTGATGTTTCAATATATAATTTTCTCAATATGTAAACAAGCTCTAGTTATTAAATAAAAATCGCCCTAATTCGGTAATGAATATTGACATCGTATTTTATAATTTTTTGCAAATATTAAGAAGAAACTTTAAAATACATCATTTAATTTCTCAGAACTAAAAATAGAACATTAATTTTGCTAATGTTCTAACGCTAATGATTTCACTTTTAGGTGAACTCGTACTTAATTTTAGGGATATATGTGTACTTGTTAATTATTTTAACGGAAATATTTAGGTTGCTACGATATACCTCAACGCACAAAGATCTTCTCGGACCACGACCCGGTCTGGGTGGTAACCTGGCGATCGCTTCGAGAGCGACGGCGAGTGCGCGTTCTTCGGCTTCAGCTTCCGCGACCGCCGCGGCTGCCGCCGCAGTCAAAGCCGGGTCTTCCAATTGTTTGCTCGCTTTGCATCTGATAAATATATAACCCATAATTCTAATTGTATTTTAACGACGATGCAAATGCCGTTTTAAACATCCTTAAAATCACCTGCTCTTGTAAACTACCAGCAACACCATTAAGCTGAAAAAACCGCCGAGGGTCGCGGCGATCCGTATCCCCGTCATGACGTCGTACGTTTTGTAAAATTCGATTTTGACCTGTTCGCGCTCGCTTAAAGTCGGCGTTGCGTCTGGCAGGAACGTCGTCGGATCTGTCGTCGTCGTCGTTCCTGTCACGTTGCTGCCGACACTCCCCATTCCTGCAAATCAAACAGATTCACTGTCGTTACACACGCGCAAGAAAGAGAAGTATATGTATACATATATATATTTGCGAATTCGAGCTGAATGCTGATACTCTGCAAATTGTGTTTGAGCTGAATGCAAGATGTGTGTAAATTGTTTGCAAACATTCTCAAAAAGATAGACTCTAAGTCCTAAACCTTGTAAGAGGCCTTCTGTAAAATGGGCTGTTACGCGTCTGTCACTGCGTTCTGTGGGAATAAAATATACGGATAATTGCCGCGGATGAAAGATTTGTGTGTGTGTGTTTGTGTATTTATCAATTTAATTTAATTTACCGATTTTCAATTGTAAATCAAACTAGCGATGATAATTTCGCTGACGAAAAAGAACAAAATGGGAAGGAAAAACGATCACATTTGAAAGAGCTGAACTACTTGCGAGTAATTTAGGGAGAGGAAAGTGCATAAGCTATAAATTACATCGAGAGCATTTGTTTACCGAACTGTGTCGGCCAACGTGCGCTGACTGGGCCTGAAAATGGAGTGACGGCGCTGAATTTCCTGGAACAGAATGAAGGCGCGCCGTCAAAAGGGGAGCTGGCATTCATCCGGCAAGATTTTGCATCATCATGAAAGTAAGAGAAGAAAAAAAGAGAGAAAAAATACTAGGCGAAGAAAATCGGCGCAAATAAAAGTGAGGACACATGCGGAGAAGTTGGAAGGAGAGCGGGGAAAAAGAGGGGTTTAAAGAGGAACACATACCAGGGAGAGAGAGAGCCACGACCATTGAGCAACAGTCGACGGAGAAAACGAGAGGTACGAGGTGCATGGTACATACACATTGCTCTTGTCGGGCTTGGCCGGCTAGCATTGTGTACGTAGAGATGGTTGTAGGTTCACGTATTGATTCCACCTTCGCGAGCCTACCTCCAATGGTTAGGAGCAACGGAGCGTACGGCAACAAATCTACCAAGACCAAAATTTCTTCTAGAACGTTGTCATTCGTTTGTTGTCAAGCCTTTCAGGAGATCAAGCTACGAGGATCCAAAGCTAAGTCTCGCCAAGACGAGCAGGAAAAAGGAAAATAGAGAGAACTGTTGTCCTCGAAATATAATTCTTCCTACCATTATTGAAACGCGACGCGAATCTGTTGGTTTCAGAATATACAATAATGCTGCGAAAGCTGGACAGCAATTTTTACAATTGACAAAACTTCTTAATGTAATTCTTTCAATTTTCGCTTTCAATTTTTATGCTCGTCGAGTCACAGACGAGCAAAACGAGTGTCTATTCAAGAAGATTGTAAGAGGTGAATTTAATGACGCAAGAACGTGTTGTAAAGCCCAGTAACTTCAATATTTCAAACAAACAAATAGCGACCAACACATTAGTGTACAATATAAAGTAAATACATTTTTCAATCATCAGTCTAATATCAGTGCTTGAGTTCGAAAAGTCATAACGATACATAGTACTGCGCATCGATTATATCGGTCAGTCTTGTAACGTGACCTTCTCAAAAAACTAGCAAAAAACTCTTAAATTAACATTGATAAAAGTTTAAAAATTACTTGCAATTAAATATCTTAAAAATCCTTATTCCACTCGAGAAATTAAGATGAAAGATATTAGAGGACACTCCAGTTTTGTGAAAAGCTGAATATCGCTGGTACGTTTTGAACTCGTATGACAGTATTGAACCGACAAGTTACCCAATGACCGAGAAATTTCCTATTTATTTGCTCAGCTCAATATTTCAGTTTAATGAGAGAAATATCAGGTTTTTACATTTCGTTGGGCATTTTGCGCTTCGACGAAATTTAACAAGCTTCTTCGTTTGAGAAGGCTAATGATTTAATAAAAGGATAATGATTTGATAAGAGATACGGTCTCCTTGAAACCTCCTCGTCTTGTCTCCATTGATTCAACGTCCTTAATCACTTGGGTTAGGTCAGATTAGGTCAGACGACAACCTGTGGATGCTCCACGTTCGAGAAGGTTGTTCCATGTGCTCTCACCAGACGTGTACCCCCGTAAAATTAACGGCGCGATAAATCCCCCAGAGGGTTTCTACCTACAGAATTCTCACCACGTAACGAAAACTATTTACTATTTGGCGTATAGGACGATTGAAGAAAAAATCTTACACAAATCAATGTGAAATAAAGATATTATAAAGATATTAATTCCATTAAAATTTCTTATAATTAACATGCTCGATACACAGGGAATTCTAACTTAAATACATCAACGAGCTACTTTCTGAATCTTTGGAATAGCATGTAAGTTAAGTCATTTTTTAGAAAATGTGGAGAAAGGTATGTGTTTAATTGATTTTCAACCTCTTTTTTATTATATTAGATATTAGATGCGATATTTTTGCAACCAATTTCCAAAATAATATAAATTTATTCTTTAATAAATATTTTAATTCAGGCTGTTTAAAAAGCACTTAATGTTAAAAATTGAACACTTGGAATAAATAATAACCTTTTTTGATGTTTTTTGTTACCTAGAAAAATTGGTACCAAATTTGAATTTGATGAGAGGCGACTCGTCACGCCATCCATAATGTAAAGAGCAAGATGAAAATGAAATAGCACTTTATTATACCAAAATTCATCTCCTGAAGGGTCTGTGCATCTTTTATCACTCTGAAATTAATTTCTGACAGAATGTTCATGCAATTTACGTGCCGTAGATTCGCGTAGCGTAATATTTTCATAATTCACAAATTTTAATTTTTTATCCAGCAGGTAAAGCTATTTTCCGAGTGCTATTCTCGTAGCGCTATTATGTGTACGCAGGAACGCGTTAGAGAATCAGCATTACATCGCATCTTTAGCCCAACTGCATTGGCAGTTCGCGCGTAACAAAGCGATTGAGCATATCGACTTACGCGTTACCCATTATGCGTTCTAACGATCGCATCGTGCGGCTTGCGCATATAACACCGCCGTTGAAATTTTGAAGGGGATTACCGAAGTATATCCTGCTGCGCGCATGTGCTATTACGCGGTATTAAATTTGCGTATACAATGTAGCCCGAGAGTCTGCCGGAACAGCGAAGGTATAATATTAGACGGGCGTAGTATAATCAAACGGTTACGTTCCGGTGAAGTCAAACATACAGATCGGTCTTCGTTCTTTGGCACCGTTTTCTCAAAGGAAGGAGAGTAATCTGTGCCTTTCGTACTTTTCCTCGTCTTTTCGCGTTAACGACAGCCGAAGCGAATCGAGCCTGTAAACCGAGAATCGTTTCTTTTAGCCATAATTTAGCGCGATTATCAGTTTGTTCAGTGAAGCAACGAAATCTCTGAAGAATCTCTGAAGAATTATATAAGTATCCGTTATCTAATTGTGTTAAGAATGGAACATTTACATATAAGAAACTATTTAAGTTTTATTTAAAAAGTGCAGTGGAAATAAAAGCAGCTTCCCCCGATTTCTGTCTCTCACGAGAAAACAGAGAGAATACTCAGGTATTGGTCCTATTTAAATATATTGTTCTTCAATTTTAGTGTATTTATGGAATTCTATTTCCTGCGATAAATTTTTGAATATTGAGTAATCTTAAATTTTTATATATAGTATCAAAAGCAGTATGCCAATTATATATATTTCAATCACTTAGATATTCATTTATAAAATTGAATTGTATTATTCGAGTGAATTTTTATGTTACTCTTTGAATACAATTTTATTCGGAAGATGGAACTTTTGGGAGAGCTGCGTGCCAAGAGGTCTCGCCGAGACTTGTGCAGTGAGACTTGTGTGAACAAAACTTTCTGAAACGCAAATTTGCGCCGCGCCTAACTTTACGGGCGGGCGCGACGTCCGAGATGTATCGACGTCCGAAAACTCGGTCCAGGTGAGAAAGTTACGGGGTGAACAGATAACTTTTTAAATATTCGCAAAAGTTTGCGCTACGTCGACGCGTAAATACCGCGACGTGGAACGTCGCGGAAAACGACGTTTTTCCGTTCGGTTCGCGAAACGATGGGTGAGTCTTATCGACATCCGGCGAACACCATTTTTCCTTTTTGGCGCCTGGCAGGCGCGTGTTATCATTTCCACGTCGGCAAACGGTCAAAAAGGAGTTGGCGACATTGGGTGAAAATGGGTCGTCCGATAATTCGTTCCCTCGAAAACACCGTTACGATATATGTATGGATTTGGGTTAACTTCGTTTCTCGGCGATTTCACAGTCACGGTGTGAGTCTTTCGTTCGCGGTGCTTCAAGCCAATATAAAATTTATAAGTATATTATAAGTATCTCTTATTAAAGATTAATAGTTCTTTTTAAGTCTTATATAAAAGTATCTACAATTTTTATGTTAAAAGAGGCGCTCTGACTATTAAATACAAAAAGATATATAAAAATGAGAAATTTTGATTTGCACATTACGCATTATATAACTTCCTGTATTTTAAATATTTTATAATCTTTATATATATATGGTGCAAATTCATTACTAATTTCAATATGTGTTTGAATCCCAATATGTTATTTAGCAACAAGCTTATCGTAATTCGTACATATCTCGAAAGCAAATATCTTTTTTATCAGGAGGTTTATTGAAATTTTAAATTATAATATCATCCGTCTCAATAATGTAAGCGAATCGAGTATTGTACATGTAGCAACATGATTTGAATATATATAGATTAATATGATTGTACATAATAAGTACAATTTACCATAATTAAAGATATTTAATCTTTTTGCCTAAATCGATGAGACTAACATTGTAATATGTGTGGCGTTCTAAGTATATAGAATATGTTATTATGTTAAATTAAGAAGAACGTATTATAACTATGCAAAGCTTATTATTACGGTATATAAACATGATATATTATTATAATAGCAGCTTTGCGAAATTCTTTTCGTAAATTCGGTAGTTGCTGACTTTACATTATTACTATATTATCTCTATATCCTTCACGTATCCCATTTTATCTGATCGTTTTGAAAAGAATTGAGTGCCGATATCAACATGTATCGAACCACGTCTATCTTATTCGACATTCTGTCAGTACGGAAGTACGATATCGTTTTACATAGCATCGAAATGAGCGCAAGAATTAAAAGAATATTGGGCACAAATGCTGACCGATAATCCGATTCTAGAAAAGCGTACGTCTCGAAGCGCCATGGATTTGGGTCACTGGTTCGAGGCCTGTTGAATGCCAGGCTGTTCCGCCGATTTCGCTACTGCCTCATGGATTATGATCTTCACTATAGAATCTCTCGGCGACCAACAATGTATGCGGGACCATTTGAATATTGAAACTCGGATGAGAGATAGAGAGACGAAGAATCGTGGATCAAATCGACGAACGGATTTGTTTTGTTTCACGATTTCTTCCTGTGAAAACAAGACCGCTTAATATCGCAAAAAGCAGTTTCAAGGATTCGTAAATACTTCGAAAACTCAAGTAACAAGTAATTCCATTTGAATTCTCCTTGAGCAAATTTCGAGATATCAAAAACACTCGAGTTTTTCTTGAAAACTCTTGAAACTTAATCTTATGGCGTTAAGACGATAGTTTTTTTATTCGCAAATATTTTTTACTATTTGTTAGACATCTTGGATTGATTGATCTTTTATCAGTACTATATAAAAAAAGAACATAAAACTATTATAGATTTGGACAAGAATGGTTTAAAACTTTAATAGATTCAATTTTTTTTGTTACAGTACGTTACAATAAACTTTCACACTTAAAGTATTAATCGCGCTTGAAAGATCGGTTCAATTAGCTGGATGTGATGCTACAGAGATTATCACCACTAGGGAATCGAGAGCCATTAGGAACAAAGAATTATTTATCACAGATTATTCCGTTAATTGCGACTTATTCAGAGATGCAGAATATTCTCGTGTCCTATTATTCTATTAATTACGAAGATTAATTCGTCGAAATGTTCGCAATTTGACTGTGTTAAAAGTCGCAATAATGTCAGCGTGTTAGAAATATGCAAATATAATTCAGATTATAAGTATTAAGAAGTATTTTGATAATAGTACTTGAATAGGAAATAGTAATGGAATATAATATACAGATATATATATTTTTACAAAGTTTAAAGTTGAAATCAAGTATCCTCATTACGTTTTAGAAAAAGATAGATGCAAAGAAAACAAACACAGAAGATTCAGCTAAAAAGAATAGATGACTTGGAAAAATATTTTTAAAGATTTGTAGTTGTTATACGACTGACGATATGCATTCTCGAACGAATCATCGAAATTCCGATGATTGCTATCAAATAGCTGGGGTTGACGCGCGAAAATTCGGTAATGAGTACGTTAGCGATCTCGTAACTCTGGGTTATGTGCAAAGCGTGTGCAAAACGGGTAAAGGGCAGGGAGTAAAGAGGAAAAGGGACAGAATCGATAAACCACCCTGCCAAAGCATGCTTCGCTCGAGCGAAACGCGCGACACCTTTAATGTAACGTTCGTCTCGGTCAAGTTGAATCGTAACGATATTCTGTGAAATACGAAATCATAAATCAAACGAACTCGCTACGACAACCGAGTCAATAGCGGCATTCAATACGGGGCATAGATTTATGCGAATAAATAAAAATCCAATCGTTTTTAGGGCGTCCAAAGTAAGGGCATGAGCATGATAATCAACCGAAGAATTAGACAGATATTTACGTGTAAAAATAATCTGAAATTAAATCGGAATCGTATAAAACTGACTACGTCTATTGAATCAGAGATAGCCAATCTTTTGAGGAAAAATACCATAATTTTTCACAGTTATGCGAACCGTGACGCAATGTATCGTACAATGGAAAAGATTTAAGAGCGAAGATGATAAAACGGATTGTTAATTCGAACGTGAACCGACTGTGACTCCGCGGGCAGCGCGTTACGTGTGTGCATGACGAAGATAAAGAAAATAAAGGATAAAGAGGACAAGGGTTGGAATCGATAAACCATTCCGCCAGCTCAAGCTCAGCCCAGTTCACCTGAAACTAGTCGAGTACTGGATAACATTGTAATATCCATTGTATCCGATAGAAAAAAACTCTCGTGTCGGGAATCATTAAAATCCAATTTTACAATCGGTGACACAAGCTGACCAGAAATAAGCTCTTAATCAGTGGGTTTATAATATCTCTCGAAAATAGCTTTTATCGCAATTGACATTTATTATCTTCATTATTTATTCGCGATATAATTTTTCTTCCTTTTTAATGCTATGTGCGTTATTTAGAGAAATACATTCGAGAATGCTAAATAAACAATGTTTTAATATTATTAATAACAACAATAATAATAATAATACCCTATTGACTATTACATGACGTTAACTATATAATTACCTTATGTATTATGTTACTATTGATTAACTGCACTTAATAACGTGAAGAGTCAAAGAAACAATTAGATCGAACGTGTAAAGAATACTTTGAAATACTGATGGTCAATTATATATTAGAGTTTATTTAATTTGTATTATTGACCGAAACATGCGGACCGATGTATCATCGACGATATGTCCATCGACCGGAAGTAATGCGCTGCTGCAGGCAGCATTCTCGAAACTCTCTTCTCTTCCTATCCTGTGCTCGAGCATATTCAGTCGTCGGTGCGCTTCCCTATTTTGTATTCACGAATTCCTTGGCCAAGGATGTGTTCTTAAACGTCTGAGTCCGCAGTGAAAATATCTCTCTTCCCTTCAATCTCCAAGACGAGATATTGCGGCAATGCGATTCTGATCAGCGCAGTTTCTCGTCGGCCTAGTATGCACATTGCCTAACCCAGTTTGACGTCAAGTGTGGACGGGTGAAACACGCAAATATTTTCGTGACTCTGTTGGCTAATCATCAGCCTAATAAATCATCACAAAAAGACGATTAAGTGATTAAATATTCTTTTCATCTACGTGATAAGAAATATGCCCATTTTATTTAACCGACTGTAAAATTGCTCAATTCTTTATCTTTTAAATCTGCTTCATTAAGTTATACTGAGCTATACTAAGCGAAACGCGCTTCCATAAGAAAAAAAAAGGGAAAAGAATTAGAAAATATTTATCAAAGTTTTTAAATTTATTTCATGTAATATAAAAGATTTTCGTACGATATTGCCGCTCGAGAACGTAGCGTTTGTCAAAACGGTCACCGGGCAATTGCGGTGGCAGGTGCAGTGGAATCGAAGATCGATTTAACTTGCTTACAACGCCATTCCAGGCAGGTGTTGCTGCCTAACTAAGGTGCCATTTCGCGCACGTGGAGCCCATCGAGGAGTCAACATCTCTGATGTATGGCGTCATGTAATTGAGCATTCCTGATTCTCCGATCTTTCTTAAGACAGACTCTTATTACATTCGTTGGTACGAGTCCTTTTATAACCGAAGTTCACAGAAACATTAAAGTGATGAATAACGCAGTTAAACGAGATGCACTGGCATACTGGCAAACAGGATCAGTGGTGAATGAAAAGGAATATATAATTCCTTTCGTTCTTTAATGAAGAAATTAATTACTGCAGGATGACGTTTTGTAGATACGATCGTCCTCAAAGAACTCGGAAACTGTTCGTCCTCTTCTATATTTGTAAAAAAAATCTCTCCAATTTATTATTATATCATAACTCTCATTAGTTATGACTACTAATTACTTCGTAATCTTACGCAGTAGTCATTTATTTGATTACATTTTACCTAACCCTGCCTTCAACCGAATGGATCTACCTCCTTTTTATCAATGCCGCATAATCGTCGATTTTATATTGGTTATTATTAGCACCGTTGCTGATTAAAAAATCAATTAAATGCAAGTCCTTTCGGATCACGAAATCACATTTTCTCTCTGAAACGACTGAGACAGTCCGCTGGCCGGCGTGTTAATATTTGCATTTCATTTCCATTCTCTGAGCGTTGGGATGTGATAAATTCGGTCGACGGATTTTCTTACAAGCGCCACTGCGTGCCAAAGCGTTCGATCGATAGCCGAATAACGAGGAAATTAATTAATTATTACGCGGTCTGCGCGTGAGAGACGGGCGCAGCTACGGTCTCCGAAAGAGGCGACTTTACGGGATAACGATTACTCAGAGCGTGATATCGCGCCATATCCTGATGGTGATAAATGTTGCTTCGAAACCATTTATTATCATATGCCGAACCAAATTAACTCGAGCACATCACACAACAACAAAACTGCAACGTAAGTTTTGTATAGAATTTAATACAGAAACTTCTTGACTAACAAATGGACTTTAAATGTGATTGTTTGAAGATAAATATCAATCACCCTCAATTGCTATTCATTCCTCATTTCTTTGCTGTATGTATAATAGCAAGTAAACATTCTTTCTATGGAAAGCATAATCAGTCAGAGTCGTATTGTTCGATACACATTGCTGATAATTCGCCAAGTTTTTCTCAGGCGTTTTCTTCTTTCGAAGAAGATCCTCGCTTGCGAATTGATCGATCGCGCATCTTCGCGTAAAAATACGGTTATTAGTAACGTGTCAACTTGTTACTCGCGTAGTTAATCAGTCTTTCCTACCGGACTTAAGTCGAATGTAATATTGAGCACCTTCGCGCGACGTCTCGAGCAAGCGCAACTTTGAAAGCAAACGGGACTTGCTTAAGAGGGTGGCGGTGCCGCAGGTGTGCCGTTCAGAGCAGGCAGAGTTTGCTGCGGCTGTTGGCCGACACAGCGCGGCACGGCGCGGCGGCGGTGCGGCGGCGAGCGCTATATGCTTTTATTTCCTCGACTTCCTCCAGCCCCCCAACGGTCGGCTGGCTGGTCGGTCGGCCTGCCGCGCCGTCTGCTCGAACGAGAAGGTGAGCAGCGGAGGGTGGCGGACGCTGTAGGGACTGTAGGGGCGGCTGGTTGGGCTGGTAGGAGAGGCAGGTATCGATTCCATCCTGCATGGAGAGGAGAAAGACCACCTCCCTCCTGTTCTCCCTGCGCCCTCCTCCCGTCCCTCGTCAAGTCCCCCGCGCAACCCACGCACTCCGGGTCACCGGGTCAAAGCTCACGGCCGCCGGCTCACTGTTGCTTCTTCGAAATGGGTCTCTCGCGACTGATGAGCGGCAAAATGCGTGCCTATATTTTTTTTTCTTTTCAATTATATACGCACACTCATGTTCGTTGATTTGGTCCTCTGTTACCGCAACACTGTGGGATTAATCCATCAGGCTTGTTCGTTACTCGCTACGTAGTTATACGTAGATTAATTGTTTCGCGTAATATAATTAAGACTCGAGAAAATGACAACACTCGTTTCAGTTTGCCGTACATGTCTCAGTTTTGCGAATTACAAAATTTTAATTTATTTTCGAGATATTCCATATCGCGCATGTCAGAATGTAATATAATAAAATACAAATAACCGATAAAATATTCATTTTTCGATGACCCTCCCTTTTAAATACAGAAAAACGTCGAGGAGAATTAATTTACGTAAAATAAATGATATGATTCTATTGAACGAGAAATTTTGTACGTTTACTTTATATAGACGCATATTTCGACGCTCGATGCATCTGTGCGAAAAGTAATATTATGAAAAGTTAGACGTCATAAAACCATTCAATTACGTTTTTCATCATACTTTTTCATATCATCAATCATAAAAGAGATATAATCTGTTTGAGTTGCATAACTATATTATATATATACACATTGTCAATGGAAATCTATGTGAAATCTCCTCAAGACATCTTGCAGGGAAGCCATAATTTCCTTGAGAAAACTCACATAAGCATGGATTGGATATACCTATTTTAAAAATATTTTTAAAATCTTATATCCGAGAGAATTTCAATAATATTCTCAGTCGCCGCCTCCGCTCCCGGATCATTATAATGTGCTGATAATATTTCAAGAAAATTGAGAAATATATGTACACATATGTATGTGTGGACATTGAATGTGTGTGATTTTAATATATCGCAAATTTTCGTCTTTGTGTGTGCATGTATATACTTGCAATGAGTTAAAAAATATTTTTTTTATTACAGATCTTCTGTTTTGCATTACTATTTTAAGTATTTTTTACTGATTATACTCAAGTTGAATAATGAAAAAACAAGCGATAATATATTGATCCTTTTTTTAAGAACAGTATTCCACGTCGTATGAACTTGTTCCTTATATTTTTGTATTATCCTATAAATTATCTCTTTTACACATAAGCACTTATAAATGATTCGATTATTTCACAATTTCAAGAGTTAAATATTTTTCAATCAAAATTGCGTATGATTACATACGCAGATATTAGTTAACGTAGTTCAATAAAATTATGATATTAAACAACTCCGTGCTTCACCGCAGTGAGCACAATGACAATCAAACATGTTCCCACGTATTTATTTTTACGTAATAACCACTATATTTTCAGCTATTTGTTGGCTGACCCGCCAATGGAACTCGACAGCTTGACAGTCTCCTTTAACCGGTCTACTCTCGCGAGCAAATATACCCTGACATCGTCGGTATGATATAGCAGTGATAATCCAGCGGGATAGGGTCCGGGAGAGTACAATGAGAGGAGAATTGCGTTGTACATTAACTGTATAAATTTACTTTGTCCATCTCTGTCAGCGACCGCGGTAATGTTGCGCCGCGCTCATAAATCATCGCATGATTATCATATATAAAATTAGCAGTATCTCCTAAAGAATTCGTTTAATTATCGGTATCAATTATGAATTGTTTCAAAATTGTTTTGCGATCAGTACCAATAGTTCTATGTATTAATGCAAAAATAGAATAAATTAACGTTAGATAATCAATAACGCGTCGATTTTATATTTTATTTTATTATATTTTTCCGTACATAGAATATTTGGTTTAACTCAAATATATCCTAAAATTATTTAATTATTTAAATACAATTAAAAAAGAGTGTAAATACAATTAATTTTTTTGTTTATTATTATTATTTAAATATTTGGTAAAGTATTAATTGCGATAACAAAAAGCTATACTCGTTATTATATACATATATTCATGTATGGTTTAATATTGAAACACGCAGCGTATCTATGCAATTTGTTAAATTCGTAGCACACGTGGCTTGCGGCTTCAATTAACGTCCAATTATTTTCTAGGTACTTAATCAACGGATGCAGACATACCGTATGCTTCCTGAACTATTTAATTCTACTGCTAGTCGTGCCTGTGCGCTGCAAAATTTTAATTACTGAGTGGAGCTTAGTATAATAAATATGCTCGTATACAAGAAATTGTTTTTTTTGTCCGTCATCGTTGTGAACCGACTGCAATTCTACAATGTTTCTTTAGAGCAGATGTTTCTTCATACAAAATATTTCTGTAAAAGTTTTGAATCCATATCAAATTCTAAATCTCTGAATAAGTAATATTAATGGACTCGCTAATAATTAATTGCTAATAACTACTGCTACTAAATATCAATGTACGAAATATAAATATCAAATTGTAATGCCAACATATAAATCACAAAATTATCAGATATCTTTATTATTACAGATTGCTTGCTGCAAATATTTACAATTTTCGAGAAATCAATAATTGGAAATGAGTTTTTGACAACTTAAGCTGTAGAAAACTGGTACTGAAATTATATTTTTCAAACAATTTCAAATAAACTTTATTTCAATAAAATCTTACTTGAAAGCTAATTGTAAGTCTACAAATAGAAAATATTAAAAATTTACAACAATTTATATATATATATATATATATATATATATATATATGTATAATTTCAATTGCAATCTACTAAATATTCGGAATAGTACGTTAATATAAGTGATACTGCTCATTTGTAAGTGCAGATAAATAGTAATTAACAATTTTATATACAACTCGTTTGGAAGATTTTGACGTCAGCGGAACGGCTGAATAATAAAGTGTCGATTACTGTTGAGCGTAAATGATGTTAGAAATTCTCTTTCGCGAACCTCAGTTTCTACTGCGTAAACTTTCTCTCTATACATCTTCTTTAAGTCTTTAAACTATTTTGAGATTTCTTTATTAAAATAACATTTGCTTAGAATAAACTTTTTAAATAAAATTTTAAAGAAAACTTAAATAAAATGTCATGTATTTCCCAAAATAAAATTTAACAAATTTAAGAGTAACATTTTTATTTAAAATGTATTTTAATGTTCTTAAACCTCCTTATTTAAATAATATATTTCTGCATCTAATAAAATAGTTTTTTATTTTAAGACTTGCCAAGTAAAATAACAGAATACGTAAAAGGTTCATCAGCGTCTTTAAAATTTTTAAGGATCTAATACGCATAAGAAATGCATAAAATGTGTACTTCAAGGCTGCGATATATTCTAAGATATATGATAGAATATGTATGAAAAATTATATATTAATAGCATGCTTAAGTTAGTGGCATTTTTGAATGTTTGATGAAACTTACGGCGGAAACATTTCTCCTTTGGAGCCCTTTTACGTAAGTTTTATGTGAAGGCAAATCTTAGGAAAGATACGTTTGGAGTTTACACTAGAAATAAGGGAGTACCACGTTAACTCGATATTAAACGTTCTGATAAAGAGAAAATTTCGGTTGACTAGCATTTTTATATTGTGCAGAATTAAATAGTATAATGTCTTTTAATATGTCTTTTTTCATGAATTTAAATTACGTGCTTTTAGCTTGAAGTTACACGTGAGCGCGCGCGTAACATTCTTACTTTTTTTTAAAATCTTTTACTTTATTAAATAAAAATCATATGGCTGGATTTGATGATTGATTACATTCAATGGATAAAATTAAATTCATTGTTAGAGAGAGAATTGAAAGATGGTGAAAAGCGGGAAATGAAATAATTCATTCACATGCGATCGGTTTTCTGGAGTACATCTCCGAGGAAAGGCGAGTAAAAGAAACTGCGATTTCACATTTATGAGGGGAAACGAGAGAAGCAAATACTTGTAATCGATGTGAATTCAAACCAACACTCAGACGGGCAATGTATCTCAGAGTGATGCGTCCTTCGTCCTGTTTACAAGAAAGAAAATCTACCGAGCAGACGAAATCCTGACGAAATGTCGTTTTCGAAACGCCGGGAAGGATTGTAGAGGAAGATACGAAAAAGTGGCCAATCCTTTTATCTCCTTTCCGATCCTCTCGGGTCCACTTGGAACTGGTCCAGGAAGCGGCCGCCGCCACGGAGAATTTTGCATGGAGAATAACAGCGTTCCTAGGCTATTTGGAAATGTTGCGGTAGACGGAGATCTCAACTCGAGAGGCGAAATGTAGGATCGATTGGATTGGAGAGGGCAAGTCTCACGAGGGGAGAAAGGGAGAACCCCGAGAACAACGTGACCCATCGAGAGAGATTTAAATCGAACCGGCGCGGCGCGGCCGCGGCGCCAAAACGAGGATATACCGGATGCTCAGATACCGTGTAACGTTTCCGTGAACGGCGCACAAATCGACGATAGATCATTCGTAAAATATATAGGATCGTTGATCCCGAAATTGGTAATTTGCGCGGGTGTTGCAATCGCCGTGAGATTAACAGGGGGTAAGCCACTATACAATTTCCGACTAATAGATTTTCGAGTTACTGGCAATTACGCGACTGCGTGCACCCGCATGCATCTCGATAATTTATGCAGCCGATAATTAATCTCTACACGGCAAACGGAATGTATTATGACGGAGCGCGCGTACGTTATACGTTACCGCGCGGTGCACGCTATTTGTCAGAAAACCTCACGGTATACGCTGTTTTGCCGGGTGTTATGCACTGGATGCACAGACTCCGCGACCGGATATATTCTACCGTTGATGGATTGCAAATATAATAACAAGGTGATGGCGGTGGGTGTGGGTCGGGCATTCGAACGTGGTTGGCCGAGAACGCGGGAGCGAGCTGTGTTTACAGCTCGCGGTTAGTGTCGACTGCCGAGAGAATAAACAGCAGCTGGGCTAATCTGCAATGCAGATGCAAGTACTTCTGTAACTTGTAACGTGAGCATCCTAAGAGACTCTTGACAGCGAACTAGCCGAGCCCGAGTTGTAGACGACCATGCATATGATGAGGGCAAATTTGCCAATACCACAATGGCCGCTCATATGCCGCTTGCGGTATTCTGCATGCGGACAATATCCCGATGGAGAGTACGCCGCGAATGTCAACAATTCTTGTTGCGGAATATATTTTGATAGCAATTATTAAGCGCGTATATATCAAGCACTTAATTACACCGATTTCACATTTAGTTCATTTATTAATTAAGCTTGAAATATTTACTTACGTTTTTACACGAAATAAAGTTACTCGTTTCGTCACGGTTCATGGAATTTGTTTACGTTCTTAGCTTTCGTAGTCTAATTGCAATTAATATTTCGCTTAAGGCATGGCAGTAAAACATTAAATAAACTTCATCTCGACTATTATAATTGAAAATCAGAGTTATACATTTTGTTTGTAAAATAAACATTTTTTTCTCATAATAGAACTGTAATCTGACGTAAAATACATAATTATATTTTTTACGGAACGTGATTTATAGCCAATTTTCGCTGGTGCATGCATATTTACAAAACAATGCCAATTTTATGAAAGAAATGGATAAAGATGCAAGTATAGATATCCAATCAACAACTGCTTGTCTCGAAAAAGTACATTGTGAAACGCGAAACAAACATTTGAACCTTTTATACAACGCAATGTCGTCCCAAAATAAAAATATTATCGTTTCCCATTTATATCTTTTCCCATTTACGATAGCGAATCGTCAATAAATTCACAATATCGATATGGCGTTAGAAGCACGCGTTTAATGGCTCTCAAAAAGGATTCAACGACAATAAAAACATGTTCCTAGCGCGAGCTGGAAGAGTTTGTTGCAATATTTTGATCCATATTGCTTGTTTTTATGGCCAAAACTCGGGTTACTAGTCATCCGTAACTTGAACGTAGGCGCGAACTTGTTCCTGATTCTGTTGAAACTAATCGTGAATATGCCAAATTGCTTGGGACCGAACTCATATATCCACATTTATATCCCATACATATATCTTCAAATGTCGTCCAATTTTGAATTTTATTTGTATATTATACAGAATGCATATATAATGGGACTACAAACCATTAAAAATGGAAGAATCATGGTCTACAATCGCTACGTGTTATAAATACACGAAACTTACAAACGTACCGAGTACATCGAAGTTAACTTTGAATACGTAATTGAAATTCAGCCAATCGGCTCGAAATTTTATTTTTTGTTCGTGGTTTCCGTTAGCAATGTATCCACTAGAAATCGATATTGATATCGATCAGTTCAGGCCGATCGGCGTTATGGAAAATAGCGCGGCGCGCGCCGTTCGTTCGGAGGGCCAATAGGTGTCGGAGGCGCCTCGGTTGTTCCGGGACTTTGTTGAGAAACTAGAACGAGCTTATATCGCCTTCGATGGCGTCGTAGGGTCGTGCCTGGGTCGCGCCTGGGGCGGCACCAACCACGGCATGGAGGACGACGACGTTGACGTTATTCCGCGAAACTTAGAATCCAATATCGCAGAACGCGCCTCATTCTCTCTGCCCATCGGTTTATTCTTCCGCCCATACCTCTTATCGTTCCCGAATACCCCTTTGGTATACCTCTCTGCGCGCATCCTCTCTTTTCTTCTTCCTTTCTCTTCACTCAAGTTTCCGGTTCCTCGAAAGAGGAGAAAGGAAGAATTTAACAGCCTGTCGATCGTTCACGAGTCAGAAATTTCTCTCTTTATTTTTCTCTCTCTCTCTCTCTCTCTCTTTTCTTCCTACCGCTTATTTTCCAATCTGTACCCTGCTATCTTTCTTCCTCTCTCAGGCTCCTGTTCTCGGGTGATATCAATTCTGGGGTGGGTAAACGCCTATAGTAAACAACGACCGATATGTCGATATTCCTAGGTAGCGAAGACAGGGGAAATAGGCTGTGTGTTTGAAAGGATCGGCAGCACAAAATACACACACATACTCACGGATAAGAGGCTGTATCTGCGAAGAAGACGGCCGGATCATAAAATAACCAGACAGACACGAGAAACATCTTTATCAAAACCCTCAAAACTTTTTTTTACCGAAAAGAAGATATCTTCGATCAAAATTCGGATATATATTCTCATATACTTACGTGATATTTTTACGAGTAGCTACTTCTACATACTTTTTTCTTTATCTCGTAAATCCCTGCATTAAAATGAACACGTTTGCAAATGCGAATAATAATACTTTATCATTAGGAAAATTAAAACAATTAATAGAGATTAATGAGTAAAGTGTTACATAATACACATTTGTATTACAATGGTAATATCAAGGATTCTACTATATGTATTAAAAACTAACGCCGCACCATGCAAAGTGTCCGGTTAGCTTCTATTCCATATTCGATCGAGAAATTTACCTTTGCCTTTTGATATCCGAGTATGTTGATAAACGATCGGCCAATAACGTTACTGAAATTTAAACTTTGTCACGCGATCAGAGAGGATGAGAGTGCGAGCTACTGTTCTACCTATTACGCTTAGATCGATCCTCGATACCAGCTCCGGTCTGTTTCATCTCTCTGCGAAGCTGCGCTATCGCGAACAGAATCTTCAGTTATACCAGTTATATTTCTCTTCCGATAGTATTGACTCGACAAAGTCTGAGACTGTACTGCAGTCAGTTTCTTTTATCGCAGGTGCACGCGACGCTTTCACCACACATTGCTAAGATACATCGAGCTTTTCAAGACAGAACTGCGTGACCTATCACCGAGTACATGCACTAGGTGCATGTCAAGTACTTTCCTACCATTTTGATGCTGAACGATATCTACGTGGGATGGATATTTTAATAGCAGAATTTGATATGATAATTCTCATTTTCTCCTGATGTATCTATATATGCGAATGGTATTTAAAAATATAAAAGTACGTCAAGTATCAATCGAACATATTCGTTCAACTTTTTCGAACCATTTATATCACACTTGACGTGGAGGTAAATCGTGATTTAGTAATACAATAGTATCGCGAAATATACTGGATATTTTATAATAAATATAAGAGAAACGTTGACAATTCGTTGGAAAGTTTGTCTTGAATAAAACAATATTACATCAACGCATGTATAGATCTTATTTTTTATTTTTCAAACTAATGTCAGCAAATTGTTAAGGTTTGTTTCACTCGTTTATGAAACACCTATTTCATCACATTTTGGGATTTAAAATATTTAAACCGCTTATTTTGAAAACGGCGTATAAGTCCAACTTTGAAAACGTTGCTAAATCCGGTACAATCATTCGTATCTGTATCGTATTAAAATCGTATTTAAAAAAATAATGTTTAAGTTTCATAATAAGCTGTACTTATCCTCAAAATAAGCGATTTATATAATATATACGTATATAATCTATAAAATAGCTGATTTTCAATTTTGATAACACATAATCTGCCAATATTTTAAAGAAATCGTCTGCAAAATGCACGGTCGTCTTTTATAATGCAGACTTCCCAGGATTTCAATGTATAAAGAACGTCGGGCACGAAAGCAGCTCTTTTACGAGATGCTTTATTGACAAGGCAAAGAGATATTTTCTATTTTTTTTTTTCAATTGGATAAACTCCGAGTACTCAGAGTAACGAACTGGAAGAATAACTTCTTTTCCACAAAGATTTTAACGGGTGATAAAAACAAGTTTGCGTATATGAATTTATTAAGCAAATAGATATATTTACTATTTTGCCCTCGCGCGGAAAAGTACTGACGCATCCTACATTTCGGTTAAAATCTGGCAGGTCAACAAACGAGGGTGAGTTTTCATTTCGGTATAGTTCCCGGGAGAAAATTACAATAGATTTTGCTTTGTAAGCGGTGCTTGACTGCGCCGACGCGAGTCGCAAATATTAGAGAAAAGAGGATGAAAATGCAATCGATTAGGTTTTATTCCCGTATATATGCATCCTTGGTCCCGTATGACGTTATTCGACAGTATTTTGCGTTATCTCGGGTCTGGAAATACTAAAGGTGAACGAGGGTGCATTCCACCCGTTTTCCTGCCCTAGCATTGACGATATAACTATGTCGCGTTACGTCAATAAAAGCAGCACAGATCGGGAATCGAGTTTATGCCATGCTGCACGTATAATACACATACTCTACCCACCCTTGTTTTAGATTGCGAGAGAGTATGAAACTATTTTACAAGCAAATCATTTTGATTAGAAGCGCTCGATGGAAAACTAGGAACGGAGAATGTGATGGTAATAAATTCCTGCGATAAAATAAAATGTCCAATAAAATACGTTTTAGCGCGGCATAAAAAACAGATGTTGATTGAGACATCAAAAGTTGCTACAATTTAATGACCTGTTGTAACAAAGTATTAAAGTAACCATGCAAGAGAATGAATACTATTACGTCTTCCAGACGATTTGCTGTCCAAAAGACTATCAAGTAATAATGTATGTATATACGGTTCAGAGAATATCACTGTTCGAAAATCCACATAATAACATTTTATTCAAGATTCAATGTCCTTTTAATAATTAACAGTGAAATTTACTGTGCTTTTATATTTGTCTCAAAATAAACACGCTAGATATTTTCGCAAATTGACAATTATAATATTATATATTCTCGAGTTCATCAGAACATTTTTTTAAGAGTAAAAAAATGAGAGGAGCATATAATTTTTAATTAATTAAATGTTAGCCTGTTCTGCGTAAACTCGAGATGCCTGTGCAGGATAGAGCAACACGCAAAAAAGTTTCGCAAACTAATTTTCTACACGTACTTTGATTAATTAACGTCTGTTGTTTTTAAAGATAATCGATATTACAAATGGCCTAACCGATGCGTAGAATATTCACACATAGCATTAATAAACTGAATGAATTAATAAACTTAATAAGTTAGAAGATAATTATATTATTCGTTTTTCAATATCAACAGGGAGATTAAACCTTATATAATATATTAAATTTTGTCATTGACAAAATAATAATAATTAACTTCTTTTGATACTTTAATATTTTTTTTTATCGTTAATACTTACTCACGGAATAAGCTATAATTGAGGCATTTTACGATACTTGCGCGAGATGCTGTAAGAAAAGTTGCGAGATCATAGAGAGTTCTTGAAAGCTTCGTCGAGAATACTTTGCGACGCGCGTATCTTTGAAAGTGCGCTAAAAGCTCCGCATCGCCAATTCCGCCGCGCGACGTAGCCTTGCGCTCGATCAAGTAATGACACGATTCGAACCGATTGCCGTGTGTCTGTTTCTAAAGTTTCCGAAGTCAAAAGTAACCGTCTTGAGATGAACCGACTTCGCGAATCAATTGCGACGATTCCGGAGTTCGCGGAAAGGAAAGAAATCGGGGACCACATCGTGGAAACGGAGGAAATCGCGAGGGGACGAGGAGGACATTTTGCCACTTACACGAATGTACCGCAACTGATGACGAACAGAGTTTTCCACTTTGAAGCCGTGGCGATGTAGTTGCCGAAGATTGGGCGATACTTTAAGAGACTTTTACTATCTGAAATCGAAATTCCAGAGAAGAACGTTTGCTCCGTTTTCCGTGAAAAATATTTGCGGGCATTTGTTGCAGATTACATCAAAAATGAAGAATTGTTCCTTATCAATTCCTTTTGATAACGAAAAGATAACTATAATAATATTTTCCATTTGAATTTTTTGTAAGTAGTACAAATTAGTAGACAAATATCTTAAGATTACTTATACAGTGCATAAAAAATAAGGTTACATACTTCGGAATTATCTGTAAAAAATAAATTTGATTTGACATTTCACTATTAAAAATTTGGTTTATAGTTTACTTAAAAAATCTATCATTAGTGGGTTGAGAAATAGATTTTTTTCTTTATATAGAAAATTATATATTTTTGCTTATTCGCTAAAAAAAAAAACAAATAAGTGCTTACATTGGACTGAACAATATATACATTCGTACAGCACTAAATTTTATTTAAATTATTAATAAATGTTATGATTAATGTATATTGTTTATAAGTAAAATTTATAGAAACGCGATGTTTAAATATATTTAAAGACAAGTATTAAAGAGAAATTCGAAGAAATATTAAAATAAATAAATTTCGAACAAAATTGATCGGCAATATAAAGAAACTACAATGCGAAATTAATGCGATGCAAATTAGCCATCAAGTATTCTACTATATGTAAAATATAAACGGTTTCTAATTCATTATAGAGATCATTTCTAGAGAGAAACGATAAAGTATATTTCTGCATAATGCAGTGAGAACATAATGTTGTATTATGTATTCTCAGTGGTGCAAGTCGTCCGTCTGTATGCAGAAATGCATTTCATGGCAATTCGCATGGCTCAAAGCTACAGGGAAATTGAATAGCAAGCGTAAGCCGCTCGAAACTAGACGGTCATTTACGCAGCGGAGACACGGTAATAATTGAACGAAAATATCTTCGAGATGGCATTAAACAAAGTAACCGTTTCGACGTTTCCATATTTTGCATGGCGCTATGTTTTACTGCGGTCGTAGTGACGCACATTAGAGGATCGTTTCTTTTTATTTTACGTACGCGCATCATATCTTCCATCAATATTTCACTGTTGCATAATAAATCGATATTGATTGATGATATTGTCGTAATAAAACGTTTTATACGATTTTGCTTTATTACTAGCACTCTTCTTTTGTGAGGAATGCTATTTAACAACGTATTTCAATTTATTGAAGATTGAAACTTGGTCAAAAGTAAGGGCATGGTATTGTGACTATCTATTCTTGTTTATCTTTCATGTACAGTACGTGTCTACGAAACGTTATTAGAAAACAAGTCAAGTAGATAGGTCTATATATACGGTACATACTGTCTGCAGCACATGTCTACGAAAATACTTTGTCTTCATGCATAATGCAGTGTCGAAACAAACTAAGTGCAGCGGAGTCGAGTAAGGAAAAAAGGGCCGAATCTCTCCGGAGTCGTTAGTAGCGGTGAACCAAACCGGCAACTCTCGAATCGCGGTATTCCAACTCCTAAATCATCCTCTTTCTTGCGGTCCCTTTCTTCCACTGTCGTCCGCTCTCAGCTCTCATACCTCCAACCGGCGACCGTCACGGGCACTGCTCGCGATCAAATTAAAACGTTCCTTGAATGGGCTCGTTAACGACATCGTGGCGTTCTCGGCAAGACTCATTAAATTTATGTTGCAGCGGAAGTTTTATCTAGAAACGACGAATATCTCGGAGTTGCGAAGAAGCTTTCTTGTCTTTCCAGTTTCCACGTCACCGTCACGTAGCCTAGCATCGCAAATGCAGAATGCAGCGATAAGGGACGGCCTTCGTCCCCCTTCTCCTCCTCTCTTGGAAAGGGAAGAGAAGAGGGAGGGACGAAGATGTCCAATCCCGCGAATGCGATGCACCGATGAGAAATTCTCCGTCAGGAGCGAAATAATTTGTTCCCTGACTTAATTCATTTACTTGCTCGTAGATCTGTCCTATTTGCATTATTCGGAGGTGTCGTTAATCACGCGATTGTTTACGCTATATGACGCCGTGAAACTCGCTGTGAACTCACTGACTTACGAGACACATGATATATCAACTAAAATTCAAACATTTGCCCAGTTAGCCTTGACATTCTTACGTGTGTGCATATGTATCTAATGTGACGACAGAAACACTATTAAAAATTATACGATGTTAAATTGACAATTAATAGTAAATAAAGAATTACGTCTATTTTATGCGGCTAACTCTAAGGACCATGATCAACGATGTGAACGAATTTACATGAATAAGATAATAGATGATTAAAGAAAGGTTAAAGAAGAAAGAGGTTGTTTGAAATTTTCGCTCTTCGTATACGTATATTTTATCGTGTGTTTTGTCAAGTATGCGTGCGTCAGAAATACGAAAAGCCAAGTAATAGGGGGTAATTCCGTGGAACATGGTCGGATAAAACAAGTGAGGGGCAATATGTCCTTTGTTCCTACGGCCACCCAAAGACATTTATCTGCTGGGAGTTATCCAATGTCCGGCTAGAACACCACTTTTCCACTCTACCCGTAATCGTGGAAGCGAATGAGTTTGTAAACAAGTTTGCCCCGAGAGGTTTTTCTCTTCACGCAGTCCTGCTTTCCGCTTCATGAATACAGCCATTCAGTCCTCCCAATCAAGAAAAAAAAGGAGTAAAAGGAAATAGAGAAGAAAGAAAATAGGATTTTCGTCAGACATTTACTCTCTTTATCTCATCTATTAATAGATAAGAAAGCGCGCTTGTAAACGTTGCAAATGAGCCTCGAGGCATTATTCAAAGATTTTGGCGAGGAGGACGTATGCTGAAACGAACATTGTACGTCAGAAATAGTGCGGAAAATATCAGAGCGTGGATGCCAGGAAGTACGCGACTGTATCAGGCGGCAGAGTATTATTTATGGCCGGTAGGGTGATATCGCGGAAAATTTTTGTCGTAAACATAGTATTGTGATAAGGTGAATTTTTGCCACGCAGAAAGATGAAGCTTATCTTTTATAAGCGATGTACTCGTTACAATTGTTAAGATAATTCTCTTTTACATCAACTTTCTTTATTTGATGAAAATACGGGCTTATATATGACAGTTGATGAAAATTCACGACTATTTATTAATTCGTGCTATCTGTTAAAAGAAAATTTTTAGCGTATATAATGCGTACGTTTTATTTATATGTGTATGTTAACAAACTCTTATTTATTCCAATATATTGCAAGAATAAATCATATATGATTTTTCTTGACATATTCCAATATAAAAATCTTAACATCATGATGTGTGCATTACGATAGTATTGGCATGTTCATTCTTTTAAAAATTGTATGAAATAAATATGAATGTATCGGTACGGTTTATTTATACTCGATTAGTTTCATAAAAATCTTCTGGATTTCTCTTTATTCCAATTCTTTATATATACAGTTAACGCGCGCGCGTTACGATAGTCAATCTAAATAGAGTAGCATTAGGTACTTGGATTGGTAACGTTCCTATGATCGTGTAGCATGAAAGATGGAAATCCTTCGACGTACGAAGCGGATGGCGGAGGCGAACGACGTGCGAAACTCATTAATCACTCGGTAATTAAATCATGCTCGAGCCGGCGTCAACGGCACACGCTTAATTGCCAACCCTACTAGACCGGGTATCTCTCAATCTCCCTCTCACTCGAACTCTCGATCTCAGTGTCCTCTCGTACGTTCCGTAAATGTTATGGCGTCGGATCGCGAAACTTTCTGTTGCCGTTCGGCAGCCGACTGTCGCAGATGAGAATCCATAGGCTAACAAGAACAAGCACTTCGCTATTTCTATATGAGGGAGTTTTGCAATTCTAGTATTGCATATTTGGACAAATTGAGAAAGCGCAAAGTTAAAATTCTATTATAAACAAATGAAAAAAATTCTTTCTTAATGTTATAGTTTTGCTTAATGCTAATCAGCAGGAAATTATAGATTAGAAGAGTGGCATAGATATAGTTAATACAAGTTTTTGTACAATTCTGATATATTCTTATATGCAATTTCGATAAAGAAATTTCTATAAATTGTCATTATATCTTATCCATCAACATTACACTTGGACCTCTAGTTGACCGGCTGCCACGGAAACCTTGAAAAAGTACTTGTGAAATTCCTTGAAGTCTTCAATAAATTATGAGCGAGCATCTGGCGAGTGTTAAGAACATGAATAAACGTAACCACACCGGAAATTGTGAGGAGGAGCGAGATGAGGTCAGTCTTATAATCAATCAAATTCCAATTCATCTAGGTGGGAAGCTAAACAGTCGACCACGTATCCATTTGGCCTTAACCACAACTCAAGAAGCTTCTGCGATCTATTTTTTCTTTTTTCAACGATAAGTACCCTCATCTACATTTGATTCTGTTATCTTTGTACGCGAACTCTTCGTTTAATCCTACCTACTTACAGTTTCCAGGATTTACCTAAAAGGTTGGAAAAAAAACTTTTACAAAAAATTGCACATATATGAACAATACCTTTACGCAAGCAAGATACATTATTTTGATTGGACATTATTAATTTATTAGCGAAATTTATTTTGTTCATATAAATTTTTATACCAGAAGAAGAAAATAAAGAAATGATTTTTCTTAGTTAATAATATATTTTACACATGCTTCTTTATTAGCGGTGTTTGCGTGTAAAACAGCACATCTTCTGTCTCGTATATTTTTCAGTAAAATAAAATAAAAACGTAATAGGGATTCTCTTTCTTATCTCTTATTAACACGTCCGTAGTATTATCTTGACTATAATTTTTTATGAACAGACAAATCCTACAGGGAGAGAGAGCGAGCGAGCGAGCGAGAGAGAGAGAGAGAGAGAGAGAGAGAGAGAGAGAGAGAGAGAGAAAGAGAAAGAACGTTGTGGTTTTAACCGCTTTACTTAAATTCAGTTAATCCTCTTACCGCAGTACTTTCGGATATGGTGAGGTGTTTTTATCACGGTTTGTAAAACAAAATACAGGCCGTTACGATATAACCTGGTTTCGATAAAAGAAGTCCGGTTTCATGAGTTTCATCTAATTCTTTCTACCTATATATGAGTAGAAGAAATTACATAAATGTTTGTTTGTACAACACGTACATCAATATCCTTATATTGAATGAAAACGAATTACGATCTTAGATAGTCGCTAATAAAGAAACGATAAACGTTTATTTGAAACAAAAATAAATCGTATCAGGCAAGCTGCAAGAAGCTATTGATCATGTAAAATGATGTAATCTGTTGTGGGGGGTTATCCGTTCTTTCTCTATTCACACTCGACGTTCTTTTTAGTATAGCATGTATATAGTTAAAACCGTTTCACCGCGATATAAATACATTCCTTTCTTTACATTGTTAAAAAACTTAGAACCCGAACATTATCAAGATTTGTATTAATGACTTTACTTATACTTTTAATACATTATAATAGAAAATATAAATTTGTGAAGATTACTGTCGAGTCATATTTACGAACATACAACTGAAAAATTCAAGAAGGAGTTGATCTCTTATTTACCTTTCCTTTCTCACTCTCTTTACGTTTAAAAAAATACTGTTAAATGGGCATTACGCTTTGTTATAACGAAGATTACGAACTATAAAAACGATTTTTTAGAAAAAAATGTGTTATCAATAAAATGCTTGTAAGGTGGAAGATAACAAATCACATACCGCGTGAGAATCTCCTCATATGAAAAAAAGTCCTTCCGGAAGTAACTATGTTAACGACTCGATGACTTTTGAAAAACAATTTGCCGTTGCAAGAAATGTGGATCAAAGTTGAGGGATGAAAAAAAGAAAAATAAAAACGGAGGAACTTCCATCATAAATCAAAAGATTTTTTGTTACACTTCTTGCCCTTTTCCTCCGTCGAAGGAATATCATCGAGAATATTTTACATTGTTACAGAAAATCTGTCAAGTGTTTGTGAGAGGCAATATAATTCCTCAGAACAATGTGATGAAATATGTTAACAAAGTGTAATTAACTCTAATAAATATATATCTATTCTTTTCCTCTATGAGGAAGCAAAAAATGGGCAATGTGAATAATTATTTCAGAAGAAATGCTGCATATTTAAATATGTGTAAATAAATTTTAAGAACTGTAATATTTCGTGTTACAGTTAAATAACCCAAACAAGTTTCTGCCTTCGGGAATATTTCCGAATCGTTCGATAAAGTTTGGAATGATAGATCAATGGGCACAAGGTTACAGAAGTCTCCATCGATGAGAATCAGTGGAAGTTCAACGAGACGGATTTAGATCGTGGCCTTCGACTCGCTGGCCGACCTTCAAAGGCAGTGTTCTGCGGTACGCAAGTCCGAGGGTACGTAGTTCTCAATCGGAGAATAGCGCAAAAATAACGCGGTTACGTGATTTCCGATTTACGATTAGTCGTAAAGACCCAGTCGAAGACCATTACGCGTTTCATCCTCATTTTGTGCATGTGCGATAGAAAATCGATTATATATTGATATAATTGTGATATCGCGATAAAATCCGACCAGTATTTGTTTGTCTCAACTTGAGTGTAGGAGATTGCACTTTTCTTATATTATTTTTGTAGTTACTAGCAAATTTTTAGCAAATCGTCGCGGATTTTTAAAACTTTGAATCAACAAACTTTTTTTCGAGTTATAAATTTCTTTCTAGAAGAAACATGAATTGTATCAAGTTTTGAGAAAGAGAAACAAGAATGAAACAATTTTGAGGATTTAGAGATTTAAGCGAGAAATTCGGCGGAGAAAAAGTATTAAGGTGTTATAAATTATGTCTTGTTAGTAATCCAAATACTTGAAATTGCGACTTCGAACACGAGCACTTTCCGGCAAAAGAAACTCTTTGTTAAATTTGCAATATATTTAAATCAAAGTATTTTTATAGTAATTATATTCTCTTTTGCATACTGATGAATAGACACAATTCGGTGAAAAATAAGATAAAATAAAAATCATAAAAATCAAAATTTTTCTGTCTTTTTTTTGTTATAATTTCCAATCTTCAAATATTCCTATTTTTCAACAACTAATAAACGATTATATTTAAAAAAATAAAATGTAATTTAATAAATGCATCAAGTAAAAAGATCACGTGTGTTCACCGGACGAGCATATACAATTTGTCCGGCATTGTTCTGTGTGCATGACGACAAAGGATAATATAATCACGAAAGACAAATTGGATTTTTTTAACGTACAAGGAGAATGCTTTTCATCGAGAAGTGGGCTATTCCGTAGTGGATACCTCCGACACAATGTCATTGCAGGATCAGGCTAGGGAGCGCTGAGGTAAAGTTTACTTTTGCTACGGAAAACAAGGTTGCCCGCGGGTAATTAGTGGTTCACACTTGACCCAGTAAAAAAGCATAGCTTGCCTGCCAACTGCACTATCCCGCTTGCTCGCATTGATGATGATAGCACTGAATTTACGCAATTAATACGTATTCGCGTTTCATGCGTTAGCGAATCCAAAATTTTGAAATATATTATAACACGTAGCTACTATATAGTAATTTGTTATTAAGATTTTAATATGACAGATTTGGAAAAAAAGTTATATCATCAGCTTTTACATATGTCAGTTTTCTAGCAAAACTTTTTAGTTTAATGTTTAATTTATAATTTTATTAATATATCGAAAATAATGTCATCTTAAATTATTAATTAATCCTAAAAGTGAAAAGTAATAATACAATGAAAGTGATAATACCGAGATGAAATAACGATCAAATGATACGTGACAATAATATGACCAATGAATGTAATTAAGCATTAAAATTACATTATTATATATCTCACGAATATGTAGAATCGTTTTGTTTTCTGCGTTGAATCGGTTGAATGCGTTTTAAACGAATGGTTGTCGGCGCTTATTTTTCTACGCTTAGTAAACAGATTACCTCATAAATCGGCGTTAATTGCCGTTGATCCACTAGGCGAGAAGCCACGAAAGTGCCAACAATGTACACACGTCGGTGGATATATACGTTGATGGTTAAACGTGATTCGCGACCGAATTAGTAGCAGATACGTGTTCGTAGCTGGGGAATACGATTCATCGATATCGACGTTGACTAATGTCAGATGATATGGAAGCCAAAAACGGGAGCCAATCTACTCACACTCCGCTCTTTTTCACTGTGCAAATCCGTATAGATGCGTGGGAATTTAATAATCGAAAATCGTATAACGTGGATTTGTAACATTTCCAGCTCGATAGGTCAGATTTTAACCGTGTATCGGATGATAAGTACCTTTAAATTATGTTTGGAAATTATATAGGGAAAAGTGTGCGAGCAAGCGAGTACAATAGCTTTTCGTTAAACTGGGTATAATTTGTAATGTTCGATCGATGTGTTTTAATTAATTATGGGAACAAAATTGTGATTGGCAATTAATTCGTAAACTGATTTTGTATTGTAATTGATGATATTTGAATTGTTAATTTAAATTGTTTGGAAAGTTTAAAAATATAAATCGAAAAAATTGTTTACTATCTCTGATAGCAAACCTATCAAATTGTTCATATTCAACAAAACGCGAAATATGAAACGTGCAAGTAATGAATATAAGTAATTTCCGTTATTGGGAAAAAGGAGGAGCAGGAGGCTAGCTGTCAAATATACTACGTAGACATTCTATTAATAGTGTATTCATCACACACAAATCATTGGCACATGGATAACTTTACGATAGTAAATATTTACCGTATACTCGCACGTATAGTTTAATCTTGTTAGTTTTGCTGTACGTATAGTTGATAATATATGTATACGTTTCCGCTATGCATGAGAAATATACACATGCGGTACAATCAATTTTGACGATACGGTAGAAAAACTCCAGGAGTTATATCGACACTGCAACGTATATTTTGCGCATCATATTAATATTGTATTGCTTTGTGCGCACAGTCGCGATGCAGTTTAACAAACTATCGATCGTTCCGCAATTATGCCGATTCTGCAGGTAGGTAGAACACGCTGTGGATTTGCGGCTTTTCAATGTTGCATTATGTGCGCCCAATCATGCTTAACTATCGGACTCGCAGCTTGCGTGTATGTTTAAATAGAACTACGAACGTCTGCAGTTCGATAAAATCACCGTTAGCTATTATCATTAGAAGCTGCGCCCACTATTCAGTGTAGGGATCCAGAATTGATTTTTCGGGATAGGGGAGTCAGACTATATTTGGCTGATAATTTTCTGTCACAATGACCGGTTAATAAGATTCTGGCCTAATTGTGAATTCAGATCTCAAATTCCAAGAATTATGGAGCTTAATTTAAAAAAGAATCATCGACAAAAATAAAAGAAAATCCGTAGTATTAAATGAAAGAAATTGTCATAAAGATGATTATAAATATTACTATTATTAGGAATAAAAATGTTGACTTTTGTAATAAAGATAACGAGAATAGCAAGAAAATCAATGTAAAATCGTATTTCTTTCTCAATTTTTTCACGTTCCTTTATTTTCCTTTATTTTAAAGGTGTAAACAGTGTCCTCCCGACATTCTCATAGATATCAACCACGCATCCAACGTTCCCATCAATTTCTATTCTCTTCTTTTTTCGTTCGACATATCTGTTATATAGTCAGAATCCTGGTAATCTCTTGGCGAGAGGGATCTCGAAGCTTCAAGCGGCACAATGCCGAACAAATCCTCCCTCGTTCGTCCTGGATTCCCTCTCATGTTCTCCAACCTCTCGCCCTCTATAGACTACCCTCGCGTGCATTCCACCCAGTATCCAGCTCGTACTTTCTCTTCCGGCGACAACGGGTGCATTAGCCCGCGAATCACTGACAGTTCGGGTGTTTGATAATTTGAGATATTTTTTTCTTGGCTACATCTTGCCGATAATGACTTTATTAAGAGAGAGGGCAATAACAGATATAGGTATGTGTAAAATGTCAAATACGACAAGATTTATAAATTTGAATGATTAATCATTATGATTAGTCGTCCAAATCTAGCTATAACCAATAATTTCTCTATGTTTTATGATACATATAACAGTGTGCCCTATTCAAATTTTTCAGTTATGAGCAAACACATCATGTTTGTTCTGTTATTTTTATTAATAGCGAGCTACTTCATTGCAAGAATAAAATAAATAATACAATTGCCGAGAGGAAAATATGTCGATGAGCAACGAGATACTAGTTGAAATCATAATTTTATTTAGATTAAAATGTTCACGATAAAAAACATGTACGAACAATGCTCTTTAATTAACTTTTGGCATTTAATTAAATTAATGGCATTTATAATGATGTATTAATGCTTATTGTCAATACCGTTTATGAAATCGTAAAAACTGACTCATGTATAATTAATGAGTACGTATATTAGAAATTGCATTGTTAATGAAACTGATTTATTTGTTATTATATGTGATTTTATAATGTAATAATAATAATAATTTTGAGCTTTTTTTGGCATACTAATAGCTTTGGTATACTTTTTAAGTTAAAATTTTAATGATATCGTATGGTCATTATGCAAGATAAAGTAAGACAGATAGAAATTTGTAAAAGCAACCGATGTATAATTGCACATTAATTAAGCGGTCAACAGAAAGATGTACAAAAATGATAATTCTTATGTAACAATTTATGTCTTCATTTGCTATTTGCTGTTCTATATTCTATATGGTCATCAATTTTTATTTTCAAAATTATAATGTATTGTAATTGGAAAATTAATATATCCTTTGTAAACTTTCATGCTTTCTTTAAATTAATAAATCGCAATGGGGAATTTGGAACAAATAATTAACTGCTTAGACGCATTGGTGTAGTAAACTTTGCGGGTTGATCTGCGCTCACGAATCGAGTTTTGTTAGATGGAAGTAGATGAAGTTGTGGCGACATAAAAATTTTACTTGAAAGTTTTCGGAGCCGGTGAATTTTTGATGCCAGCATGCTACATCTCAACCTACATTCAGCTATATATCGCTGACAAACGTGATAAAACCCGTACGACATATAAGTAGCGCTTCACATGCTTCATAAGTGTATAGATTGCATATGCAAAATTATGGAAGAAGTATCAATAAATAATTGTTTTGATAAGCAGTTTAACTTCTTTGTTAAATGGCAATATTATTCTATTTTTTGACGGATTTAAATAAAATCTTCGAATGATAAATTCATGACATGCTGTATTTACTTATATCATATCAATCATATCATCAAAGAAAAATTAATTTGACAAGTTATTTTCCACTTCTCAGTAGATAAACTTGGTTCTTTCTATGACAGACCACATTTTTTATTTTGATCAATGATAATACTCAGAAGACGAAGCATGTGCAATAAAAAGTCGACGAATATTCCAACGTAAAAAAGAAGAAAATTGCACTGATCATATATAATGTACACGGAAATGTTCTGCTGGAATAGGTCTAAAAGATAGATGGACTCTGTGTATGCGTATACTTACGCACTACTTATTTTTCTTATATCATAAGACTGTCACTCGAAATTGATCGATGTTGAGACCACTAAATTCTTATATCGGAGAAACGCTTGCTGAATAATAGGAACAGTGACCTAGGCAAGCAAACGATTCTAATATGCTGTCTTGCAAAAAATATAGTTTGTATACCGGATTATTAGAGAGAAAGAGAGAGAGAGAGAGAGAGAGAGAGAGAGAGGGAGAGAGAGGGAGAGAGAGGGAGAGAGAGAGAGAGAGAGAGAGAGGGAGAGAGAGAGAGAGAGAGAGAGAGAGAGAGAGAGAGAGAGAGAGAGAGAGAGAGAGAGAGAGAGAGAGAGAGAGGGAGAGAGAGAGAGAGAGAGAGAGAGAGAGAGAGAGAGAGAGAGAGAGAGAGATCACACTTCCTTCTTTCATTTATTTATCTGCTTTATCTGATGCAACTTTAATATTTCATATGTTGTAGATAATTTCAAAACGGTTTAATCTTAAGTTCATCAATGCTTTTAATAATGAGATTTTATTATAAAATATTATATACTCCTTTTAAACACGATATATTACATTATAATTTAAAGATTAACACATTTCCCAGTTTTGTAAAATATAAGTTAAAAATATTAAAACATTAAGGTTACATCTCCTGCAATAATATCATGTAATATTCTAAATCTATTAATAAATGCAACAAACAGATCTTACAATTAGTCAATACTAAATGAGTGAAGTAATACAATTTCTCATATGCATATATGAGAAGTATCCACTCAATTTATTAGCTCGCACTGCATGAATTTATCAGTAATTTAATTTCTCAAGTTTCTAGCAAGGGACTTGGTTTGAAATCACAATTATAGAAACTTGAGGCGGCGATTACACCGAAACTTGGCTGAAACTACGATGTGTTCGACCTGATCATCTATGACTTTGGGGATAATTGAACGAGGATCGAATATCGCGATATCGATATTCGTGTTTTCCGGAGATGATATAACTATGTATATAAGATACAGAAATCATTTTTCTATGCTGGATTCTGTCAGGGATAATAAAGAAAAATATATCGTTGCGCATGTCAATATCTGACAAATATAAAAATATATATAAATCTTAAATTCATTTTTTGCGAACAGCATAATAACTGCCAGAATGGACAAAAGCATATTTTCAGGATGCAAAAGAAAAATGCAAAATATTTAGTTAAAATTTAAAACTAATCATTACTTATGTCAATTTTTTATTTAAAAAGTGGCTAATTTTATTTACACAGCATAAAAAAATGAAAATATTAAAATTTAAGCAATATGTTCTCTGTATGTTTTATTGCAGTTAAACATTTTCACGTGAATAATATCAGAAATGATCTGCAGATGTATTAATATTAATTATCATAATTATCATAATTATACATTTATAATCTATTAATATTAAAAAATTATTATTAATTCGTTCAGGACGGATGGTATACATACCACTGGAGAAATCATATTTTTAGAACGGAAATGGCAGAAATATACATTAATCTTATTAATATAATTACTGTTTGTAAACGTAAATCAATACAATTCGTTATTATTGTCGGCCAAAACACTGTATTAAATCTCATTAAAATTCGCAAGGAATTGACAGACAATTCTCGAAATTGTCAGATATATTAGTCGACGATGCAACATTATTAATTAATCACGTTAAATCCGATGGCGCCACTTCTACGGCAATCTGCGTCGTTAGCCAAGTCGTTTCTCAACTTGTTGATTTAATTCGCTAATCCGCAGCGGTTCAATTAACTAATTCGCCGGCGCGCGGAGCTGGATTTTCATGCGGACGAATTAGGCACGCGGATTCGGCGAGTCTCTCCGCTAATCAAATTAGCATACATACTATCACAGATAATCACCACGTCGCGATAGCAGCAATGTCCATTCAGTGTAATGGATTGGGAGCAACATCCTTTATCAAGATGTCACGTCACTGAGAACAATGCCGATTCCGATTCCACTTTCTATGGTAAAAACGATATTGTCTGAACAGTAGACAAAATAATAATACGTTAAAAACTTTAAATCCGAGCTCGATTCAACTAAAATGCACAGATTTTATCAACAATTTTTTCATTTAATTAAAAAATTTGGAGCGAAAATAAATAGAACCATTATTACTTTAGCAAAGATATTATAACTCGGAAAATTTTAATTAATAAGAAAAATCTGTAAAAAAATTAATAATTTGTTGACTGGTACATAACGCGATTTAATTCTAAAAGCTTTTAAATATTTAATAAATATTCAATTTAATATATTTTTTCTATTACTTCTATTTAAAGTTTAATATTCATAGTTTTAAAGTTATTTGAAGCACGTTACATTTGTCAGATTATGACGATTGATATCATATTTCAAAATAAATAACAAATCTGCAGCTATGGATTGTAGACAATGAATGGACCTCCCGAAGTTTGCGCGATTTGATTTACCCTTCCAAAGATTGGCAAGTTATCAAAATCCGAAAGGTTCATAAATTTCTCATCATTCAAGTAGATCCGTTCAAGTTTCTTCAGACTGCGTGCCTGTACCGTCATCCATGCAGCTGGCATCGACAATATCTTTCAAGCAGTCGGTGAAACTTTTTGTTACTCGAGAAAAGATTGCTCAAAGGAGAGACGTTTGATTCGACCTTGGCCACTTTTCGAGAAAATATATTCTTCATTTTTCACCCGAAAAAGCGCTTCTCCAGATATCGGTTTGTAAGCATGCATAATGTACTCTACTACTTATATATCGAAATCAGATCATGGAAAAAAAATCACAATTTTTTAAAGTTACAAGATTTGAAAGAATATAATAAAAAATAAAAGCATTTTATACTTTTGCAGCCGCATTGCAGTCTTGATGATTTAACCTCAGGATAACCTGATGGGATAGTTTCTCTGGAGAATTTTTATCGAGGAAAGAGAAAACGTGTTCGGACGCGTTCATGATTAAAACTTTAAATTTTAAAAACGATTTGACATATATCTATAATATCTGATATAAAACATATAATATGAATTTAAACATAAAGAAAGAGATATGATACGATATTGAGATTAATATGTCCTAAAATAAATTAATGTTTGACTGCACTATAAAAATTGCTGTTTTGTGTACATATGTAACATAATCTAGTATGTAAGCCGGTTAACGTATTCTGGAATACAAATCGGGAATCTTCTTTAGATTTGAGAGTACCGATTATTATTCGCTTTCCAACTTACGTGAATCTCATAGCGTATCCTCGAAATGCAATGGCGCGGGCGCGGCGTTGTTATTGGAGAATATAATTTATCGGAATGCACCGGTTAAAGTAAGTAGAGTAGGAAATTTCGAGATACATAAATTCCCTTCTGGAGAGAGGCTATTTTCGATTGACCTGAATACGTATTATCTCAGAGAAATAAGTCTATAATTCGGTTAATCGTACACATAATCTCTAAAATTCTAAACAAAAATGTATTTCCACAATATTCGCTACTTTCGTTATTTTTACACACACACACATTTCAATATTTCTTTAATATTTTATATTTAACACTATTAATTTACCTTTAACAGCAAAGAATTTTATCAAAATATTATCGTACTCTTTCAGAAAAGATTTAATGAACTGCAGGATAATAAATTATATATTGTTACTTTTCATATTATAATCAGTATAAACAGCTCATTATTTATACGCCGGAAGCGCAGTTTCCATAAATTTCTTTGCTTATCTTGTAATAGAGCCAAAGAAAAACATATGTTAGAGACTGTAATTGTCATTGGCTTGCTGCATGTACTTCCTTGAGAAATGAGTAAGAATGCCCTCGGGGGCGGAGAGAGAGAGAGGAAGAGAATGCGAAACTAGAGAGTGACTTTGGCTAGTTTCCAGAAGGCATAAACTCGAGAGATTCGCCAATGGAATCGTGGCTTGGAAGAGTGGTTAGAGTTATGGAACTGGATGCAGGTGTTTTAGATCCCACGAGACATTCCGGAGCCTGGTTATCCGTACAATCTCCCCCTCTCTTGATACGTGATCGGTGGTGTATCATAAAATACGTCAACTGATACAATCCGCTTTTATTAAATCACCATAATCTGTTTTGTACATTTCTGATGTAGGAGCGATGTATCGCGATGTAAACACGAGTGCTCAAAAAGCAGAGTTTTTTTAAAAGAGAAAAAGATAATTCGTACTGGCTTCTCTAAATGATTCGTTTTCTTAATATGAATAAATATGAATAAATATTGATTATAAAAAAAATGCTAAACCTTACAGCTTTAAAATTCGACAGCAAAATGACAAAAAGTTATTTCATAGACTGGTCTAGGTGGTCGCAGGAGTGACAGGTGAGCCACAAGGACGAACGAATGAGTGCTGTGGAAATTGGTCTCACGAGTTCTCTAACCGCACTTTCTCTACAGAATTCATTTGCAATTTCATATAATCTGACTTCCTGATATATTCTAGTTAAAATATTAAGAAGTTAAAATAACAGCATAAATAATTTTAAATATGTTTGAAAAAATAATATTCAAAGTTTAAAGTTCAAATAATTAAAAAAACTTAAAAAGTAATATAATTTTTACAGTCAATAGCCAATAATTTTTTAAATAAAATTTACGCAATAACAGTATAAGTCAATAACAGTAAGTCATTTTATATTGCTTTCAACTTCTCAATTAATATAGCTGTATCAATTGGATTATTTCAGTATTTTACGTGTCTATACAAACTGCTCTAAATTAATTACGTTTGCTGCAAAAAGGATGCTGTTCCTACATTGATCAACTAAATTAATTAATTTTTCTTTAATAAAAAAAAGCGAAATAATAATAATCTTTAGGTAATAAATATATAATTAAAGAAACAAATGTTTTTTTTTAATTTAGTAACTGTTTATGTTAAAACTTTAAAAATTATGAAAATGACATTTTGATTTAATTTTAGTAGAAAGAAAAAGAGTGAGAGAGAGATTTGTCGAATTAATTAGTTTTAAATGCAATGAAGCGCAGTAAAGATAGATTAATGGAAAGATAATTGTACCAAGTGTAAAAGTATAATTTAGGTTGGATACGAACAAGAAATAAAAAATTTAAATTTTGTAGCGACCATTACATTGAACATCCTATGCAGATGGAATGACATGAAAATATTCTCGGCACGTTTTCGCTGAAGCACGAACGATGGATGGGATATTCTCGATGAAAAAAGTACGAGCGGGAAGGAAGGGAGAGAAGTGAATGTAAAATGTTCATTATAAAGTCTTTAGGGACCAAAAAATGACAAGAATAGCCTTGTCTAAATATGCATTGTGAAGTATAAAATGTAGCTGCGTTTCTGTACACGTAAGCCATTTAATTATGATTTATGTTTATATGGCGCTATATCATAATATCATTATATTCGAGTGTTCGAGATGTCTATATTCGCAACTGCGATAGTTACAGTTACAACAAAAATTTTAGAAAAGTAATCCTACCTAATATATCGCACCCCGAGAAGAATACTGTCATAACTAAAAAAATTTCAATTTTGAGTTAAACCCATAAAAAGTATGCCTACAAAGTTATTTACGTATTATAATAGTGTTACAAGTGTATATGCGAAAATCGCTGCACGGGACAGAAATGTCGTAATTTCTTTAAACCGGTTATGTTGTGGTTTCCTGGATGAAAAGTGTCATAAGTGAATTGACAAGTTAATCGCAGTAAACCTCTTCAAAAAACAGTATACGTTTCATTATAACAAATGGTTCCTGATAGAGTAAACAAATAGTTCTGGCCATTAAAGCCAAAATATGCGTCAGTACAAACTGAGATGCTATAGATTCATGCAAATCGGCTAGCGTCTCACCCATATATCCGTAAATGCGGCTTTCTCGGGCGATAAAAATTATTTGAAAATCAAAAAAACAATGTTTATCGCCAGAACCTTTCCTAGAACTCATGTAGAACCTATAGCGTCTCAGTTTGTATTGACGCGTTTTTTGGCTTTAATGGCCAGAACTATTTATTTACTCTATCAGGAACTGTAGAACTATTGAAAATAAAGCCATCAGGACTCCCAATAATTAAGCGATTTTCTACGAAATAATATGCCAGCTTCACACAAACTCTACGTTATGCCGTACTACGAAAATATATTACATGAGAAGAATAAGAGGATTACGTATGAGTTGTCCAGATCGAATCTGTCAACTTTCTAAGTGTACATATACGTAATTACTTTACAGAGTCGCTTATATTATCGAACGATGAACAAACACGAGCTCGGGTGGCGCGTGGAGACATATATTCGCTGCTGGCGAATGGATTCCATAATGACATGCCGCGTAGTAAACTAGGACATCTAATTATACTCGAGGGCCCGCCATTCGCGCGAGCAACGTTGAGCCGCCCCTGGAATGATCCTACTTCTCTCCTAGAAACACATGGCGAAGTATCCCCATCGTCTCGAGGATCACTGCCAAGCGATAGCGTGCGCTTTCACGTGACGAAAACGAGCGGAAGATCGCACTTGGCGTGAGATTATCCCCTAGGATATAATATCGGTCCGCGAGAACTCCCGAAAATAAGTCTTTTCTTCATTTTACTTTGACCATTTTCTTGCTAAAAAAATATCGAATTCTTTTCTTCTTCTTTCCAACTTTATATCTTATCTTTAATCATTATGTTTTCCCGGGCAGCACAGGATTAAGCCAAAAATTTCTGACAGCTTTTAAGTGAACAGTAATTAAAAAAAAATTAATTATATTATGGAAAATGGAAAATAATATTGAATTTCGAGCGATAAAGCAGCCACCACACACACACACACACAATATTCTCATTTTGCTCAAATTGCTCATGACGTTAAGTTTATCAATATCGATAAACCTTTAGAAAAGCCTCAATTATATGCCGATTATACCAAATATATTCATACAGCCGCAGTTTTGTGTAAAATACAGCTAATTCTTTTTTAACAAAGACCATGTTTGAAATTATTAGAGATAAGTTTTTAATTTTGAACTTTAAGTACTTCGGCAATAAAAATTGAAATTGAAATAAAAATCTTCGTGAATTAAGTTAAAATCCAATTAAAATTAAACATTTATTAAAAAGAAATTTTATTATTTGTTTATACCCATGTAAAGATTTATTCGTTAAATTCAATGCATACATGCAAATAAAATTAGTGATAATCGTTCTCCTTTTGTGTGTCGTATAATTATACTTCGTACTTCTCTATAATTTGCAAATAAGGCATCTACAATTCCGCAGATATTTGCACATCATATAAATTTCGCATGGAAAATGGGAGATTCGAGCGTCGTGCACGTCGGTTAAATGAAACAACGAACAGGACATACCGCTATTTGAACGACGCCTATCATTCATGCGTAAGAAAACATAAAAGATTTAGCGAACGTTTCTCAGGGGTAGTTACAAGACGAAATAATTTTTATTAATAGTTGCGTATGTCCCGTATATATCATGGAACGTTTTTGTAAGAGGATATTTTTCTCCGTTTCCGTTTGTCTCCGGGATTTTCTGTATACACACAGAGAGAACATATTAGTGTACGCGGTGATGTTTCGTTGATTCAATTATAGTTCGCCGCAGAGCGGGATAAAATCTAATTTTCGTAATAACGTTCATCTCTTTCTGCTGAACTCACTCTCTGTGACATATCCTGCGCGTTCGTATTCCGGACCATTCTATTCAAAACTATGCGAGCGGCGATAAATTATCTTGAAACGAGCAACAATATTCGCCACATGAGCCATAATTTTGCGCACTTAATGCTATCCAGGTACTGACCCCTCCAAGCGGTAAAGGGATCTCGTAGGGATTAATTGTCGCAATACCAACGTTGGTATATGAGAAGTATGAGTAAATACTAAATTCACATTATATTAAATTTATATATTCTAACCCTAATTATATATGACGTCTCATGACTTGTATAACCTTCTAATGACTGATTCTTCGAGAGAAAGTTTTTTTAAAATGTCTGAATATCCGTAGTATTAAGATTATAAATAATAAAAGAAAAAAAATTATTTTGCAAATTAAGCTTTAGAAATGCAAACAGATCATAGAATTATATATATTTTGATTTTAATTTCAAGCTTTTAATTTCTTGTTTAAAAAGATCTAATTAAATATTTACTGTAAGTCTCTTTCATATTTTAGCTACATTAAAATTAATACCTAATTCGTTTCCTCATCTTTCTACTTCATGCTAGGTTAACTTCGAATTTGTCTGCAAGTGTTCGAATAAATTCTCGATAATTCCGAACGATCCTGCTCCCAAAATAGCAGCTTAGGCAATGGTTCCCCAAGAGAGTTCTTAAGTTACATTAGTTGGTTGTAGTTCGTGCAAATGGTGCCTATAGATATACTCGGTTTGCGATTCTTCTGTTGTATATGTAGCGCGCGAAGATATCTATATCTATTAAAACGAGAATTTTCTCTATGCTTCTTTCGTTTGTGGTTAATTTAGTACCACGTATACACGTATCCACATATCACTATCATATCGATCAATTTCGTAACCGTTGTGTTCTCATCTTAGAAGATTTCAAAAATTAATATACAGGTACCTACATATATAATATATATATAATATTTCTCTCAAGAATCAATTATTAAATATAAGAAATAAAATTCGGGTTGTATCTCAATTTTATCTGAGTTTCCCAATTATATTGCAATTGTAAATACAACGAGTTTGATTCTTAAGAGATTTATTTATAAAATTATAAAATTTAACAATATCATGTATCAAGACAGTTTTCATTTCAGTTCTTCAGCAGAAATGCAACTGTAAATATCTAAATGTGTATTAAACAGAAGAAGAGTGACGTGCTTATATCTCATTGAGTCGGAGCGTAAAGATACATAGCGTAAAATACATAGGGATGTGTGATATTTAAGCACGCAGTCATAATTGGGCTGCGACAAAACGAAATTGCGTCCGTGCTGCAATTTTTTCGCAGATTAAACGAAACTGGAGACAAAAGGCTTTTAGCCTTTCAACTGGTTGTCAGCCGCTTGGAAAATTATGGCGCAAAATTATTTATGGCGCCTTTTACGATCCATTTTTTACACATTTTTAAGTCTGCTAGTAACACCGCTTTCAACAAATATCCCGTTTCAAAACTCAAAACAAAATTTTGTTTTTATTTTTATATGCAAGTCTACTTTATAATGTATAATTTATAATTGTATAATAATTTATTAAATATCTTACAGAAGTTAAGATTAATTGGAGATATATTAATAAATAATGTTTTGTAAAAAAATATATCAACATAATAGCCTATTAACAATCTAATGCCCACATACTTAATTTATTCAAGATTTTATTGATATTTTTGCATACGGAAATAATAAGAAAATTTTTTTCAAAAATAATTAGTTTTACTTTTATAAAATACTTAAGATATTATGATTATTATTTTTCGTATAAGATTTTACTTTTGTAATTGCACAGTATATCATTAAAATGGTGAAAAATGCGTTACGTAACGCTTTATTGTGTGTTCAGATAGGCAAATTTGAGAACTTTACACGATTTATAAAAACGCAAAAAAACGCGCACTATTGCAACATAGGAAAATCATAGAGATAATATTATACGTATTTTGTTTAGTAAACATTTTTTTATAAATCATTACTTGTTCCTAAATAAAGTCTGGATTAATAAATAATAATTTTTTAAATATAACAATTATAACAACAGCGTTTATTTGCGGTAATATTGTAACATTATTGGAGTAAACGTCTGGCTGTAATATCGATTAATTACAATTCAAGCTCGCGAATGTTCGGTTGAACTATTATACCTAATTAATATATTATTTATCTGAGCAAATTATATAATATTGATAATTATGCCGCCTTTTATCAAATTTCAATTATACAAGTTGACGATGCAACGCAGATTAATTAATGAAAACTTACCACTGAATATCGATATCTCCATATTATATATATTATGTATAAAATTATTTCAACATTATAAAATGTTGAATGTAGAATATCCATTTATATAATTAAAATGTAAAAATTGGAACAGGAGGAGAGAGAGAGAGAGAGAGAGAGAGAGAGAGAGAGAGAGAGAGAGAAGAGGGGGGAATAAGAGAGAAACTTGAATATTAATCATAAAATCGATACTGAACTTAAAACATCAAAACATGTTTAATTTGACTTTACAAAATCTTTAATGATTAATAGTATCAGATATTTCACGAAAACATTTTAGACAATGTAAAACATGCAATACGTTAAAAATATCTTGTGATAAATTGAAAGAACTGAACTATTACTTCAGTCGTTATTTTTCAAGAGTCCTTTGTACTTAAAACCAAATACTTTCAACAGTCAACTTTTATAAACTGACAATATGCTATGCATACATTAGCATGATATATCTTCAGCTTGATGTGCTTTTAAAAACGCAACTGTAGAGTCCCATAGTGACAAAGAATTTTCTAAGAGTTACCTGTAGCCTCTTCTCTCGAAAACTGTTTAAAATAATTACCTGCAGGATTATATTTATCAAAATAATATACAAGATGTTCTACTGTCGGCCAGCTTTACTTTTTGACAATAAATGTTTTGTTTAATTTGGAGTCAATTATTCTTTGACAAACACAATTTTTATTTTCAAAAGAATAGATGTTGATGATAATAGTGACAACAGTGTACTTATAGCAATGACTATTATCCTTTTTTTTATTTATTATCATATCTAATCAGGCAGATATAAAATCATAAGTGAAGTAGGAGTAAATTCAAATAGTCATATTGCGTTAATGTTCTCCAATTTACAAATGAATTTATCTGTTTCTATGGCAACATTTTTTAAATATATAGATTTATCTGATATAATTTAATAAAATATACTATTTGTTTGAGAAACGTATGTATCAAAACTGCGCATGTCAGCGAATGGAAGAATATATAATAAACAGTTTCGTTTTAAAAGATAAATCTGATGATAATCTATTACGAGCCAATATCTCGTAATTCTCGAAATACGGATAAAATAGCATAATTTTATTTCTGGTGTAATTAGTTAATTAGTTTTTGCGGCAAATTTTGAAGTTTGGCATACTTAATTAAAAGAAATTCTTGAAAGTAAATTATAAGTGCCTGATAATCGAACGTGTAGACTCGACACAGAGGATCGAGATATGCATAAAGATAAAGTTCAGGAACTAGCTATTTCGAAGTTAAGAATCCGCGATAATCGTATTGTCGAATAATGTTAATATTCATTTTAGACAATTCCAAATCCGTGCTGCGATCACTCCAGGGAAATCCTTGTAGTTCGAGTGCTTAAAACGGTTTAAGGCCAGAAATGAACCCGAGTAGAATTAGATAGCCGGTGTTATCGTCCGAAAAAGCCGACGATAATAGTCGGAAAACGCGAAGGAACTCGTATATTAAATCAGAAAGTTCTGACACGGCAGACTACTTTCGGCTGCTACGGCCGCAATCACGTTTGCGTAAATGGATTGTCCTGCTATTACATTTCGTAATTGAGCACGAAATCGCAATTGTTACTTCACGTATGGTAATCTTCGTGAGCAAATTCGCGTATTACGAATGGTAAGGCAAGAAAGGTGATACGCTACATGTATTCGACCGATATAAAATATAAAAGTTTACACATTAATTGCTCCCGGATTATATTATAAAATGTCTAAATGTCGATTTGCGGGATTCTTCCTCAACCGAAATGGGATATTCAATTCGCGGAATACCGAACGTAAAAATTCATGTTTCAAATCCATTAGCCTTTCTGTTTCATTGTAACTGTATCGATCCGCGGTACAAAGCGCAGTTAATCTACGTCCTATTCTGCTTGTCGACGAAGTTTGCCATTTATCGTAGCCCGGGTTAAATTCAAATGACTTTCTGGGTCACCTTGGACGCGAAAGGACGTTTCGCGACGATCATCGGCGATAATTTCTTTCCTTTTTTTTCCTTTTAGTTTTATGCCGTCGCTTTCCTTCATTCCGTCATTGTGCATTAATACGTTGAAAAACGCACATTGAGTTCGGCTGATCTCATTGCCTGCTTGTTCTTATATTCTTTGTCCTTGTTCCTCATGGTCTGTACTCCTTTCATCGAAATAGATTTAAGAGGAGAACCTCGAAGTGAGCTTTAAGACGGCTTATTGCAGCGGTCGACATGAAAAGAATCGAGTGTTTCGTGACGAGGCGAGAAGGAACGAAACAAGACAAAAAAGAAATACTGCTTTTGTCTACTAATATTTCATGTTTGTGAAGTTTCATCCTTTTAAATTAAACAGACGAAATAAATATATCTCAAATTTTCTACCTAAATATCTTTAGATATTATTTGATTAGTTCTCTAAAATTTTCTTTGACAGCACAAATGCAATGAAAAAAAAAAACATTGTTAAAAGCATTTTAGAAATAACAAATATGCCTCAGAAAGTTAATTAAAATTATTCTTTCGTAATTTTGTGTATAATCCGTATGACACAAAATTAGCATTTCCTATAAAGACGATATTTTTGTATGTCGCCGTATATATATATATAAATTAAAGTTTTAACAAAACTCTATAACTGCGTACGTAGCAGCATTATCAATAATGAGCATTAAAATGAGGCGAATATTGATTAAAACTCTTTGAAAGACTTTATTTTAAAATAAGATAAAAATATGTGCAAGAAAAAGGAAAAGAGATAAAGAGATAAAGAGAGAAAGAAAGAAAGAAAAGAATATTCATGCTGTCGCTAATTCACATCCGTTAGCGCGCCTCTAATTAACATGACCTATTAAATGCTTTCAAGCGTGGATAATACCATCATGTGACATACTCTACTACATTATCGTTTATATGTACATATGTATGTATATTCGATTATTTCCATATTTAAATTATCATTTACAACTAATCCTTCACAAATTGGCTGAACATTTGGGAAATCCTATGTATGTTATTAATTTCGTTTCGTATATATATTATAATTATAGCATACGTCAATATACATATGTTTAATACGTCTATAGCTGTTGCATAGGGATGAAAATCCCCGAAAATCACAGGATAATCGAGAAGAAAATCATTTGTAAAAAAAAAAACAAATTAAATGTTTAGAGTAATTTATTTTTGTATAAAATTTAGTTAAAAAAAACAACAGAAAATTAGAAGAAAAGTAGTTAAGAAAACTCCCATTTTTAACACACTCGAGACTAATTGTTATTTTAGCATTGTATACTTCTCTCGTCCTACTTGTTTTCATGTTACATGATTTTAATCTTTAATACAACATTCAATTTTAACAAGATAAGCAATTTTGTATTAAAATTACAGTCTACTTATTTGTGTGCAATATTCAAGTTCTAATTTATATGTATATTACCATATTAGAGTTATTAGAATTAATATTTATGTATTTACAGTATGAAGATATGTATTTCGTTTGAAAATTTTGCAGTAAATGTTAGTAATTAGTCAAATGAATGTCTTCGTATTTAGTTAGTCTTGATTCTATGCGTTTTCTCTCTCTTTCTCTCTCTCTCTCTCTCTCTCTCTCTCTTTCTCTCAAAGAAATGGGGAAACCATTCGTCTGTCTATCTGTCTGTACACGGAGAAAATTTTATGTTAAATTTTACTATGCTGCCGCACCAACTGCGGACCATCAAGACGCTCAAGTTTAAATGCTAGTCTTATAGTAAAATTACTATGTCCATAGCATTTAATGCTACGATCATGGCATTCAATGCTATGATCGTATCACTAAATCCTATGGACATAGTAATTTTACTATAAGACTATAGCATTTAAACTTGGGCGTCTTGATGGTCCGCAGTTGGTGCGGAAGCATAGTAAAATTTAACATAAAATTTTCTCCGTGTACTATATTGCGTTATCCTTCTTTCGTTCTAAATCACATTTGCGTCGACATTGAATTTTTCTGCCATAACGCTTATCCATCAAACTACCTTCTTATTTGCCATCTTATTCGCCATCAGATCCAATGTGATAAAAAGATACCTTCAGCAGATTTCATTCTGCTGTTTCGCTGACATTTCTTCCTACGATTGAGAAGAAGGATGAAAGAAAGAAGGACACCAATGAGAGAGACAGAGGAGGGAAAGGAAGATTAAGCGAAAAGTGATGCGAATAAGAATGAGAAAGGAAAGAGGAGCAACGTAAAAGAATTGTACTGGCCAGATCTTTGCGGAGCAGAAGAGAGCAGAAGAGAGACAGGGGTGTCCTGGTGTATTTTTAACGTGGCTTATCTGGCCGAAGAACGAGCAACTAAACAACATACGAGAGGAGAAAGGGGCTGATTTAAAAGCCTCAGTGACTCTCAATTTGCACATCGTACCTAGCCAAAACCAAACAAGCTAACAAGTACACCAATTTCAAGCATTTTAGGCAGCATTTTCCATATTTATATGCGTGTCTTATAAATTTGCAACGCTACATAGCTGTTATTGCAAAAAATTTCAAAGAGAATATTCTTTTACGCCGCCAATTACTCTCGCAAACTGCGGCGAGCTAGAAGCGAGATCGGTCGATCGTTTAAAATTCCAGCGATGCGCGGCTGCTAAAAATAATATTGACACATAGTAGTGCTAATAGCGCTAATATGCTTTTCGGTTATAACATTTTAATTCGACAGATGATGCGCGCGGCTCGAGTTTCTGTTTTAGTTTCAACTTCGGGCTATATACGATCGCGGATCTCGGTTCGAGTTGACTCACTGTTAGGTGATTTCGGGAGGGGATTCTGTTTGCTATTCGTGTATAACTATCTATCGCTATCCGTTACCTGACAAACTATGTAAATTCGACTATGCTGTAATAATTTTTTTTATCTGCACCAAATTACGTTTTTATACATACGCGACCTATGGCGCTGATAATAAAAATAAAACATGTCAGTTGAAAAAGTTTCCATAATTCTCAATCTGTTTCGAGAAGTGAATTAATGCGATGCGTTTCATATCGCAATCGTTTCTTATTTTAACGTATTTCATGCACAATCTCGACTTCTCATGTAACTTTTATACGCACATATTTTTGCACTTTTGCAATATATACGAATATTTCCCATTCCTAATAAATTTTGATTAACATTACATAATAGGACAAAATTTCAAATTAATTTTACGAATATATAATATATAGAAATGTTTTTGCAAATAACTTTAACAGCAATATTTTAACAACATACAAATAATAATCTAATTTATCTATGTTTGATTCTAGGTACATGAATATACATTTATTTATAAATAAACAGCTTTCAGTTTGCAGCACTCATTGCATCCTCTGAAGTTAACGTGATTAATAGATTGCTGCATCTCCAGCAACGTATATTACATTTTATATCAGTATTCCAAATATTGCGACGTCAATAAAACGAATGCAAATGATGGAGTAAGCTCCATCGTGAACCTTAATTATAATTGTGGCAACACGCAGTTGACAAACAATCAAAATTTTGGTTCTAAAATTCCCGAGAGAATTCCTATCCGACTTTGGTTCACAGCGACAAATGTAACATGATTTTCTTATGCCGTGATTTAACAATTAACTATTCTTTTAAAAAAGAATACAAAAAGTTTCAAATTCGATAACTTTTTACTTTTAAATTACAATAAGTATAAATACTTTGTATAATATCATTATATCAGTATAAATACTATTGTAATTTGAAATCACTTTCAAGTTAAGATAAGTATAAATACTATATTATGTTCTAGACATAAACTATTGAAAATCCTCACAAATAGTTCGAGAAATTAAAGTAAATTAAACGAATGGCTTTTAGTTCTTATGGTCATTCTTAACATTAAATATGCTTTCTTGACAATTATTCATAAGCATTATGATGACAATTAATATTATCAGAATCTTACTATAAATTTGAATTATATTTTTCAACCTATATGCTTGTGTATTTTATAGTGTCGAGAGTTTTTACGCGTATAATAAGAGGCCGACGTTCCTCTATGAGGAATATTAATCGAAAATTGTAACGCGGTAATTAAGTCGCAAAGTTTGACAACTTTAAATAACTTCGTGGTATTTTATAGGAATTTCCAATAGAGGGAGATATATATATATATCCAATTAAAATATCCTTTATCGAAAAAATCTGGAAATGTTCAATAAATATTTGGAATAAGAGAATATATATTCAAAATAATATTAAAAATTCCTATTTTATTATTTTATAATTCTTACACAAAAAAAAAAGAGAGAAAGAAACAGAGAGTCAAATAAAGTGGTTGGTCCAAATGTGGCCCCCAGTTTATATACTCTACTTGGTTCTTCTTTTGAAAGCATTCGTCGTCCACATAAATGATTAACTTATGCACAAAAATATGATCGATAAATTTAATGCAACGAAATCGGATACAAAATATATTCTAGATAATAACGATATTCAATCGTTAATCCTCGAAAATTGGTTCACCAAGTGGTGACATTCAACTCAAACGATGTATATGTGTTAGGATTGCAAACATATCATCGTATTTGACAATTCAAGTTTTAACATTTTTCTATTCTATTGTTTTCTTGAAATTCTCTTCCAAGCAGCTTTTGATATATTCGGCAACTTCATGTACAGACGAAAAAGAAGTTCCCTCGGTCTATTATCAACGAATTTCACGCCTCGTCGATCGTCTCTGCGATTTCGCTGCCGTATGCCTGTCGACGAAGAAGGCATTTCGGTTTCCTTTTAACGATCCGATGCACCTGAAGCCGCTTAGTTCACTTCCTTTATCAGATTTCCTAACTCACTTCTTTCCGCTGATAAAGCTGAGCCGAGTTTGATTTCTGTTGCGAACAAGATCTTGATCGCAATCTCTTGCCGGATATTTTCAACAATTAAATCTAAATCTTTCGTTATATTATTTTACCTGTATTATACTACGTACGACCGAATGATGTATCATAAGAGAAATATAATACGGGTATATTGAAGAGGACATACGGATATCAAAAGAGAATTATCTCATCATAGAAGTTAATCGTACATACAAACGTGCAGACGGATGAAAAAAGGCACTTGAGTACGTACTTCCGTCTGTAAGATCATTGGAAAATGAAGTAAGAATTCAAATGCACATTTTCATAAAGGAGAGACTGTTATAATGATAGCTATACTAAAAAGTTTCACTTGTGAAAGTATTTCAGAATATCATTCAGCGTGATTCAATACTCTGGATTTGCAAGTAAAAGGACATGCAAAGATAAAAATAAGCTTGTTTTAAAATAATGTTTTTTAATACTGCAATAAAAAATAAGATGTTTAAAAGCAAGCTTCTACAAGTGCTATTATTGAAAAACACTTATTGCAAATGTGCAAATCGGCGATTGTCAAAAGATCGAAAATTGTATTTTAAAGGTTTTCCCCTAATTGAGATGTCGAATTCCAAACATCAAATCAATGAAGAGAGAACTTAGCACAGTTTCAATATTCTGCAAAATTTTCTGACTTTGAGCTATGCTAGAACATTTTACGTAAGTGCTGACTCCGCTGTTAATTTCCCAGACAGCTGACTGCATCGACTGATATGATCGATGAGCACGATGAAAGAAAGCTCATGAATACGGCGTGGAGAATTATCGAGAAACGATTTTAATACTGTAATAACATTATTCTATCACGAATTTCATCAACCAATACTGATTGGACCATTCCAATGGTATAACCACGTATTCGATATATCGTCTTTTTTATATCGTAATAATATTCTGTAATTGTTTTGATAATATTACGCCATTGCTTTATTTTAATTTTTAAACAAAACGTACCCATAGCTGCATTTACGCAAAACATATTTATCAATTTTTATTTCCTACTGTTAATAATTTTTCTAAAATTTCGCGTGGTTCACGATATTACGATTCCAAATTCAATTTTTAATTCGTGTAAACATGGAGATAAACATTTTAGGCACTTTTTCTTCCTATCAGATAAAAACGACTAACTGCGTCTTTGCTCAAGCAAGTACTGGGAAGTTTTCAGTTTGTTCCTATAACTTTATAGATTTCATAAGTAGATTACATACCCTATTTGTGATTCTGCGATCAATAGACAGAATAAACATGACCTGGATGAGACCGGAAAATTTCAGACTATAATCCAACTGTTGAAGACAATAAGAGTAACGTTCTGTAACATTCTATTTTTTCCTTGGTATAAATTTATCGAATTCACTGGAGCACGCGGATAGAATGTGCGATAATTTATTGACATCCGCTGTTAGTCTGATATAAAAACGTTATTGCACATATAATTGGTTTCGTGTTCAGTGATTTTATTTATAAATAAAATGATGTACGTTCAATATTTACATGTACTTTAGTTCATACTGTCGGAAGTTAAAAAAAAGGATTAAAATGCTGATAGCAATATTAGCTTCAATCGTGACCTATGTTTCTTTAATGAAAACATTTTTCACGGTACAAATCCAATTTTTTAATTGCATATAAATTAGAGGTATTAATTTTCATGTCATAATAAAAATGCGTAATAAAAGTTTTTCAAAAATTTTATCTCAACTGTGCTTATGTCAATTATATTAAAATGTTCATTGTTAAATGTATTGCTTTATTTGAAAATAAAGGCACTTTTTGTTATATAGAAAAATTTAATTTAGTATTATATGAACTAATTTGTATGTACAAATATTATAAATTTCGGAATTTTTTGCAAAAAATATAACTTTAAAGATGTTCAAATACAATAATAAGACTGCGACACAATTAGAAGAGTAGCAAGATAAGAAATTTACACATGTTCAAATTATTTATAAAATACTTTTTGTGATTATTATTCGTTTATAGAAAACAAATAAACAAATGATCGATTTCAATAGTCCGAACAAGCGTAAATATAAATTTTTTAAATATATGCGCATGTACATGTGAATATTAAATTTTAAGACTATATATATATAGTAATCTATACGTGGAGCGTAATAGAAATCGTTTTTCGGTAATTTGTATGCGGAATTTGTCCGCAAACGCGTTTGCCATGAGCGGGTTGCCGATTTGCATAGAACGGATATTCGCAAGCGTTCGTGCTTGGGGGGCGCCGAATTTGCAAATCTCTCCACGCGCCGAACTTCAGATCCAAAAGGAGCTTTTTGCTCTGTCAATTCCACAGGTTACGTCTCGCGAGTTTCGCAGAGTTTCATAGTCGGTGTCGTTTGACGATCGATACTTGAGGGGAGACAAATGGGACGTAGATGAACACGCGAGCCTGCGTGTGGAGAAAAGCTACTGCTCTCTGCTCGCGGGAACGCAAAGAAATCAGTATTCGTGAAGGCATCCGCGACGGAATTTCGGTATCGTGTAGGAGACACATTTACCTCTCCGTTTGTTTCTGAATTCTTTAAATCGTCGAGACGTCAACGTGCTCGTGTAGAATTCGGGCGATGATTGATCACTGATCAGATCAATGATCAGATTGTCTCGGAGATATCTGAAGAATGAGAATCAAGTGCGGACTTTACGCTTGTATCGCATAATATCGCGAATATTGACAAGAACTTTAATCAGCAGAGCTGTCGCTTTTCTTCTAGATATCAATTAATAATTTCACTTTTATTTACTGAAAGAGAGGTAGCTTTACGGCTGTTTCGATAGATCCGCATTAGAGTCATTATCATTGTAGATCCGCGTCAATCGTTACGACAAGCAGCAGCGACAAGAGGGTAAATACCAAAGTTCAAGGGGAGATCGCATTGGAGCAAGAAAGGGTCTTAATGCCTCCCCACGAGAAAAGCTGTAGGGCAGGTGAATATAAGGGCGAAAAGGAACAAATGACGGACAGAGAAAGCCGTAGGCATGTCTATCGAGTCAATGCATGGCAACCACTAGAAGAACAATGAGTCCTAAATACCGCCGACTCCGCCCCGACGTTGATCGCTAAGTCGTCCGCACTCCTTTCCCCTTTCCCCTGACATTTTCCGCTGACAATTCCGCAGTTTGCGGCACGATTGAGGCAGATCATTTTTTCAACGTTACGATAGCGATTTGAGAATATCGATACGCCGCGCCGTGCACAGAAAAATATCATTCCACATATACTTAGTACACGTATATTTTTAAAGAATTTCGAACATCCTTCTAGAATAGATCCAGGATGTTGCATCGGTTGAAAGAGCGACAAGCTTTAGAGTCAAGAGTTATTTTGTCACAAATTGTGGTAACATCAACGTTTATTCAAATAGAAGCATACCGACGTTTTACTTTTACACTGGATTTTACCATATGCGGTTTCTCTTTGCCCGTCAAAATACGTGGTCGTACTTTCTGAGTGAGCAAATACGCGGATTTCTCGTTATTTTGTAAGACTTATAGATATGCTTTAGAATTCTTTGAGAATGTTGATTAACGCGATGTCTGTTTGAGACTTGGTTGCAAATTTATTTTGATTCAAAGGATTCGAAAGTGCCTGTCTTAATCTTCACTTTTCGGTGTGCTTGAGCACCGCAAGTCGTTATCGATAAGAAAGCCTCCTCCTCTTGTTGCCGTATAATTAAACACGGCGTACGATGACGAAACATCCCCTTTTGTTTCATTAACTACGTTAGTCACGGAATGGAATCGGAAACAGAGCGATGGAAGATAAAGAAGTGAATCGACCAATATTGCCCCAGTAACATACTTGTTCTCACTATTACAATGATTTTATCTTGCTGTACCCCCCTCCTCTCTCTCTCTCTCTCTCTCTCTCTCTCTGTATGTATGTATATTTCTAATTAAAACTTTTTTAACAAGAGTTTTAACCAAGTAAATTGTACTTGGAAGCATAATTATTATAAACATAATGAAAGATTTGAACTAAATCCTTTGTAAAATATTATGTTATAATTTTCCTATATATAAAAATCCTTATAGGAATCCTAGTTTTGTAACAATCAATTCAAAATTTTATCAAAATTGTCACTCCAAAATTTTTTTCTATGTATAAGTATAACCCAATGATGTTATAATCATTATAATAATCAACAGTAATAACATAACTTTAATCATTATTTTTAGTTCTAGAATTTATCTCATTATTTTTGTACAACTTTGCATGATGGAGTAGTGTACCTTGTGTAAGAAAATAAATTTTTCAACCGTAGAGAAATGTTAAAGTTAACCCATGATATCAAAAAAATTTTACCTACAATTTATGAAACGTACATAAAAATTGTGATATTCTGCAGGTGAGCAGAAACGCGTTCAACGCGACGTATTCCGTCATACCTTGTTTCGTGGATGTGGCAGTCGGCATCGATGTGAGCTGCGACGGGATGCCGGCTCTATCAGTGGCAGTGATAGCCCACGGCCGAGTCTCGTGCCTCTTCGTGGACCTCGTCGTCGTCGTCGTCGTCTTCAGGACGAGCCACTAGCCTGGTAGTCATCTCCACCACAACGACGGCCAGTCGGTCATCGTCCAACGACCAAGATACGTACGCTCTAAAGACAAAAAAATTTTCCGTTAAAACATATAAGTGCAGTAACAGTGACTAAAAAATGTATGTTAATTTAAATCCTGACAGACTGCTTAACATAAACATGAGAATTATATGGTTATATTTAGAATTTATGTCAACTCTATTTTCTTCAGAAACTGTACGAAAGCTCATACAAGTGAGCGTAAGTCGTTACTGTAATATTTACATATAAAGACGCGGCTACGATTATCTGTGGCTATAACTTCCTTCTTATGGACAACTTGATTGAGCTATTGCCTATCTACAGTAGAGAATTGGTCGACCGATGTGAAAACTTACAGATGTTACATTGATTGCTGTTTAAAAAACTGCTTTATAGAGCAATTTCATGCATTTAAAAGTTTATTCAAGCCTTATTGCATTTTTTCATAATAAAAAACATTACTTTTACAAAGTTGGATAATTTATTTATATATGCAAAAAATTTTTATCGCTGCAAACTTAAGTCCCTACGGCGAATACAAAGCACGTTCTTTTAATTAAGAATGGATTACGCAAGATTAACCTATTTAATAAATATAAAATAAATAACAATTTATTTTATTGTGCTAAACTTAAAGTTCAACGCCTACAATAGCGAAAATCATCGATGGTCGTGAAAAGGTTTTTACCGCGTCGGGGAACAAAAGTTTGTTTTACTAGTGCTTGAAGCGTTAAACCTTAATGACAATTTCTTGTTCGCTTATGAAGTTAGAATCAACTTTTTTACTATCCACAGAACTAAAATGGCCGTTCACAATATGCTCGACTCGCATCTGTTTAGTAAAACATTTTAAGCATTTTTTTTATTAAAAAAAACAGAAAAACGGATACTTATAATAAATGTAATATTCGTTGCAAATTTATGTACATATTTTATGTTAAATATTGTTGCTTAGAAAATAATATTACGTAATTAATTATATTTTTAAAGATTCTAATATCAAAAATTGCATTAAAACTTTATTATTGTTTAAATATCAAATAAGATAGCTTTAGTTTTAAAAGTATAAATAATACATGCACTTTCTCTATTTTACATTAAATACAATGTTTTTTATTAATTTCAGGATTAATAATATCTTTTGAAATAATAATAATTATTGAAATAATAATAATAATTTTTTGAAATAATTGTGAAATTAAACAATATGAAACGTACGTTGCCTTCTTTTATTATATGCGATTACTGTTCATGTGTCAACGTGATTGTCGTTATCTCTCCTTTTTTAATTCAAAACATTAACGTGAAATACATGTCTAAAGATTTAATCCTACGGAATAGATGTGATGGCTCAGTAACCTCGAATGGTGGCACGGCAGAAATGGCATCGAAAATTTTCGTGTCGCGGCAGAAATTGCATTCCTCCCTCCTCTCATCTGTGATCTTCTACGGCCATTTCAATTTCGCGGGTATTCCCTGTTCCGGGAGATACGATCGATTGACGCGTCATAGAAAAATAGCAGCATGCGATTCACAAATTTTCCCGTTTGTGCCTATGCACGTTCCACATTTTATGACTGCGCTATTCAAGGCGTATCTACATCGAACTAAAATTCGTCCGTAATTTTAGAGACGAAAATGAGAAAACAGCCTACCTCTACGATGTAGGTAGGTATTAAAGATTAGAACTAAAATCTTGGATACAAAAAAGATTTAGATGATATTTCATCTCTGGTATTATATAACGATGATTTCCACCGAAAGCTCAATTCTTAATTATATGTAATGTAATTATATATCTGTAATAAAGATTAGCTTATATAAATAATCTTTATATGTTTTACATGTTATGCATTAAAAAGCAACTATTATTTATATTATTTTTTCCTTCGTGCGTAGTCTCTTCTTGAGAGATTTTTTACTCTCCGTATTATCACTATAACGATCGCTATAGAGTAAAACGTGCAACTACATGTCATGCATTTGCATAACGGAGTTTAATAGAACTGACGCATCGTGCTCCGTAGATATTACAAATTGATATATACTTGATCGATGTGTATCTATAATATGTTCACAGTGACAAGATCATGGTGTATGACAGTAATAGAGGTATAACGCGCTGTCACAAATATTAAAACTCGTCTATGACTTCATAAATCGGTGATTAAGTGTACAGATGACAGTATAAAGCCTGAATTCCATCGTGTCAACTGACATGAAAAACTTTCCAAGTAGAGATGATTGACATTCAATCATGTATCAACGATATTTTTAAAAAGCATTTTCCGACAGTGACTTTTTCAAAGTCCCGCTTGCGCTTGAAGATCGTGAGATTAGAAAGGGAAAAAAGTAAAGAGTATAAATTATTAAATCAATTTTAAGAAAACTGAGAAAAGAAGCAAATGATTACAAAGTTTTTCTTTCACAAAAACTTTGTAATCATTTATGCTTAATTTTGTTTCTATTTGTCAATATTAATTATTTTGAGCATTATTTAAATATTAAATACATTTCTGTCCTGCTCAATTAAACTTAAATGAAAAATTAGATTTGGCGATCTGTTTGTCGATGCTTGATTGTTTAAAATCTTTCAATTTTTGATGCTGATTCTGTAATTGATGTTTTCTAATTTATTCTCTAGTAGCTATGATCAAAAAACATAACTCTTCTATATCGTATATTTGCGCGTATATATATATATGTATTTTTTACCTTGTTTTCTATTTATTTATTTTTTATTCGTTATTTGGTCAATTTGTTGAAACTGGCGTGCACAATTTCTCTCTCTCTCTCTCTCCCTCTCTCTCTCATATTGATCTTCTCGCCAATTACTCAGTTACTAGTAAGCGAGATGTCATTATATCGGATATGTTTCACGCAATATGTCTCACGCATTTCGTTAGTAAGATCTAGACGGAGACATAGATGTTCGGAACAGCGTGAAAGCTATCGAGAGGACGGTTCTATCAAATAATTTATCGTTTGTCCTTCCATAGAATAGAGTAAGTCACCATATTGTTTCCTCTGATACAATAAAATGATTAACGTTATTAGATAGAATTATGTCATCCACGAAAAACCTAATTAAAAATCTGAATGTTAATTATCGGTACATCAAAAAGTCATTAGAATTCTCAAATATTTGTGTTGCGTCAAAAAAAATTTCTCTTCTTTGATGTAACAGAATTTAAATAAGTTGATGATAGATATATGTCAATTATCTCGATATAATGAAATTAAGGGTAGACAAATTAACTATAATATTCAGTGTGGATAGATATATATTAAATCTTTCTAATCAATAAATTCTTCGATTCCGCAATAAATATTCCAATAATCTGTTTCCAATAAGTTTGAAAGTAGACCGATATCGACGTACTTTTAAATAGGCGTAAAAAGATTTATTTAGCAAAAAATGTATAGTATTATAGAAATAATTTTTTTTACAAGATAGAGAAATTAGTTTCACGAATTTGCCATTAAAAGCAAATGAAGGAAATATTGCCGGTAATACATTAGAGAGAAGACCATTGTTTGTTATCTTTCAGTTATTTTTAGTGAGAGTTAAAAACAGTTATTTTAAAACACCATCGGGACGACTAGATAGCTCGGAATATGAGCTTATTGCACGGTTATTGGATAAAAATGAGTCGGAGCTCGATCGAAAGAAAAATCCAGGGAACTGCTGTAAGATAGAACTGCGCGGCGTACCGTAGTATTTATTGTGAAAGGGGGTTTTGTGTGTGTGTGTGTGTGTGTGTCCGGAAAAATTGAGATCTCTGAAAATAGATCTCATTTAGCCGTTATTGCGAATATTAGATGTCTATATTTCTTCTCTCATTTTGTGATAACATTACTTTACTAACTAAAGCTTTTGCCATAATAAAAGTAAAATTAAAAAAGAAATTAGATAATTCTGTCCATTTTACTTGAAAGTAAATTTATTAATACCAAATTTATTAACAAAGAATATTCTACGTATAATAAAAATTATACTAGACAAATTATTTGCGTCTATTGCGTATAGCAAAGTGAATTTCAAATAAGATTCATTGTGAAATAATTATAGGAGATATTTTGTGGATAGTACTTTCTTTATCAGTTTTTCAAACTAAGACGCACCTTTTGCTATTCCTCACGATGCTTTGCCGAATTGTTTCATCCTTCGACGGTACCGTTTGATACCGATTCGCACAGTTAATCTTGCACGATCCGGTACGATGTTCGCAAGCACCTGGCACGAGACGTAGACAATTGAAGCGATTTGAAGAGACACTCAGCCGCAGGTACCACCGCACGAAAGGTACCTTTGAGTTCCCCGTATTTTTTCCTCTTCCACACAATCGCACACACACGCACACACCAGCCAGCCTCGTTCTTCAGGAAACGGTACCGTGCCAGGGGCACAAGGTTGTACCGCCCACGGTACCGGATCTTTTCGAGGCTCTACTGCCGCAAATTTCTTTCCACGTTGTTGGGGTCACGTACATGCCACAAAAAGTATCAGGGAACGACGTCGATTCGAAATAATCTCCTGCGACGACATTAGCAAGAGGCGCGAGTCTTCCTTCGAATCGTGTCTCGAGGACATTGATATTCCGCGAGTGACGTTAACGATACGCGGTAATTTTCTTCGCCGAAGTCATGTCGCAAACGTAATCTCTCGTAATACGTAACTTAAACAGAAGTACGACGACGTTTCGTCCGGCACCATCGGACGCATGCCGAGATTCCCCTTGGAGACGGTTAAGTCAACAGATTCAAGCCTCGCGATCGACCGACTCCGCTAGCCTCACGGGTATCCATATCCCCGCAATCTCTCGTCATTCCACCCTTCTCTTCGATCTCTCTTCGACCTCGGGACGTTCTTCTTCTAGTTTTCCGTCGAGTTCGCCGGACCCGCGGTATCAGAATCATGCTTCCATCCTCCGCGTGTTTGTCGGTTTATTATTTCGTTTATTATTTCCCTTCCTCGGACACTCGGCGAGCGACTTGAACGAGTCCTAAGATCAGCTCTTGGACACATCTTTTGTCGAGGACAAATGTATGCCTCTCATGCTTTGGATGTCAGTTACGAGTCTTTGAATGTTTGCAGCGAAATATCAATACTCTTGACAACGGAACGAGCGAAACTGGAAGAGAGGTCGGAGCTGAAAGCAAAATCTTCCCGTTTGATCGCGCTCAATACTTGTCACTTCGAAATCACTTTGTGGTTCACGCCGTCTTGCAACACTTTATTTTCACTCAACATTTTTATTTTATGTCATCATCTTTGTTTCCGAAAACAAGAGAAAATATCAGGATAAAACGTTAGAACTGCTTTTTTTTTAATTAAAAGATTCAGCTTTACTTATTTAATCAATATTTTATCATTGAAAAAAGAAATTGGAGGAACAATAAAGGAAAAGCAATGTAATATGTTGAAAAAAAGAAGTGAGAAAAATAAAGAGAAAAAATAAGTACGTGCCGATTGATTTCACCATTGCAGCATTGCAAAGAATGTTTTATTATTCGATGGCATTAAAAAGTACTCTGAGGAATCTCTTCGCCCATTACAGCTCGGAAATTTCTAATAAATTTCCTAGTTTTCTTTTCTTTATTGCAGCAACTCTGCAACGAGCTACGGTCCATGAATTACTGATGCGTTTGCATATCGACGTGCGCGAAACGCTAAAACGAAACGTGTATTTTTGGAAGCGCCTGCTATGCAGGGCAATGCTTGCAGAACTCTACACAATGGAATACTTAAAGTATGAGTCACCGCATAGCACTTCGCAAAAATACTACAACTAACCAAATTTCTGTTATACTTCCCGTGATGTATCTTTATTCTCGCGTTTCCATTTCGCGAAATATATCTAACGTTTAGCTCAGTTGTCTATAAGATAAACATCCCACACGTAAATAATTAACGGATCAATAATTGATATTCTCTTACGTAATTTGATTCTATATAATACACACGTTCCTCGAGTTAAGAATAGAATTACGTGTAGATTGTCTTCCTCTATATTAGACTCGTAATAACAGCGAAATTAGAGTCAATTCGGTTTTCATCAACAGAAATATGCGGATATTCTTCTACGATGTGAAAATTTGCATTTCGACGTCGAATCTGAAAAGCTGGTGAAAGCAACTGTCACGGTTTCTGCATAACGAACAGCTGGCGAAACCTTTCTATCAGTTCCGGCTGTCGGGTTGAAAATAAACGTATATCCGCATTTCGACGGATGAAAAGGGGGGTGTCCGAAAAAGAAAAAGATCAACGGATATGTAAAGATGTGAATGCCTGATTGAATTATTTTACAATACAGCTATTTGTACGGATTATCACGACGTGTGTATCCTAACGGTTATGCACTCACGCGTACATGTATTGATATGAATTACTACAGTAAAACGATGAAGTGCGCATATTAATCACGAATAATTTTTTCACTGAAATTCTCACGTATAATCCCTCATTTCTACAACATCCTATAAAAACGTAAAAAAACTTAGATTTTTTAAGTATTCTTAATATTTCGTAATATGGCGTTTAATAAAGGGAAGAAAGTGGGGACATTATTCATAATTTGCATTCTTTTTTCTCTTGTTTTCTATCTTAATGTTAGTGATTTATATTCATTTAAGTTAACCCGTAATTCTTTTCTCCTCTTCGCCCTTTCTGTATTTTCCTCGACCATTACTGTTCGCAAATTTCAGTGATCAACGTTCAGTCGTGGATTCTTTCTTCTAGAGATCATCACGCGAAGAAATAAGTAGATCTTCTATTTTCTCGCTCTATATTCTTCGCCACATCGCTTCCCTTTCAGTGATATCCGCAATCTTCGCGACTCTTATAAGAAGACCCATATAGCCTTTTTCCCATTAAAAAAAAAATTTTTTACGAAACAAGATTATTAACGTTGCACTTTATAAGATATTCGCACCTCGCTCTATATCTCTGTGGAAAAAACACAAATATGCCATTTTCACTTAAGATTCTCCGATCTTATATATAGATATTGCCGATGTTCTCTTTCTCTCTTTCTCTCTCTCTCTCTCTCGATTTCTCTCCCTCTCTCTCTCCTTCTTCTTCCTTCTCCTCCCTCTGCCCTATCTTTGCTTCCTTCGTCTTCTTTTAAATATCACCTCCCTTTCCACCCTACTTTTTCGCGCGTGTGTCTCTTTTATTTTCAAATATTACTCCCGCTCTAAATCTTACTCACTAGCCTCTTCTTGCAACCCTTCGTTATCACTTTCGATCTGTGCTTTTCGTTTCGTTATCTCAATATCATTCGCACGCATAAAAAACAGCACGGAAAAGCCCCTCAGGTTGCCCGGCGTCTCCTCTTGCTCCCTTTCTTCCGCGATTATCACCACCCCCGTCGTCGCGTCACCCAACACGGGTTTTATTTGCCGGCGGACGTGCCTGCCATCCTCGCGGCGACGAGCGAGGCCGAGATGGAGACAGACAGCAGAGGAGAGGTGAGGCGAAGCAAGGCGGGGCGAGGTGAGGCGAGAAAGAAACGCGCACACGCGTACCTACACTTACATATTCGACAAGAACAGAGAGGGAGAGAAAGAGAGATATAATATATATGTATGTGTACGTGTGTGTGTGTGTGTGTGTGTATGTGTGTATATACAAGAGAGAGATTGAGAGAAGAGAGAGATTCACTCGCAGGAAATGTGCTTACGGCACGAAGTCGCGCGCTCCACTGAGCTATCAGCGGGCATGCGTCCGCGTAGTAACCGGTAGCCCGCTACGAGCTTTCCCTGTCGTTTTTCCAACCCCCGCGCGTCTTCACGGCGCGGCCACCTCTTCCGAGAGCGGCCACCACCACCGCCACCACCGTCACCGTCACCATCGCCACCACCTCCACCAGCAGCCAGCAGCACCACCACCACCGCCGGCGCCGATCGCCCCCGCGCGCGGCGCGCTTCGAACCCGTTCTCTCGCGCCCGCCGGAGCGTGCGCACGCGTTCACCTGCGTGCGGGATGCAACAGATGCACCGGACACAAATCCCCGTGACCCGGGGTGCGGTGCATGTATGCACAGTTACGGAACAGTCGCGCACGTACAGACCCATTACACAATCGAACGTAACGAAGAATAGAACAAAAAAAAAAGGATAAAAGAGAAACGGGGGACATATATCGATTTATCGTGTTGGGTTATCTTTAGAAGATAGCGAACCGTTAGAAAATCGCTCCCTCGTCTCGTTCGTATTGTTGTGTGTTAGAATAACTTTGTTTCTGTCTTGGGGGATAACAGCTCTCGTAACAGCTAGCGCAGCTGAACGTAGACAACCTTTATGCTTTATCTTTCACATGCAGAAAGGTCTTTAATACATTTGAAATTATTACGATATAAATTCAAAGGTACGATATAAATTAAAATTCATTAGAGTGCATTGATTTTTCGTGTACTTTAGACAAAGCATAATTATAAAATTTATTGTAGTAAATACTAAATAATATTGCAGCGCAAGCGTCATTATTTATTAAATATAACTTGTTCATCAATAACGATTTTGTTACCGAAAATCGTTATTGATGACCAGATGTTTCATAAATAATAAGGCCTTTGTCATAGTAACGTATTACTTATTGCAACAAATTGTATATAATTGCGTATTATAAATAAATAAATCATATACATGGAATGCGTCAATTTCATTATTTTTCCATTATCTCTTTAGGTATAAACCTAAACAGTAAAAAAACAAATTACGAAAGAAAGAACTTTATATCATTATATATTATATGTATGCATATATGTATTTTCCGATCGTATAGGTACACTGAACAATTTCTCATTGACACACATCTTGTTAAGCTTTTTGCTCTTTGGAAAATCGATGATGTGAGATGCAACAGTTGCGACGTCGTAATGTAGATGCATTGATTATAAGGTCATAATATACTGATGTAATCTACCTATAAATGGTTATAGTAAAGAAACAACACATAATACACATGATGCATAATACAACCCTCTCTTAAGAACTAGGCCAACTTAAAGAGTATCCGCTTCTACATTACGCCTCGCATATATCAAGACAATGTTTTGTAATAGCTACAATATAAGGACTGGCAAATCTTAATATAATTTTATTCTTCATTATGTTGGCCCAAAATTCTGTTTTCACCTTTTTCCTATACAGCCTTCATTGAATAAAGAAAAAAAGTAATAAACCAATTTTTCAACTTGGTATTAAAGACTTAAATCAATTTATAACAATTAAATATATTTTCTTTGCACTTTAACATATAATTTAACTTCTCTTGAAGTCACAATTTATCGTTTTGTTCAAGAAAAGTCATTTGGCTAAAGAATCTGACATTAAAAAATGATTTTTCTCAATTAAAGCAATGGCTGTGACTCAATCAGCTCCATTAAAGATGCGACACATCAGTTTTCTTTTATTTATATAGCGTACAATTATAAGGGAATAAAGTGCCTGTAAACTTCACTCGAGAAGTTTCCGTATCAAATGGAAGATAGTTTTATTGTCAGTAACCTAATTTTACGACACAGTGCCTTATCGTAAACTACTTGATCGGTATGCGTGAATGCCTATATGATAATATCCCCCCTCCTACCCCTCGAATAGATAATCTATCAACTCGGATTTGACTCTGAAATTGAAATATGTCGATCACGCAAATTCCCATTGCATTTACCGTCAAGGATAATTAAAAGATATGGCTGATCGTCGGTAATGTCGCAATAATAATCGTGTCGGATTTAGTCAATTTAGAAGCATGAAATACCTATTTCGGATTTATATGTTCCTAGCTTATACCAATGTAAAACATTAAAGTATCACAATTCTCATAAAGGTGTTTTTTTAGATACAAAAATATAATAGTTTTATGTAATTAATACAGAGATTTCTTGCATTGGTCATTTACATTAAGTAGACTTATTAACGGTGAGACAAAATATTATTTTTGATACTGAGAATGAAAAATGATATCGTTGCAATGAAACGATAAGTTGTATGTACAAACCTGGCGATGATAATTAATCGATGTTTTGCTCCACGGTGAGAGAATAACAGCGAAAGCACGGTATAGGTATGTGGCGAAACTACGCGAATGTCGAATCCGGACACAGAGAGACATATCGAAACCGTAGTCGTGATATATTGGCGTATAATAATAAACGCACGCCATGTTCGATGCGTTACACGGGCACAACGAACGACGAAAATTTATGAGAGAATTAGCACTTGAAATAATTTTCATACGTTTCATAACCTAACCTAACACTCGCAATAATTTTCACGATCACGTACTATTCGCAGGCGCGAGGCACTTTGTGAAACACACTCCATGATTTCCAGCGCGAGAAATCATCTTTAGATAACAAAAATCGCGAGGAATAGTGGAGCAACTCCGCGACCGGCCATGTATGTATACGTTTCGCGAGTTTTTGCTTGCGACTAGCCGTAGTTTAAAATCTATCGAGGCCTGACGAAGTTTGCGATTATCGATATATCGCAACGCGGTCGAAGCGGCAAGATAATCGCAATAAAAAAACTCAATAATTAATAACATAATATATATCAGTTTTAGGATTTATCATTATTTTAATGTTTTGTAGACATTATCCACGATTTTTTATTTAAAATCTTCCATTATTGTCATTCGTGTTTGATCATTCAAGTGACAACTGTAAAAAAATTTTACGGTAAATAAGTATATTATATATCGTATCGTGAATATACATGGTTATTTATAAAAATTCTATATAATAATAAATCATGAGACTAATATATTGTGTTACAAACTAATTGTTTTTGAACATTTATGTCGGCGGTCGAAAATTATATATCAGTAGTCGATAATATTCCTCATTTATCTCTGAAGTCTCTCATTAATCATGAATATTCATCTATCGATGATTTTTATTAGTATTTTGTTGCTGTTTATATCAAAATGTTATCATTATAATTAATTTTCATATGTGATGACATAGCGACAGCGATTTCAGAAGAAGAAATCTGTCAGCGCTACGGTACGCAGTCGGCAGTTTATTCGGAGTAACGAGGATGATATCTGTCCTTTCACATACTTAGCGGGCGAAGTGTCGTGTGTGTTTGAGGGCTTTTGCACCTCAATTAGACTTTAATCGTACGAATAGCACGGTAAATATCAAGATAAATTATTTTGTTCTTAAGAAAACGACTTGCTTTTGGTATCTAACGATATATCCGGAGATGTTACGCGTGCTTTAGCTTTAAAACGGTGAAACTCTGTTCTAACCTCACTTACCGCGTAATTTTTGCGATAACTTTCGTAATTGTCTTTTAGCAGAATGTATATAAGGGTACATTCTTGCATAATGCGTTATACGAAATTTTATTTTATACCCGAATACCCAAAATATGAGTTTAATTCTTTTTTAAATTGATCTCTGAACTAATTAACATGGACTGTTTAAATACTTAATTCTTGCTTCATCAAAGGCATATTAAATTATCCATATTAGTAAATCTATCTCTCATCTAAATTTTATTCTTTTAAGTAACTCTTTTGTTATGACTTATGTCACAGATATCTAAAATATGGAAGAATATGCACGAGAACCATGTCCCTGGCGGATAGTCGACGATTGCGGAGGTGCCTTTACGATGGGGGTCATAGGCGGGGCAATCTTTCAAAGCATCAAAGGCTTCCGTAATGCACCAAGTGGATGGAGGCAGCGTTTTACAGGCAGTGTCGTAGCGATTAGGCAACGAGCACCTATCATCGCTGGAAATTTTGCTGTATGGGGCGGAATGTTTTCCACAATTGATTGCACATTAGTCCACTTTAGAGGAGGAAAGGAAGATCCTTATAACTCTATCATCAGTGGTGCCGCAACTGGTGGAATTTTAGCAGCGAGAAACGGCCTACCAGCAATGGTAGGCAGTGCAATCATTGGCGGAGTGCTCTTGGCGCTGATAGAAGGTGTAGGAATTTGTTTCACACGTCTCTCTGCTGAACAATTCAAACCACCGTCACTGGTTGAAGATCCATCGCAACTTGGCCCATCGCAACAAGGCTATCCATCATAATGTTCAACCAAATCCTTTAGATTTATTTCAAGTTAGAACGAAATGTTCAAGTAACGATGCTTGATAGTGCTTTGCGTCATAGCATCGCTTGAACGTCTCCTTTTGCCAATGTTAAATTTATGCAGCATGGAAGTCTTAGACCTAAGATTGAATAATATTTTAGTTGTTTTCTTACTTATCGTTGTATTCCTTTAAACCCTCTAATTAGAATGCCAAATGCAATATTTTGTAAGGGTATGTCCTGTAAATACATATAAAATATAAGTAACAAGAATAAATGCACAGACAACGGTGTAATATCATAGTGCATTTTATTACAAAATATTTTATAAACTTTACATTCGTATAAAATTTATGAACTTTAAAGATTTAGTTTCTTTTTTTAATAGCATTAATATAGCGCGATCACAGTAACAAATCTAAATTTCTAGCATTTATTTAGGGCATATTAAATCATAGGTCATCATCTTCAGTTTCTTCTTCGAAATTATTTACGGATGGTGGAACAGATAAATCTAGCTGTTCTGTCAGATTTTTTGGATCATCTGCCGACTCAATTTTCACGCAATTGTTTTTCGTTGATGGATCAGGCAGTATTTCTCGTTCTGAATATTCTGACCCAAGTAGAGTGTTCCTCAAATGTAATCGTTCAACCTACAAAATTAATGCAAGTATTTTTCATGAAATTAAAGCATTTGGCATTGAATATCATCATTGTTTAATATTTAAATTTTCACAGACCTGTAAAGCAAGTATTTGTTTCTCAATCTTGGATAGTATGTCAGTCAGAAATTCCTTTTGGTTCATTAACCGCTCGCGATATTGCGCCATTTCGTGCGGAGAAATTCGTGCTTCCTTACTCATTGTTATAAATGTTTCTGCTGATTTTTCACATTTTATGTATCACGTTGCTAGTCAGCATTGTTTGACACAGTTACATATAAAACTATCCACTTTTTAATCGGAGCGAGCTACAGTCACTACATCTATAGACATGGAGCATGGAGCATGGAGCATCCAGTTATTCAATATCCACATCCACTCCGAACTCAGAGAGAAGCCTGAGAGTAGTGAGAGTCGAGAGAGGCCATCCCGGCCAATCCCATAAGGGCGCGTTCAGCAGACCACCAAGCCGCTGAGTAGCAGTCGAACGTGATTGGGCGCGTTCAGCAGACCAAGCCGCTCAGTAGCAGTCGAACGTGATTGGCTCTTACTTTTAGAACCAACCAATCAACGCACTGTGTTGATAAGACGAACTCAACAGTTGTGTCTGCTGAACGCGGCCATACACTACCGCCAGTACATCCATTTTCGAAATTGGTACTACGTAGCCACGTAGCCATTTTCCGACACTGCCGATAAAACATCATTTTGGTGCGCGTCCGTGCTATCATAACATACGTCCTTGTCCCTGCCTACCCGAATCCCTACCTACCTACCTACCTACCTATTCATATCCCTATACCTACCCGTATTCCAATCTATAGTCCTACACTCCTACAGTCCTACCTATCCATTTTCCTATCTATTATGCTAGGTCTACAATGCGAGTCATAAAGTCGTGAGTCGTAAGAATTGACCAATCACAATCGAATTTGAGAAGAATAATCGACTGTGATTGGTCAATTCTTACGACTCACGTCTTTACGACTCGCATTGTAGACCTAGCATTATACCTGCCCGGGTTATGATCTATTATATTTAAGATTTAATTAAGACCGCGACACTATTTATAAAGGATCTAACTTACTGGTTAATCCAGCGGGATATCTGAACGGGATATCCCAAAGTGACACGATCACTTGGGGATATGAATGGTCGCGTTCAGCAGACCAAGCCACTCAGTAGCAGTCAAACGTGATTGGCTCTTACTTTTAGAACGAACCAATCAAAACAGTGTGTTGATAAGACGAACTCAACAGTTGTGCAACCGTTATTGTGTCTGCTGAACGCGCCCAATATTTCAATTATATCCCGCGAAAAATTGAAATTTATAATGTGGATGAAATTAAAAGATTAATAACGGGAAATTCATCGATATAAAAACCAACCGCGAAAACCGACCGCGAAAATATGAAGATGCGTGCATGATTATGCATGTTGTTTATGCGGCACGTATCTTGAAAATATATCAAGTAAAATATACAAAATAAATGACGTGAGATCCGAAAAAAATTACCGCACAATTGATATAATTATTATAATTGGATATTATAATAATAATAGTCTTACGCCGCGATACGTAAAAGTAATCTCGATATTATTCGTTGTTCAAAGTGCGAAAAGTACAGGTGTGGGAGCAGCAAGTAGCGTTTTCGCGACAATTGCTCTTACGAAATTCTCTCCGCTACGTTCGCTTCACTTGTCGCGTCTACCTGCGCGCGGGATGGTGGGAGGTCACGGCGCGGCGTCATGGGTGTCAAGCGCGTGCGGATCGTATATAGTTTCGTTCGAAGTTTCTCCGACGTAATTCTTCCGTCGCCGTGTAATTAAGGACGCGCCGCGTCGCGAGATTAATACCGGGAGTGCCGTGCTTTCAGTGTCGCGCGATCATAAGTGACGATATCGTCGATTTTCGTTCATGAACGTCGTCGTCGTCGCGTCGTTTAGTGAGTGCGACAATGGACCAACGGAGGTGGATCGAGGAGAGGAGGAGGGGGCCTGGGAGGCATCGGGATCGGGCAACGGCGGAGCGACCGTGAGGTGAGTAGTTATTCCTTTATTATTTTTCTGTCCTGTCAGTCCTGTGGCGGATGGCAGATTCAACAATAGACGTACGTAGTATTAATATTTTCTTGCCCTTATATTTGCAATATATACTCCTGCACAAGCTATTTCGCCAAATCACAATCAAAACAAAAGTTATTTTTATATCTGTATAGCTTAAAATGCATTACGTAAATATTTGTATGATAATTTTATTACAGTTACGATAATATTGCTTTTAGACAAAAACGTTATTCAACAAGTTTGTTACAAGTTGTAACGTAACTACATTGTACTTATCTATAATTCTACTGAAATCAGATCTTTAGCAGAACTTATGGAGTAAAAATGTCAGTCGTGTATTATACTCTATAAAGCGACTCTTATTTTTTATACTGTAAGTAGGCGCCATCTAAAGTAGGTCTTGATAACATTCAACACGAGAAGAGAGAGAGAGAGAGAGAGAGAGAGAGAGAGAGAGAGGAGAAAGGGTCGGTAATACATTTCATAATAGGCAGACGACGGTCTTAAATCTAAGATCCATAGAGATATAAGAAATATCGACCGCATAGTTATTTTTACAACATGTATATTAAAATAATTATGTACAAAGTACAAATTAATAAAATTTTTTGCACTAAATTTGCAGATGGCAATATGAAAAATGTGTGTATTTCGAGAAAGCTCCATAAAAATTAAAAAAAAAATTAACTTTAAAATTTCGAAAAAAATTAATTTTTATGTACATACATATATAATAGAGGGATATAAATAAAAGTAATTTTAGTTTTAGTACAATAATATTTTATTCTTTCTACAGAAGTCTACATGGTATTATAGACTAATGACATTTTATCGTAGTAGGAATGTCTTTATAGGTACGGAGCATTCAAATGGACCATCATGTAACTGACATAAATATATATGATTATGCTAATTTGTATACGTTAAACATGCGAATCTTCAACCCACTTGATAGTTTATTCGCAATCATGTTAGCCATTATTATTTTCATGAATTTTTGTCGATAAAAAGTTTGAAACCGAAATTTATTAACACTTCGTTCTGATGGATATTAATCCTAAAATTCAGTATACATATATGGGGATTTATAGGTGTTGTGATTAATTTTATTGGCCCATTATAGTTTGCGTAGAATATTATATTTACATATAAATACATGCACGTTGTTGGGCGAGAATTAGGTCTACAGTTATTAAATCATCACCGTTAGATAATTACTCGTAAAATTTTGTAATTATCAAGGATATTTCTGTCTACTGTTGTTAAATCATTCGTCAAGATAAATATTACATAGAAATTAGATCAATTTGGCGTTTTAAGATTGACTGTGACTTCAATCCTTAAATAATCAATAGAATAAACAATCATAAATCGTTTCATCATAAAGCTTTCTTTCGAATTAAAAATTAAATTGATGTACTATGTCTTCTATTATAATTTCAATAGCGATATTTTACATATATTTTGACATTTAAGCTACGAAACATTCGTTTCGTATTCTTTAAGATTATTCATAATTATTTCATATAGTAAGATAAAATTAACTCTTCCAGTATATTGAATGAAAGTATAGATGTCTTAAAATATTTTTTTGTTAGGTTTCATTCTTAATTTAGTTTCAAAATAAAGACGTGAGAAACATCTACTTCAGTAATTTAAACATATGTGTATTTGTAATTGCATTATTTAATTGATTATATATAGTATGTCGATGTAAATTTGCAAATTGTTTTTCTTAATAATATATATTTTAAACTGATTCATAAAAGAAGTAAAGTATAAAATAGTTTCTTGAAGAAAATCATTAAATAATTTAATTTATTGATTATAAAATACTGGAAGGGTTAAGAAATAAGCGGATGACAAAATTCAATTGCTATCATCTTACTTTTAACATGAAAACGTGACGTGTTGACAGTTTAATATTATATAATTTCATTCATTTTGCATAACTGAATTAGAAACTTATTTACAATTGTACAGTGAATTAAAATTTCATATAGTCCAGAAGGCATCATAGAAAATTAAACGTTAAGCACGTTGTCGATGAAATAGACGTTTGAGAACAGTTTAAATTTAGAATGTAATCGTTATATTTATCAATGTAAATAGGATAATACTCCGAAAAAGTTTTCTATAAAGAAATTAACTAGAAATATATAAATTCGCGCCATTATCAGCATTTACATTTACCTATAAATGTCACTATATTAACTGAGATACATGGTAACCTTGAAAAGAATGTGTGGATTGTGAAAAAATAAAATTTAAACTTATACAATTTTACAAGGCGCTTTTGAAACTAATTGTAAGATAAATATATATATATACGCGAAATAAATAATACGCAAAATTAATGTACAATCTGTCTTTAATGTACTAATTAAAAATAGTGAAAGTCAGGACGAAAAGACGATTCGGAATGCAACATTATAACATGAAACTGTATTAATATCTCTTTTGTGGCCATAATTTTCCTTCGCCACTTCTGAATCCGGATGATTCGTACAATATAAACGGAATTAGAGCACAATCAATGTCATATTCTATAATTTAGAAACGGGAAGATAGATATGTCCCGTATATTCATATATCACATACCTCTACTTTCAGGATACAGAATGACATTACTTGTCTTAACTCCTTCATATTACATTTTTATGATACAGCCTGAAATAGTGAATTGAAAAGTGATTTGTGGCTGCAGTAATTCTCATGATTCTTATTAAACTTCTGGCTCCGATAAATCACCGAGCTCTAACAGTTCGTCGAATCATAGACCGTAGTGCCGTTCGTTACTGCAGCAAAAGTCGCGTCAATCCTTGGAAGATGGGGGTGATTCCCTACTGTTGTCGCTGGGGAAGCTGGTCAAGCCGAGACCGCCGATTTCGTGGCTGGACGAGCCCGTCGGGGAATTGCTGCTGCTCCTGGCACCGCTCAGAGGCGTCACGTTCGTGCTATCCGCCGGTATTAGGCCTTCCTTCATACGCTTCTTTTGCTTCATCCGCCTGTTCTGGAACCAGATCTTCACCTGCGTTTCGTTAAGCTGCAGCGCGGTAGCGATCTCGATGCGCCTCGCTCTCGTCAGGTACTTGTTGAAGTGAAACTCCTTCTCCAGTTCGGTGAGCTGTTTATTCGTGAAATTCGTGCGGCCTGTATTGTTGAAGCTACCAGCGATACCGGCCAATGAACCGGCGATGCAGCTCACTGTTCCGCTGGCGGTGCTTCCGTACACGGACGAGCTTGATCCTGCGGCTGCGCTGCCACCGAACTCGATTACATTAGGATTTGATTTCGTCGCTGAAACAAATTCGTTGATTTTGCTTTAAATAGAATGTTTATGCTAAGTAATTATAATTATATATAGGTATTATAGACGTTAGTAAACTGGTTGGCTAAGTTTTGCTGACATGTTCCTTAGTCAATTTATAATCAATTTTTTCTTAGCAAGAATTAAACGATTGAAAATTAAATATTTTATACATATATGTTTTATAATTTTAAACAAGTTTCAGTAATGTTAATAGATAATGTTCTTGTTTTCGTTTAATTTCAATTATATTTTATCACAGTGTAATCTAAAGTTTAGCTGCTGAAATATCCATGAAAAGATTTTTGTCAGTCAAATATCTGCTTCAAGAAGAAACTTGAACAATTTTTGCTAACTAACATATGTAAGATATATAATTTTTAGTCAGGCGATTTATAAGTATGAAATACGCGACGCGAATAAACGCAATATTCTCATTGAACGAAAACGATCGTTCTATTTCTAATTCAGATGTAACTTTCTAATATAATAGAATACGTAACAGACGCGGGCGCAATATGTGTCGAATCAAGATCAAGTCAAATCCTTTAAGTGACAGTCGTTTGCTGGCCATAACAGCTGGTCACTATCCGGGGAGCAGTTTTAGGGAGATGACCTGTGCAAAGCTGAGAGAACGGTAGGGTTGAGCCCTAAATCTGGATCAAATTGCATCAGCTGTAGAACAAACATCCGTTACGTCGTTACGTGAAATTTTTGATTTTTCTGCTCTACCGATGTTCCAAAGATGATTAGTAATATTCAATCGGTTATTATCTTATAACGTCTTATAAGACAAATTTTTGGTTTGAAAGATAATGCAATTAAAATATTGAGGGGCAAAAGTGACGCGTTTCGACAGAAGGATGAGGATACATTATGAAAATTAGATTGTTATTTAGACTACGGTATGTAGCAGTCAATTTACTTAATGGCAGGGGGTGGACAAAACTGTCAAGCCACCGCCTTAAAGTCACGTCTTCCCTATTATGTACATTTTCCTTCAGTATCTTCAGCTTGGCCCTTCGATATTTTTATAATACATTTTTGTTTGATCTACTCTGGGAAGTTATAATATCCTAATGTTCTCCTTTATGCCTCTGAAAAATCATGCATCGTATATACAAAATATTTATATCCATTAAATGACCTTTGCAAATTTTCTAATATAACCGAAAAGATCAGTCACTTATACTGAGGTCCTGAATTTAGCTTGCGGCCATTAAGCTTACGCTTTTCCAACCCGAATAATAAACTTGGACAAGTTCTATTAGGCGTGCCAGTGCCAGATACAATAAAATGTTCCTCGTTTCTGCGACTCATTCATCAATTTAGCACTTTAACGGAGGACCGACTACGGTGCAGTTGATTTTCTATACGAATCTTCTTTGGCAACAACGAAGGTGTTGCGTATTCGTACAACGTAGAAGAAGAATCTTTAAATTTTGATAAATTATAATCAATACATGCATGCAGAAAAGTAGATATAAATGAATAAGTAGATATAATAAAATTGGGTAAATAGAAAAAGGATTCGATGTAGATTTATATACTTTCAAAATAAATGCGATATGCAAATGGAGATTGAATCTCCGTTACTATACAAAGTATTATCGACAAGTTACGCTCGTGCATGCTACGCAGAAATTATATCGCGAGCACGCATCGAATATTCTTACGTCAGCGGCCTCCTTTACCCTAAGTTCAACGCTATATTGCATGTAGAAATTAATAGTCGCAATTTTTAATGCTGAGAAGCTTTGTGAATAAATTTGCTTCGTAATATAATATTGATAAAATGGGGAAGAGAAAAGGGTTGATACACAGGGAGTTTTTAATAACTGAGAGATATTGACCTTTAATTATCTTCCATAAGACATGTAGGTGCACTCTCAGAGCCACATTTTATAACACTTTATATTGTTACTGCCGAATCTTTTGCAATCACGCGAGGGGCTGAATCGTGCAGTTACGGTGCGAATCGTCAAATAGATTTTTCAAGTAAAAGATTTTTTATTACGTAAATTATTTAATATTAGACGCAATTTAAACACACACTATGTGGCGAAATGGAGTTTTATGATTACAGCTGTAAAATGTTCTTTTGATAAGCCGTAAAAACATCGTTGTCTTTTAAACTGCGGATGACTGAATTATCACGAGACACGATGCACGTATTTATTTAGGAACTTAGGTGGGTGGCGTTGATGCGGATAATCCAGACATTATGTACAAATCAAATACAGCTGGATCCTGAATATTGGTACAACAGTGCGTCTCTAAAAAAAAGTCACTACGAGCTTCGATTATAAAAATGGCTTGTAGACAGTTATTTCCATTCACAGTTATTTTTTTGTTTCAGATACGCGTTTTATCCTAAATCCAGAAAATTCTGTGAATTGGGAAAAGCACCAGTGCGCCCGTATCTCTGTCCTCTCTGTAATATAATACACAAGCATCTTGTACTCTCCTGTGTTTACCATCACCTTTCCTTACGTCATGCCATCCCCACGGCTTTTAGCCTTTGAATAATATTTGAATTGCGTAATGTTCCTTGAAGGGAGAGACTATCGACGCATAAGAGCACGCATAAGTGCAGATGATCCCGCACGATCAAGGGATCGACTTCCCATAAGTAGCTGTCACTTTTTTTTAAAACGTAAATCCAAAAACTCATGTATGATATCCTCGTATATGATGTGTTAAAATCATACTACTCGCCGAAGTTGTAATTCATGATGTATCGATAATTAAAGAAACGCAATTAAATTTTCCAAGCCACCTGACCCGCCCAAAATTTTTCTCAGAGATAATATATCTAGCCGCAAGTTTATCGCAAGAACTGACAAAACGATTTCGTCGGCACAGTTCCTTTCATTCGCAACCCCCTGTCAGTCATTGTCATGCCCCGTCGGCCGCGTTGATTTCAGCATTATGATAGGTAATATCCTGAGTCACAGTCGCGTACGAAAAAGCAATGTTGTGTATCATAACGGCGCGGCGTACGTGTGGAAGGGCTGCGTGCAGCACGTTCGACATTCACACTCCGGGTTCCCCTGCGTTTACGTTCGTGTGTGTGTGCGTGCGTGCGTTCATGAGTATGCCCGAAGCATTTCCCGGTGAAATTAGGCTCAGCACGACACCTCGTGGGGGTCTTTGATAAGTTTCGCGCGCTTTCTTTGCAATAACCCACCCCAAGCTGTAGCACAGGTGCCGGTTGCTTTGGGGGTGAAGAGTTTCCTCATGGAGTTCTTCATTTAAATCGCGATTTTGATTCAATAAGTTTTAAAATCTTGTCATCATTCGCCCTATCTCTATTCATCTGTATAAATTAATCGCAAAACTTGATCTTTATCTTTTATTTAAACCTTCCTAAAATCAGAAGCTAAGTATATTGTTAATCTTTATGGGGATAACAGTATTATTAAGCCCAACCGAAAATCGTTAACAGCTCAACGTATGAAGAAGAGTATTAATCGAGTTCGTAATAGTAGCCTGCTTGCGGTTAAAAGTAACGTGTAAATACCGTCTACGGCAATTGAGCCGCGTGAAGGAAGATTACACAGCGAGCCGTCGACGGTGCGGCGCGGAAATGAAAATCACCGTGAGGCGAGACACGTGGACAGCGTCGGCGGCGGTTGTCGGAGTCCGGCCGAGCGGATCTGTCGGGCCGCGATCGGACAGGAATAAGCAGTGGTAGCCAGCGCTGCCGGCGCGTTGAAGGGGTGGCAGGGGGCAGGGGGGGACAGGGGGGACAGGGTCGGCCAGAGGAGGGTCAGTTGCGCTCTGCCAGGGTTGTGTTGCGGGATCCGGGGTTGCCGGGTTCGGCGGGTGGCAGCCCGGGTGGAAACACGCGAACGATCCTCTGATCCCCTCGCGAGATATCGGGCCACTCACTCACGCGTCCGCCGGCGACCCTTGCGGAGCGGCGCGCAACATGCCCAGCCAGTTGTTCGACTCTACCCACAATCTCTGCCCTCTCTCTTTCTCTCTTTCTTTGCTTTTCTCCCTCTTTCTCTTTCTTGCTCGACTTTCCTTCCTTTTTTTTCCTTCAATCATGCCCTCCTTCGAGTTTATCTCGCTTCCTTTCCCGTTTATCCAATGCGTCTCTCTATCTTCAGCCGCAGCTTTCTTCGTGCTCTTTTTCGGTTTCTTCGTATCTTTGTTCCTCTGTTCGTCGTCTTTCCTTCACTTTCTCCTTCTATCGTACGTTTTATTCCCTTCGCTATCGTCTTCTCGGTCTCTCCCAAGTTCAGGGCTGGCGTGCACGCCCGGCGACGCCCCGTTTTGTGGTTTAAGTCCCGCGGGATAACTTGATCAGAGAGATTTTCTTTATATTTTGTATAAGCGCACTTATTGCGTCTGCTAGGATAATCCGGACCTTGCTGGTCAGCGAATTATTGCGTTCGTGCGAGCGTATAGTCACGAAGCATTTTTGTTTATCAATCGATAAGGCGGTACGTATATAGTACCTTGTTTATGCACAAGTAATATGTTCGTAAGGGAATCTCTCGTGACTGTAAAAATCTAACGTATATGAGACGTATAAACAATATCTATGGTTTCCATGAAACTTAGTACCATAATATTTATAAGAGTTCGATAAACTGTTACATGGAGTATACGTGTTGTGCTCGTATAAACGATCATGTCTCCATCATTTTGCTTTAATTAAAACGTAATATGTTATACGTTGCAATTTTTTTCTATGCATTACATAATCACGTATGTGTTTGATTACATCTAAGCGCATGAAGAGAACGTAAGGAAGTCGACAAGCTGATGGTGAGTTTTAGCCTCGCCGTAATGCCGCCCCTGGTATATATTCGGTCAGAGCGTCGATAGCGACATGCATATTTTAAGTCAGCCTAAAAGGTGATAGTCTTCGAGGAAGCAGGGTAGCACCGAAAGTGGGAAGTAATCCATGAAGTGTGTTCCCGATAAATATTATTTATTTTGTATTTGCTATGAGCAAAGATATGCCTCTTCTTTATTTCGCCACTTTTTGCTGGCAGGAATATAAGAAAAATATTATTTATTTTTTAAATTTTAATTTTTAATAAAATGTTAAATTTAATATAAACTTTATACGAGCACAACAATAGTTTATTATCTAGTACAGATATGATTTTAATTTTAGCCAACGACAATTGAGTTTTAACGATTCTTTGCTGCAAAATTTTGAATGAACTACAATATTTAGTATTAAATTTATTTAAAATCTAATGCTATTGTTGGAGTAGTTTCATTTCATCTATACGAGATGCAAGATATATTATAAAACACGTTTGAAAACACAGCTTATGTAACTATATCAACTTTATAATCGACAGGAGTAATTGCTGTGCTTGCTGAGATTGAATGACAGTTATAAGAACTGCTGGTCACAATCATTAAAAGTTGACACTGTCTGACGACAGAAAAACATAACAAAGATAAAAACATTTCTATCTTTTATTGACAATATATGATATAGAAGATCATATTGTAATATTAAATATTACAAATATCACGATACTTGTGATTTTCTGTATTGGCTAAGGCATTACAACATATTGATAAGCCGAGGTTTTTGAATGAAATTCTCCATTTCTTACCATGACAAAGATATGGAATTATTACTGCTATGTTACGAGGGGACGTTGGTTTGTCTCGTTTTTCTCCGCGCGGTATTGCCAATCCCGCTATTGAGTATAGAGAGAAGAAATCGAGTTTAGTATGATAGATTGGGCGGGTTGACAGCATCACGACGGTCTTTCCGTCTCTCCTGTCTCGCTCCAATCTTGACTAAGGGTGGTCCGCACCGGGCGCGTCCCCATAGAGACCTTCTATTCTGGACCCTCTGAAGCATGTTATGGAAGCAGGGAGGGAAAAGGAGCGCTATTGTAAGTCCTCGGCCAACCAAAAAAGTTAACCAACCAAAATCTAGCGAAATCGCCCCACTGCTCTGCTCCGCCCATCTCGTTACTTCTTTCGAATTTTTTCGTCGTAACGTATTCGTTACGTACTATGTCTTTTCAGTTCTCACCCAGCTCTAAATGTAACTGCGTTAAATTAATTGTATCTCATTTAAAAATTTCCATTCTTCCTAATGATACTGAACGATTATTATTATACATATGTTTGATATACAATCTTATATTGTATTTTATTGTTTATTTAAATACAAGTTCTATTATCTATCTTCTAAGTATCTTCACAACATATTATTTTGTATTGATATTATTTATTTATTATACTATACTATATTATAGGCAGTTATTACGAAAGAGTTTACAGAATATATTCTAAAAACTTTCAATTACACAAAATAATATAACTACTGTAAATATTATATTTATGACAAAATCGTGATAAGAGATTTGTCGAAGAAAATTGACTTGTACAGTGTATTAAAAACATCAAGATGTAACAGCAGGAGTAAAAACGAGAGGGGTTAAACGAGGGTGACAAAGTTTCATTTCGGTTTGCATGCTTTGCTGCAATAAACGTCAGTCCCTTTAGTGCCTGCGATGGCGTTATTAATTCGATTATAATGAGCTATTAAGTGAAACGCTGGTAATTCCGACAAGCTCCATCCAACGACTAAGCTCACACTCACTCTCTGAGTTAGGAGATTGCGGGGAGCACCATGGCCGTTAAGCAAATTAGTGTGAAGTTAGGGGAACTGTTCCGGCCTTTTTAGGCATTATTTTCAATGAGCCACGCTACGTCACTTTCATGGTCATCAATTCGACGTTAACACAATACGTAGACATTTTTATGGTATGAGAGTTCGTTTGCTAAGACATTAATTATAAAAGTCATGATACGCACATATACATGTATGCTATATATTATTTTTTTTAATTAAGATGTCAAACTTCTCGTGAGCACACATTTATTGATTAATTTTGAATTGATTTATATTTGTAACGAAATTATTCACACATCAATCTTTTGTAAATTATTTTATTTAAGTAATGGATGATAGAGCTAAATATATTAATTAAATTATCGTGATTCTATGCAATAGTGCTTACTACAAAATAGATGATAAAAATACTCACATATTGCAATAAACAAGGAAATATGAATAAGTATATTTTCCTCATGATTAATACGTGGAAGTTTTATTTCAATACACATACACATATACTTATTTAGTAAATTTATTATCTTATCATTATTAAGAATTAATCTGATAAATTCGAGTATAAGACAGTTTTATTTAATCACACATCTTATCGTAAGATTAACAGATTAAGAATCTGTTAATGCTCTGCTTACTATTGTACAATATAAATGCAATTGTCTCATATATATATATAAAGATTTTCTACAGTCCCAATATTTAAAAATACATTTGCAACTAATCCTCTTATTATATACGATACATGAGTAACATCTTTGTTAAAAAGTTTATTTAATTGGTTATTAAATGATATCATGTCATTGCAAATATTAAATTTGTAATAAATTTCTCATAAATATTTATATGCAAAAATTTATCTTTTATTTTTAGAATATTAGATAAATAAATTTTAGACAAATATAGATGTAGAAAGAGAAGACATATTTTAGACTAATATAGTTAAATAAAAGCATACTAGTTTATTATTATACGCCAGTTGTAATTAAAATAAATATTGTAATTATTTAAGTAAAAATGTATTTTGATGCAATTAATTTAAGATGTTCAATTTGTACATAATGCTAAACACATTTTGGATCTATAAATAAGCTTTAGGTCCGTTTTCTGTTACTGAACTGGCTGTACTAGTTCAGAGTTTATCTTTTTCCTTCTAATATGGAGTAAGAAAGATAAACTCTGAACTAGTGCAGCCAGTTCAGTAACAGAAAACAAACCCCTTGTTAATATTTAATTAATTTATGATAGTATATAGTAGAAAGATATATATATATATATATATATATATATATATATATATATATATTAATTTTGATGATAATTTTTTCTATTATTCGTTCCATGTGTACAATCTTATCTATTATGATAGTCTCTCATAGGTATAAACGAAAGTTAAATTGTAAGGTAAGATATCAGTGCTGATAAGTTTTTGTTACAAATATCTTGGAAAACACACATTATTTATCTCGGAATTCATGTTCGAATACGGTTCGACTTCATGAATGATGATAAGAGTCTGTTATTATAAACTCATTTGCTATCCTTTTATTACGATTGTATTTACGATAAAAGTGCAATTACGTTTTACGTATTAGTAATAAATTTAAATAAGAGTTTTGAAAACGGTCGGAACGATGTTGTTTAATAAACTTAAATCACATTGAGTTTAACAAATTTAATTTAATTTCCTAGAGTTGAAGACTATATTTATGTAAACTTTATCTGTTAGAGATAAGATAAAAAAAAATCAATAAAATATACGACAGCAAATTGCAGACTAATGATATTAAAATCTCATAAGGCTAGTATTATTGGGCGATACGAGTATGATTAATGATTATGGCAAACCGAGATTAGGTGCCGCACTTTATTAATTCTCATACATACAAATTGTTTGGAAGTCACTGACTTGGCGATTACGGAATAGCACGTCACATTCTGTCTTTGACAAACTGTCCGCCTTGTTTGTCAATCTTAATTGAAGACTATCTACGTAAAAATGGTTGATCTTCTATCTAATGTTACTTTACGAACTAATACTTGAATATATTGAATTTATGTAAAGTGTCTTCAACAAGATATGATTGGATCAAATTGTGCTTCCAGGAACTGAGATTGCTTCGTTGGCAATCAGCGAATAAACATTTTCTATGAACTTGCATGAGAGCTTTTCAATGGATAAAAAATAAAGGATTATTTAACTTTAAATATTTTGTGAAAACGCAATATTAATTAGATGTAAAATGCAGCATAAAATGTTCATGATAATGCACATAAAATATAAGGAAGATTTAAATAAATGACAATGTAAATTGCAATAACATATGTTTCTGTAAAAGTTACAGAAAAAAATTTATATTAGTAATATAAATTAGAGTAAAAATGTGATTATGATTTCTAATATTTATGACTTGTCGCAGAAATAGTTGTTGAATCAAATTGAATTCCTAAAACGATATAAGTTTATATAAAAACGGTATCGCACTATCTAGCAATGACAGCTTCTCAAATAACGGGGCCACGAGAGATAAGACAGCATGATTCTGCATCTTCGTATTCTAAGCTAATCAAGCGATGAACGAGGTTTAACGAATAGCTACCGGATCGCGCCCACAGAATACCTAATTTCACGCTAGTTTGCTCGCTGCACATAGGCGTCGACTCGACCGGAAATTTAAACTAAGTGTGGATCGTGACCACTTACCGACTGGCTTGGGTACGTTTCTCTTGACCTGCATCCATTTGTACGTAGGTACTTGTGTCTGTTGTTGCTGCTGCTGCTGCTGTTGTTGCGAATGATGCGCGTGCGAATGCTGCTGTTGGTGATGATGCCCGTGCTGATGGGGATGTTGTAGGTGACTGGACTGCTGCAAAATGTGATAGGTAGCCGTGTCCGAGCTCTCTTCTTTGTAATGTCCCGGCGGGTGCGTGGAGAACTCGCTTTGCTGAATCTGCGTCTGATAATGCAAAGATTCGTCCGAGGAGGATAGCTGATGAAGATAATTCGAGGTCCCGCCGACCGCTATCGGATAATCGGGTTCGTGGTGATGATGATGATGATGATGGTGATGATGACTAGAGGATTGATGATGGAGTTGCTGATCGTGTTCCGTTCTTGGATGACTAGTTGGGGGTACCGTGGTTTGATGGAGACTGCTACCACCGGGTGGATGATGGTGATGATGATGGTGATGAGGATCCTCTCGGTAAGCAGCCTGTTGAACGTGGTAACTTTGATGCGGATCCACCGAGGCTACTGCGTGTGGCTGTTGGTTCGAATACGACGAGGACGATGCGTAATCCAGATTGGTGTAGCTCAGGCCATTCTCCGAAGAGATTATCGCCGTGGTGGAGCCGTTCTCGTGGAGAACGGCACCCGTCGGAGAGTAGAAGCCTTGAGGCGGCGTACTGGACGACGTGCCCGAATCGGCGGTTAGGAAACTCTCGGAAGACGATGAAGAATATGGCGCCACTGCAGTCTGGGGGTAGTAATGAGTTGGAGCTACCTCCGGGGAAGGAGGCACAGACACGTGACCGCCGACGGATGAAGGCTGGTGATGGTGATGATGGTGATGATTTCCTTGACCCGAGAACACATAGTTAGGATATGAGTCAGGTTTGCCATAGGTCCCGTACATGCCCATGTCCATCATCATCATCCTTGTAACTGAGAGACGAATCAATTGACCACCCACTGTTTCGGCAACTCCGATGCGTATTGTCCAAGTGGAAACAAGAGAGATGATTACATCATAACTAAAATTGTACACTGTTCTCTTAACTGATCATTTTAACATTACGTATACAAATTTACAATCCTTTGGTTTTATATAAATACCACAAAGGAATAAACATTTAAATTTGTCCCGATAAACAAATTCACAATAAGCACAGAATTAATCAGTACTTGATAAGATTTCGAATAAAAGTCTTAAACGAAACAATAAATGTCCACAAGTTGCACAAAATATAAAATCACAGAAGCAACTATACTTAGTAATATTAAAGTATACAAAGTAATACTTAAAATCTTCAAGTTGTCACAAGTCGTCCACTAATATCACGCAGAAGGTATGCAATAGCTTTGTAAAATTTTACGGCAAATATTTAATATTTAAATTTGAATTTGATATGCTCTAAAAGTTAGTATTTAAAAGTCCGTCGAGAATAGGTAACAATGCCGATCCGCGGGCACTACGAAACATTAACCGTCGTCCACAAAAATAATCCGTGCGGACACTCGTGCAGTCGATCCGTCCAACATGGGCCGTTGGAGTGGACTGGTGAGGTGGACTAGCGTAGCGGAAAGCTGCACACAGGTGAGACTGACCCGCAGTGGTCTGGCGTGTTTAAGTTTTCCTTCTCTCTCTTGCTTGGGCGTATCACCCAGACGGTAGAGTGGAGGTATTGCGCTGCGTGAGATTAGTTCCAGGGGGTGTCCCCATTATCGGAGGGCGGTACTTAGATGTAGTCACGTGATGACGATAGGGCGGTGCCAACCAATCATGGGCGAGTCTGCGCGCCCCGAGTCCACTGCCTCATGATGGATCACCAGTGTGAATTTTATTTTTCGTTCCTTCTTTTTATCTGGCACGCTGCAGTTGACACTTATCGTCGCGGGTAGGAGTCGGGTATTATATCTCGGTACCCACCTTCTATGCTATCCAGAGGCAAGCAACCTCCGCCCTTCTATCCCTTGGATAGGTTGTTTTGTGCCTTCTGCCTTTTTTTCCTTCTACGCTCTTGACGGGTCTTTCTATGTACTTGCGTGTCTCGCTCGCCTCGAGGTACCAAGGTACCAACATCCTGCGTTTTTATTATAACTTGACGGTTGATAGTTTAATTATAGCTGATCTACTATGTAGTAGATACTACATAATCTATTCAATTTTATTAAATACGTTAAAATGTTGAGAATCGAATTGCTATAAGTTGATAACCAAAATTTACAGCCATTTTATTATTTACTAAAAATATATTTTTAGTGAAAGAAATAAAAATTTATACTATAATTGTGAAGTAAATAAAGTAAACAGAATACATCTGCAAATAGCTTTCGTGTAGACTCGTAATGTCTGAAAAAAATGAAGATAGATAATTTAATTTGGTAGCTGTGTCACGCTAATAAATAAGAAAGATATTTCGGTCACAAGCGCGCGACGCACGAAACAATTTGTGACTCTTCAGACTGCTAGGATATTCATCATCCTCACGTCGTCGAAACCCTGACATGACAATACACTACTTCTAAAGATATAACGAAGGACTAGGTCACATTCGACGTCGCATCTATGAAAAAAATGTTAAAAACTCCTTTAAAATTTAAAGAATTTTATTTTATGCGCTTCTCTCTACTTAAAATATCTTATTTTTATTAAAACACTATACATTAAATATAAAAGTTTTATGTCTATTAGACTAAAATTTATTAAATATTAAGTTCATTAAATATAAAATTAAAAATATCTTTAAAACAGTTAAAAAACAAAAGAACATAATTTAGTAGTAATTTTACAAAACTGTAAAAAATATTTCTGCAAGCAATATTTTTTCTTAAGCTTAAGGCACGTGCATGAAGATTTTGTTTTTTTACCATATTGTTTATAATTTAATATCTTTTTTTTATTAATTTAGAGCCAAGTTTTCTTAATAAGAATATTACAACATTAGAATGTTAAATAATTAAAGAATGGATACAAGAGACTTCTTGCGAATTGAACTTGAGGAAAATAGAATACATAAGACAAAATATAGCTTCTAATTAATTTAAAACAAACTTCAAGAAAGTCTGAATTTGAAAGTTAATAATGAAAATATACACTGTTAAATTTATAGTGTCAAATAATTCTCAATTTGAGTTATTTTTAACCAGTCCTGTAGGTCGCCACTGTTCCTACTTAATATGTTTTTGAATTTAAATAAAACAATATTAATTTAACTAAACCAATGGAGTTAAAATAATCCTGTTTTGTGATAAAATAATAAATTTCGACACACATGGTAGTTAAAAATAACAAAATGTTATTTAACTCAAGGTATTGGTTTAAATTTTATTCTTTATAATACCTATTTAACAGTGTATAAAGCATCTACTCATACTACTTATAAATGTTAGCAGGTTGTACGTTTTTAAATGGCATTAAATAGCATTTAAATAATTTATATGTATAATTTTTTCTTTACTTTTTAAAATTATTAATTGTAAGAAAATATGGTTGTGTGTGTGAAGATGTCTAATAAAATAATCATATTAAACTACACATTTTATTTTATATATTTTATTTATATTTTGTATGTATTGCAGTCATTTTATGCACTGCAATATATTATTAATACTCAAGAATTGATGAGTTTTAAATAATAAACTTTTTTAACATTTCTGTTAAGAATAAGCAGATTCTAAATGAATCAAAGAATCTGTTAACAACATATAATGCAATACAAGCGACCGATTATTACGAATAATATAAGAAAATTTATTATCGAGATTGCTGTTGTTAATAATGATAATATTATGTTAACTGTCGAAGAAACATTGTCCCGATTATTATTTAACGGTCGAATCGTGAACATTTTTGGCAATAAGGGGATCTGAGAAAAGTGACAAGAACTCGCTCGTCCGAAGGACGCGTGACGGCCCATGGGATATCTCCTACCCCATGCGAGAGCGCAGTGACAGGATGACACATTCCACCGTGAGAGTTTTAGAAGCATGGTCCCGTATCAGCAGTTCAGTCAGAAGAGCTTATATCGAGGGCGCCACCTGCGGCCACCCGCGACATCCGTCCTGTTCCGTACATCAGACCGGGGAATCTTCATCTTGATCGAGCCACAGTGACGTTTGATAGTTCTGATTCGTGCTGTCGGCTAATCTTTTTCACTCGAACGCGTAGTTACATACTTAATCTTTATCGCAATGTATGTAATTCGAACTTTTCGTACTTTTCGTTTTTTTATGCATTATCTCACCTTTGTATAATATAAATTATATTATTAGTATAAATAAATACGGGACTTTTCAGTACCGTTCATTAAATCAACATCCAATGCTTAGATCAAGTTTCTGTAGGAAATACGTTATATCGTTTAAGTACATATCAATAATTCGTCTCTCTCTTAATAATAAAATTTTAAATTAAAATTTGCAAAAACGTATACCTAAGTCAGTGAGTAATAAACTTCCTTATTTAAAAAATCACGTAAGTCAGAGGTCTTAGAGCCACAACGAGATGTTCGTGTCAATATTAATTTGTATTTAATAGATTTACAACGTTTCGGTCTGTCTTCAGACCGTTTTCAAGTTTAAACAGATAAAAATAAAAATAAAAAATTAAGAAATTAAACGGCGGTTAAATTATAATAATACGCAAAACGTTATTCTTATAGTCTAATATGTAAAACCCTCCGTGTATGTCAGATATTAAAACTGTAATATTATTTCTCATTTAATATTCTTTACACACATTTTCTCATTTAATATTCTTTAGTTATGTAATTTTGTCGTATTGAGATTTTTACAAAATGAGTTTATCTCAAAACGTTTAGATCGCACATCCTAATTTAGCGTAAAATTAATAATAATTAGTACTTTATCTATCAAGGTTTCTGTTGTTATTGAGAAACATGATAGAACCGAGGTATAATCATTGCACGATTTTCCATCGACAAAGCGCACATACCTAATTTCTCAGGTAAATATTTGGAAAACGTGTCCGTCGGAATTTGCGGGGATTAAAGTGGTAAATTTGAGTTTAGCTTGATCTAATGTTGGATAAATATCAGCACCTTTCTTTCCGAACAACGCGCAAACTTTGCTTGAGGTTCTAATCCCATTAAACAATTATAGCCTACTCAATCGGTCCAGTACCCGTCTTCTCGTGCGGCACCACGCTGAGATTTGACGTGGGATGAGGCACCTGCATTGTCATGCTGAGCTATGGTCGTTTTGTTGCAGTCCTGACTTTTATCTGCAAGCCACAATAAGCTATCGCCTTTTAAAGTGCTTCTTTTTTCTGTTAAAACTCCTCCACTCGCGTGACTTTGTTATTTACTTACAATATAATTTAATTCCTTTATTAGCAGTTTATGCCATATTATCGGAAATTAATATTTTATTCGAAATTATCAAGCAACGACAAAACAATTGAAGTTATAGAATAACTTGAAATCATAAAGCAAGAAATATATTAAACGTTTTATCTGACAATGTTTTATGATAAGAGAGATTATAGGCAGCTAATTCAAAAGCTTTTCTTTAATAATGTTCAACAGAGAAAAAGCTAATAAAAATTGAAAAATATCTCTACTTCTGTCTGCTTGTGAAGAAATATTTAGTTTTTGAGAAACTTAGTAAACGTCGACTTCTGTCAACTGCTTGAGATGATATTTGAAGAGTGCCTAACGTTAATTGTCCAGCGCTCCCAGATGTCACGTCTTAAACAGCACGTTTTCGGATATTGGGCGTTGTGTCCATCAAAGAACTAGTCACAACAATTCAGCGGGTGTCTACTGACGAACAGACAGCTGTCTATTGAGAGAATCGCGTGGGATTTCCAGAAGGATTCCGTCTTTATAAAATGATACACCACATTCCACTGAAACGGTGTCACTTCCTGTGAGGAAAACGGGAGTATTGAAACCACCTGAAATAAAAGAAGGGAGAAGATACGAGTTTATAAGAAAGAACCCAAATTTCGAACGACTTTGCTTTGAAGAATAACTTCAGATTTTTCTTTTTATTAAATTTATTCAATCTATTTAATATCAACGTTATATTTACAAAAAAGTAGTAAGACTTAAAGAGGAAGTTATAATTTTATTAACGATTATATTTTAAAAAATTAGCTGTGATCAAGTTCTTAGTTGCTATATATTAACGAGATATTGGAAAACTGTCTTTGTTTAAGTTTTTTCTCTTTACTAATAGAATATTTGTGATTTGGTGGCGTCATGAAAATAAATATCTACATCTGTTACACAAGTTTCAAGAAACGTTCGAACGTTTAAGCGAAACGATCCGGAATTGGATCAAACATACAGTACGTGCAACTTTCCTTCAGAATCTACTATCCAATCGATCTTCCGGCCAGAATTTTCCATAATTCTGCTCATTTTCGAAATGGCGCCTGGCTTTTTGTATGCCGCTCGCACGAAATCGTACCAGGGACATGGGAAACCCTGCACAATGGAGTCATCAATCATTCCGTATGAGAGTTACTCGATTGCTGCTCTAACTATGCGCAGCCTTGTCGAGTTAGACATAAATGTGAATGTAATCAAATACATTTACAGATAACATTAAAAATAGTATTTGTAATTGCACGGTTTTTTCTCATTTTGGTCATTTTAGCTTTTTCAGATTTTTAATTAATATTTCCTATAAATTGAAACAAATGTATTCTCACGGTTGTATAGAATCAATATTATTAAAAAATAATAAATAAAATTTATTATACAAAATGTCAAATAAATAATAATTATATAATATATATATTATTGTAAGATATTTTTGTTTAAAACATTCTAATGCCGTGTAGAGTGTCCAAAAAAAGGAAAACATTTTATGTGTGTCATTCAAAATTTGAAGTGTATCACACTTGTATCATTTTCAGAACACATGAATATGGAAAATTTTACGACAATGATAGGAAAATGTCGACAGTTAGGTTGGGGGAGCTATTCAGCAGGCACGCAGAATGACTTTGCAATGCTCGATATGCCATTTCATTCAACCTGACTCACAGTTAGTCTGTTCTACGTGTTGATCGTATCGTCGTAAATATTGAATAAATGTAATTAGCTGGTGTTAGAAAGGCTCGTACACACGATCGTATATTATTCATTCGAGTGTGAACTTGATGAGTATGTAACTTCTGTGTCCACGCGGCAGTGCATGAGCAAACACTGGACGCGAGATATAAGCTTATTATCAAAGCTGTTATTAGCTTCTTTTACACCTCTTGTTCAATTAACGATTGATATATCGTGGAAGTTGTAAACACAGAATAAAATGATTATATTTATACCTGTAGGCATAAAGATACTGTAATAATCATAATATTGGAATAATCTATTATCGCTTTATATTTATTACAAATATCAAATTTGTGAGTAATGTTAGAAACGCAAATAATTAGCGCGTTAATAAATTTACATTAATAATGATATAACAGTTTAAAATATTTACAAAACCATATTACTGCATGCTCGTTGTATATTTCATGAATTTGCGTTACATTTGCCTTCATATTTAACGACACGAAATCGATGAACGTGTATCGTGCAGGGTTGATGTTTGAGGGATTATATTCCGTGCCCTTCTACAGCGAGAAGGTACGGCTTGGATCTGCCCTATGACGCACGAATATCATAGCCGCATGAACGAGAACGTGCATTCGCGGTAATAAAGTTAGCACGGTAATTATGACAGGCTCGTTACCAGCACGTCGCTACGGGATATGAAGTGCTAATGAATGGACGCGTCGAACCAAGGGGTGGCTGGTACGATCGTGTATTTCTGTTTCGTTCGTAAACAAGCTTTAGATATGCATATACCTAGCATATCAACTCGGTATTATTTTATGTAAAAATTTATCTAAAAGAATTTACCAAAAAGAAATAAAATTCAAAAGAAATAAATTTTTCATTGTGATATTATAAGTCTCAGAATATAAATTGTTTTGATTAAAAATCTCTTACAAAGTTAAAAAATAAACGCATATTATAACAAACGTTATTATACTACATTAAAATTAATTTCATTATAATATAATAAAGTCGTATTGTATAATCACATTTACAAAACAGTAATAATGTTTAACATTGCTCTTCTATTATTGCGTTAGAATACTAATTATACTCATAAAAACTGCAATTTTTTTCATTTGTATTAATATTTTTTATGTTAAACCTTTTTGTGCTAAGCTATATAGAATATATAATAGTGACAAAGCTCAATGTTGCATTACAATAATAATAAATGTATTAATGATGAATAATTTCAATTTTATTTAAACTGTTAAACTTCAGTTAAGCTGTCTTAATCTTCGACGTCGAGACAAACGCCAAACGAGACTTAAATTATTTACACAAGATAAGATTATCTGAATTCGAGAAATCTTGGATCTCTTTCCGCATTCCTTGTATGCTTTGATACAAAATAAAAGATCATATCTTACTATATAATCTTTCATTTAAATAAATATTAAAGATTTTTTGAAATAAATTTTTCAGAATAATAGTTTGCACGAGCAGTGTATAGAATAGTAACACAACATACTGCAAGTTATTATAAATTGTATACAAGTTTACGTTTTTGAAAGCAATATTTAAAAAATATAAATAAAGATTAAAATTAATGCAAGAAGAATTTTATTATAAGAAGAAAATATCAACTCTTTGCATATTTTAATACTATAAAATCTTCAACTTCGTAGAGATGACTTGCTTTTTATAAAACGTTTAAATTTTTATAAGATGTCTGGTTTTATTTTTTATTTACTCTGTTATTTTACTTGTTATTTACACGAAAACAATTTTTCCTCTATTTATATTTTCAGCAACATTACTGTAGATAAGTAAGTGAAACAGCATTTGTTTTATTTTTAGTATAAATCACAATTTTACATATCAAATCCAATACGCACCCTGGTAATTGAAAATAACGAAGAACAATGAAGGAGATGAAGGAAGGAGACTCGACGTAGAGATGAGCACACGGAAAGAGGGGGCGGATAGGATAGGCTTGATTTCCGCGTCATTACGCAGGCACGGCGTTGGCCACGAATTAATTGAATGCAGCGTGTGTTGACAGGTAGGTATATTGGCAGGCAGACACGGAGACTGCAGAAAGAGCGACAGAGACGACAAGGCTGACCGTTTCAGAGCTTGTATCAGATGCGGTCGCGATATCGGGTTCTCGTCCACAGTTCCTCCGAGGCCGTGTACCTGTCATTTTCGGTGACCGTGTCATTCAGTCCCTTCGTCTCCTTCCTCGGATCTCTTTCTCCCTAACTAGCGATAGCTGTCAGCCTCGGGAACGGCCGATACAGAATTTGATTTGGCCGCAACTGGACCAAGAGATAAGGACAGATACCTGCACTTAAGCCATTTAGACTTACTGCAGTAGATTGACCGTCGTACCTAAACAGTCTCCTTACTTTTTACTCGGTAATTAACAATGACATGTCAATAATGATATTAGAAGTATAGGAATATACAAACGTTGAGTTCTTTATAATTAGTAACAAAAAAATTCAAAGTTTGTGTATATTCGTAACTATCTGTTAATATCTATATGCGCGCTATTTTCTGATTCGAACGTAAAACGGTCAACCGATGCGCTGCATAATATTTGATAAAAGAAATCTCTATTTGATTTTTGTTTTCAATGTCAGGAACAACACTGAATCATCGTTTATAAATGACGAGTGCATTGCTCGATAACACTTTAGGCGACAGATAGCGTTTAGTCTACGTTGATGTGATTATCTACAGTGATTAACATTTGTTTACTTTTCCTTATACTTGTTTCATTTTAGTGTATAATAATTACATGATGAGCAAAAATATATTGCAATAGAGTACTGAGTAAAGTGTGAGAAAAATGAGAATGGTAGAGAAAAGTGTTAAGAATGGTAAAGGCAACGAATCGAAAAGATAGTTGCTTAAACCCATCCCATGTTATTCAGCAATTTGACTTCGGTCCCATTTCAAGATCCTTATCAACTGTTAATTAATTCTTCTCAGAGACGCACGGGAAAGGACGTGCATCTTTTCCCCGAAGATAGCGATCCGGATTTGAAGCTGTCAGTTCGTAATAATCGACAGACTTCTGACGCAATCGCGACACGCTTCGTTGCGGCGAAATCAAAGGATCTCCACGTTTCGCACAGCTCTCCTATTCGAATTTGATTTCTCATCCGGGATGTTATGACTGCATAATTTTTTTATATTTTCGAATCGAATTATTGTTTACTTACGCAAGCGGCAATATTTTTCGATAGCAAAATGTCTCTGGACCGTTGAAAATTCTGATTATGCGCGGTCTCAACCCATATGCCTATATGCCATACTTTCGAGCACGGTTTGCCATATCCGGTGGTCCTTCGGGTCCCGATCGCGATGGCCCAGGTACACGGGAAATCCCAAGGGAGACTCGACGGAAGGTACCTACATGATCCTACACTTTGTGAGACCTCTCTCGTCGTGTCCCCGAGGATTCGTATTCCTAGTCACGCGTTTAATCTCCCAAAAACATGTAACCGACTCGGCGTTTCTTCAGATTGAAGGTTTTCGAACTGTAGGTTTTTGAACTGTAGCTTTTCAAAATGTCTAGAAATCTTCGTTTACATGTGCATACATGTAAACATAACATAAATTATATTCGTAATCCTTATAGTAAATATAGAGGCTTAATTTTTATTTCTATATATTTTATACCCGTCCGATTTCTTGGTAAAATGGAAGAAATAATTGCCACAACTAATTTATACGCGAATATCTCGCGCTGTGTGTCCGCGATAATTGAAATAATTTATTCAAGAATTAATGTGCAATTCCGTGCATAATCCCGGTTAGCTTTTATGAGAAGATATCTCCAAGCAAGTTCGCTCGAATGGATGTCTCGCGCGTTGTGTCGTGCTATATGCATCGAGCTAGTGGAGGTGAATAGATTGTCAATGAGAATTTCCAGTTCAGCCTACGGAGATGTCTGGTCCTTTAGGCCTCAGAATCAGAACTGTATCCTTGGGGACAGATACGTCACCGTGGACAACGCGAATGCGTGCTCCGCTGCTCCGATGCTGCTCCGCTATAGCTATAAATTGGGATCGTACTATGATTCTGTTGAGACAACACTAACACTCGCTCCCAATCTGTCAATGTTGGTTGTTTTGTATACCTTTTGGAAATGTTGGTTTATATTTCTAGCACAATTCTTTTTTGTGATTTTATATATTTCTTGTTCTATAGACATCTTGTGCTTAATTCTGTTGAAAAGTATCGCAAGTATTTGCAGAAATTTATATATAGTAAGAGAAAAACTTTAATGGAAAAAGTTGCAAAATGTATTAAATAACAAGGAAGATACTTTGGTTTGGCTATGTTGTGTTAATTTGATCTATATTAGCCACACTTTTAACACAATAATATTATAATTAAATCAGATTATACAGATTATACAAATAATTATGTCAAAGTTACCTGGCGCGACGCAGTTATACTTCTTTTTTTCAAAATATTAATTTTCACGAAATTTCTTTTTTTATATATCTGCTGCTTTTCTTTTCATAGTGGTGATCTTCTAATTCGGCATTTCTTCGTTCGTTCGCGCTCGCGTTTGTTTCTCTCAGACGGGAAAGTATCGAGAGTCGCATATTCCGCCGTTATGGGATGGGAAAAGAGGAAGAGTGGTGCTCGATCCATCAAAACTGCATGTCAGTAGCCATTAGCACGCTCCCACCGGCGCGCAGCACATCAGAATGCCCCGTATATCTAAAGCCCGCGCGTACGCTTCTGTGAGTAGCGGTACTCGATGCGTACTTTATCCACTTGTTTGAGCTCTTGTCTCACTTTTCCGACGTTGCTTGTTTTCTTTTCGAAATTATTTTCTTAAGTTTTGTCTTCGACGACGACAACTTTTCATAGCAATAAATTTTGCAAAGCACTTGAAGCTTATCTGGCTACTCCAAAAGCTAAAAAACAGCAATATAAATTATAAATAAAACCTGTATGGTGGTACATATATATTTATTCTGAGAATTTCTTGAACGAATATTCTTATAATAGAGCTGTCAACGATATTGATGCCCTTTTTATGAATTCTGGAGATTAATATTAATATAAAATTTTGTTATCCTTTCGATTAACAAATCGCGAGTAGGTTTTATTGTTAATTGTGCAATATATATATGTATATATGCCGCAAATTTATTTATAGTCAGTGAAGTTTCTTATTATCCTGCTACGTTAAGAAACAACCGACGGAACAGAATAATTTCCAAATGCCATGGATTTCTTGAGATCGGAGTCAGTTCCGCATTTCCAGCAGCGAGCAATAGCTGCAGCGATCGCACCGACGGTGGTAGCGGCAACAGCAACTGCAGCTTTAACGGGCGGCGACCATCCATCATGAAGGTGTCAGCCTCCCTCTTCGCCCAGAAACAACTAGCTATGACATTCTTCTCGTTGCCATTGCCTCTATTCGCTTTTACCAGTTCGCGCATTCGCATGTCCGTTACTTTCGGCGAGATATTCGCTTTTTTTCATTGAACCCCATCTCTATCCTTTTAGAGAACAAGATATCCGTTCATCGGGTATAACACCTAATAATATTTTATTCGTAAGTATAATTTTTTCATAATTTTTAAATATAACTTTAAAAAATGGATAAATAAATTAAAAGTTTAAAAAGTAGAAGGCAGAAATGTCCTGAAATGTTAAAAAATTTAATGCCGAAAGAGTTTATAACATTTATCTTGATATTTAGCTTGTTGATATTTAAATTATAGTAACAGGCGGAAATTTTGAACACATATTCAAAAAATATTTGAATTAAATTTAAATTTTAGGAAACTGAATGTTTGTATTATAGATTTCGAAGAAGGAATGATGGAAATGATTAACTCATAATAGAACAATAACAACGAACAAAAATAGTAGCCGAAAAATTTAGACAATTTGCTATCGTTAAATGGACATGTAATCATGAAAATAATACGGAATGTCACTTCTAGCTGACACATTAGCCCAGTTTCCGGCTAAGGGTAGTAACGTTTTAATTAAAACGACGTCGTCGTCGGTAAATACAGTAAACACGCAGGAGAATCAATCATGCCGCGCTTATGCGTGTCCGTTGATCGTTACGTACGTGATAAAACGCGTGTCCTGTACACGCTGTGGGCTGCCTTCAATGAGACATCTTAATCGGCGCAGCTAAGATCACAAAGATATTCGTGCGAGTTTTATTGGTCGCTCCGCAATAATGCCGTACAACCGAATAGAGATTCTTTGTAATCATGTTACAAACTGGCGCGACCCGAAGACAACCAATGAAGCCGGCTGGGCTGAATAGAGGAAGGATTTTAGGCGCAAGTTCGGCAAGGCCCGTTGACAACAGACGGCAGTTGTGAAGTTTTCGGGGAACGTGGTTCCGCATAGGGCAACGTACAGTTCTATTTGTTGGATGATTGTACTGCTGCGAAATCAAGTCTGACGAAGATCGATCGGACAGCATTTCAGGCGTCAACACCGGATCGCTGATTCCCCTCCCGTGGCTCTACTAAGGTCGTATCCGCTGCCACTTTCTCGCAGATGCTGCCAATCCCGAGTGAAGTTTCTATTAAGAAGTCCCATTCGACTCCCCCCTCCCCCTCCACCCCAAACGATCGAAGATTCTATAATATTAAGTAACAGCAAACTTTATTGGTATATCGTCATTTTGGAAGAAAACAAATTATTTTTTTTTCTACGTATAATTTACGTAATATACACATATACCTACACAGAAGTAAATATAAGTATTTTTATATATAAATTATAGTTGAAGTATGTATATTTTTCAAGCTAAATTATTTACAACAATAACATGTACAATGCGAAATGTTGCATTTCTTTTATTACGGCAAGTATCATTTACACTTGTCAATTTATTTATATATAAATATGTTAGAACATGTTAGAAAAAAGAGAAACGCAAAGACATCGTAGTTTTTGTAAGTCAGAGATTCATATTTGTCACATATGCTTGTGCAGAAATATGATTATCAAAATAAATTAAGAAGCAATAATCATTAAAAAATTTATTGTTACTGACATAAAATTTTCAAGTAAAAAATTCAAATGCGGTATTATAAATAAAATAATATAAATTATAATATATAAGACAGTATAATTTAATTAAAATTTTTTGTTTACATGTTCAAATATCTATCTTTAAAGAGGCGTAATACTCACATCATAATTGCACGAATAATTGACACTTCAGTTTGTGTTTGAAATATCAATTTTATAACATAGATAAAGTTTTCTATTTTTTCGTAGAATGATAGTATTTATATTCGACTGGTAATTATGTTATATTTTATTCATTGTCATTAAATATGGAATGTAATTTACTCATTATAGAAAATAATGTACACGTATAACTTTGGTTTATCTACAATAGTCAACTCGATATTAATTATTTTAGCAATATATGATAAAATGTATCGACAAAGTTAAATTACTATAGAATGTATATGTAGAAAACTACAATCTCTTATAATGAAAGTTGAAGATAAGATTCAATAATATAATAATTTTTGATATTTATTATTTCTGTTTTTATTTTTACAAAGAGAGGAATATTGATTATATGTATCTTATTTTGCATATAATAAACAATCCTAGATACATACAATATTCTATTTTATTTGAATATGATAAAGTAAATCTCTTCTTTATTTGCTTCTGGCATCTGAAAGCAAGTTACTTATACACGGTAAAAAAAATACATACCTACAAATAGTAACGCAGCGAATTGATTGATTTTTAATTCATTGCGAGATCATGGCGAATTATCCGACATGCGATATTATAGAAGGAAAAATTAGTTTGTTTTATGTCACATAGATGTCATAAACCTAGCTGCGTTTCTCGGCACACCACATGAAACAGCTGTTGTTTCCTCATTCTGGGGGTGGTGTCTACTGTCAGATGCTCCGCCTATAAATCAAATCTATGGGCGGTAGGGAGACAAGCCGACGCCATGTTAACATACATAAACAAACCCTGTGCATTGTAACTGATAAACGGCGGAAGCAACATGTAACAAGCGATTTCATCCCGATAGAGCTATACATTATTTGCACAAAAAAAATTATATTTATAATCTCTTTCGCATTAAATAAGTTAATATAAATAAAATACATATTTATAAATAAATGATAACATTATGTAAAATTTACATTAGGTAACTTATTTAAAATATTAATTATGTAGTTGCTCTATTTTTATTGTAATTTTAATTAAATTAACTAATTTCATAAGTGTGCGTATATGTATACATATATTCTACGTTATTAAAAAATATAAAAATGTATTTTTTATAATCTATTTTTATAATTTTTCTTTAATATTTTTAAACTTTCACATTTTGTCATTATAATATTTGTTTAATGATCGTACATATATATTACACAGTGTTTCATTAAATAATATAATTACTAATAATTATCTATAAAAATCAATTTGCATAAAGATAATGTATATATATATATAAGAAGAGAAACAGGAATCTTGATTTTGTAATTGTTTTGCAAGCGATGAACAAAGATCACGAATCGACTAATGGTTCAAGGTGCCGGTGCTCGGGGAGATCCTGAGACTAATCAGACTAAGCATTAATCTTCCAAGTGGATCTTCGACCCAATTCTCGTAAGGTCAAGTCGCAATGGAGACGTTGATTGGATTCCACGTCAAACCAGAAGTAAACACCTTTTCTATCATTACGCGTCGTTCATTTCTTTTTTTCCACCTTCGATCTTTTGCGGAATTAAATTTTATTTAATTATCTCGTATATTTTATTGATGGAACTAATGATCATGACGTGACAGTTGACGCAATTCGCTATTCATATTTGCTTTATTAATAATTCATATAAAACGTCATTATTCTCATAATTCGTTCGATTAACCTGTCTTTTTTAATGTCTGACACAGCAGTAACATACGCGAAGGGTATTTCACAGTTAGATCTCTTATTGCAATAATACTACTGTTGATTAAAAATTAACGGATTACTAATATCCCTCCCCCTTCCCCGCCTCTCCCGCGCGGTTTGGGAGCAAGAAGATATTACTAGGTAATTGTAAACCGCAGCTTCCACAGCTACTATGGACCGTTTATCATCGTCTCTATAGCTACCGGGTCGTTGAGTGAGGAGATTTGGGGGTTCACCGTGCTAAGAGTTGAAACCTCAGCATGACTGGTGGCCTCGGTAGCCGATAGACGTGTCATTTATGCGTCTACGAATCAATAGCCGCTTCACTTTACACCCACCTTACATCATTAGTCATTTTATAGGGCCGTTCTGCTCCGTTACACGCGTACGCGGCATTTGCTCGCGACTGATTTGTCGTCTCATCCCGACATAAGTCTGTCGGTCGGATTGTATGCACCTCGATTACGATTAATCTAATTATTATCTAAAAATTTTTGTTATATTAAATGTCGGAATATTGTTATTTTAATCAAGCAAGTTGCTTGTTATTAAAAATTCAGATATTGTAAAACCTGAGTTTGACGTTACACCATATGTAGCGCAATTAATAAATTTAGTTGAAGCATGTCACGTTCAGGTCTGATGTAATTATTATAATAATTTGAGCTCTGTGGTGTGACGAGAGTCAATTCGTCACTGCAACCATCGTTTATATTCGTACAGTGCTTCTTTTAGAACATCGAAATGTCGATATCGATTGCTTCATGCACTTTTCTAGTTTAACCAAACAATTTTCATTCGAAATATCCTTTTCGCAATAAATTTATGTAATAAATCTCATTGCGTATCACTTAAAATCAAATTACATATTTTAGTATTTTAGTATTTTAGTTATTAAGTAAAAATAGTAACTCCGTTTGTTAATGTCACTGTTTGTTTCATTGTGTTCAATAATTAACTAAAAATATATTTGCTAAAAAGCATGCGCAAGTTTATTTATAAATATCATTTAATTGAAAATATTTAGCCAACATTTAAGTCAGTTTTATGTATTATTAAACGCAGTATTAAAGCTACTCGGTAGGTGCAATAATGGAAAAAAGTAATGAGAACAGTTATAAGGTCGCGCTAATGTACAAGAAGTTATATTTGACTTACTCAGCAACTTTTATTAACGTTTACTACTTACGTTTATTAATTTCCTCGCTGCAAGCCTCATTATTCTTCAAGATACGACGCATATCTGCAATTTTAATGTAGTAAAAGACCTTCGCACATTACCTTCTCGTCGTATCGCAGAGTTATTGCTAACAAATGAGTAAATCGCTAACAAACATGAACGCTTCCAATCGTGAAAAATTTATTTTTGTCTCTCCTGTTGGGCCAAAATTGCGGCTCACGTTCAAGCGCGCGATGCTAAATTAGAAGCTGATCATTAACTTCTGATATATTCGCAAAGAAGACATTAGAAGCGAAGGAATCAGTCGGAAATATATTTCATAATTTTGTCATTGACAGCAACGGGAGCATGCGAGGCGTGTAAGATTCTATTTGCGGTAGGCGAACGAGTTAAAGGACGGGATGATCGCAAGGTGTCCCCGTGGTTAAAACTCAACACCATACATATATATACATATACAATATATATCTATATATATATATATATATATATGTATATATACACTGGAGAGCTGAAGCTCCCGCTTCCTCCATCTATCATGCGAACCATGACAAACCGAGCCTCAAAAGCAGCCGCCAGCGTAGCAGCACTTTCTTACCTTCTTCACTTAGTCACTGGGCGCTCAGGTGAGCATCTACCTGTCTGATATACAGGACCCCCTATTCCCTATCTACATTTATTAACATTTAAGCGTTAACGACATTTCTCTCTCGCGCGTCCCGGAAGAAAAAGAAAATAAGAATCGTTGTGCCGGCTACTCGTATCTTGCTGCCTTTCCACCTCGGGATTTCTTTCGATTTAGACGCGGCTCTTTGTCTCAAGAATACAGCGCGAAATCGATTAAACGAAACAATTGTGATAATCCTGGAAATCTTTGCGCATGCACGACACATTCATTAATCACTTTTGACAGAGGAATGCTTATGACCAAATTAAAACATTTACGAAACAATATTGCAAAAATTAACAAATCATATTGAACGGAATGAAAAGTGCATGTTACATAGTTCAAATAGTATTGTATAGTGTGAATGAGATCAAGGTGAAAGTCGTAGAAATCCATGCGTTTTCTGCTCAGCGGATATCGGATGGAAAGCAAAGTGGCGTGAATGAGTCGTCCCTTGACGATCGTAAGATTTATGGTTGCGACGGTTGGGCGGAAAGGGCAAGCATCGCGCACGGCTCCGGGGCTGGTAACCCTTGACCCTGCAGCTTCGAAGTCCACCCTCGATATGACTACGATATCACCGCATAATCGACGATAAAGATATATTGTAAAATGTTTGGATGTAAACTTTATTGAGATATTCGTCCGACGCTGACGACGCATTGTCCGACACTTAATATCAAATTGTTGCATTATACTGTCGCATGCATTGCGAGACACTGTCACGTGTCCGAAAATCGGAAGCACGAACATCTAATTGTAAGTCGTAGTAAGACTGCAGGTTGCAAAACGTAATTTTCTAATCTTCCGACTCGTTATTTTTTTTTCTTCTATCTGTATGGGCTCGTTGGTCGAGAAAAAGTTAATAGCTTGGAGAAATTAGCCGATGTGGGGAGGATCGTTGATCGGGGATCGTGTTTCGGGAGGGTGTTCTGCACAGATGCAACGATAGCAACAGTTCGGCCCGCTCGAACCGGAGGTCACATATGAGCTCGAAGCTATGGCGTCGTATGGGCTTGACTCACACGCATCACGCGTAGTCATCCATCATTGTCAGTCTCTTCACTGACACAGCCGTCCGTCCTACCAATGTGCGGGGCTCTCGATTTGAGTTTCTTTCGTCAAAGTTGTGATTTTGTACAAAACGTCGCAATTTACGATTCTCGCAGTTGATGCTATCGTAATTATTATGACACTATTGTTCCGCTACTGTGACAATAATAAAATCTTTTCTGATAACACGTAAGCTATATCGTGGGACGTATCAGTAAATTAACTTTTATTTTTTTCTCTAGTTTTACACGACTGATAAATCAATTTATGCGCGTAGGGGTTTCTCTGGGATAACAAATGGCGCGTTAATTTCTGAATGGAATATGAAGTTGACATGGTGTAAGGATGCTGCTAAGAATAATATTTCAGTTCGATTGCTCCGATATTTTGGGTCATCTATCATCGTCACTTTCATCGCCGGCATGGGGCAAACCGCGCCGTCTATACGATCAAAATTTACGCGTTTCGCCCCCGTTCATGGTCACTCCTTCGTTAAACTTATGATTTTCCGTATCATTCGTTGGTTTATACGATGTTTTCGGACTCCACATGGTTCACGTTACCACTTTTAATCGAACGACTGAAACAGTTAAAAAAATGATTACTAGAGAAAATAAGAACACACTCTCGTTACTTTTCACTATGGATCTGTATTTGTCAAATGTACCGGTGAGTGAATGTACACGTGTGATAACTTCGTTTACCGTGTCGAGGGCTCACTTGCAACACAATTATGTAGTCAGAATGAATAAACAATATATATACGGTTATCGTACGCGCGTATGTACATATGAGAGTCTTTATATGAACAACGACGGCATCTAGTGTTTTATACAAAAAGAGCTGCGTATTAAATATGTAGTCGCGAGGTGAAAATTAAAATTATGTCCCTATCTACGTTTTCTTTTATATTATCTACCGTGAGACAATAATTTATTTGGTTCGCTTAAAGTAGCGCTAGTAGAGCTTTGAAAAAAATGCGATTTGTGAAAAAATGATAATGCAACCGATATTTAGAGGATACAATAAATACATCTTCCGCAATCAGAAATTGTTGATTATCATTCCAAGTATTGCTCAACGATATCCGTTCGTTATTAAATGACATTATCCACGACACAGAATAACATATCGATTTAAATTAATTTTAAAGCTTGTTTCATTTTTTCACAAAACGAACAGCGCAACATTTTTACAAGTGCATCTGTCTCTTTCCGCAATAGTGGCCAAGAAATGATTTTTAACTATTCTCCATATTCAATTGGAGGACATTGATTTCTTTTTATAAGCGAGAGAGATAGACATCTATTTCCTGCGTTTAATTAAAACTAACGGATTGTACCTATTTCGCTTTTCAGAAGTTGTATATTCGATATAGTAATCATGACTGTGTATAAATGCGATTTTCTTATTCATTTGTGTTCCATTAATCTATCCTTTGTATGATATATATGTACATAGTTTCATTGTTAATTATTGCTCACATGTACCTACAGTCTCAGGCCTCGTTTTATCGTTTTAAATCAAATATTATCTCGTTATGTTATTGGCCATCACGTGAAAATTAAACATTTGTAGAATGTGTGTAATTTGAAAACATCTTCAAATCCTTGTTCGAGACTTTCAAATAAGATTAAATGCTCCAAGCACACACTCTGTGCCAGTGACTGAAGTTACATCGAAAACGAAAGGAACATGGGTTCGGTGATCTGTACAATCTAGTTTTCGAACACCCTAACGATGCACTAACGTAGAGAACGTTCGCGCCAAGAAGATTGCACTTACTTCGTGTTTCAATTCACGAGAATCGAATCGTGGAATTGAAACTCCATCGAATTTCCGTACCGGTAAACTTCTGACATATTTACAACACTCTTCATGCACATTTGTATAGACCATAGTTCGTGTATATCAGTCTAATATCACTTACAAATCACTTTTCATCTTCTGCGATTAAGCGCGTTTCGCACCGAAAGGGTGGTGAATGTCACTTTGTAACACAGTTTGAAAAATTCTGTAAATAGGGGAACTCTGTCAACGTCGTTCTCTAATTTAAAATTAACACAACCATTGCACTCGTTGTCACTGTTGTATATTTCCGAAACATCTTTAAATGTTTGGAATGTAAATTGGTGGAGTTACATCCTGTCCGTGGTAAGGAATATTAAAATTGATATTATTCGGATGCGTAACGATATCGACTGCTCGGCTACAGTTGCATTCTAGAACAGTCGACAATTTCTCTGGTAATCCGGATTATTTCAGATATGCTTGTAGGTGTTGAAGTCAATTTAAATATTTCAAATTTTACTATGTACAACCATTCTATAAATTAGTCTTCGTGCCGTGATTGCAAGCAGTCTTGAAAATAATTTCGACACAACTCGCGGAAGGAGTCATTTCGAACTAGAGGACATTCGACAGCCTAGGTTGAATGACATAAACTTATATAGATACACACGCACACGCACCGATAATAATATTTCTAATCCGAGTCCGTTTCATTTTTACACGATTTCCATTTACACGCAGAGTTAAATCACGAATACTAATAGTACATACAAATCACGTAGATTCTTACGCGGCACGCTTCAGTATAAAGCGTTGAGTAGGCATTGCTCATCGCCCCAGTCCAGTTGGCAAGGATTCTCGGTCTCGTGGACTCAGCTGAGCTGGTAATACTCGGGTACGAAGTCGTTCGCCAGGTTGCTGAGGAAGTTGAAATCGGACGAGCTGTTACTGTTGTCGGCGGATGGTGGCGGCGCCGCGGCAGTGTGTACCGGTTCGCCGTAAAAATTGCCATAATTGCCGTAGGATTCGTTGTTGCCGTCAGCCTGGCCGGCGCTTCCGGGTGGCGTGATAACCGCTGCGGTAGCAGCTGCGATCGCCGTCGCGGTTGTCGTCATGCCAGGCGCCGGAAATGGATCGGGCGACGATACGTAACTGTTTGGGATGCTGGAAGCCTCGCCGCCCTGATGAACGTGCAACTGACTGGCAGTCTGCTCGTAATACGCTCCCGGGTGACACTTGTTCCCTGGTCGGTAGTCGCCGGAACTTGGATGCATCGGCGGCTGATGAGTGACATAGCCCTCGGCGGTGTGTTGCTGCGGGTGTTGCTGCTGCTGCTGGATGTCGTTGAAATAATGCTGCCCGGTCTGCGCGGACACAGCGGCGTGCCCGTGTGTCGCCAGATTCTCGCCGGCTCCATGATAGTTGCCGCCGGTCGAGTAACCGTAATTTCCAGGCGTCATGTAGCCGTCGGTGCTCTGCTCGTTCTGCGTCGCCGAGTATCCCTGGCCGGAATTGTACGCGTTGGTACCTTGCATACCTCTGTGATAAGTGTGATAAGGTGGCCCAGCCTGAGGATATCCGTTATACTCTCCGGTGCTACCGTACTGCAACTGTTGCTGATGGAACTGCATGTTGGCACCGTACATCGATCTCGATGCTGTGCCCGTCGCTCTCACGTGATGCGCCACTCTCGAACCCATCGTCTGATTCTGTCTAACGTATAGAGAATTCACCTCACTCGGATAAGAGATTCTTGGTTGCTGATACGTATCTCTGGTGCAGTAACTGCTCTGCGACTGGGTCTGTTGCGACGCCGTAGGTATGCTCTGTCTGTTTGCGGGTACGCCGTTTCGATAATCGATGCCCGGCGTGGGCTGATACACGCCCTGCTGCTGGAAGTGTGCTTGCTGACTGTTGGAGATGTTTCGGCCACCGTGCGGCGACATCGTTCCCGGATTCGTAGACGCGTGCAACATCGGACCCGGTAACGAGGTCGTGGAGGACGGTGAGCTACGCGGTCTCTGCATGTAGGCCGTGTGAGCCGCTTGCTGGATACCGAGGGGACTGCCTTGCTGAAGCTGGACGGAAACGGGAGTACCGGGTGTCGAGGATGGCGTTAAACTTCTCGTGGAATTTTGACCCGGTAGAACCGGCGTGCTGACCGTCGAGTCCGGCATGGCTAACAGTACACCATTGCTGTTGACCGAACACATGTCCTTCGTGCTGGCCGATGGCGATTTCTTGCTTACCGAGATCTGTTGTTGTTGTTGCTTCGCTGTGTTCGGACTTTTGTGGCCGCTCTCAACCTTCACTCTCACTTCGCCCGACAATTTTTTCGTCACGCTCGGCGACGTCACTTCGCTTCCATCTTGCGACCTCGAATCGTCATCCACTATCATTTTCTCGAACGAGCTGGACACGCTGTTGGTACTGCCAACGCTGCTAGCACCATTGCTGTTCGTATTAAAACCAGGATTACTGTTGTTGTTGTTATTATTGTTGTTGGTTGCACCAGGTGTGTTATTGTTGTTGCTGTTTCTTCGGCCGGAAGATCCTAAATCAGTAACGTCGCCGGTTAAGGTACTTCCGACATCGCCCACGCCCGAAATATCACAGTTATGACAGCTCTTTTTCTCGTCGTTATCTGATAACATTTTATCGCTCTTGGGCTTTTCCATGCCATCCGAAGTGGAGCCATCCTTCTCGTCGCCGTCTTCCTTGCTGAGCGTTTGCCGTTTGTGTTTCATTCGTCGATTTTGAAACCAAACTTTTACCTGAGAGGAAGATAGCGATATTTATATAATTATTTACATTTTTAGTTATTAAATATAGATACTGCATATAATGCATCAACAATTGTGCAACAGATAAAAGAAACATGTTTTTTGTAACAATTTTAATGAAGCAACATAAAAATAGTATAAAAGGTTTTAAAATATAACATATATTGAAATATATAACGTATTAAAAATGGAAATAATATAATAAATATTTTTTAATAATATATAACATTATTTAATTTAAATTATTACCTGTCTTTCTGTAAGATCCAATGAAGCTGCGATCTCTATCCTTCGTGGTCGACAAAGATACTTGTTGAAATGAAACTCTTTCTCCAGCTCGAGAAGTTGCGTATTTGTATAAGCCGTTCGTAATCTTCTTGGCAGACCGTTCTCTGCAAAAGAAAAATTCCCTCTTTTTCAATTTTTTTCGATGCAATTATAACAAATCGAAATAACATAACGTAGATTTTCTTCAATAATAAGATTGATTTAATTATCTGCACTAATTTATTCTTATATTTTAGGTGAAATGTCATGTGTATTTAGATATTTTACAAATATTATAAATATTTTTATCAAAAAATACGTTATGCAAATAATTTTAATTTTTTATTTTATTTCTTGTAGCACGTTGAAGTTCTCGCGCTCCGATACTCGCTTCGTCTTTACCGCCATGTTGCTCTCTTTTTGTCTGTTATAGGAAGTAAATGGTATCCTAATTAATGATCATTTAAGCAACCTAGACTATAGAGAGGAAGATAGAGATAAGGAGGGAGGAGGGAGGGATGCGACACGACATCCTTAACAATGCATGAGCGAAGATTCTCGCGCGACGAAAAGGACCATTCTGGTGTTGTTCCGGCGAGTTACTGGGCTCCTTAGAAACTTTTGGGCAAGTTTCCCACCGGCACTATTCCATGTCGATGCGAAACACCTCCTAATTGTTATCGGATAAGAAACTTGTTCCGCGATAACAAGAGGAATGCCACACAGGATCGAGAGGACGTGAAAACATGAGAGAGGAAGGGGTTGGAGGGACGATATAAGGAAGCATATCGCGGCTTATTCGGGCAGATTTGGTCTAGAAAGTAGCGATCAAGTATCTCACGGTACTTTGTCGAGACATGTGGCGTAAGAGTAATTTCCACCCAACTGCGGTAAACAATTATTAATAGCCGCCTATCGTAATTACAGAATTCGCTGCACGCCCCGAGGAGTAATATTTCAATCAAACTTGATGGCTCACCGCGAGCTTGCGTTGTTTAACAAGACGTGTCTTGGCAAATTCTCTATAGGAACAACGTATATTTTGCCATAAATGTTTAGAAAAACTTTCTCCAATATATTACATTCTGAGTACTTCGGGTTTTCTGTCTATCATTTAGAGGTGTAAGAGACACCTTGGCGGACATCACAACAGCGCGAGAAATATTTCACGCCAATATTTTATTCTATCGGTCACTGACCACCTGGATGTCAAGGTCTTTTTTTTTATCAAGAAGCAGGGGTGTTACACTTTTTTATGCGTCGCCGTATCATGAGAGAAGAAAAAAAACCGATACGGCGTGACGCAGTTTGGAGCGAAGGGGGACAGCGAGGGAGGAGGTGGTTCGTTTCGTAGGGCCGAGATGCTAAACTACCCCATAGCGTGCGAGCGGATGTAGGGTGGCAGAGGGGTGGTTAGGGGTGGTTCGACAGTAGGATGAGTCGCCAGGGGTTAAAGAAGAAAGAGAAAGAGAATAATCGAACGAGACAGAAGGAAAAAGACATAGATAGGACGAAAGGTAAAAAGAGGAAGGTATAGTGACTGGAAAAGGTCGGGGAGGGTACGTGATAGAGATGGTCAGAAAGGGAGAGGAAGAATAGAAAAGAGAGAAGACACTCGGGGATGAGGGAGAAGGGTGTAGACTGAAGATGTAGTAAGCTTTGAACCTAGCAAATCCTGCACGTGGAGTTTCCATAGGGTGAGGGCGATGGTGGCGAGATGAAAGTATCGCATGATTGACGTGGGCCTCATCAGCATTTCGGTCTTGCGATTGGTTGGACGAAACTGTCGATCAAACTCCACTCCACGCCCTGTATCTGTTCAATCGTTCCAGGAGTTTAATTCAATCCGGCGATGAATTCGGAGCAATATTTGGATGGCAAATAACTACCCGATATAAATTAAACTGTTACAAAATAAAAATATATATAACGAATGATAGAGTATATTTTTTGAGAGTCTGTGTAAGTATTTACGATGTTTTAAATCGTTATAAAAAATTATTTGCATTTTATATTTAGATATTAATAATAATACATAAATAGATCTTTAGATTAGAAAATATTTTTAAAGGATAGATTTTTTTATCAAGTGTCAGATATTTTGGTAACAATAATTAAATATTGTTTAGCTTTGTGAGTAAAATAACGGTACCATATCACACCACTTCTTGCTAATCCAAATTAGTGACAGGCGTTATTGCTTTGTAACGGTAACGACTTTTTTCGGACGAAAATGTCGGCGTTGCTAGCAAGCTTCTCGTTCTTGCGAGACGATGTAGAGGATGACGAACTGTCAAGGCGTAGTCAAAATGAAGACCTGACAGGATCGTGTGTGAGGTGAGAACGATAGAGCACGAAAATAGAGTCCGTATTTTCGTATATCACGCTGTTAGCTTCGTTTATGGGTTCATCCGGTTCAGACTGCTACCATAAATATTTTAGAATTATTAAAGCTTTTAATATGCAAATTGTGTTAAAGCATATACATCAATATTTAAATAACATTTATGTAAATAAACGTCAATACTGTTATTAATATCAATATTATTAATAACCGCTTTTATTTGTAATAGACTAATGTTAAAAAATTCGTATTTTTAATTTTTTGAAAGTTAATCTTATATGCTTTTTTCTGATAATTTTTTAATAATAAAAAATGAATGCAGAATAAAAAACTAAATACTACAAAATACTTGCAAAAAAATATAAAATATAACTGCAGTTAATAATAATTAATTAATAAGTCATTCTTTACTATAATTCATAATATAATTAATAAGTCACAATTTTATTTCAAAATTTTCATAATTGATGCAATACATCTCTATTTTAATAAAAAGTGCAGTAATTAAGAAATTGAAGTAAAAATATAAAAAACAAAATTAAAATAACAGGTTTGTTAATGTAATAGTTCGTCAATCGTCGATAGAGCAGATGCTGATGTCCGTGACAAAGCTGACAGCCGTCGCTTCGCGCGTTCTCATCAGTATGAGGACGTCGGTATGAGTTTACACTTTAAAATGTTACCTTTTGATGAAACATAACTTTGCAAGCTATGCCATGTCTTTCAGTCACTTTTTTAAAAACGTGTGTTAATCAGTGCAAGCTTTATCAATTAAAGCTTAAATGGGTATACGAATTACTTTATTTATACGAGCATTATTATAAATAATCTGTGATAGAATATGTAAACTAAAACAAGAAAGCGATTATTTTTCTGAATTAATAGCATCTTATCGAGATACTGTTTATTATTTCGCTTTTTATATCTTTGTATTGAATTTCTATATAATATTCAAAATTTTTTATTCGAGAGAAAGATTTTATTTATGCATAAATTAAATATAATTTATGATAATTTTGATTCTACATAATATTACTTTTAGATCAAGAGTACATAAACCATAGGATAATATTTTCAGCTCGACGCTTCTACTTTATACTTATTTTTATAAGATTGATGAAATAGCAATAAAGATATCGATACTGTTCGCTAATAATGCGTGCTCCGACTTCTAGAGGAATTTTATTTGCGGAAATTTTCGATCATACGAAACAACAATTACGTAAATATAGGAGTGAAAGAGATCCACACGCAAGGCATTGTTCAATTCTACTCGCTCGTGTCTCCTTTATTCTTTCGCCTTTATTATACCAGAATGTTTATGAACAGCTGGTGAAACTCACATGCCCAATGCTTCTTTCTTAATTTTTGCATTGTTCCACTGCACTTATATGATTAATTTGTAGACGTTCTCATTGAAGACGATAACGAGCAATAAAGAAATGTGTCCCAAGGGAGTACGATCATCAAAGGCGAGAGGAAAAAGTGGATCTTCAATTGAGAAGTAGTTTACACATGCGACCAAGTCGTCCGGATCACGGATTTCCCTCCTGTGTCCGCCTTCGGTGTGCTCTCGTTTTCTCTGGACTGGACCAGGTCGTTTATAGACAGGTGGGAAGGGTCACATGACGGGCGTCTCTGTAATTTGTCTTTTGTTTCCCCCCGCGCCTGCAGGAAGAAAACTTGTGAGGAAGAACAAAGGGCGGAAAGAACCACTATTTCGAACAGCGTGGAGAAGAGAACGATTACCCCTCTTCGTTCCGTTCGCAACTTCTTCCTCTCTTCCCTCTTTCTCCACCATTCCCCCTTTCTCTCCTCTCTCATCCCCCTCGCTCATTCTCTCTTTCTCTCGTTCTTTTAGTATCGAGAGGAATCTGCGGCGGCGCGACGGCGGCGGCGTCGGCAGTGTAAACGTATGAAAAATGAGTGACGAGAATTTGAAACAAACGAGAAGACAGCCGGCTCCATGTCCGTGCTTTGACGTGTCCGAAACAGGTAGACGGCGGTCAGCGTGGAAGGTTACCGTGATCGATAACTTTTTGATCGTTTCGGATGCCTTCGGGCGTTTTAAGCTCGCCGAACATTGCGAATCTGGATTCTGGGGAGAACGATCTGCTTTAAAATGCCGTAGCTCTATAACGTCTTATTATGCAACATTAATATTGGACCGTCTCACAATTTTATGATAGTAATTGTTTTAACAGTTTTTTTAAATTAATAATATTTGTATATAAATAGCAAATAAAATTCTACATTTTACTGAACTTGGCCTCTACAAATGTTTAACAAATGGAAAGATCAGTTCCCTATTCCCGTTTGTCCTTCCAAATCAAATCGACATTGGAAGCGATGCTAATAAAAATTTACATTATAATAATGTTCTGTGCTTGTTTAAAAACAATGGAAGAATTATTCATCACGTGAGAATAAAGTAGGTATTTAATGCGCCATTGGGTAATTTGTGGCGGATAAGCGAGGGAAGGCTGGAAGGTGGAATCGGCATAAACTGTGGCTCATTACAGATTTACACCAAGACGTAGGACGGGCGATGGGTGAGGGGCAACGAACAAAACTAAACGCACGGGAACAGAATGAAGGGAGTCCAAGTGGAATGGCTGGCAGGAAGGGCTCTCGGCTGCTTTGGTTTTGGTGGGCTTGTCGGGGGTTGCGGCCTCTGCGTTGGATACGAGCTATAATCAATTAACAGTGAGCAAAACAAGAACTGCGGCCGACCACCGACCACGGCCGCAAAATATTTCGTACCTTCCTGTTCCAGTTCGGCTGGAACCCGAGCGTTACGTTCAAGTGGCTACCTCACTTGCTGATAGGGCTGTTGTCCATGGGGAATTGATTTCAACATTGTACCATTATACGACGATTTAGAACATTGATATTACCAATCGATTCGAGTCATTGATCAAATTCGATGCTCTTCAGCGTGACGACATTGAAGTACTGATAACTTAGCTTGGTAATAACTTGTATGCATAAACGCATAAACCATTGAAACAGCGGAATTGTCAGTAATTCTCCTATATAATTTCTTATACATTTTAGATATGAATAATTATTTCAATTTTAATTGATAATATATTCTATACATATATATATTTAGAATATTATAAATATTTCTTTTCCAAAGGAAAGTAATGCAAAATATTGACTTTGCAATTGCTTTTTCCATCATAATTTAGCGTTAAATGTAAGAAACAACATAATCATTTATTTATGATGAAGCCTTTGTTTGCTTTGATTCATGATTGTATGTCCACATCTTTCCGACTTGGTTCTTGTCTGGCATAATAGCACTTCAGATATTAGCATAACTTTTTACATATAGTTACCTTGTTGTAATGACGGAAAAAGAGAGGAGTCGCCGAGCTAGCTGGCATGTAGAGCAGACAAAAAGAAGAAGGGACGTGGGGGGAGAGGAAGCATGAAAAAGGATAGAAATACAAGAACGGAAGAACGGTGATGGTAGGAAAAAGATATAAAAGCGGCACGGGAAGATTTGCGTGTTCGAAAAAAGTTGTTGGCAACATCGCGAGCCGTCGCCGTGCGCTGGCTTAGCGCTGCCGAAGACACGGCAACGTTGGTGCTCCGCACCAACCACCGCGTCGGCCATGTTGAACGTGCACAGGTTCGCCAACCTGTGATTATGGTGGGCGCGACGGCTAGCGGCCCTTCGTGCAAGAAAATTGGACGCAGGGATCTCTCCCGCGGTGAAAGAAAGGCAAGACGTACATATGCGTGGCGTTCAGACTGGCTGGATACTTCAGAAGGCGTTGCCGATGCAACCTGCAATCATTGGGGTGGCGCGACCAAGTACACTCGACTTCTTCGTGCACGACTGGCGAACGCGCAGTTTCACCTCTCATGTTGATCCGCGATAAAAGATTATTATATACACCATACACCTAAAATGCACGCCTGGCCCTGGCTCATTCAAAAATTGATGTTCGCAAAAGTTGCGGTAGCATGAGTCATAATTGGAGGGATACGATCTTTGATTAATGATATCTCTGGGTTCACCATGTGATAGCACTAGCTGTTATTTCATAATAAAGACTCACGGAACTCCGTGATAACCACTTGGCGTTGGCCAGTTTTTGGAAGCTGATGTCAATCATAATATTACCGATCATATAGTTCAGCACGTGTCATATTATTTATGACAATTTTATAAAATATTCATTTTGCAAAGAATTGTATAATTGTAAGTTATACATGAAGTTTCGTTTTTAACAAATCTCTGCTTAGCATGCTCGCCCCTGTGACATATACGAAATAATCACGCGATAACGTACACATAAGTAGAGCTACCTAATACAAACGAGCCAATTGGTGTTTTGCTCTGCGTCTGCAATTGGTCAAGATTAATTCTGCGCTTATGACACACATATTCTTGGAGTGTGTGCGTTCGCATTTAGTATTTTGCCGTTTTACATAATTTTTTCCTCTATAATTACCAGCGCCATTCTTATGCAATTTAAATAACGCGGCTTACATAACGAAAGAATTACGATTTCCAACGCTTCATTATTTCTTTTTTCGCGGATTAAATATCAATGTTTAATGCGTAATTTGTGCGATAATGATGTGATATTTTAAATATTCCGCGGAAAAATTATAATATAAAAATATGTATTTACGTCGAAATGTTTCCATGCAAAAAATAGTTACGTCAAGTGCAATTCTTGAAATAATGTGCTTTATAAAAACAAGCCGTGTTAAAAATCTACAGTATTAGGTATATCGAAAAGACGCGACCGAAAAGTAGCAGTGATACTCGAGGCATAGGGCGCTCGGTATGTGAAACGGGAGTGGTCTCCAGGGGGGATGAAAAGCCATCTTTCCATTAGACGCGAGATTGATTTTGTGAGCGCACCTTTTCGTAACGAGATGTCGGTGTGCCTCGACGTTCGAACACTAATGTGATTAAAATAATCCCGCGATGATCAAAATACATAACGGTTCCTGATTTTCCCGGATCAATTTCCTCTGGTTTTGCCACGTGGGCAAATTGGAGGTAAATTAAAATTACACGTGGATCCAGGGCTAAGCCAGGATTTGAAAATATTAAAATCCTGGATGAGATATATATATATATGAATCTCTATATTTCCAGCGCGTGTGCGAACACATTATAAAATCGATATTCGTAATAATTTTATGTATTTTAGTTCCGCTCTCATAAATATTTAAGGCACTTCTATCGCGCTCAGCGAGTGCTGTACCCCCCCGAGGAACAAATTCGAAACTAATTTCACGACAATTTGCGGCACAGAACGTAGAATCCTTCAACAATTTTTTGAATTATGGTTCGAGTTGAGAGATTCTCATTACATCCTCCATTCGCGTTACGACCGCCTTTTTCCGAGCTCTTCTGAGCTTCTTGTCCCGGAGCAAGCTTCTTGTCTACTGCCGTCGTCTCCAACCCCTCCTCCTCCACCTCCTCCTCTGGGACCGAGAAGTCGCGGCCGGATAAAAAGTTTATTTTAATCTTTACAAATTTTAAATCCTTCGCGGCTTACCCCAACGTCCATGTAAACCGTCGCGAGAAAATAAGAGCTGGCCCTTCTACTTCTTTCATCTTTCGCAACTCACCCTCCCCCCCGTTTTGTAAATCTTATATCTTCTTGATATTCTGACCGAATACTTTGAAAAAATTTCCTCGTTACGTGACAGTGGCAATTCTATGTGAAAGTTTGTTCTGTCCTATAACTTTGTCTTCTTTAACGTTTTGCTTTTATTATTGTGTATAGTTGTGTAATTTTGAATATACATTTTTCTTTGCTATTTTCTGAAATGTCATGCTGAACATTACCGAACAATAGTATTACATATTTAATTTGGTCAGTTTACCGATGGAACGATGGAATCGTAATTTTCTTAGCATACTTAAGCATTTATAATTATAGGTATACCTAAGGATAACATTTCATACGGATAAAGGAACGTAAAACATAAATTTTCTACGTCCCGTCGATATGTACTTCCGTTGGATCAATATCGCTGTTATCATGTAACATTATTAAAATGTAAACCTTATTTTTTTCATGATGTATCTAATTATTTTCAATTGATCAAATATTATGCATTATACCTCAGAAAAAATTTCGCATAATTTATAATTATTTTAATATATATTTTAATACTCTTTATGTGAGTAACAATTTTTAAATTAATTAATTTCATGTATTTAACATTTAATTTTTTTATCCAATCTTGATCCAATATTGATTATGTAACTGTATTATTATATACACGAATACAAATATTACATGATATTATTACATTGGCTAACGTTGGCGACGGTATTCCGCGCGTAGTCGCGTTCGAGAGAGTGAAGAATCGTACGCGATGTTTCGACGGATCAATATCGCAGTAATTAGGCGTCTGTCAGCTGGGTCGACTCACGTTTGAAAAGAGAAGTATGGTCGATAACCGTGAGTAATTTGTGCACACCGTTTTCTTTTCCAAGTTCGCATACGTGTGTTTATAGGTATGTTTGGCCATCATGTACTAATCAGCGACATTACTGGTTTCTTAATCAAGCTACATAAAGAAAAATGTTGCTCTTCGAAGCAGGTTTTGTTGAAATAATACTGATTAAAACTCGTCTCATGAGAAAACGTGTTAATACATATCTAATATGAAAGATTAAATATAATAATTCTGTTGCATCACGCATTATATTATAAGCGGTGGAACTATTAAAAAGAGAAAATTACGCACAGCATAATAGTCACGCGTAGCGTGAAATATTGTTCGCATGGCATGTATTTTTCATGTGTAAAAATAATGCGTAACGTAATTCGTAATTCGTCGAAATTCAGTTCCTGCCTTGCACATATATCGAAGCAAAACAAAACCCAGAACACGCTTCATTAATCGCGTTACTATGAGTTATAGCATCTGACATAACGAATGAACAGAAATCTTGCCGATTATTCGAATTAGTCGAGGAAAACGTCTACCGAAAGAGAAGTTTGGTTCTAAGCATGCATCAGGCCGTCCGCGCGGCCAATAGGAAGTGACGTTTATACGCAGCTGGCAATAAATTAACTAATATCACGAGTTACCTTTAATTAGTCTCGACCCAGCGGCACCGCAAGGTTTCCTTTTCTGATTTTTTTTCTTCGTTTTATCATGAGACGAGCGGGTTATTAATTACACGAATTTCTTAAGAACGTTCGTTATAGCGTACGCCAGCATTTCAGGTAATTACAAAATCACGTGATTGACTTACAGCGAAACGCCAAAAGAACCGTTTCGAAAGCAGTTTTAATTATCAATTTCCGCTGAACATGGCGATTAATTAATCGGCGAGAGCAGTAACAATGATGTTACGAGAACGCACTGGCTAACGGTCCCATTTCTTTAGCCACTACGTTTTTCTCTCATTCTTTCTTAAGGAGATTTCTTAAGGAAAACAGGTATATGTATATAGTGTATATTTGATAGTTGTAGGATAAAATGTGTGATCCAAGACGTGAAACAACTTTTTAAATTGTTATTGACTATATTCAGATTTTAGAGTCCATAACGTCAGTTAGATTATTTATAGGATATATTATTTCCAAGTGTCTCTCGTTGTGCGCTCCTAAAATCGCATCAGAAAGTAGTAAGCGCCACTTGTTCGTCGAAATTACGGCGCTGATCGTAAGTCCTAAAACGTGCCTGGCATCTTAAAGAGAAAGAGAAAGCGTCTCGTCTCGAAGATATAAAGGGTGCGAGAAAAGAAAGAAAACAGGAAAGGGTGGAAAAGGGATTCCGTGGTTGCAGTTAAATAAAACTGACAAAAATCGGCCCCGGAGGGCACGAAGGGTCGGTCTTGGGGGCGAGGGGTGACGGAGAGGAAGGACGGATACGTGGAGAGTACTCAGACGGGCGCCATGTGTATAATAATGTTAAAGAATGTTAAATGTGGGAGGGTTTCGGAGATCCGAGCCGCATACATTAGTTGTTAACAATGCTATAAAGGACACTCGCCCTGTGTCTCACCCTTCACTTCGGGGAACGGAGATACACAAGTCTTCTCTAGCGCGACTGGATTTACGAGCACTCCTTTCCGTGCGATTCTTATGCAGCGCAATTCAGTAACATAGCGGATGAACAGTAACATGCTGTATTTGTATTAGAATCGATTCTCTACACGTTTAAGGATTTCATAGAATAATGTGTTCGATACAAATTGGCAAACGATCGAAAAATTTGCTCTTATCGCATATTCATATAGAGATAAATTGTTGTGCGTTTACATTAAACTTGTCTTGTAATTGTGCATAATACTGAATCAAGTAAAAAATATACTTAAATTATAATAATTATTTCCATTAGTATTTTAAGCGGTTATCGTCGGTTGTCTAATACATTGAACAATTAAAAAAAAAATTAAGACTTAAAGGACTTTTATATTTTAATCTTTAATGTCACAATATATTCAAAAGTATCACATATAATATTTCTTTTCTTATAAATTAACTCTTAAGAGATTTTGATCCTTAGTGATAATGCCATGCTAATGTGGTCTGAACTCGGGAGCTCTAGAGTCCAGCAACCCCGCGTGTAATAATTTACCACCCGTGTCGACTCGTACACGCGGTCAACCCTCGTGATAATTGTTTAAACCGACCACTGGCCACCCCTTTAGTCCAACTCAAACACCATCCTGAGACCTATTCGCTTCTGCGAGCTTCGTGTACTTTCTGTAGGGAGCGTAGGAACTTCATTACGATTGAATCACTCCTCCTCTATCGTTAGAAATCGCAAAAGTAAGACTATTAAATTAAGAAATGTCTTTTGCAATTATACATTGTTAACACAAACATTAACATCTTTAGCATAATAATTTAGCAAAATAATTTATGATTATTCGGCGATAAATTCAATGTGCAATGTACTTCACGCTCGCAAGATACTAAATGATATTGTGCAATGTAATTTAAAGATTTGTAAGAAAGGAATTCTATTGGATCTATGTTTGGAAAACTTTGTCGAGAGAAAACTTCGACCGAGGGAGAAATGCTGCGAACGGAAAGTTATCTCTTCAGGATTGATCAGTAGAATTTCAAGCTTTGCTCCAGCTTCCTTTATTCAGTCCCATTAAAATGAAAGAAGTTTTGAATATAAATACAATAAAACATAAAGTTCGTATTTTACACGGTATATCAAGAGTATATTGCACATTTCTTCAATACACAAGCGAATAAGATAAAAATTGAGTAACGTTTTATATATGATATTATATTTTTTAAAGTAATCTAAATATTCGAAAAGGAGGCAAAGCGAAACGAAGAAATATGTAATAAAGCTCTAAAATAAGTACCAAGTAGAGCAAAAGCACTGCGATGGAAAGAGTTTGGATGGTCTCCAAGAGATATAGCGACGAAGAAAATGCAACGACAAGTGGAAGAAAGAGGGGATAAAGAGCCCGAATACTCGGTCGAGTAAAACGAATCCAGAAGAGGAAGTCTGGAAGAGCGAGAGTGCGATAGCGAGCAAATAATAGGGAAATGATTTGCTCCTTGTTAGATAAAGGCCCTGCGAGGGGACTCGCGAAAAGAAATATTGCTCCCAATGAAAGGAAGTGGGCGATGGGCTACATGGCGGTGGGGAGCTGCGGGGTACGAGGGTGGATCCATTCACTTGTAACTGCTCCTTCGCCGGTCGTGTCGGGTCATCCATACGCGAATTCTGCTCGATTAAGAGTTAAATAGTACGGGCGTGCTTTGTCGCGTAACCAACCACATATTTCCGGTTCATCCTTTGGAATATCCTTTATTCTTATTGCTTTCGTAAATTATTGCGTGACGATGTAACTATGGATAAATGTGAAAATTTGCATATCACTCTATTTATTACGTAGATTTAAAAAAATATAATTTTTAAAATGTCAGTTGTTGGTTTTTTTTATCATGTTTTATCTATTAGGCTGTAAGAAAATATTATTGTTAATATATTAAAGTAGTAGTTAGTAATTAATAAATGTATAATTAAAATCGTATCTGATAAAAGAATCGGAATTACAGAATTTTGTTTAATCACTTTCGTTATTTTGAAATCGTCTGCCACAGCCTATTTCGATTCAAACTGTGATTATCAATTTTATTCGAAAATATCTTTTTGTGCAAGCAATCAATAAAGAACAGCGTATTCATTAATTTTAATATATTATATATTAATTTTTCTCAATTAAAGATTATAATAAGAATATTTGTTTATGTTGCACAAAAAATTTATATAATAACGATTAATTACTTAATGAATAACAGTTAAATATTTATCGTCCATAAATAATAATTTTTATGTATATTTTTAAATTCAAATAATATGTATGTTGGCTATTTCAAATAGCAACATTTGTCCATGTACCAATAATCGAGCCACAATTTAACTTCGCATTTCTAGAGTGAGTTGGCTCGAGAACAAGGTGTTATCCGAGCGGCGTAAAAAGATTAGGATAGAGGCGCGATTCTGGGAATGAATCGACGCGTCCAGCGAACGGAGAGGGTGAAGGCTGGCACTCGCGCTACGCTCGGGGGATGGTGGATGCCCGTGAAGGACGGAGGAGGATGTGTTGGTAGGGTATGCATGGCGGCGGAGAGTCCAGTAGCGATCATCAATCAGAAAGGCAGTCAGCCGTCCGTCAGTCGGCCGGCTGGTCAGCCACGTCCAGCGTGTACAGAGTTTCGCGCGGGAGGTTTCCTACCTACGAATCCGCGAGTCATGCTTGGACTGTCATCCTGACAATCGATTGAACCTGAGCACTAACATCCAATTCCGGAATTGTTCTTTCCATTATTCTGCCATGCCTAAGGATTCTATTCGGTCATTCCGTGAAGTCGATACAGACGTAAAGAACAGCCAAGCGAAGACGTCTGATCCTGAAGTCGTTTATTAACAGAACAATACAATCGCACTTCAACTCGAATAATTCATCTTGAACTGTTTAACGCATAACAACAAAGGCATTAGTTTATCATTATACAGACTTTTAATCTAATAATACTAAACATATTAAAAGTAACAAAATAAGCTTATTATATTATTTTATAATAAAGATATATAGATATACAGAAAATATACAGAAATACACAAAAAAATAACAGTTTATTAACACATTAAATATAATGTAATATAATTGATAGCAAAGTGGTAATTTTGATATCAAATGTGCCAGAATCAACGGTTCTGCTGCAACAGTAAAGTTTTTTTCCATATAACAAAAATATGTGATAACATATAATGTAAAACAGATACCAGGAGTAATTCACAAATATTTTTATATTCATATCTAGATCGACCGAATTGTGTAAGAAAGTAGATATGACAATGCGCGTGTCTCCCTTCTCGAGAAGAAAGTAACCTTTCTCAAAAGTCTCACAGAAGAAGGTCACCCGGGGTTCTTATTCCTTCTGTAAGACTTTTGTAGTTGTCCAAAATGGCACAGGGGACCGGAAGTATCTACTAGCAATTTTCTTTTGCGCGAGTTGTTAATAAACTTATGGAATTTTCCATTCACTTTCTCTTTCTCTCACTCCCTCCCTTCCCTGTTATTATCGATGTTTGACGTAGCATGACTTTTTATTGGCCTGACATTTTATAAACAGAGTGGCTCGAGCCGGATTTTCCCGTCGCGATGGATCCGAGTTGACGTCGGGGAGTTGAAAATCTTTCAGCACGATATTGGCCTGGTCTGGCTAGCTAATTACTCCAGACAGTCCCACTCCCTCCTGCTGACGATTTCCCCCCTTTGCCACCCACTCTCTTTCTACCGTTCTCTCTCTCTCTCTCTCCTTCTCTTCCCCCCGTTAGACCTACAGCGTCCACCCTAGCGTAACTGTGCGTTGTCTTCGCGAAAGAAAAGAAGGTAGGGTAGGGTGAACTCTCCATTGCTCTCGAGGCTAATGTACCCTAAAGTACTTATAGTCTGGTTGTAAACGTCCGCGTGAGATTGCCGCTAAGTTCACTTTAAATCTGTGTTAATGCGGTATTTGTCCGTAGACCGGCAATATTTAGCAAAAAAGAATTTCGAGCAAACCGTGTCTACGACGATTTGCAGATTTATAATACAGTTCTTTACATTAACAACTGCGTGAATCCGTCGAATGTTTATGAATAATTCTCATAACACGGTCACGTTTTTTGCAATTAAGAAAACTGAAATATGTCGAACTATTTCTTTTACATTTGAATTGTCGAGAAACTTGAATTAAAATCGCTAAATTATAAATCAAGGACTGATCCCCCAACGATTCAGACGCAGTTTGCTCACCCAAAGGATGCAATTCTCCATCGTTGAAACGAATCAAAAGGACATGTCATACCACCTCCCTCTGTGGTCCTGCCGTCTCTTGTCTTGCAAAACGGTGCTTCCTTGTGTCAATGTCCTGATGTTACGTCTGATGGCGACTCAAAGAAACGTCAGAATAGCTTTTGAAAGCGTACCCACTCACCCAACAGAAAGAAAGAGAGAGAGAGAGAGCGGCACTTTGATCACCGAATGACTCGCGACTTTGCATTATGAAGCTAAACTGTCGGCGAAGAAGAAATGTAGGCTTTTGCTCCTGTAGAGTTGAAAACTTTTTATCGCTCTGTGAGGCCCATTACAGGCAACAGGTTTTGGTTGATCCACTCCAGGAAGAAGAGGGGGTTAACAGGTAAGAAGGAGGTATAGAAATACAGTTTTCAAATTACTTTATATGTATGCCTAGAACGATAAAAGTAATGATATTAGAATTATATTTGTATCGCACTCGATATCATGTATTCGTAAGCTACCTAATGCCTTTTTTTCTAATTTTATAGTTTGATTAATCGTTTAGAAAGTCTACAGTGAAATCTGAGTGGACCGCGGCAAATCTTCGAGAAATATGACAGGTAACATTGAAGACAGTATATTACGTGTTATGAAACGTTAAAATCATTGCGAACTTGTTGATCCCCATTTTTCTAGCAAAAGAAGGCCCTTACGTTGGCGAAACTCTAATCAGACGTGAAGCGTGCCAAGTGATTGGTCGAAATAATCTAGCTTTCTCTCGGCGATTACGTGATACTCAAACTACGATAAACGTTAATGGTAATCATCGTGGTAACTAGAAGTCAGGAGTTTCCAAGCTCCTGTTCAGATCAGCCCGGTTATTTCTTCGGTCGCTTTTCCACTGCTTTATCCTTAATCGCTCTTTCAGCCACCCGACATCCCTGTCTGGCGTGGCGCGATTCACCCTCGCGACTCGACGTAGCCAGGCGGATGGTTCCGACCGGGAAAAATAATGCATTAGAAATTCAGATGACCGAGAGAGGAGGTCGCGCCGCGATTTATCAAATAAAAGCGGTAGTACAGTCAAATACCCGTCCATGTCGTCAGTGGAAGCGACAGTTCATTTTTAATATAAAGCGCGGGCGGGGGTGAGATCTTCCGGGATGCAGTGACAAAAAGAATATGGCAACTGCCCTGCCGGGTCACCTATCTCCAGATCTACGGATTCACGATAGGATGTATCTAATGGTTTGCGAAAGTTACGGCTGTAGATAATCTATCACGTTAGAGGCATGTTTTGTTTGCACTGTTTAAGAGGTATCAACCCGGACTGCTCGTTGAAATGCCAAAATGTTAGTCACGCATCATTATACGAAATCTTTAGAATTATATTAAAATTCCAAAAACATAAAAAATATTAAGAAAATAAATAACAATTTTTCCTATTGTCACGTGATATTCGTGACCTGTCCACCTCTCCATCCATCATAGCTCTCATCGTCACTCAACCATCCCTTTACTTTACGGCTCAAGTTCCTCTCAGATTCTCACTCCCATTCCTGTCGCAGAATCTGCTAACGCTTAAACGGTTTATAAACAGTTTGGCAATTTATTAGACTGGCAGTCAAGATTCTTTAAATACGAATTGCGAGATATATTGGCGTGCTTGAGTTACGCAATTTTAAAATTTTATTTTTAAATAAACTAGAAATTGTGGTTACTAGAAATTCCTATAGCTTACTCAAATAATCGCATTCACATATAAAAATATTCGATATAAAAATGTTGCAAAGGGGGGATGAGGACAAGCGAGAGTATTATTTAAAAAGAATATACAGATAAATATTACACAAATCAGAGAAACTTAGTGAAAGCAGATTTTACTTCCAATTAACGTAATTTGAAAAATGTTAGTATAATTTTTCGCACTGTTGTGCACAATTAACACGAATAATTAGAGTAGTTGCTGATAATGTCTTCGGTTTATTTATAAGAAATAAAAATTTTAATAACACGATATGTTTGTTTTTACTATCATTTATGGTTGACCCTCCAGCATATGTTATCGCCTTTTTTGTAAATTTTTACACCTCCTTTCCTTTTACGAGTGTAGAATAACAGATATAGGAACCCTCAATGTCTTTTATTCCCTGCTAGAGAGGGGAAGATACGAAAAGCATGGCGAGAGATGTCTATCTGACAATATCGTCGCCATTCTAGAGAGCTTCACGCTTCACCTTCGAACATTTGCATAAAATTATTATTGTCGCAGAAAATCGCGGCTGTTTCACTTTCTTTATGGAACATATTGTGGAGCAAATCACCGATTGGCTTGTATTACGTCTCCCGATCGTATATTATATTAATTATATTATCTTTTCTGCTTAAAAAGAAAATTTTATTTAATATCCGCAATTATAGATTATGTTATTTATCACGTCATTGAATGTCAGTAACGTAAAAATTTCTTTTTACTCACAAAAATCACATTTGCGCGATTTGCAAAGATTGAGAGAAGACGATAGCAAAGTGGGAAAGAAAAAGAGAGAGAAGGGGGACAGATAGAGAGACAGAGAGGCAGTACAACGATACGAACGCCACACTTTTATAGCGCTCCATTTGGCGTAACAACGAGCGTGGAAACTTCTTTTAGTGCCGGGCTACAGATTCCGGGGCGAAACATGCGTACGATTATGGGGTTTCAGATTATCAATTTGTTATACCGTGTTTATTATTTGAGCTCTGTGCAAACGGGCGAGCCACCCGCATCTTGCTACTAAAACCCCCTGCTGCAGCTGTGAGGCGTCGTACTCGGACGGTTTGGGGGATAATCTGGAATATTTTATGCGACGTTATTCCTCCAGATGTTTTGCACCAACGTGCGAGCTGGGAAAACTGTATGTATGAGAACGTATGAGAACTACGTACGTTTCTTCCTTTCTATAATTCGTCTTGCCAGATTGAACGGACTCCGCATCGAATATTTGCAATCATCTCGCGTAACGGCTGCTAACACTTCCCGCTGCTTGAGTGATAACTACTATAATACGTATTGTAACCATATGTCAAACATATCGCGTACATATGTCCTTTAATCTGTCGATTCGTTGACAAATTTATAGAAGCAATATTTTTTACCAAAATCTTATTTGTATGTACATCATTACTAGTGATTAATAACAGTATAGTTAATAATAAGATGATTTTTATTTATAATATACATAATGCTATATTATGAACAGTATTTTTAATCGGAGATTAGTGAAGATTGATCATTTATATCAGTGAGTATTGGAAAGATTATCTTCAGCGTATCTCATCATACATTGAATTCGCGTTTTTCATGAATATGAATATGATCGTTTCACACACAAGACTCTTTTCTTTCCCATGAGCAACCGCAGAGAAAGCGGGCTGTGGAGCGTCATAGTAGCTGGGATTTTCTAGGAGAGTTATCTCTAATTCAGCGAGGATTTACTCGCCAATGAATCTTTAAATTAGATGCTCCGTTCTTTTCGTACTGCGCTCCTCCCCGAAGGGTAAAGCCCCACTCGCTCAATCACCTATATCATGGAATCGCCAAGTATAGTCAATTCCTTCCACCCTTCTTTCGTTATCGAATCTTTACGCCCTCCTTCCCCTGAGTTTCATTCCGATATTTGTGTTTCGCCGTAGGCTCTTGGAAAATCCCCGTTCTTATACCCGTCCCCGTTATTTCACTCCGTTCATACGGATTTAGAATTGTATCATAATTTTATTTAACAAGTTTGCGAGTATTAAGCTGGACTATTAGTGACATCAAGACCATCAAGTATCACCGGTATATTAATTAATGACGGAAACGCAGCCCGATGTAGTTTAGTAAGAAGCAGTTCGGCCACGAAAATGGCCGTCCCGCAGGGGGGTGTTAGATGAAGGACGGAAGATAGCAGCGCGAGGATGATGATAATCCAGCTTCTAGCCTAGTCCTATCCCGAGGGATGCAGGGATTAATTGACACATCGGCGTCTTGGAGGAGTCTGCTGGGCTGACGCCTCTGCTTTGGCACCCACCGACGTGACTGATGAGACGCCTGGAACAAGGCGTCGGGAAAAACACTCGTAGATTCGTGGCTTTTTTGTAGAAAAGGTATCCAGCAAGAATTACCGACGAAGCATGGAACGTCGGTCGCGCCTCTTCTCCTGGCAAATAACTCAACTAATCAGACCACGTCCTCCTTCATCGTTCCATCCACGGGCGTCCCCGAACTAAAACATCTCAGCTGGAGGACACGTAGATGTAACAGATTGAAATTTAATACGAGCAGCATGGTGACACATACGAAAAGACGAGATGTTACTTAAGGTTTCGTAGGCCACACCATCCTCATAACGGAGATAACGCCGTCTTGGATAGAAATTCATTAATGTGGGTTCGACAGTTAAAATTGTAATAACGGGATAATGAGTTTAATTTCTATTGGCTATAATTCATGGAAATTTAGGCATGATTAAAACGAAAAAGTGTCGTTTTTTTAATAAAATAATATAAATTTAATCGAAAGCTGAATAATAAATCTGATAGAAAAATTTTATCAGTATTGTCATAATACTTATGTTTTAACATTATAAGACGCAATTTTAAATTATGCATTCAGAAAATTAGATTTAAATTTTAGTAGATGTGGAATTTTCATACACTTTTATCGCGAAAAGTATAATTATAAAGAGGCGCACAATTATTATATATAGGCCCGCAAATCATAAAGAGATGACCGAGGCAGCGCGCGATAAGGGATAACACGGTAGTTGAAAGCAAAGAGCCGACGTGTACGAGGCGTCGGTGGCGGCACCCCATGTGAGTTATGGCCGTCCCGACGCTCTCTCCCGCTAGTCCTGGGCTCAATTTACAGATGATTCCGCGTGTTACCGCCTGGCCAGCGGCTGGTTAACCTCCGTGCCAAACACTTAATCTTCCGACGTGTCCTGCGGACGGTCCGACCACGTTTTGGAGTCGGCACGACGTTAAATCGCCGTTGTAGACGCAAGATCGATGTGAGAAAGAGAGAAACAGGGATAGATAAATAGACTAAGACGTTTGTAGGGTCCCGGACGTTGTCGAACGGCGACCCTAGTGGCCCATAAAGTTAGCCAACCCTTCGGATTGTATCGCCATTCACTATTATATGAGCTTCAATGATGCGCGAAGTATCATGCAATTCAACGTGTAAAATTAATTCATTAAAAAGATATAATCTGTATATTTCATTTATTATTATTTTTTGTATTAAAAAAAATATATATGAGCAATTTATTGGAAGTCTCGCGAATTAATTTCGCTGCGTTAGGTCAGGAAAATATTTGCGGGCACTCGTTTTCCGAACAACTTGTTGGCTATTGTAAGGCTATCGGGGACCAATAAATTTGTGTCGTGAATCTCTCCACAAATTTATCGGTTGGTCCTCGATAGCTTCGCAATACCAACAAGTTGTTGGAAAAACAAATGCTGCGGATATCTTACGGATTTAACGTAGCGATGTTAATTCGCGACACTTTTACTTCGTACCGTACAGAATTTCATAGAGTCCTTATGTATAGTAAATGCAATAATAAATAAAAGATACTTAAAATATATTTTTTGGCGTACGAGGCATTAATCTTTCATATAAATGATTATTTCATATAAATTATTAGTATATTGCAAATTACGAATACGTGATGAGTTGTGCGAGACACAATTCTGTCCAGAAGCTATGTTGGTCATTTTCGACAAATTTTTCCCATCTGGATGACACATTTTGACGAGACAATATATCATAATTTGAACCGAATGTTTACAAATGTTCAGAAATCTGTGGTATTGACATGCTATGTATTCCAGATGTGCGGCATAGTTAGTAGAAAGGAACGGCTTGAAATTGTTATTAGCCGTCGGATAGGCACCCCGTGGTGAGCCACAATGTAGCGGCGAGAAGCCAATAGACTCCTAACGCTGTAAATGGCATGCCGAATCCTAATGGTCACGTTAATTGACATTCACGTTTGTCACTATGTTTTCATGACAAATTTCATCGTTTTATTCAATATAGATTTTAGTAGAGACAATGGACATCAATAGGGTATCTATTTCTATTCTCCGCTAAGATTTTTACATTAATATAACTTTTAATTAATATAATTTTTAAACAATTAAGTTTACGATGGCAATTATCTATTATTTCTCTCATACAAATAAGGATTAAACAGATACTTGATTTTAAAATTATTAATTATTGTTAGAATTAGTAAAAAATAATTGATACAATAATTTTTCAATAAATATATTATAATTAATGCGTTGTTTTTATAGTAGTAATTCAAAGATACGTTTTTTTTTTCAAACTTTTTCTCGCTAACAGTTATGCGATGATTTTCAATAAACAATTTTGGTGACTTACCTTGCTGATTACTTTTCCTAGTAGTTTTCTTTTCCTTCATCCAGGGATACTCAGGAACGTTGACACCCGAGGGGTCAGCGACACCATGGGGATCCATCATGGTATGATACGCGGGATGATGAGCACCAGGACTGATGGAACCACCGGTCCCCGGCGAGTGTTGCAGGCTGCTGTCCCCAGCTAATTGCGGCAATGCCGTCATGAATTCGGCCATGGAGGGTTGACTGTTGATGAAGCCGGTTTCGGCGGATCCGCATGTTGGATCCATGGCTGGATGATGAGTTCCGTGCGGGGGCAGCCCGGCTGGGGTACTTGCCCCCGCGGCCACCGTGGCCAGCCAGAAGCTGCCCCCTCCGTCGTTCGCCAGGACGGGTGTCGTCGGCCTCGTCTTCACGGTCGATAGTTCTTTACTCGCGTGAACCAAATTCTGAAGATGATTGAGCTGAGATGATTGAGATGATTGAATGAGCTGCAGATTGCCAGAGCTGGACAACTGCGATTGGCGCGGATTCTCTTCGGGGTGTACTAATGTTTGTTGCTTGCTACGCATGGGACAATATGCACTAATTTTCAGTGCAGTTTGTTTCTTCTAATGGTGAATGTGGCTATCAGGGAATAACTTATTATTGATTGTTAATAAAAAATGACGTGAGATATTAAGTGATTCCTTTTTCGCGATGTCCTTCTTTGGTGTAATTTCGAAACGTGTATAGACTTTGAAAAACACTCTATCCACTTAATTCACTCGATAAATGTCTCACTAAAGTTTCGTCTTCTATTCTTTAACTTTCAAAATGTATGTGTATATATGTGTATGGAGTATATATTAAAACATCGCATTGTCATTAATCATGGAAATTCATTAAGCCAAAATTTACTCTGAAGGAGGCTAAAGAAAAGCATAGATCTACTTGTGTAGCCTATCACCTATTATCGTTTCTTTCATATATTGTCATCAGTGCGCGTATGATGCAAAACTTTACTCATTCTTTATTTTAATAACACACGAAATCGATTACTTTTCTCGTTCATGCAATCTTTTCAAGTATCGCCTTTCCTCGATTACACTTATTACTTACTTGCATTATGGTTTATGCCAAGAGATACATCGATTAGCAATTGTTAATTACAATTGTTTACCACGTATTCACTACACACAATGATATTCACTATATCATCATAAACTGTGTATCCGTACTCATCTTCTTTTACAAACTAACTGGAGTAACTTGTCTCATGATATTAAATTCACCTGGTATCAACGAGAAGCAGACTTGTGGACCACGCTACGAACATGACACTGTTTACTCGCGATCGACGTAGCTCGGACAAGAGCTCCGATTCATAGATCCGCCATCTCAATGCGGGAACAACCAAGCACAAATCACCACTGTCACACGTAGCCGCGACGGGTTGATCGATAGTCCGACCGATCGACGGAGAACGCCGTGGCGAATCGCGCGTACCGCGGCTGCCGTGACCGGTGCCGATCGGCCGAAACCCAGGCAAGCGGGCTAGGGTACGCCAAGCCAGTCACCGATCGCGGTATACTTGGTAAGTGACAGAGGAGAGAGAGAGGATGTAGAGATAGCAGCCGTGGGAAGGTGGGGGTCCGCGAGACCCGTGGTGGAGGTACCCGCCGAGCGAGAAGGTGCGGCAAGAGAGGCGAAGGACGTCCCGTAGAAAGAGACGGCCGTCTCCAGTCGCCAGGACCGAAATTTCCACGATCTTTTTCGCCTCTCCGGTGTTCCCGGTGTCTCTGTTGTTACTGCTGTCTCTTTCCTCGTTCCGGGAGGGGGCGGCTGGGAGTCCACTTCGGCATCGAGGTGGAAGTCGTCCTTTAATGTGGCGGCGGCCCGGTCACGTGACTTGGCTCGCCGGAATGGAGCGACCAATCGTGGAGCGGTAACGCGAGCGGTGAGGCACAGCCCTCCGCCGACGTAGGCGGGCTGGCCTGTCGTGGCGACGGTGGCCTTGGAGGGCTCGGAGGGCACACACAGCCAGGAGGGTACGACGACCAGGTCCGTGCCGTGAGAGTGCAGGCGGGCGACTCTCTCGTGCGGACGAGCACGAGGCCCGTTTGGGCGGCCACGGTTACCCGGCGCAACTGTGGGCGGTACGCGCGAGCGCGTCGTTCGGTGTCCCGCCAAGTGGTGGGGAACTTTCTCACGTGCTCGGCCACGCGGTCCTCCACCTTCGCTGGATGAGCCTCCGAATCAAGGTACGAGGTACGACAGTCTCTCGCTTTTATTAACCCACGAGTGATACCGCGAATTCATCGTCAACTCCGTGAAACGACCGGAAACGTTAAAAGAGGTTCGTCAAATCGAGCTATTTACTTTCATCACGTTCCACATTGCCGTTGGACTTGGTCCAATGATGCCTCTTTTTTGCGTTTGACGTTACGTGTAATAATAATAGAATGATCCTTGGGTCGGCTCCAATTCTCTCGAAATAATTCAAAGTTGTGATTTGTTATCGTATTTATGATTATCCATTAAGATATTTTAATTTTGTTACAAGTGATGTAGCTATTTATCTACTTGATATTCTCATTTATTCATTTATTTACTCGTAATGTCAGGGACGTGTGTCGACGTTCGATAAGAGAACTTTTAAGTATTCACCTACGATCAATCCATGTATATCGTTGGAATGTAAATCGTTATACTTCTATGCATTTATATTTATACCATGCAAGTATGATATACAAAATGCTCCTTCAAAAGCGAATTTGGTATTGGGTAGTTTCATGGATCGAATGCAGCCGTGTCGTTATTGCAACGGTCGGGGGTTGCTGGGGGCGCGCCGACTGGCATCGCGACGGCTCGCTGTGGAGCAGTTTTGATGACAGATTACCCTGATCCGCTTTGTGGAGGAGCTTTCATTTAGACAGGCAGTTTGATTGAAAAGTTCACTGTTGCTTCCAAAGAAAAAAATTTGTGCCACTACCCTCATTGAGTGATCCGCATGAAGCAAGTCGTTTACTTGCTAGAATCGATCCCCTTTAGCGTGAGAAGATGAAATTCACCGTGTCCTACATATTGCAGCAGTTAAATAATACATTTATATGTACCTCACGTTGCAATAGAACGACAAAGATTCGTTTATTACTTTCTCTTAACTTTATGTAAATCTTAATAATAAGATTTAAGACTTAAAATAAATCTTTGCGCAACAGATATAATACAAATAATTCTTCTAATGAAAATCTGAAAAGAAAAATATAGAAAATGCGAGAGATTAAAAAAATTGTGGAAACGTTTGGTAAAAATTTGTTGATCAATAGAACAAAACATATCTTAATCGTTATCTTTTTCGTATGTGTAGATTCGTATTAATAATTTATTCAATTGCGTCAGTGGGTTAGAAGGAAATTTCCGAGAGGGGCAAGGGTGTCAACCATTCCGGAGCGCGAAGCGGGCGCGGATGGCTAGAGAGGAGGCGAAAGAGGGCGAGTGAGCGGGAGGGATAACGGAGAGAGACGAGAGAACGGAGAACACCCTCCACATCTGCCACCAGATTTAACTATACATTACAGACACACGATATGTCAAAGTCCTATACTTCATATCGACTCTGCCATTTATTAAAAGTTTCATTGCGCGCGCCTCGCTCGCGCCACCGATGTTCGGCAGCCCGACCCCTTCTTTCAGGCGTACTCCGAAAACATATAGAAAGAAAGGCCCGAAATATACGAACGAAAAGTTCGAGAAAAGAGCGACGGGGGAAAAAGGGGTGCGTTCCTCAGATCGACACAGTTGCAGCGCTTCGCGTGATAAAAGCGACTACGCTATCTTTCTTCGGCGATTCTTTATTTTACTCTTTTTGCCGTGTAAGGCGGAGTTTCTCCGATAACGGATTCCTCGGGAGAACTGCTCGGCGATAATTTTCACCGTTCGGATCTCTCTCTACGTTCGTTTTATTAATCTCAAAATAATTCGCCGCTTCGCGCTTCGCAGCGTTTCGAAAGTTGTCACCAAAATCTTTTCCATCTTAAAGCAGCACGTTGCGCTGCGATATTTTGTCGAGAATAATAAGTTATATTTGGAGCAATTTTGCGCACCGCGAAAAGCTTAATGCCAGAAAAATAACATTCTTTCGAGCTCGTCCTTTTTGTGACGACCGCGGAATTTCTGCGTGTCGGATCTTCGCGTTTCCTCCGGCTGCTGCCGATTGCGAAATGAAGTTTTATATTAAGCTTGGAGTTTTCTCTCTCTCTCTCTCTCTCTCTCTCTTTCTCTCTTATTCCGCGCGCGCGTCTCCCGCCGCTTGTTTTCTTCTTTTTCTTTCGTGCCATCGCTTTTTCTCCCACGCTCGTCTTCGCCCTTTATGTATTTACGTACCGATAGATCGTTATATCGGCGTTTGCATATATATTGACGTTGCTGTCTCTCCTGCGACGACGCATGATATATGTGCTATAGGGTGTACGAAAAATGCGTACCTGCATCCTCGCAATAACTCAACCATGTATGTCCATCGTTACAACAGCTTAATAATACGCGTTGTGTATCAAGTAGAACGATAAGATACTTTCTGTATAAGATATGTATATGCGGACGGAAATTTAGTTAGAACGTTTTGTAAGAGCTCCGGGAGTTACTGCACATTTACTAGATTATGGTCCTTCCTTCAACGAGTCGTTATAATTAGCCAAAAGAAGTGCGTACTGAAAGTAGCGTTTTCCACCATTAAAAGTAAATCATCTTTCATCGCCATTTTAGCATAGCAACCGGCACGGGTCCACGAGTAGGGCTCGACCTGTCAATCTCACCGGATCACTGAGACGGGTCTTTGCCATCCTTGCTCCACTGGAAAGCAGAGGCTCGCTTTTCGTACCTAAAACTCCTCTCCCCACTTCGACCCTCTTCCAACTTTTTTCTTCTTCGTCGTCTGGGGTAAAAGCGAACTCGTTAGACGCTCCAAGTGAAATTTTCTCTCGTCCCGCTGGGTAGCTAGTATGCCACCGGAAATGCTATAGAGCGCCTACTTTCACTACCGCTTTTTAAATTCACCTTTCTTGTCGCTTATCACGTTGCTTCGAGGATCGATTAAAAATTGTTGCTCAGCTTTATACGAAGAAAGTTTTGATTAAAGATCAGATTTTTATTAAAATCCACGCAAGACGCAATTTAAGAGACTTATTACTTATTGTTAGATAAATCTCTAATTTCCTTTAAATGTGACTTAAAGAAAATTATTTAATTTATAAGTCGTATACATTTAAGTGCCGAATAACAGTGTGATGAAAGCGGATATGATTGTTAAACGATCATCAGGGAATGGAAATCATTCGTAAAGCGAACGTGAAGCAAGGGATTGTTACCACAGGGATATATACGTAAAGGTGAGCTGGCTCGTGTTGAACAGCAACGGTGGTTCTTGCGATTAGCGGGCGACTAAGGGGAACTCCGTGGCTGAGGAGTCTGAGGTTTTAATTAAGCATTCACTGCGGATGATATCGCATGCCTCTTTATACTTCATAGCGGCCAGATGTTGCTACGAGAATGTTCCTTGCCTTAAGTCCTCTTCCCTCTGATTCGAGCCAGCCAGAACCACACGAGCGACGTTTCTCCCGTCGCTATTTCGTTTTAATTATGCATATTTAATTTGCTTATATCTTGGCTCCCACGTGGCATGTCGACAGAACTCGACGCTTCCGCGGCAGCGATTATTCATTTGTTCGGGAATATTAGCGGATCGTGCCGGATGACTTTTTCGATTCGGCAGTTGTGGATCGCTAGCGAAAAATTTTCATTAGCGATTCAGTAAACGCTGGTGACGTCAGTGATCGCGTTAACGTTCGTTACATTGAAATTTAGAAGATCTCGTACAAAATTTTATCATTCTTCCTTGTCTTTTTTTTTCATGGTGGATTTGAAACTTTCCTTTCGTGTTATTCTTCGGGGATAGAAACAGAGGGCGAGGGATCTCCCCGCGAGTGCCCGTGGAACAAATCTACCTCCAGAACTCGAGGTATACACAGTTCTACAGCCGACACTTGGCGCAAATTGCCCCAGTAAGTGTAGTACATTAATCTTTGGTTTGGTTTGGTCTCGGCCACCGCGTGTGTTGCGGTGGCCGCATTTCTCGTAAACCTTCTCTTTCTCCACACCGACATGCCGCACGTCCGAGGACCTTCTCCACGTTTTCGTATCCCTCTTTTCTCGCAACCACCTGACCATACACGTTTACTTTCAAGTATCACAAATCGAGGCGGACTATGTAAAACTATTTTTATTAATACGGATAGTCTTTCCAGAATTAAACATCACTTCTATTGTTCGTATTCAATCTCGCTTAGATGACGTCTTCAGTAGCAGAGATACAGTGGAAATTATGACTGCGTTTAATAAAAGTGGCGTACGCGTGTGTGCAATATGTATGTAAAATAAGCAAACCGCAGGAAATATAACGCGCACATATTTGAAAATACGGCGGTAGCCTACTGGTCAAAAGTACAACGCTTTTGTTGTCTCACCCTTGTCGGTCTCTCATATTCCACTCGTCCCCGAATGAGTTCCGCCAACCCTTCCGCTCCTAACAGGCCACCTTAACTGTAACCTCTGCACACACTTGCTACTCGGGTGGTCAGAAAGCCAGACCCGGCCTTTCGTAATGCGAATACCATGTCGCACACCAGGAATTTGGGATCTCCAGCGTAAGCCCTTCTTTATTCGATTAAATAAATTGGCAGCGATTAGGTCGACGCGGGTTTTCCGAATGGGACTGTGTGTCCGACGATGATTGAGCATAATTAATTGGGGCTACTTAACATTCGTCTATGTTACTTTTCCGCAATGTGTTATAGTGACATTGTAAGCAAAATAATTTTATGAAACAGAGTAAATTATTTCAATTTCGATATAAATTGTGACATCTATTTATGAAACAAGTTGTGACTAGTTCCAATTAATTTGAAAAATTTTATTATTTAAAGCGATAAATGTTTTGTAGAAAGCGAATAAAAATGCACGAGTCGAATAACTAACAAATATAAAGTAATATATTAAATAATCAATTGATCATATAAATAAACAATTTGAAGAATACTTGTTTCATGTTTGGACAAGCATCTTAAAATTTTTACATGGTAATATACACATTGATATCTACGATTGCTATTAACCGTACAATAGGAAGTGCATTTAGGCTTTCCGGTAATTCTCTGGTTTCATAAAGTATGAACAATCCTTGGAATTAGGCTGTGAAATCGCTCCCTGGCTATGCAAGCTCTCCCTGATTGTATCGTAACGACGTCATAACTTGACACATAATCTGAAGATATGGTATAATCGTCATGCGATCAGATTTCGATGACCGTGATAAATCGTGTGTTTGACTGAACGTCGTTTTGCTGGAAGTAGATAAGGGAAAACAAAATTAACTTCCCTTCTGAGAATAAGATACGAAAGAAATAACGTTTCTCCAATCGATCAGAGAGCAGATTCACGCAATCATGCTCTGTATCTGCCGTTAGGTGTATCATATTATTCGCGAACACCTCCAGTGTTCTAACTTTAGGCGTTCTCATCATCCCCTTATAGAGCTTGATGACTTGCACATTCGTGACTAGGCATCCAGAGCACGCAGCATGAATCTCCTTCATGTGCATGTGCGATGGACGATGTGTTTCACCCTTCGAGATCGTTATCTGTTCGGATCACATATCCATTTATTTTTAACGGGAAAAATATAATCATTGAATGATATTGCTCTTATGTTTCGATCATGCTATTTTGAATATACATATATAATTGAAATAGTATAAAATGACTTTCTACCTTGTGCAATAAGAAATGGAATTTTAATCGAAATAAAAACGCTTTGTTTATATATTTAATACAAAATATTAAAATTTTTAATTTTTAATTTTTAATTATATTGTTGAATATTTATAATTAAATGAGAGCAACAAAAGTGTCTCTATTTTGTATAGTTCTTAGACGTGCCTGAAATAAATATTATGCTTTGGAGCTAAAATTTATATCTGCCATCTTATGCAATTGCTGAATGTATCATAATAACGATATCACACTGGACATACCAGTTTTGAATAAGATTAAACCGGCTTATCTTAGTCTATCGTGTATCCAAAAACTTTTTGCTTATGATGCTCTTGGCACGTGCTCAATGCATTACCTTAATGAATTAGAAATTGGTCGAGCATTCATGGCGGACCGAAAGTTCAATTAACTTTAAGAATCAGATGACATATTTAATTTCCTCGAGATAATGAGAGTGGGTACGAGGAAGTGAGGCCGGTGGTGGGCGGGAAGATACCGGCAGGAGTCCCGGAAGAAGACGCCGTTCCTTCATGCTGTATTAAAAGGGAGAAAGGAACGTCAAACTTATCGAAAGAGGAAAGTTGCTGAAAAAAAAGGGAAATTAAAAACACTTGTATTAAAGATGAACGAGAGTAAGTGCAATGTATATATTTGCAACATGCATAGAACGAAATAGTCTGATTGCAGCAATTGTAATCACTTTATAAAGCTGTTTTGTCAAAAAGTTGTATTGGCATTCGGTTATCTTATAGAAAAAAATCTGTATCATTAATCTTAATTCGGGATGTGTGTGAGCAATACAATGCTCGGCTTATTGGGAACATTATACGATTTTTTCTTTTTATACCAAGTTATCTTTCTCTCTTCTACTATTTATAAGTTTCATTACTTCACTATCGTATAAATATTATATAAAAATATTAATATATTATATTTTTATATAAATAAATATGCAATGTTTGACTATGTTTTTAATCTTAAACTTAAGGTAGAAATCAAAATTATAAATGGTACAAGATTCACATATAGACACGAAGAATCCAAGAATCTTAAAGTATTGGTCGTCCGAAGAATCGTAATGATCGATTGATTATGAAGAAACAATAGGATCTTAATGGTAAGATCCGCTATCGCGGCAGAATTTTGTCAGGAACCTTTTATCCCCTAGCAAGAGGAGTAAATCGTGCGGTCACGACGTACATCTATTTGTCACTTGGACCGCCTCGTAGCAGACTGTCTTCGGAAAGACAGTAGGGCGTCGTGACGCCTGGCCAGAGTCCGACACCACGTCGTACGTGGTCTTTCTTTTCCAACGGTCCTCCCTTTCCCCTCTTCCTCTTGGGACCACTCCATCTTTCCTCCCTGAACCGGATCCTCGGAGAGAAGTAGGTAGCCCTCCGTTAAAGAGGTAATTTGTGCCACGAGCAATCCAGCACACTTCTGAAAGTTGTGCACCTTTCTGCGAAATCCCCGTCGAAACGCTGTTGCTTGTTGCACGAAATTCTATCTCTCCTCTTTTCATTAATTTCACATTGTTACAAAATATCCGCAAGATAATATGCTTGATTTTTTTATAAACACGAAGCTACTCTCTTACCAAAGAATTGATTACGAGTTACTTTTTGATCTTAGTCATCTTATTATGGTTTAATCTTAATTACATCTACGTTAATCGCGTTCGGATTTTTACACGCGACATTTTCGGCGGCTGATTTATCCCGCCGCGCCGTCCTCCTTCTCTCTCAAGAGCGACCACGGAATAAACTCAAGTCAAGGTGGAACTAAATCCCTATTTTATTTACCGAAAGGCGGCAGGGATGAAGACGGGTGCCGGGGAGGGATCTCGGCCGTGTACTAAATTTAAAAGTAAAACCTCCGCCTTTGTTGCCGAATCCCCGTGCTGAAAGAGAAGGTTGCTCTGCTTCCACGAGCCATTCAACAGATTTAAATAGCTCCCGAGCTTCCAATAGCTCGATGGCTCTTTTTCGTTGTTTTAAGGCTCCCGCAGTCTGTAGGTTAAATGATATCGCATTCTCATCGAGCAACGTAACCGCGGGCTTCGGTGCAATTTGTCAAGAAAGAAGCCCTATTTGTAAATTACGTCTCTCTGATGCGCTCTATTTGATTTGCCGTATAACGTTGGAATATATGATCACGCCCCCGTAGGTGGAAAAAAGGCACGCCATTGTCTGTTTGCTAATAGTCAATAATACTTTGCGCGTACATTGTGCGAAATTTCACGTCAGACGTTTCTGCGCGTGAGGCTGCCGGCTTTACAAGACCGGTGATCGGCTAAATCGAATCATAAAAGAATCCTAATTAAGTTTCTCGCTCTTTTGTGCGGGGGCGAGCTTGCCGGCTACGCGAGAGCTTACGAAGTAATGACGATGAGAAAGCGTGGGCAGGGCTCACTGTCTTCGCTCGCGAAATTGGGACTTCCGACTTTCGCTGCCCCGCTAATTTTGAATAATATTCGTGGCAGGCGCCGCAAGTATTCCTTTCCAGCTGTAGTTTTCTAACCGTAAACGGCTAGCTGTAACAAAATCCGTAATCCATTGAAATCAGCATTGCCGTAATTTACGCCATTCAACCAGAAAATCGTATAATATATAAATTTTCTGATATTTAAAAAATAATAAATTATGTGAAACAAAAGTAGGTTAAAAAAAAATTAAGCAAACTTAGAAGACAATATTTTCCGCGATAATTGGTACTAGTCTGATATACCGAGGTAATTAGCGAAATCATGATGGTTTTTAAAGATACATAGAAATTGTGACCGTAAGATTCCTATGACAAAAGCTAACCTTTGACCACAAAGCACCTGCCAGCGCTGTAAAAAGGACAATAATATTTTTATAATTGAAATTAATTGCATGTTGACCACCGTAGCGCACATGTTCGCGCGACCCGCAATAAAAGTAGAAATGGTAGAAGTCGCCTCACGGACGACAAATGAAAACAAAGCGACCGTATGGTGACTTACCCTCCGTGTAAGTAATATAACGCAAAAGACCTGCTTAGATTCATTAGAATGCATCTCGGAGCTCTCCTCATTAGCATCTCGCGACCTACATACAGCAATTGCGATAAAAATTTAAAAAAAATTGATCAGTAGACTTTACCTCCTTGTATACAATTTTTGTATTTATAATTTTATAGTGAGTTTAAATTTCACTTACTTCGTTATATAAAATATCGGATATATTTAACATTTAAAGACAGTTCCGCGAGTAAATTGGAAAATTCTTTAATGAGTTTTGATGGTCTCATTTAATTCATCTCATTTAAAAGCACAAAATCGGATGATCGCGTACACAACTATCCGATAAACATTAAAGAGCGCAACACTAACCACTTTGTCTGGCTATATTCTTATAAGTAGCGATCAGCAGGTGAATTAAAAAACAAAACCTATGGAACACCCGACATCTTGGAGGAAACCACATGTAAGGAGAGCCGCGTTCCCTTCAGATGCCGCGCACCCAATCATCAAAGTCGCATTTTCAGCATAATGGGTGTATTTAATCGATGGGAGCTGTCGAGAAAGATACAAGCGGGAGGGCGGGAGAAGCGATCGAGTAACCCGAAGGTCTCAGCCAGTCGACGATCCGGAGGCGCACCGGACTCTCGATCGTGATCGAGCCCCCTTTGCCACCAATAATCATCGGACGGCCGCAATTACGATGCTCGAGGCGGCCAATCGGCGTCCCTCAGGTTCCCTACCTCTCTCTCGGCACTCTATTATTAGGCTGTATTATCGTAATGCGCCATCCACCATGTCCGGAGCCAACGAAATGGCTTCTATAATAGGGACAGTCGGATCCGACATTTACCTCCCAGCATCCTCGCGCGCAATCATCACGTACGATGATCGCGAAATCACGACAGGTCTGAGAGTCTACTCGGTCGCTTCTCCCGTCACGCGATGATTTCCTTGTCCTTGAGCGGGATGGTGTTTAAATGTGACGTGATATCCTCCGTGGTTCATGGAAATTGAATTAAAGGTCAAACGCGTTGAGCTGGGAAAACTTTGCGAAACGGAATTTCCTTTATATCTTCTTGCTTTCTTGGTTGATGTCTATCAGCTGCTTTAGCTCGGGGCTATGTTTGTTAACGCCTACTTTATGACGAACTGATCTTTATCTTGACATTCTTTTCGCATGATACAAGATCAAAGCGTGCGATATAGCAGCAAAGTATATTCCCAAAGAGATAAAAAGTCTCATAACATACTAATATAAATATTGTCGGAATCTTATGTCAGAACGTAACATCCGGTTTTCGAGATATTTACTGCTTAACTGATGGCTAACGAAGATCACAGTATTGATGTAGACTCGAGATTGTACATTTAGGTAAAAGTATATTCTCCATTTTTAAGATAAACTTATTTATTTTGTTGATTTTCCCAAGTTTAAATAATATAACCAAATCGCGATTAATACTTGACTGAGATGGCCGGCACATTGCTGGTTGGCAAATCCGACATGCGTTGAATCATTTGATCGAAGGGAAACACCATACACGCATGAACGCCTTCAGCGATGTTTGCTTGATTCTTACTCACAATGTCTGTCATATGGACGAGAGAGGTGAATAGTTGGGCAGGGGAATGTGGCCCCTTTCCCAACGTAGGTGGTTGGACGGTCTGAGCAACGGGGGCGGGGGAGTATTGAGGGCGCTAATGTTCCCCAGGCAGGAAACGCCGTCTCCATCCTGCACCCTCTATCTCTTCGCTTGCTCGCCTATTTTTATTCGTCTTTATCTGAGACTTGAGTCGGTTCCTCTCCATTTCCTCTTGAGGAGTTCTTCCTCCTCCTCGCGCCGCCATTGCCTCCAACCGCCACCGCCGTCGCGGCATTCTACCTTTTCCCCTCCGGGTACCGATGCGGTGACAACAACATGCAAACATTCTGGTATTTGCAATTCGAATGCCGCAAAACGGGGACGGAAAGCCGCGACGGAACAGCCCGAGGCGGTCCGCTTAACTTCTCGAAGACGCAGCCGCGACTACGAGCTCGCTATTCTATTAACCGCTCGGATAAGAGTTGTCGCGGAAACCGCTATCGTATGCCGACAAATTTTTAAGAAATGATCGAGGCAATTGATATCGCAATAAGTTCTATAACATATGCGTAGCTTATTATAATTATTTCAGAATTATATTAATCGTTCGTTGATTGCAATGCATTTATAAGATATAAAAAATAAACACGATATTTCAAGAAATGATTTTAAACCGTGCATGGATAATTAAATCAAAATTTAAATCTATAATATAAAAAATATTTAAATAAATTTATTAAGCATAATTTGTAATATGTTTGCATTTTATTTATAATTCTATTGAGTTACATATAAATTCTATCTAGTCTAATATCTGGTCTAACTCCGTTACGTATAAATTATAAAGGGGTGGATTTTATCCCCTGTACAGATATCGAATACATATGTAATCAATGAAGGGTGACGCAGCCATGCAGTGACTGGAGTAATGACAGGGGATTATAAGTTTTTATCCACGGATTATACATATAATTTAATAGCAGATACACGTAAATTTCGAAAGCGTCCATTTGCAAAATATCGAGAGATAAGCAAGATTTGTATCACTAAAGCCAGTTTGAAGTTTTGCCGTGAGCGTAATGTCATCCGGCGATTTTATGCGTACGAAATAAAGACATCCACTGTGCTGATAATCTCTCAAGACATGATGGGGATGATGCGTGCGAAGGGATGCACGCGATTCTCGGTAAATACGAATACGGGCAAGCAGATGCGCGTAATTATAAAAACCGGTCATCTCCAGCTTATTTCGTCTTTGCTACGTTAAATTATTATGTCAGATATCTCCGCAAGATTTCAGTCAATTCTTAAAAAATTTCATAAAAATCTATAGATGAAAAAGGTATAAAATATTTTTAGAAAATGTGTCTTTATTAACAAAAATTCAAAATATTTTTCATGATGAGTAACACGCATCTGTCTTCTGTATTTTATTTCTATTTATAAATGTTTTTACATATGTAGGTATATTGTATATACTTTGTGAAACAAGATGTTTTTAATATTTTCTTTCTTTATCTTCTCTTTTTTTATTTATCATGCACGTAACGCGCATGCGTGTGTTTGCGTTTATACGTTTGTTGGGGCGAATTCTGGTCGCTATGTAATTAGGTACGTACATATCGTTGCGGGGTTGTTTCGTAGGTAGGCGTATTCGGTGCTATTGGCCCACCATTCATAACCGCGGAAATGAGTGCTGATGTGAGTGCTGTTGCTTATTATTTCACTAATTCCAAACCAATGAAAAATGAAGCAGTGCCTTAATCACGAGATACTGATATGATTGGACGGTTAAGTTTGGTAGACAGATTACGAATTATATTGCTACTAAATTATGTATATAGGTATCACGATATCTTTTTATTAAATGTTTCTTAATGAAAATCACCCTCGATATTTTTGAGATTATATTTTAGAATAATTATGACAAATCCAATAAAGAAAACAATATTTCGAGGACATTATGCGACTGATTACTCTTCCTATTTTCTATGTAATATCTTTTATTATAATAATAAAAGATATTACAAATATTTCCAATATCCACCGTTATAAACTTTTCATGGCACAGATTGCTGTAGATTGATCCAATTAAAAAAAAATGTTAGGCAGTTAGGCAGTTTTTTTTGCGTTAAGCAAACTTGGAGATTTGAGATTCAATTCGAGAACAAAGAAGATTTGCGTGACTCGTAGGCGTTCCACGTGACATGCTATGTCGATCGGCACGTCGACCAATCGGCTTTCAGAGTCCGCCCTGGTATACACTTATACCTCGTGCATAGAGATCCTTTGATGTTTCAGGTCACGTGACCCGTCCGGCTTCGATATCAATTCGTGATGCTAAGTACGCCTTCGCGTGTACGTCGTTTCTCATTGCAAAGTTATAGGGACAGCACTTGTAACCGCCAGAAGGAAATTTCGTCTGTTCCGAACAGTCCAATCTCCAGATCTACACGAGCGTGATAGTTCACTATCATACCGTGTGTAACGTAGAAAGTTCTGATTACGAAATGAGATTTAATTGAAGGGTTCGGGTTGATTATTATGGTCCGTCATCCGTGTTTACCGGACACGACTTTCCGTAAAAATAGTATAACGCGCCGCACTAGCGAGCTACGCGGCGTGTTGGGAGGATAACGTCGAATTGGCGCGGTGATAAATCACGCATAATTGTTCGTAAACTGTAAAGCGTTTGATAGTGTCAACAAAAACCATCCGAAAGTGGTAACTCATTCGATAGTGTCAACAGAAACAAGTTGTTAGCCCGAAAGGGCAGCTCGCGTCGGGCCCACCCCAGGATTCCGGAGTGTTGGTGATGGATGATCGCAGATACACTGAAAAATGGTGATGGATGGTATATCGCTGCCTATAAACATTGACAGAATCTGTTATGTGTATCCTAATAAGTTATCCCGTGCCGTGTCTTAATAATACGCGTCTCATTCGTTAGAAATACGTTTGAAGTATACATTTTCATGAACATTGCACACTTTGGAAGAAATTTGCAGTTAAATCTTTTATTGTATTTATTTTTTACGAGGTAATATAATATAAAGATTTGCACCAAACTATTATATTACTTAATTACGTATCTTTTTGTAAAATTAATAAAATTAATGTAAGATTAATTCAAAATATAAAACAGACATGCATATACATATTAGTGCGAACAATGTTTCTATGTGTCTATCTGTAATAAAATTCTCGGAAGTCGGTAGTGAATTGTCTCTAATTAATTACATCGACGTAAAAACATTTAACGACTTACTAATTCAATAACGCAGGACGTTGTTAATGTAAATGGTAGCTTACGTACACCGTGCGTGTACGACGAGCATGATCTTTGACGAGAAATTCCCCAGATCTCAAAGTGAGCGATGCAGATGGTTACAAAAAGAAGACGAGTCGTAAGGGCGGCCGGAATTTGATTCTCGGTGACGTATTAAATGTGTGGTAGCGCCCGTTGGTGTCAGGGGGATTGCTTTAATCAGTAGATTAATTCGTCATGGCCTCGCAGCGTAGCAACGTCCTTTGTCGGCCACTCGTAAAATATGAGCCAACGTACATAATCAACTATTTGTGGTAATGAATATTATGCGGCCCGAGAACGTGTCATTAATAATGCCGAGCCGTGCTACGCAATCTTTTTTCTTCGCGAACGTCGTACATTATATACACATACACCCTCTATTACCAAATCCGTGGAAAAATAGCTCGCGCTCGATGCGTCCTTGGTACCTATAATTCCTTTCGTTGTGCGAACGTTCAATTGTGTATCGTTGCACAGCAAAACGAATAAAAGCCGAAACGCTCGTAGCAAATATTGCATGCATGTCAGGCTGAAAGCGATAACGTAATGCAGATGAAATGTAAGTCGACGAACTATCATCGGTTGTGTTTTCAAAGTTGTTCCATAATGCCGCTTTAAATGCTTATCCATGTTCGATAACTTTCGCGCCGGCGCCGGCGCTTACGTCCTTTAAACCTAAGCTCTATAAAGTGAATAGCGACGCGAAGTTGAATCGGCCACCGTGAGAGAACGGCTGGCGAGCTTTTGGTAGCTCTACGGAGAGCTCCAAAACGATCTCTTTCCTCCTCCTCCCTTGCCTCCTCGTCCGCCCCTACTCCTTCGGCCGTGTGCCGTCACAGGTTCACCTCTTGGCTGAACCCCTCCTGGACAACTCCCCGCGGCGAGAAGACAAATGAGCTTGAGGTGAGAACTTGCCCGATAAATACCAAAGGCGACACAGCGTTTGACCAGGGAGCATATAGCGCAGAGCGGGCAAGAAATACTGCGTCGGACGGTCCTTTCGCCCTTTAGGACCTCCCTGCGTATCCACGGCCCGTGGCCGCTACCCTTCCTCTCCCGGTGCACTGACACAACCCCCAGCAACCTGCAACCTCCGACCTTCTCGTATTCCGGCTAGCCGCGAGACTCATTTACTCTCACCGAAACTTTTCCATACCTTAATTCCGCAATGACGTGTGTCCTTTAATCGAGTTCTTTGTTTCTAACGTAAAGGACGTCTAGCTATTTCGAATGATTTTTGATTTTTGATAGAGCCACGACAGGTCCCGTTGATAAAAAGATTGATAAAAAGATTGATAGGTACTTTTGAATAGAACTCGTAGTTCAACGAAATGTATTTATAATTGTTAAGGATTGTTTCTCTAAAATTGAAAAGAAAGAAAGAGTTTTATATGCTGTTTACTATAGTTACGGACTGCTGTTTACTATAGCTCCGTGGTTATATCTTTTACAATATTAATATCTATTTTGTTTAGTCATTTTTAGGAAATATTCTCGGTAAATTTCATGCGATGTTTACACAGGACTTCTTTTCTTCTTAACCATGACATGTCCTGAAAATGCATTAATTTTGCGCGCTGGATAGGATTTGGGATTCTATCCGGAAAGCTACTGTGTGTTCGCAAGCGGAACAAATTTCAGTCCCGAACTTGGGTACCACGTGCTCAGTGGTCACGCTGCGGTTAAAAGAATTGGATATGCATATTCACGGAAGTTATGGCAAGTTTTATTAAGGCTAATAAGAAACGCGTTGAATTTTTCATTTTTTACAAAAAAATACATTGTATAAAAATAAATATATTAGAAAGTTAAATGATTTAATATACATGAACATTTTTAACACTTTAATTCTCAAAATATTGTTATTATATGTTCTATAACATGCTATAATAATGTATTTTTTCATATAATAAAAAATTTAGTTGACGTTTCGATAACTCAGAAAGATCTATTGGATATTGAACGATATAATAAATTATCTGTCAAATAAATAAATTATTCGCGAATAAGAGAAGAGGACTCGCGGCACGTTTAACATTCGCAAACCGAGAGGCGTATCTTTCAGCGGGCGAAAAAATATTTTTGTGCTTTTAGCCGGGGCAGCTACGGAGAGAATCATTTTTCAACGGTGCTTCGTAAAAGAGACAGACAGCGAGAGAAACGCCGCGCCGGCCGAGGCCGCCGGCGATGTCAAACGTCAGCGAACAGTCTGCTGCCCTCTGCCCGTAATGCGTCTTTCTTCCTCCTTGACATTTCCGTGTCTTCCATTTCGCGTGCGGTACACACACGAAGCCTATTGAATCCACCGCGCTGATCCGGCCATGAGACACATTATTGCAATTCCTCTCGCGCCGCGACGTTCTCGTGATCAATCGTACGGGCGTCGTAAGCGAGAAAAATGAACGGCACTCAAAAATTTCTAATTTCAATTCCATCCATTACGTTTTCCCCGCGCACAGCGGAAAATAAAAAAAAAAAAGATTCTGCCGATCTTTTATGCCCGTTTTTTTCCCCTTTTGGCGTGGTCGTTAAATCTCGGTATCGCCGTGAGCGATTGCACCGAAATATCGAGGACGGTTCGAATCGACGTTGGGGTCGTTGAAGGAGGAGGCGGAGGAGGAAGGGAAGAAACAAAAGAAAAAGGGAGAGAAAGAGTGGGGCTTGGTACGTGGGGCACGTTCGTGGGACCACCGCCAATGTATGCTGCCCGCATAAACTAACAGGCGCATCGGATTTTACATAAAATTCCGGCCGAGAGCCGTGATTTCAGGAGATGGACGGGGAGACGTGACGAACCACCGACAGTCATTGGTCGCAAAACCGGCGACGCGACGCTACGTTGAATTATGATTACGGATTATATGCCGTCGTGTTTTACATTCAGCAAGCCTTTCCTTTCGCGTGCGTTATTATAGCACGCGTTAGACATCTCGGTAAACTCAAATGGCACAAGAAACTGAAAGACATTCTGTGTGTAGAACGTTCGAAACTTCTTCCAGCCGTCTTCGGATTTTTAGATGCTATAGCTGAAACAGACATTTCAGTTAAATATCTGGTTAAAAGTTTTATAGCTCTTAAGAGCTCTTAAGAGCTATGGATGACACATGTGATTAATGCAATATAATTCTCTGTTCAAATCGATACCGTTCATTGCCATGGACGCGCAATTATTTTACCAAATGGGAAACGCCACACTAGGAAAGAGCGAAAAATTGCCTTAGCTGGCATCGCGAATGCAAATCATCGGGTACACCTTCCGCGCACCAAGCGCAATTACTTCTGATCAGACATCACGTATCCGCCGTTTTGCAGCTCGCGCGCGCGCGGCTACGTGGTGGGCTTCCAGCGTACAATTTGATCGTAAATTGCTTCGAGGCGAAATCTTCTGGTGACGAGTCCGTTGTACGTCTGATGCTTCGGTACGAACGGCGAGAGAAACGTACGAGGACAATGAGAGACAGAGGGATGAAGAAACGGCGACCGAGGGAAGGGAAGGGAAGAGAGGGGAGGGCAGCCCGGTCGCTATCTCACGGGGGGACGGGTGGATGGATGTGAATGCAATTGTTTAATTGGGGAAACGGCGTGAGGGCATGTATAGACAAAACTGTTAGAGGCGAGACCCATCCATCACCTATGGCGGGCCTTCTTCGGCGAGGTCGCACGACGCTTTCTGTTTCTAGATTGAGAGCGGAGCGAAAGAGGAGATGATCCGTGTTTGGCCCTCCTGAACTCGCAGCTCGCAGTCCGCCCGACTGACACGCGTTGATTACCACTTATTTGATTTTTGCCATCGTGGGTGACACGCTGCGTCAACGGACTTCCGTGTGAACATACATCCCGTATCGTCAATTCGTCACGGCATTTTGACAATTAATTGAAACGATACGAGATATACAGTTAACGATGAAATTTAACGAAACAAAGCAATTATTAGTACGTATGTGTATAAATTATTCATAAATATATTTTATTCTCCACTTCTACATGTAATTGATTGTATTTATATACAATCAGTACAAGCAAAATACATTTATTTTTTACTTTACACAAAAGAAATATATTTTTTATATTTATCGTGTAATTATATTAATTACATATATAAAGTATAAATAAAATATATTTGATACTTCTTGTAAATAATTGTTTTATTTCTATATTCTTATCGGCGAATTATATGCGCATAATATACGTTGTATAAACGTCCATTGCGTGATTGTTACTCCATATATCTTCAACTAGAATATCGGTGCTTTTTGCAATAATACATTGACGATTCAATAGCTTTCACGAATGTTTCTTGTATTATTGGGGATTGACGTACTGCGAAGTACGTCTAATCCTGATTTTGTCAGCATCCGTATCAACGATCGATCATTCGTGCAAAAAAAGAAAGGTGAAGGCCTTCGTGTCAGTTTCGGCGAGACGGAGAAGGAAGCATTTTCATAGGCAGGGTATCCAGGTTGGCTTGTGACGTGGCAACGGTTACATGCAAGCGCCTGTAATAGGGTGAGCCCGAGGGTGAGGAGCTTGGACTTGACTAATGAGGCGGTGCGTCCTCGACGTTATTAGATCGCCGAAGGAGTTTTTGAGGATGCCCGGGCTCCGAAGCGAAGTCGAATCCACCGCGAAGGATGGGTAATGATACGGCTGGACCCTGTTTCTTATTTGTCAAACGTCAAGCACAAAGACGTTGCCCAGTTGTTTTCGGAGCAGAAGGAAGTCCCGGCACTTCTCAGAATGATAATCTACTTGCAAATGCGAGACTCTTTAGTTGATTCGGCCTTTTGTAATCCTCCGCGCCGGTGGGACTCCCTCCTCCGTGCCTTCCGTGCCTATTACGCAATTATAAATAATATAATGGCGGCGGTGACACAATGAGTTCAGTAAAAAATGAGCAGTAATGGTTTGTGTTGTCTACGGCCATTGGGAATGATAGGTTTCTATATCCGCGGTGAGTTTGCTTTCCTGTTTCGTGCGATATATCTGAGTCAGCATAGTAAATTCATGTGTGCAGTAATATTGCACCGTTCTAGTCAGTCAATATTTCAAGCGTCATCTAAAATAAAATATTCTATTTTTTTATGAGCAATTATCTAATGATTTGATAACATTAAGTATTGTATAATATTTATTTTAGATCATTAGTTACATTTTCTATTTTTGCCAAGCTCTATTATATCTCTTTTATATTCTATATCATAAATTTGTTCCTAAAAATTTTAAAAAGTTTAAGAGCAATAAGAGCTGATGGAATTGAGCAAAGAAAAAAGATTGTAATATGTGAAATAGGTGACCAAAACACCCGCATGAGATGCATTGTGGCGTATACAGCGCAATAATTAGCGTTTTAATTGCATCCTTTATGTATGAACGGTGATCGTTCCACTTCGCGATATACGTTAACAAAGCTAATTTCCTCCTTCTTTTTTAACGCCGCTTAGTGGAACGAAATCATATTCTTATCTATTAACGCGGCGCTGAACATGTGTAGGCCAATATATTCTCGTCTTTTTATTTTACTCTGAAAATTGTTATGCTTGGCAAGACGGAAATCTCTGAGAAAATCCTGTAATACATTATACGTATACGTATATGTATTCTGTATAAAGTAATATATTGTATATACAAATATTATTTTGTACAGAAGATATATCTGTATTAGTAAAAAGAGTAAAAACATACATATTGATCAAAAGACGGTTATCTTTGTTTAAAATGCACGTTTGCTTCGTTCATTTTTCCGTTTCTCGCAACTATAGTAATTATTCTCTTCAGTTTTTCAATCACGCAGTATTTTTGATAATTTACATTATAAAATGGTCGTTAGCCGAATCGCGAATCAATGCTAAACGCCGCGAAATTCAACGCGAGCAGAAGTCCGATCTGAAGCTCTTGCAGCTTCTACGAGAAAAGAGAAGATGGGAGAGGAAAAAGCGTGTAGGAAGAACAGGCGATGGGCAACCGTGGCAAAGCTGCTTTCGCCTCGCCGAATGAAATTGCCCCGGCAATCGGTGGTTGCTTATTAGCGTTTGACGTTCGATTAGTCAAGTGCACAGGCTGCGATCCGCCGTTTGAAGAATCCACGGCTCCTCCCATTACAGGTTCCTGGACTGTTCGTGGTCTCAGGATACTCCGCTGGCTAGCAAACCATGCATCGGAGATCTCGGAGAAGCGAGCAACAGGCATGTAGCATCATCACTCTTCCTGCGCGAGTCTTGCACGTTCTCCAACCATGCATATACCTTATAATTACGTTAACCACTTACATACTACTACCAGTCATACTTGTTCAAATTGGTGTAGTTTAATGTTTTGTTCAATGTCTTTAAATTTAAAACGCTAGGGTGATAGCGCAGCTAAATAATAGTTTCTTCGTATCTGCACGGAATTATAAATTAATCTATTCCCCTCCTCTATCTTTCTGTGTATATATGTGCGTGCGCGTGTGTGTTTGTGCGCGCTGATATTTTCTCAATTTTAACTTTTCATAAAGTATTATAGTAGTCAGCTTAATTTAGATTGATAATAGGAACGATTACAAAATTTCTTCGGGCGTATCTAGAGAAACGAGTTCGATAACTACGTTGATTTTCCTTCTCTAAAATCGTGAATCAGGTTTGCAGACTCGGGACGTCTCTCACGAAGATCATTTATCACATCTTGTTGTCTTTTTAAAGACGCGTTTCCTTTGTCACGTCTTTTGTCGTTGGTTAACCACGGCGGTAGGTAAGCTCGCGGGCAGTGTGTAGGTGGATCACGGTTAGAATACACGAACGTCCAGCAGATCAGGTGAGGAGGATCCGAGAAGGGAGGGGTAGAGAACGGAAGCGAGATATGGCAGTTGGCTTGATACGCATGTAAAAGACACAAGAGAGTTTTAATTCCACTGTGGCACTGTGTGCGTCCTAATTTTATACGTTCTGACATTTCTCTCCACTTTGAAAAAGTGAACGTGAGATAATGGAACATAATGTAGCGTGCTCCGGCCATGCTACCTCTTCTGAAGTTGTCGGTTTACCCGCCCCGCTTGTATGGAGCATTGCGGAAATAGCCGGATAATAGGATGTCTGACTTTAATGACTGAACTTTAATGGGATGATAATAATAATAATGAAAAAAAGATAAACAAATCCGTATCCGTCGAGATACTTTGAATAGCGCCACGAAGCATTCTTACAATAAAATACCATTTATATCGCTAGAGAGAGTGTCATGTATTTACATATACATGCGAAAGTCGGCAAATATGTATATTTAGAACAGTCGTACAGCTACGTCACGGATATAGCAAAAAGTAAAATGTTTTTTATACGCTCGCCCAGTAAGGAAACTTTTACGTGTATGTTCCTTAATGATCCATCCGCTTGGATCTCACGAAAACCCCGTTTCATCGCGTATGATGACCACACAGAAGCGACTACAGAGTCTTCTTCTGAGAAGAGATGAAGACACGGAAGACATTGAAAGCAAATTTCTCGTTATATCTTTTTTACAGAAATCTATTGACCTAACTTATACTAATGAACATTTCTAAATTCGGTCTTTACCACTCTTATTATAAACTCATTCTTTAATCCTGTCATGATTTATTTTTATCGATTATTACAAATTACTATGAATTGAAATCTGTTCTTAATGAAATTTTATGTAATTACTTTTTTATTTATTATGATAAAATTAAATTGACTTTACTTTCCAATCTATAAATTACAATTACTTATTGAAACAAAACTGAATTTACTATAGGGATTACGTTAATGTTACGTTTAACTCTAACAATTGACTTTAATAGATATGCCAGTGAAAAAATATCGCTGAAATGTGATGCAATTATTGTATGATCATGGAAGCATCGCAATCTAAACCTTTTAATCCGACTCTTCAATTGTCTGTGCTTCACTGGCCCTCCACTCCCGCCCCTTATGAGCCACTATGTCACGGATTCAAATCATAATTTTAATGAACGCGTTGTGAACTCTGAAAATAATGGTCAACGTTTCCTCCGCGTATTATTTTCTCTGACGGGGTAGCGGGGATTTACGGGAAGCGAATGGAAGCAGAAAATTAACGATTCTACCGGCGGTAGGACGGGCTCGGGGGTGGGTCGGGGGTAGGTGGAAGTTTTTCTTAGTATTTTAATATAAATGCAGCTGTGCGGCGCGGGCGACTTGGGTGAGCCTTCGTTTCGCGCGGGGGAGGGTCGGTTGTTTGCGGCAGTTTGTGCCAAGCTAAATGAAGAATGAAGCTGAAATTATTTGGTGGAAAACAGTGAAACAGGATGTGGAAACGACACTGCTTGGATTTACAGAGGCTGCAGCCACGCGTCGGGGGAGCCGACGCGATGGACGGCGGGAGCATTTTTAAGCACGGTTGCTCCTTATCAGTAATTATAATCTCTATTTATTAAATTGACATCTTATGCAAATCGAGTTAACTTTTTAACACCATATTATTTAATATGTATAAATAGAGATGTTTGCGATCTAAAAAATGCTATTCTTGCGTTGTGTTAATCGCATGAAGAACTTACATACATTAGATTTTGATTATAAATCACTTATAATTTAAATAAAATTTTTATTTGAATAAAATAAATGTTTTTTATAATTAAGCAGATTTAGCGCAAAATATAACAATATTCTTTAATAATCTGCTCTTGGAAAGGAAATTTTAAATAATAATTCGGCTTTAAAATAGAAATACACAGAGCGTAAATGTGTCATGTCGCCAAAGACACTATTTGCTTTGATAGCTATCAACATACTACTCGCCACATCCGTTATCAGAGGCGATGAGAGAAATTGATGAGAATGCTTAAGGCATTCCCCGTTCTCCTCGCATTTACTTCATATTCGACCTTACCCTGCGGAAGCTTCCGTCCTCCACCCTTCCATGCCGAAGAGCCAAAAGGGTCTCTCTACCCCACGACAGAATCTTCAGCCGCAGCTTTTTACGGCGAACCAATAATGAACTTTTTTTCTCGGTATAAAACTTGATTTGTAGGGCTCTTTCTCTTTCTCTCTTGCCTTTTCCTCTCTCGCTGCTCTCGCACCCCTAACTTCTTAAAGCGGCGAGAAGTATCTCGTTCTCGCACGCTGATATCACTCGCGGCATTGCTCATTACTCACGGCGTCTTATCGTCCTTACCCCCCATCGTGGCACCATTCCCCTCCCTTCTCTGCTACACTCTCGTCTCACCTACCTTCACATCATACCGACAGCCTCTTCACTTTTACACCCCCGCCTTCACCCTTCCTTCACTCTCGCGACTTCTCTCTCCCTGGCCTCGTAAAATCTTATTTTGATCTTGAGATTGCGCTCCAGTTATGTTTCTAGCGGCTCTTTTTTCCGTTCTTTCATGTTTAATGTTATTAAAAATCGTAAATATGTGTCAAATAAACGAAATATGGATATATACTTATTACATTAGGCGTACATTGCAATAAATTATTATAATTTAATATTTATATGGTAGTTTTAAGGTAAATCGATAAATTTTGTTCAATTAGATAAGCATGTAGAGATAAAACGCTTATTTATTCTATCAGTTCTAGAAAAACTTAGAAAAAGACAATGCAAATCTCCGTATTTAGCAGCAGATTACGTCACTTTTGTACGCTCAATAATGAGGGGTGAGCGAGATGGCAGTAATTCCGGGTTTTTAAGATATCAGACTTCGCGCGCCGGCCAAGATACGAACCAATAAGTATTGAGCCGATGAGAAGGCGGTGCGATGGGGTGGCGAAGAGTCTTCGTGTGTTTCTTATCAGTGAATTAGCAGTCGGTGTGCTCATCAGATGGGTGGTATCCTTACCCAGAGTTGACGATGATGATGAGGCGATGTTTCGCGAAGTGGTATGTATCGAATAATGCACCACCCACTACGTATCGAACGAGTTTCTGATAAACTATATTTTTTTTCAAAGAATATCAATCGTAACGTTAATAATAATTAAGTGGTTAAAGAAGAGAAACTGTCGTAATTTATTCCTAATCGTGTAGAAATCTGTTTTTAAGTATATTACGTTAAGTATATTATATCTACTCGTTTCTTTGTAATTCGCTATAATTCGCTCGTTACATCTTTGTAACAAGAATGAATTTAAGAAAATTAGAATATGAAAAGTATTCTGATAAATATCCTGAAAAATATTCTGATCGCCGTCTCGGGATATTTCCATTGTTGATGTAAGCTGCTACGAGGATAGCTCTGAGGAAGAAGACGGAAAGGGACGATTATCCCCCGATATCAGCATACCAGGCGCGATGCACACCCCCGTGAACACTTCATTTATTATGCGGTTAGTTATCGCGTCTTTTCGTCTGATTTCCCTGGCAACAATGCAGCGTCACCGGCGCAGACAGGTCCCAGCGGCCTTAGAATCCTGACATGTCGACGTCTCGCTCTCTCCTTCTCTCTTTATCTATCCCTTCTCTTTTTTCTCTCTCTCTCTCTCTCTCTCTCTCCCTCTCTTTCTAGCTCATAAGATACTTTCTCATCCGCCACTCTAAGTGACGCTCCATGACGACATGCCATACGTCACGAAAGGGCTTCTTATCCCTCCTGCGCCTCTCGCCGTCCTTCTCCTTCTTCATTTTCCTACGTCGTTCTCCGCAGTCGCGGAACTTCAGCCAGGTACACACATCGCATGCCGCCATTTACGTATTCTTTGCTCTCCACGTTGCAGTTCTATCGTTCCTTTTTGCTCTTTTACGCTTCGTATTCCTTGCCGCTTTCTTCTACCGTTTTTTTTTCGGCGCGACGCGCGGTTTCGCCTACCACGTCGAGCTACTGCGCGACGTGGAGAAGAGAAAAAGTCGTTCGTTGCTTGAGTTACGATCGGAAGCGATGGAGATGAAACGTGCCCGGTTCATATATTTCCCTGAATTTTGCCGAAACGCCCTTCAATCGCGTATGAAGCGGTACGTGGAAATCGGCGCGCTATGTTGCGCAAGCTGTTGCTCGTTAAAAAAAAAATTTAGGGAAAAAGGACGCCGCACGCATGATCGTCGCGTATGTGCCCTATACGAATATGTAATTTCTTGAATTTGTGACGCAATATTCATAGGAATTAATTAATATTATATATATCGTTATTATTTTTGTTTAAATTACAATATATTGTTATTATTTTCTACTTTTATTATTATTTTTGCTTATTTTGCAAGAATATTTGCGAGAATATTTCTTACTATATTACTATTAAAAGTTTAAAATAAAGTTTAAAATTATATATCATCAAATTATACTTTGTGCATTGCATTTTATTAGGTATTTTCGCGATTTGAGAATACCGCAAGAAGCAAGTAAAAATATTTCCACGTGCTGTGTTTAAAGATTTGTTACATTGGCAATAAAAATTTTCGCAAAGAATTGTACGTAAGGAGTGGAGGCCGTAGGTCTAGGAGGGCCGAGAGGACGCCCAAGAAGTGATGGATGAACGCGGGCCGGTTTCTCGAAGACGAGCTTCGCTAGACTGACATGTTTATACGAAGCCTGTCTGTAAAGGTGCCCATGGCTTTGCTTTCGTGCTCCTCTTTTGTATATATGTCTCAAGCAAAGTGCGCTGCTTACGATTTATCCGGTGAATGTCTACGGATACCTATTGCCGCGTCGAGTAGTCGAAAAGGGGAACGGGATGCTTCTTCGGGTGAGGGACGTGGGATACGCGCGCGCGGTCTTAAATGGGAAGTAATACAGTTGAGTGATTAATTAAAGTTGACGTTTATCGTGCCCACCTACGAGGCTTATGAATGATCCACCTGACAAGAGTCCCTGCTTTCTATTATTCGATGCCTCGTGTCCTCGTCGTCTACGTGGAGTAATTTGTTATACTGTAAAAATTGTAGTTTTAACTGATCTAAGTGTTTTTCAGCACTTCTACCGTCAATTTTTAAATATTTTTCAGGGTCAATAAATTTGCGTGAGCGCAATATTTTCAACCAAATAATATAATAAATCTCTATATCTTTATATTGTAATAAAAATGTACTATGAATTAATAAAGATAAAGCAATAACTTTTATAAAGCCATAAACAGAATAAAACTTCACAATGTATTTATTGTTATCTGTTTAGAAAAGGTTATTTTAATAAATACATTCCGTCTATAGAATAAAATTATCTTTTGACAGAATATTCTTCATACTCTCTTTTATTTAAAATATCTCGTACTTGAACTATCAATTATATCTTTTGTTATACTTTTAAAAAATATATCTAACAGATATTTTAAGACGTAGGTACTTATACGTTTTTTCTAAATTCTTATATTAAGTACTTGAAATGTACGTGTAATGATCACATGCTCGTGTAATGTGTCTATTATATCTAATCTTATTTAAATATTTAGATTAAACATATGTCTTTAAATTTCAAGTGGAATCGACGTTTCAAATAAAGTAATACGAGTCGTAGTCGCAATGATTTATGCAGAGCAAACATTTCGCTCTTCACGCATTAGGCCGTATTTGCATAGACGCATTTGCTCAGTCTGGATGAAGCAAGTCGCGATATAACCGACTCAGTCAATCAATAAGTATTTTACGGTGATGGACGATCTCTTTAATTGATGCAAAATGCAACTTTGAAAAAGTAATATAAGAACTAATTTTTTATAGTCATACGAAGAAAAAAATGTAATCAAATCTTTCATAAAAATTTTGAAGACACATAAAATAACTCGCCTAAATTGCTATCTATATTAATTTCTTTCTATAGACATTTTAATAAATTTCTAAAAAATTGTTTTGTTTTAAAGAAACTATGTGATAACCATGTTGATTTTTAATTCATTGGCTCGGTATTCATAGTTCAATCTTAATATCGTCTTAAGTACGATCTCAAGATGCTGTAGTTCGTTTCATTGACTGGACGGACTCTTAAGACCACCCATGATCATACTTAAGACGATCTTGAATATAAGATCCGGACTATACACTGCCCAGTATCCAATTTGAAAATGTAATTGTATATATAAAAAAATATCTATCTTACTAACTATATAACCTCACATCGATATCTCATTGTTAATATTAAAATTTTATGTGCAAAATGAGAAAAAATATTGAGTTTTGTAAAGAAATTATGTGTTTACATAATCCATAAAAAATTAAGATTATGAAAATTAATATTTTAGTTACATTAAAAGTAGAAAAAATGAAAATTATAAAAACTGTTTTTATTACAATATATACCTACAGTTTTCTTAAAACACAAAACGACAATCGCTTTAACTTTCGTGTAAAGTTTCTTGAAAGAAAGTTGATATGTGGGCGAGCAATTTAAGTGAATCACTCTGTATACGCAATATTTAGTATGTATAAGGTAATTATCTAAAATCGATGAGCAGTCGCTACCAAAACTACCCGCAGACCGCTTTGCGCGAATAACGTTTTTCGTGAAGTACGAAATAACGTACCGTAACTTTTGCGGCGGGCGTGGCGGTCTGCGGCATGAATAGAAAGCACCTTTAATTAAAAAGGAAAACTTACTACCTTGAAGAAGATTACGACCACGTGCATTCGTAAATTTCGTATCAAGGTTAAATATATCGGTCCTCTAATCGATAATTGTAAAATATGCAAAGAAGAGGTAAGAAGTATATATATTCATACTATAAAGAGTAAATGAATATAGCATTTAAAAGATCACATTGCACCTACCATTGAATTACATGTGACAAATAGCGTGTGAAATTCGTACATGTAGAATCTCTGCGAATACATCCGACAGGTTCCCAAGAAACTATCGAAACAATCAGTCATTCCGTATTTTTATACCGCGGCGGTAAGCGAAAACACAATCTCGTGAAACTCCGAATCTGGATCCGAAAATGTATCCCCACATTGAGAAAATTGACTGCAGTTAACTTAAGTGCACAGTGTAAAGTAACGTGACCGACTTAAGGCTGACGGATTTCGAGCGGAATATGAATAAATTTATCGAAAGAGTACGTGGACGGTGGGATGGGATGGAGAGCGAAGGAGGGTGCGGGAGGGTGAGAGACCGGGATGAGAGCTCGATGGAAAGCCAAATGGTGGTGGGGCTCGTAGGACAGGGGCAAAGGGGGAGTCAAAAAGAGTTTGAAACTGCTCGGGGAACCCCTGTATTATAAATATCACCTATGAAAGATGGCGCAGACAGCAGCAGGGAGGCGATGGGGCTGGGGGACGCCTGGGTAAAGGAGTGGAACAGAACCGGAATTAGCATAATCAGAATAATTTCCACCAGCTGACAGCGCCCTCATTCTTTTTCCTGCGACGCGATTCTTCCGCTGCTTTATTTTCCGTTGTTTTCCGCCTTCCACTGCCTCCTCCGCCACCGCCACCGCCACCGACCACAATCTCTCAGTCTCTCGAATTCTCGCGCCGTTTTCGCGACGCTGCATCGCGGATTGACCTATACACTTGGTAGTTACGAAACTGATTTAATTCTTAACGTGGCAAACACATCAGTATGTGAGCGGTATCTTGAATACCTATTAAATGCAATTATAAAATACATGTTATTATGTGCTTATTTATGAATAGAGCAATGCTCTTTCTTGAAAACCGAAACAATCGTCCTTTGACAAGAATATCGAAGCACGAATAATTTTTGAAAAAAGAAGATTCTGATGGATTAATTCTTCAACAATGTGTAATGTGTAATCGAATTTCATGAATAATAAAACCATTAACCGTCGCGTCGAATTGATCTATATATTCGTGTACCGATCGTGTACCGAGCTTTCTTTAAAATTGTAAAAATTCTTAAAGATAAGGTAGGCACAATTTCTTGGAAAAAGATGCTATCAGAAAGTTGCAGGTCACGTATGGTTCGGATACTTGCCGCGATATGGCGTCTTATGCCGCCATGCTCGACCGCCGCTCACCTTCTCCACGCTTTGACTACTTCTCCCCCCGTCTCCCCTTCCTTCACCCTCTCTTCCTACTACCTCACGAATATATCAAAGTTCATGCGTTTCTACCTAATATCACTTGCGTGCACGAGCAAACCGACCCCTTCTTTTCCCTTCTCGCAGCTTCTCCTCACTTCCTCGGCACACCAAGTTGCGCTTTACGTGCTGGCAACGGCAACCCTCCGGGCTTTCCCCTCTCTCTTCCTCTTCTCTCTTCTTTATTCATTTTCTCATCTTGCCCATTTCAATTGTATGTATATATACATATACATATACATATATATTTTTACGTTTTAACCGAAGGAAACTTGAATTTTGTCTCGCGTGCATATAAGAAACCTAAACGCGCTCAATAAATTTTGTAGTTTATAACGTTGATCGCTTGTGTAACGCAATTAATTTCGGAATAGAATAGCAGAGTTTTGCCATTAGATCGCTTTATGAATTATATTTTAATAATACATTTTGAACACAACTAATGCATACATGCTCATATTAAAAGCGTTATAAGAATCTAGGCAACACCTACTTCTATGAAAAAAATTTTTTTTTTTCAATGAAGATAAAATAACGTCGTTATTTTTCTTAACAGTATCTGCTTATCTTTTTTCTTTCTTTCCTCTCTCTCTCTCTCTCTTCAGTTCGTATTTAATATTATTGTGATAATGCGTAGAAAGAGAGTGTGAGTTACTTAAAAAATTCTAGAAGCTCTGCGCTCCGTCTTCCGATAATAGGCCGTCCTGTTTCGATATTATCCATCCATTATTCATCCGGAATAAAAGTGGAATCTCTTAGAATCGCATTCGCAGTAAATCCGAACGGCGAAAAACGCCTGATTCAGATTCAAATGCTCATAGATCCCGCTGTAGATCCACGGGCATTCCGCAGTCCATTGTATTTATTGGTAGAAACAGGCGACCGGGGTGAAAGCTACCTTATGTAAGTATACATGTACTCATACCTCACTATCGTTCACGCACGCGTGGTCGCATTCATCCGTACATGAGTACGTACGTTTACAAAGACGTTTCGGTCGAGGAGATCTCGCAGCGCGATCGACTGGAGGCCACAGTGCAAAAGTTGTGAACTCTCTCAACGATTTCGTAAGAGTTAGCAGAAGAAATATACACCTGTATGTATATCTAAGATGTAAGCGCAAGTCGTAATGAAGACAGTGATATCATTACAGTATAATACATTTTTTTTTAATTTAGAGATTTTTAAAATCTTTATGTGTACTTCAACATAGATTTGTTTAAATTATAGCTTTGACGCTCGCGTAGTCAAAGTCAGTTCTCTTGCAGTTAATGTTCGTTTCTTCTGACGTAAAAGGAATCGGCATTACTGATCAAAAAAATTTTTTTTTAAATTTCTCTTTCTCGTAATTTCTTACATCTCTACGCATTGTGCTATGTATTATATCGAGGGTGAGATATAAAAGCAATTTTGCTGTACGAGTGTCGCTGGAAACGAATTTTTCACACGGACGCGAAGTTTAAAGGCACGCAAAGCTTCACATAGCGCACTCACACTCAGGAGCACGCAGACACACACACATACACACACACACACAACATGCAAGACTTGCCACGTCACCAGCACTCGGATCCGCGTCTATCTGTCAGTTTCCAGTCTCAAACAAGATGGATGGCTGGCGAATGGAAATCATGGTTGAAACCCAACCCCATACCCTTGCTTCCTTCCACTGTGAGAGAGCGCCCCTCCATTCTGTTTGCGACCACCCTTATGCCGAGAGGGCCACCTCCCCCGCGTTATTCCACACTTCGTTCTCGTATCATCCTCCTGCCCGTCTCACCCTTCCCAAAATACAAATATATTAGGAAGAACTATTTGTCATATATTTATAATATTTTTGGCGATTTATAATTATTTCTATGCAATTTTCTATATTTATTTATATAAACACACATTTTGTAATAATTCTGTGATTTGCATATGTGTAGGATATTTCAGAATAGGTATAAAAGAGTTTTGTCAAAGGAGGTCATTTCAAGTAAAAAATATGTGCACACATATTTTATTGTAATTAGTTCTGTGAGAGTATAATTGTAAGAAATCATTTTTTTTCAATTCTACGCTAATTGTAAATACATTTAATAATATACACTGTACAATTTAAGATACCAAGAATGTAATAGAATGAAATCGTCTGTCTTTCCTGTAGATGCAAAATCTAAAATAGAGGAAAATTTTATATATAATAACAAGAGAGTTAGTAGCGTCAAATCATATATAGTGTTGAGAATTATTAAACTTCGACATAAACTTAACAATTATTATGAAAATATTGTATAACTTCGAACATTTCGCTAAACACTTTGATTTGAAGGTAGAGTTTTTAATAAATATAGTCATTAAAACAATGTTGAAATAAAAGAGCCTGCTCACTCTCGGTGTTTTCTGAAATATAAGGCGGGATCCAGAGTACATTTAGATATAATACTAGACCAACGTGAATCTTTATGTTTATTCGTAACGATGGCATTACGGTAAATTACGAGTCTATAGAAATATATTGCTTTCAGTCTTTAATCGAAATTCTTTGCTGTAGATATGCGAGCGAGAAGAAATATCGGGCGATTATATCAAATAGCCAAATCATAACTTTCTGCTTGTCGGTTGACATTTTTTACATAATAAGAGTAAGACACATGTATCGCGGAGCAAATTATACATAATAAAGACAAAGCAATTGCACGCAACATGATTGCGCTGTAGTTCCCAAAAGAATGTCTACGACCTTATTTCAAATAACGTTTTGTCATATAATCACATACGCTATAAAAATTAGACAGTGGCAAAAAAATAACGAGAGAGAAGAGAAAGAGGAAGGAGAAGTAGCAAAAGCCTATTATTCAATAGCGGGCGTAAGAAAAGAATACATCTTCAATAACTTGGCCTGACAATTTATATGGACTAGCAATTCGGAACTATTTATAACAATATAATATATTATCTTCTTCTGCATCAAGAAAATTTAAATTTCTTGGTATTATTTTGCGTATGAGGATGGTTCTATATAGTTGCAAGTAATTGTTGTTCTGCTGTAGTTGAGGGTAGTGCGTAACGAGATAGTCGGCCCGCTGCAAACACAATTAATCGACAAAATATGTATCATCTTGTGAAACGTTGTAAGCGGACTGCATTTGCGTCTGTTGTGCTAGTATGACCACTTAATTGATATTTCTGTGCTCCTTCGTGCTGGATAAGATCGAGAGACTTATGATTGAATATTGCCTGAATTGAATGTCGCTGTTTTTTTGTTGCTAGGATATAAATTATTTACAGTATTTATCCAGGCTAGAGTAACCAGTGAATTTAATGTCGAGTCGTTAACATTGCTTCAATAAATATATTCAAAGTCTTTGTGTTGCTAAACTACGTGCTTTGGAAAATATCATAGTCGAATTGTTCGATTCGTTCTTAGAATCTTTTTTCTTTTATACTTTATTCAATTATTTTCGAATTATATTTGTCTCTCGGTCAAGTTAAAGTCATCCGCTATATGAATACGTTGAATTTTGCTAAAATAATGCTCAGTGCTGAATACCATTCTTCAACGCCATCAAGTGCACTATATAGGCCGTTCTGATATGTTTTCTTTTCTTCTTCTTCACGGTTGCTAGAATAGAAAATTTATAATTGTCGCAAAGTAGATAAAACATCAATTTAAAACATATTTAGTATTTTCAATAAAAAAAAATATACTAGCTAAGAGTTAGTTTCACTTAAATAGCAATTAGAATGAAGGTAATTACTTTAAACTATGTAATTTATTTGAGATAAGGAAAGATAGTCAATAAAAGAACATCCTTGTAATGATATATGTTTCAATAATAATAATATATGTTTCAGTATTTATATAACATCTCTAATTAAAAAATAATATTTAACTACAGCTTTTTTCTTAAAAATAAAATTCATTGATCTTTTTTATCTGACAATGAAATAAAATACTAGTGACTAATACTGATAAAAAAAACGTTGCTATACGCCTTTGGAAGCAGATTCATCACTAACAGATTATTACTTTAGAATATTTTGAGAAATTTATGTTTCTAGAAATTTGTATCTTTTATCTTTGTATCTTGTATCTTATCTTAGTAAAAATTGAAGAATTATTTACTTTGTGTTCCATTTAAATAACAATTTAAATATATTTGCTTTATATGAACAATATTATTAAATACGCATTTTATATTATAATTACATTATTCAAGAAATTTTGTTATTAATTTTTTAATCAAATATTCAAAAATACGCGAGAATCAGCAATGCTGACAGCGGACAGGAAAGTACTGTCAAGGGTCGCCCAGCGGGAAACTCGTCGACCCACAAGGAAGCCGCTACACCTGCTGAGCGTTTCAAAAGCCCGAACAGTAAAGGCGTGTTATTTCGATTAAACGGTCCCATTGGGATTTATTACTGAAGATTAATCAGTGACCAAAATCGGATGGAAATAGCTGTATAGGATAGTTCGATTTAGTATACGAATAGAGCATATAAGATTTTGCACTTAAAAATAAATAGTTTATAAATTGAACGAATTATTTTCTTAAAACTGGAACCTTAATTGCAAAAGTTTAGCTTGTGAGATAAATATCAATAAATTGTTTTGTTACTTAAATCAGCATTGTTGAATTCTTATATATTCTATACGTCGATATTGAATAATCGAGGGGATCATAACTCAAATATTATTTTGTTTTGTTTACGAGTTTGTGTTCTTAATATATAGTATTTTATATCAAGATTTTCGAACAACGTATACATCCATATATCGGCGCGCGATAGATTTTTGACTACATAAACAGACTTTTCCTTCGAACTTATGTTATGAAATAGCGTTGGCGAAGAGAAGGAAAAACGCGGATCGGTTTGGGGTCTGGACTTCGAGATACGAAACCGGGAGATTGATCAGCGTCATCCTGTCCGTCTATCCCTGGACTCTTCTCCGGTATTTCTCCTCCCCTTTCACTACCGCGAGATTCTATATTGTCTTTTTGTCCGTTTCGCGTCTCTTTTCTCTGCGCCTCTCTCCTTTTCCTTTCCTTTTCTCTCCTCACAGAATCAGCCATTCGCTATCCGCGCCGGAGAGCTGTCTGCAGATCCGCGCCACCGGTTTTCCAACCTTCCTTGCCCACCCCAAAGACGAACATCCTCCGACTCTCGGCCACATCCACCCCTCGCCGAAGCTTCCTCCGCGTCGTCTGAACGTCCTCTTTTTCTACGCCTGCTTGTTCCGTAGACAAAGATCGCCGCGATAGAAAAAGACGACCGACGGTTGTAGGGGGAGGGAATGAGTGTAGGGGTGAGTAATACCACAGGAGAAAAAAAAGAGAGAGCATCCTCTCGTTGCTTCTTTCATTCTTTTCTTGCAATCAACTTTTTGGATGGGATCACGCGTCTGCACCTTCTCCGTTTCCGCTACCACCGAAAATTATTGTTTCATGCTGCGATATACACGCTGCAATTCATGGATAGTTCAAGAGCTCATAAAATATTCATCCTATAAAGAAAGTATAAAGATGCGATTAAACATGCAAAAAAACTTTTTTATTAATATTCCTTTGGACAGAAGCAAATATATTTGACGTATATTCCGAGTATTATTACGTATTACAGATATGTTTATATTTAGTGCTCACTGTTATATTTGAATAGCAGTTACATCATGCAATTTTCTTTGCGTTTTTCACATTTATACCCGTACAGTAATGAATAATTATCGCACATCGTGCATACTAATAATCTTTGAGATGTCGGGATGCGTATTGATATAGAGAACAACAGAGATGGAGAACGGAGCAAGATATTTCAACCGCAAGAACGAGCGAGCTGACATCAGGAAGAAGGAGAAGCGGGTATGAAGGGCTTGGTTAGAATATGGGGAGATAGTAGACAACGTGCATACGTATACTGAGACGGGTGAGTAAGGCGATGGAGGACAGGAAGGATGATGAGGGGACAGTGGGGTGGGAAGGGGGGGATCGGTTGAAGTAGGAGGGTAAACCTTTCCCGACCCTTAGCAACGCTCTCGCGACGCGCTATCCTGCGGATAACATCAGCGGCTTCAGGGCAGGAAATGAAAATCGCGCCGACACTGTTTAATTTAGATAAAAGCATATGTTACACGACGAATGGCGTCGCGAGATGGTATATCCTTGAAGAGGCCACATTATGTCTTTCCTCAGAAGGAATCTACGCGGGGACGCACGCCGGGCACGGAAACATTCTATTTTCGTGCATTTGTATGCCTTCTGAATGCGTTTTGCACAATTCTTTGAGATGATATGTTAAATTGTGGTATAATATATAACATATATTTTAGCATGTGATAAGTAAAGGTAAAGGATTTATATATGTGTACAAGAAAAATATTTTTGTAAACTTAAAAAAGAATATTATCCTTTCTTTATTATTAGATTATAAGATACTTGCTGTTTGTATTTCATAATTTTCTCTCTTAAATGCATATCGATCTTTACAACTGATATATTGATGCGAAAATTGATCTCGATCATATTGAGATATCGTGGTTGCGGACATTGAAGAAGACGACGGTATTCGGCAAAATGAGTCGAAAACCGTTTTTACTAGGGATTGGAGACTTGGTTTCGCGCAAGAACCACCCGCGGATATGACGTGTTTTTATCGGCAGTACCTCGGCCAGACTCCGAAGAGCCGTCAACTTCAAGGCGGATGCCGAGATTCGTGCGAGCAGATAGAAAAGGCATAGCACTTTTATACTCTGGAGGTTAAAGTTTACGAAGTTATTTTGACTTTCGGGGTTGAATACCTCTGCCCATACCATACTTTGGTGGGAAAAGCAACCCTGTCAGCTTGGTTGACGTCTCCCGTCATAGCCACCCTCACCAAAATGTAGATCTTCCCTCTCATCGTTCCTCTCTTGCCCATCACTTCTTTTCTCTTATCCAATTATTGTTGTTACTTTCGAGTTTACTTTCTTTTAATTAAATTTTCTTATATATCTTATATATACATGTATATTATATTCTTTCTTATATAATCTTATTATAATAGTTTTCTTTAGAAATTGAAGGTAATCGGAAGTGGGATATTATTAATTCTTTAAATAGTTACTTTAATTTTAATATCATTTTAATATCAAATTTTAAATATCATTCTCTGTTTATTATTTTGTATTATTTTCTTATTTAGTCTATCATATTATTTTTTTGTTCTATTTTTTTCTGTTGTCCATTCGGTGTCCCCGGTTTGAGTAAAAAGTTAGCAATCTTATAATAAAACTTTGTTGAATACAAAATCAGTGGCCCGTCGCTCTTCATGGCCAACTTGTACTGTATTTTAATAGAACGAACTTACTACGGTTATACACACCGTCTGTACGATACTAAAAAATTATCATTATTATTATTATTACTATACAAATTCCAATAATCTTTATAATATTCGTTAATATTCCTTTTTGTTAAAATTAAAAAAAGATAAATATCGTCAAATTTGAAGAAACTGGCATTGTCCATGTATATCAATCAAGAATCTTAAAATCTTGGTACAATTATTATGAAAATAATATTACAAGTTACACAGACCTTATTACTCGTTAGAAGACATGTGGTCAACGGGGGACATCCACCGTAATGCTTACAGCATGCCTTCCTTCAGGCGTGTTGCAAGTGTATGTACAAGGGTAGCGCGGGGAGTTGCTTGCGTAACGGATGATATATTATCGGGCGCTGTTTGCACTTTGACAACATCGCGGGGCATAAAAACGCTGACTCATTTAAAGCGGCCCCCGGGATTGTGCGGTGCTTCGGGAGGATCCGCGTGCCGGCCTCCCTCTGCCTCCCTCTGCCTCTCCCTTCGCCCTCGAGCCCTCCTCTTTCTCTCTCTTTTCCGATCCTCCGGTGTTCCAACTACCCGCCCGGCTTCCCTTTTCCGTTCCGGCGCAAACCACCACTACCACCCCAATTGCACCCCCCGACGTTCTCCTTCCCACCACCCTCGCTTTGTCCACCAGCTCCTCGTCCCAGCTTCTACCGCATCTCGGCCCCGCGACTCTCCTGCGGGTCCCACAAACCTACCCAGCATCTCGTGACTCTCTTTTCTTCCGCGCCAACGGCAACCGGACTCATCCTTCGTCCGCTTTCCCGCCTTCGTTCTCTCCCGCCGCCCCGTTTACTCTCACTCCTCTCCCTGCGTTGCCCGCAAACTGCTTCCAGCGTTTCCCATGACCTGCTCTTTCTCTCGCTCTTTTCTTAGAGATTTCTCCTTTCCTCCAGATCCATTGAAGCGTCGACCAACGATCGCTTATAATTGCGATTCTTGGCATAATTTGTATTAAGGCTAATTAATTGCAATGGCTTGTATAATTCAGTTCACTATCATTTTCCTCTTCACCTGTTCGCGACCAGTGGATGTTTATTCTACTATAAGGATTACTATTGGACTTGTAAGTTTTGCGAGATTGTTTCTTTGAGCGAACATTTATATATGTAACATTCATTAGTTTGAAAATTATGTTATAAAAACACATTTAATTTGTGCAATCCAAACTGACTCCTACATACACACATATAAATAAATATATGTATACATATATGTACACACACGCACACATATATAGATCTTACGCTTTTTAGCCTGCGGATTAGGAATCTTACGCAAAAGTTGATAAGTGGGATGAGGTGAAATGTGGGTCGCAAGGCTCCCTCGAGTGGATTCAGTGGGGTATTCAATGGGGTAAATGGGGTATTGCATATTAAATGCGCAGATAGGGGGTTATAACGGTAAAAGGAGGAAGCGCGGAATAGCTCGGGATTTAAGAGGAACGTGTGGAACAATGTGTGTAAGCTTGATGCGGTTATTGATTACGGATCACTGTCATTGACGGCCCGTCATATGGAAACAGTGATCGTTTTTCGTCACGCACACATACTTGCACCCGATACTTGCGCGAGTTTTGAAAATGTCAAAAAATTGTTTCAACTTTGGCCATTTAATAAATTAAAATTATTTTAGCCATTGGTTAGATTTCTATTATACATATTTTTTATGTACAATTTTAATTGTACATCATTGGTAGTTTGTAAAAATTAATATTTACTTAATTCTATCATGTAACATTCTAAATATATTGCCAAATTGTACAAAGAGTTTAACTGTTTCATTAATTTAGACAGAACCGGCTTTCCTTTTAATATAAATATTAAAATGATAATATCTTCCATGTCATAATTGATTGAGATTAGAAGAGAGCAAGAGAGTTCTTTCGTGAATTAAGCTTTCATGAATCAAAAAATGATTATGTATTAGATATCTAAATTTTATTCTTTATTACATATTATAATTTAATTAAAAGATTAATAATTTATTTAATTTCGTTTTTTATATATGTATATAAACGTTATTAATTTATTAAAATAAAATATAGATAATATAATTAGAGTTATATACAAAAAGAAAATTAAATTCAAATTTTGAGGCATATTGTCCTAGTAATTTTTCTAAAAACAATCTTTTATCAAGACCTCTAATTTTAGTTGCTAATTAAAAAAATGTTGATGCCTCAGTTTAAAGAAGAACTGATTTTAAATTGGAGACGGATTATAAAGAGATGTTATATTTAATTAAATATACATCATGATAAGAGAGATAAGTCTGTATCTCGTAATAATTAGTGTAAATCGCAACGGATAGAAAGCCAGGAGGGAATGGACAGAACGGGAGGCTCGACGACGTATGTCCTCAAAAGCCGCGGAGCTTAGCGTTGAGTGATCGCCGCTCAGTCGACCTCGTAACCGGCGCCATATATCATTCAAGATGGCTGGCATCTCACGCTGTTCAGAGAGAGACAAGGGTGACAACCCTCCCGTCTCTGCTTGCTACTTTTGACTGGCTATGTCTACGCCTTCGCTGATAATCGTGTTAAGGAGATATCAACCCTGAAGCGGTGGTTTTTCCCTATCCACTGCAAACTATTAGTGTAAAAAGTTTCAATAAATGTGTGATTGCAATGAAATTGCGCATTAATAATAACATTTCTAATTACTTATTAATTATAGAAATTTTTTATTATTAAGAATATAATGAAATATGTTCAAAAAGTTAAATATTTCAATCAGTACATTAAAACTTTTTGATTATTTTAATCATAAAAAAAGTAAATTAAAATAAAAAAGACTAAAACAAAAAATAAATTAAATAAAGAAAATAAAAATGAACTAAATAATGTTAAGCGTTAAGTTAAATTAATGTTTACTATTATAATATTTTGCTTTTAATTTGTAATGTCATATTAAATATAATTACATTTAAAAAAAATAAGATTTGTTATTAATATGCTCGGTGAAAATTTAATATAAAAGTCCAATATTGTTTCAAAATATATATGTCTACGTCTAGAGTTGTAATTCTGGGATAATGTATTGATTAATTGTTTTGTATAAATAATCAGGGGATTATCAAAAGCTAATTAATTTGCATTTGCGGATTAATTACATGAATAAATTAATTAAATGGCTAGAGAAAATGTGAGATTTAGGTTTATCTATAGATCCGAATTTACATGAACAATGCAATTACATAATAATATGGTATACAATAAGCACAATTTAACATTATTTCTGTATTTGCAGACATACTCTCACTTTGGAAAAGTAACTGATGTGGAAAAATATTTTCCTCGGTTCCATCTACCGTCTATAAATGTGCTTTAAGACGACGCATCTCGCGTCGGTAAACGAAATTCCTCTGCAGCAAACTACCTTACTAACGTTAGGTTCAGTAAATTAATCAAATTTTAGGTTCAAATTTTCCTATTTAGCGTAAATTAACACTATCAATTCTGTCAGTTTTCTCAGATAAGTGTGTTAGCTGTATCAAATAGAAAATACTTATATATCTGAATAGATATTGAATATAGGCTTTCTTATCTCCTCCTTATTTCTTCAAATTATTCGAACACTAAACTCTAATTACTAAATTTATCTAAATAATTATTTAATTTATATAAGTGTTTCTACTCTTACATAAATAATTAGAAATGTATTGAATTTTACCGTGCAATATATTGAATGTATATAAAATAGAAAAAAGTGACATGTCTACAATGTAAAAGTTTTAATGTACTAGCACTTTTAAAAAATAGATGGATACTTTCTATTGCATCACAAAAAATGTATATTATATAAATTAAACTTTCAAGATATAAAAATTGTATTTTAATATACGAGACACGTAAACAAATATAACTCGATATTCACGCTATTTCGAATAAATGTTCCTTAAAGCTATATTCAGTACATATTTTTCAAAGGAACGACTAGCTTTTTATAAAGACAATATAGCTCGTCTATCTATCATACAACGAGCAATATTGGCATGCCCATCGGTTCTAATATTGAAATTGTACTTTTTGCAATATGAGAGTTATTTATGAAACGTAGCAGGCAATATAGGAACACGTAGGGAGGATGTCGGCATGTGATGGTAGCGTTCTGATATGATGTGATGCGATGCGAGGAGGATCGAGCTCGTTGAGATATATAATGCTCGACGTATGAAGCGCAGCGGAAAATAAATTATAAAAGATTGAAAGGCAAAATGAGTGAGTTTTTAATCTTTCATACAATCATATTGTTTTTCGTAGCCTGTCTTCGTATGTTTCTATCGTTATTTGATACATTGCTATTTTTAGAATAATATTAGAAGAGGATATGAAACGTTTTACTTTATATTTACTTTATATTTTCTCTAAATATTTTTTATTGTGCTATAACGGATGCCTGCTACGTGCTGTATTTATTTTATAAATAACTAAACTAACAATAAATTTTTTTCATATTTTAAATGCATAACAATAATATTATTTATGCGATTGATTTTCTACAGTGTCCTTTGACTTTTTTTTGTGAAATTGCAGTAGCAACGTGTAACGTGTACGGTTAGAGCCCACCGAAGCGACAGCTGTTCACCGGTTGGCTGCACTATTCGATTGTCTCGCTCTTGATGATTGATGATCGTTCGGGGTAGCTGCTGCTGTGCCTTGACTCCGCGTCTGTCTTTTCCCTCTTTTCCCTCTAGCTTTTTTCGTTTCCCTAACAATTTCAATGCAACGTACCGGGTCGACATACGATGTTAAAATTTTTCTTTTAAATCGTTAAGAAAAATCATGGAAATGGGGCAACAAGCGTAAAGAAAAGACGGATGATGGAGCATCGAAGAACTTGAACCGAAGAAAAGTTTAGAAATAACCCAACGATCATTTCTCAATATTTAAATTACCGTCCGAGTAAATAGCAATAAATAATAGTACTTGCAATAAATATAGAATGCTGCAAGTATTATTCAATTTTATAAAAAAATAACAAAAATAATAATATAATTAAAAATTGATGAAAGTTGAGCTATTAACTCAACTGAGCTATTAACAAACATGCACTTTCTAATTTTCCAGGAATTCTCATTTTTCCCATTTTCTTGTTTCTCGCGTTTATTGCAATCTCGCGTCATATCGTCGTACATTTGAAATTACAAGCGTATCTCGTCGGTAAAGATCAAAGCGCTGATGAACATCTTTGCATAAAAACAGCCGGTTGCGAAGCTTCGGCCGAAGACATCAGCTACACGGCAGCATCGTATGCGACACGGACGATATCTCTCTTTCGTCCCAACCCCTCTTATTTCTCACCGCCAGGCTGCCTCCCTCCCGCCCTCTCCCCGTCCCACTCCCCTTACCCAGCTACCATCACGACGGTCTGCTACCGTCTCCGTCCATCCCTCGTTCCCCATCGTCGCCCCTGTCTCACCCGACGACTACCGGAGCTCTGCTCTCGTCATTAGGCCAACGAGATTTTATTAAACTGCTCCTCCGCGCGCATAGGCGGCATTTCGCCTCTCTCACCTCCCCTCCTTCACTCTTGCCGGCCCTTTGCCAGTTATTACATGCAAAGTGAAAAAGTTGCCCATAGGGCTGACCATTATTCCATTGCGCTGCTCGCGCGTACAGCCTAGCCTCCTTCCATGTGCGTGCGCGCGGCACTTATACGAGCTACCGCGAGCATTTCTTCATTCTTTTTTGACTTCTCGGAGCCAGCGCGAGTAGCGCGACTAGCATCTCGCATGCCGCATGTTACAAATTAAGTTACATCAATTACAACGCGTGTACTCGACTATTGCAGACTGTGCGCGCCGCCGCCGCGCCGTGCCGCGACCTTCCGCGGGATAATTTCCTGCCAGTCCTTCGCTACAGAAACGCGATATCCGGCTGTCATTTTGCCCGAATGCTCGCGTACAAAGTTCTATTGTCAATCGAATTTGATATCTTGGTTAAAAAAATCTCCATTTTGTCTCACGATATACTATGTATTATCTATGCGAACATCAGTTTTGCGTATAGTTACTGCTCAAATATTACAATTTATCACTTTGTCACATCTCTCACATCAAAATGAAAACAGAAATTTGCCTTGAAAAATGTTTGGGCTGCATATGTCAATGCTATTTGTTTTTAAAATTTTCTAGTGTTCTCAAAATATAATAATTTTCACGTACATCAATTATTAGATACTAAATATATTAGCATCAGAAATCATTTTTTTTAGATTTATTTGACAAATTATTTGTATATTCATTATAAAAATTTATTTTAATTGTAAAGGGTCTATATATACCGAGAATAAAATGATTAAATCTGTTATGAGATATATTATGAATAGAATAGCAATATTTACCGTAGTTTTCCCGTCATCACAAAAATCAAATATGGACAATCGATTTACGAACTGCGCTGCACATCACAAAAACACAAGAAGTTTGACGTGATTTATTTTAATCACTGTTTCATCCGCGAGGATCGTGAAATTCGTCTTATGCCTATTGCGTAAATAGGCCAACTGAAAACGCATTGACATCGCAAGTCACCGGGCTAAGAGAGGGAGCGTCGGAGAGGTGGCGGAAGAAGAGAACGAGCCTGGTGCTGAATGGCGCCCTACCTGGTCCCCGAAGTCATAAATCATTCCCCCGCAATACTACCCCTCGGCGTTTTCCTGCACCATAACATCGCTGATCGGCGAACGGTCAACATCACCTGGAGCGCACCACGAAGAGGACCGTGCCTGCTCTCGCGACGGAATCTCACAGTAAAATTCCACGGAAAAAATCAGGTATATACTTAAAATAATTATTAAAGCTCGATCTCTTCTTTCCATTTGCAAAAGTTGAAAGATATTTTTTGGGACATTTTCATTAAAAACTAAAGTCGAAGTAAAAGATAAAAATTTTATCTCTCGAAACACGTATCCTAATGTACTGTCTTTGTAGACCGCGTTATTAGGATTAACGATGATCACTGATCAAATAACTTTGTGTTTACACATAATTAGCGTCGATATTATTTAAAGATAAAGGTATACTTTTCTGACCTTATAGAAAATAGAGACTGCAGGGAACGCTTGCCTGCCGCCCAACTACCAAACATAAAATTAATAGCCAGTTTTTACTACGCGGTACTAACGGCCGGAACTCTCCTGGTGGGAGGCCATAAATTTCAGCGGCACAGATTCAAAATGATCTCCTTTATTGCACGCAAGCTGAGTTAGTTTCGCTTTGGCCTGCCTCCTGTACAGTCGCACCGCCGCGCCGCGGCCGGTTTACGTCTCGCGCCGTGGAATGCGTGCTTCTTCCTTTTCTCTTTCCCGCTTCACCGCCAACTTTTATTGGCCGAAGCAATTAATTGTATGATCACGTGTTACTTCTATGCGCGATATGGCTCGGCCATATTGACTTTGCCGTGGTACACACCAACCCTGGTGAGTGCTATAATCGTAACAAATTAGTGATTGAAAAACAATAGCGTGTTTGACGCGCACTTTTGTGCATATTTGTAAACATATTGTGATAATGAGTGTTGTGATATAAAATCGGTTGTGAGATAAGATGTAGATTAAATTTTATAAGAAAATTTGTTTATCATGAAACTGAAAAGGTGAATTTATAGACGCATAAAAATTTTTAGTTAAAATTTTGGAAGAATTTTTAAAATAACAGTGAACTTTTTATAAAATTGACATTATTATCTCGTACATTTTGCTTTCAATTATTAAAACTGTGTAATGTAAAATTTACCAGAATGGAATATATATTTGGATATATATTAAGAGTGAATAAATGAATGAAAGGGTGGATCTTTCTCCAGGTTTTTTAAAGCAATGGATTTTAATTCTTTAACTAAAAAAGGAGTGAAATACATAATTGCTGCCATCTGTAGGTGGTCTTTGCAAAATAGTGTCACAGCGTATGCAAAAGATGACGCTGCTGCAGCAATTTGTAATGCTCCTTTCTTCTACAGCAGTCTCAGAGTGAAAGAACAGTTTACAATTAATTATATTGCGCAAAAAATTTAAACTTTTCTCTCTAAATGAGATTAGGTAAATTAATTTGAACACAGGATTAAATTTGCAAACTAAACTATTTTACATTTCGGAGAAGAAAAAGATTCAATATTTATTAGTTTATGCTGCAAATGATTTCTTAGAATCTTTTAAACAATTTTGAAAATTTAAATATATTTAAAATTTCATTGAATGCACTTATACTTTTATAACATAAAAATATTTGAACGTTTTGTTTTTGTTATAATTTTCGGATTTGTAATTCTAAGCAACATGATTGACATTATTAATTTAAGAATAACATTTTTATAGTAATTTTTGTGATAAGATAATAATTTAATAATAAAAATCAAACGTTCACATGCGTTGTATATTTCTTGTTTATACATTTTAATTTTTCATTTTTTATATAATATATGTAAAATAAAATATTATAAAGAATATCTCATAATCAGAACCATCTTCCTATAGATTTTCCATTAAATTTAGGGTGTCACTTATATTGCCTGTTCTGTTTAATGCATTTTTAAAAACTACATTATATCTGCAGGTCAATTAAGATATTTTTATTTTTATCCGGGAGATTTATTTCTCAGATGAATGAATGCTTTCCCTTGTTCCTTCGCAGAGAATTTATCAAAATTTTTATTATACTAATCTTAATACAATGTTATCGGATTTTTCTAATTAATGTTTCACTGCAATGTTTTTAAGCATTATTTTCTGTATAGATAACTGTAGTTTTTCATGTCACTTTAATAAAACAAGTTATTGTTTCTTTTTAATCTATGAAATGATTAAATCTTTAGTTAAACATATTAACCATGTAGTTGTTTTGATATTACGCGATCATTCTTTTGTATACGTATGTAATCTATTTATCAAATTGCAATCTAAGTATGTCGTAGGTTTTTTAAATCTGAAAAACACATTTTTCTTTAGTGTAATTTAATGATAAAAATTAAATGTACATCGCATGTTGATCGTTCATATGTTTTGTTTTTTCACTATTACCATAATACAAAATATGCCGATTGCACAAGAACCATTGTGTCCTATGTATGGTTTTCCCGTTAAATGTTGAGGTCACTTTAAGAAAAGATAAATAATAAAATAATTTATAAGCAAATAGTAATAATATTTCAATATTTAAATGTGAAATGTGTGTGTAGAATACGTTTAAAATGCGCGCATGTTTACTAATAACGAGGTCGCTTTGCAGCGGATAACTACTATAATTTTTGCAGATATGCGATAATAAAGAGAAAAAAATTACTCCCATTTGCGGAATTTACAATGGATACTTGTTTAATTTGTCGTCCTATGCGATATTCATTTCTCGTCTCCACGAGAGTAAGCGTTTTATGCACGGCGCTCCAAATACTGCAGCCATTTTATATAGATTGCAATGTATTGATCGTCTCCGCCAACTGCCGACATTGTACGTAGTATCAGAATGACAGGCTGGCAGATGGAATCGCAACTTCCTCTTCCCTCGCCACCACCTGCCATCACGATCCAACCCCCTTCAATGCTTTGGACTGCCTGCCAACCCCTCGTCTCCGCCTATGCCTATATATATGGATAGGTGGCTTCACAAGTCGCAAACACACAGACATACACATAAACACACACACACACACACAGAGCTCCCTGAAAACATATCTTTTTAATTAAAATGGCGCAACCACGTGTCACTCACGTTATGAGTATTTGGACTATGTCGACTTATCAAGGATTCTCAAAGTCCTTATGCATCTACAAAAACGACTGTTGTAGGATAGATTTTTGTCTGAGTGTCATAAAATAATTAACGTTGATATGTGTATATATATATGTGTATACAATAAGAAGCTGCTATATATATATATATATATATATATATATACTCATATTATTTTAAAGCTATGTTGTTACGTTTAATCTCTAGCAGCTTCTTATTGCCCTATGACGATCTCGTTCTCCTAAAAATCTCTTTCTTGTAGGAGACGCGCGATAGATTACCTCGGTAGAGCTGTGATAACATGTTCACGTTCGCATCCACTTCACTTTGACAAATGATCGCCTTTTGCGGAATCTCTCGCGCCTCCTAAACTACGTTACGATGTTTTATAGTTTAATATTGCTGTCCACAGAAACATTCTTTTTTACTAATTTAAGAAAGGATCTAAAACGACGGCAGAAGAGCACTTTAATGTGTGTCAACAGAAAATAAACATAAAAGCTAATATATTATCTGACTGGATGATGGCTATTATGCGATGTTTGTTGTTTGTTACTAGGTATCACATTAATATGGGGAACACAAAGGAGAATCTGAGAAGAATTGGAGAAGAGATAAAAGAATATAAAAAAGGAAGACGAAAAGCGCAAAAGAAAATAAGAGGATAAAGCAAAACGTTTCTTACTACGTCAAGTATAAGATAGGGTGGTCTTCATCCGCAAAAGTGCCCCACGGGAGCTGCGTCAACGTCTTACAGAAGAAGCAGAACCCCCTTCGTTTCCCGATCCTTTTGGCCTTTCAAGTTACCTCTTCACGGATCTTCACGGATGAGCAAGATCACAACGGCAACGAGTTTTCTGGACGGACGTCACTCAGATTCCGACCTTCTACCATTCTTCTTTCCCGTTATGATTTATGGATTCATTAATGCGACATACAACACTTTCTCGGCGCGGGAAAAAGGAACGTTGATTAACCGTTTTATTTTTGGTGCTGAAGCAAATGTAAGATACGACTATATCGAATTGCTCTATTTATTCTTGGCAAACTGCAAACAAACGAATTTTTTTTATGGATTTTGAGAACATTTTACGCCTAAATTTACGTTAAATATTTTATTTTTAATAAATAATGAAATGTTGATAACTATTGAAATGCAAGGATCTTACTATATTGCATATATACTACTGTATATTGTGGCAGTGCAGTAAAGCGTATCACGAGTTTCGCGCAAGTTTTTATAGCGATCTATAAATGTGGCGGGTTAGAACTTTCGGAGTAATAAAAGCACTAAAAAATTTAAACTTGTAATTAAAAAGATTACCTTATACTTAATTTTTAAATAAATTGTGAAGAACGAGATCGTATAATATTTAATACTCGCAATTGTATAATATTTTTAAGCAAGCTTCCTAAATAAAATTAAATATTATTTCTATCAGTATGCGCGGTTTACCGTAACTGTGACAAAGACATTGTTTTTTTAAGACAGGAGCGAAAAGTACCTAAATTTCAATATAGTGGGCGGCATTGCAGTTCGTTGTTAGAGTCTTTAACCCGCCCACCTCAATTCAGATTCATCTCAATAACATTAGCTTAATCGTTTAAGCTTTTAATTACGCCGGCTTATATTCATCCTACAGAAAATCTACCTGCGTACGATTTACTGAACTTTTTTTTGTAAACATATTAGCAATTCTGAAAACAGTTATAATTTTGGAACCAAAATTATGTTGCATCTGTATATACATAAGTTTTATATATTAAAAATTATATTAGTATACAAAAGCAGATAAGTAAAATTTAAATTTTAAAGAACAAAAGCTAATTATTATATTGAATTTTCTAATTATTCTTACAAATTAAAGTTCAGTTGGGTATCGATGCTATTGAATCGTTCACGTAATAGTCACATGGAGCCATTTGATTTACATAGAATAAAACGCTGCCGATTCTTTTATGACAACTTTAATTTCAGATTCAAATTTGTCGCGAGTTACGAATGCGAATCGGTTGCCGTGCCGAAGAACAGAAAAGGAAATCCACGGACTATCGGCTGGATTATTATTCCAAGCATGCCTCTCGGACGTCCATTGCTTCTGAAACATTCCACGATACGATACATGGTGTCAGTCGAAGACCAACGCTTCTTCGTGAACGTGCAAGTGTGGCGCGATCGGGATACGCTTGCGAACAATAATCTCGCAGAAGGTATTCTCTTTTTAGATAATCCTTTTCAATTCTTAATATTTGTATAGAGACAATTGATTGTATTATATATTCTAACCGAATTAACATATTGCGTTGTTTAAATTTTTATTTGAAGTTTATTTAAAAATATTTATGTAAAATAGTTTATTTTACATAGCACATTATAATTGCGAAGGTATGAGTACTGCACCTACACAAGATATATTTTTTGTAATATAATTAAAATACTGTGTCAGCGCTGTATTTAGAAAACTCACTGTTAAATTTTATCTGTCAATACGTTATCTCTCTGTTGTCGCGCTGGACTAAGCGGTCTTTTATGGCAATGACCCCCAGTGAATTAATCAATAAATACGTAGCTACACTGCGTGAACTATATTACGGTTTGCCTGTAAATGGTGTCTGGGAACGCAGACGCATTGCTCGATGGCCAAATATATTTTTGGTTATTTAGCCTACGTTTAATTATTACTAAAAAAAAAATATGTATATATACGTGAATATTGAAAAATTAATCAAAATTACTGTTCCGAATTACTGTTCTTGCAATTATGTATGGAATAAGTTTCTGTGATGAACAGTGAAAGGTATTATTAATTGACCACTATGTTATGCGCGAATTAAGCCATGCATTTAATGATTAATCTCTGTCCAGGTGTCTAGTCAGTCTCTACGAAGTGTAAGCTGATTGGTTTAACGAAGACCTGCTCAAAGTTCCGAAAATGATCAGGAGGCAGAGATCCTCATGTTCGTGTCAGAGATTCATCCACATTCGCAACTTTATCCGATGATGAGACGTAAGCAAACTTTAGGAAGACATATTGCGTGTGAGTTGAGAATGACAGGTGGAAAGGTGGTTGAATAGTATATGACATGGGGCCGATGTTATGAAGAGACAAATAGTACAGTCGCGATTTATCGAGTTAGATCCGGAATCCTCCTTTGTGTAATTTTAATTCTCTAGCATGTAGCGTGCATTAATTGCTCCTCGTCTCTTTATCTACTTTTGATTTACTTAATATTGTGCTAGAAAGACTTTTAATATATGTGCTGCGCAAGGAGAATTACGAATTGCTTTCAAATAAAGTATATTGGACAACATTGCTCTCTTTCTTCTCCGTTTCATTATTCTCGTTAAATATATTTTTTTTCAACTTTGATCGATCTCAAGTAATTTTTTTTCATTTTCACGTTTATGAACCGTCTTCTATACTTGTATCACAGACATACAAAGTATTTTATACGATTTCTTTATCGCTCGTCGCTTATCTTTCATATTTTGCGCTTCATTATTTTCATCCCTTCATCCCGACGATATTTTTGATGGAAAAGGCGTGCAACGGCTCATCGCTATCTGCTTGATTCTTCTATCTTATCGCGATTCGACTCCTTCGCCGTTTTAAGCATCCCCCTCGCAAGCTGCGTGTCCTTTCTCCTTCTACTTAACTTTTTCTATCCGTTATACATACACACACGGCTAACTCCTCCGTCTCCTTCCGTCGCTAAGCGTCGATGGAGGCACGCTCTACGGCACAACCCTCACCCTCCGACATAGACACGTTCTCTCTCTCTCTTTCTCTCTCTCTCTCTATCCACTCTTCTCGTTTCCCTCTCGTGTCAGCCTCCGCAGCTTCAGGAGCAGAGAGACGATCAATACGTCGCTCTAGAACGGAGAAGGAACGGAAGCTACGTCATTGGGAGACTTTGGTGCTCGTGGGGAGCGGAAAGGGGCCGAGGTAAAGGGACCTTTTCCAGGCGATTCCTCGAGAAGCAGAGGAGAGGAGAGCAGGCCTGGCTCAGACCAGATATGCCCAGCTATGAGCGCGAAAAGATGATGAGACGAAGGGTGGCCCCTAGGTTTTGCATCTCTCTTTCTCTAGCGGGGCGGTTGACAGGGACCCCGGGCCGAGACTGCACGACTCGAACCGAACGTCAACGAGCGCAGGGACGGCTGTGCGATCGGTTCCATCCAACGTTGATAAACTTATCAGGAGGACTGTGCTCATGATTTTTGCCGTTTCGCGTCGATGTGATCTAAGTAACATTTAACGTTTGCCATTCGCTATAGAACTCGTCTGACGATTATCACTCGTACAAATTAATATCGACCGCCATGTCCATGCAAGTCATGCTAAAATAATCCAATAATATTTTTCTCGCAAAAAAAAAATAAATAAAAATTCTTTAAGATATATAAACTAACGTTCTAAGAAATATTTAGATATTACTTATAGAGAGATTTGCACAATATCGATAATTTAACTTAAACACAAAAACGTAATTGTCATAAAGAGGTGATAAATGTATCGTATCTCGTGTATACACTTATGGAATTATCTTTTTCCATTTCATCGATAGTTCTTGATGGTTCAAGATTTATTTAAATTTTCAGTATTCAAGTGTATTCTATGGTATAGAAAGCTTTATCGATTGGCGTGCAAGCGACAGATTATTACGCATATATTTTAAACTGTTTTCGGAAGGTTTGGCTTTTCGGCGAATACGTGCGTATATAAGGTTGTATCTTTCATCAGCTAACAATAATCAATACATCAACTAGCAACTAATATAACAATTCTCTATATGTTGAGGGTTATGAATCAATGTTTAATAGTTTTGTAATATTTCAAGAAAGAAATTTAACTTTTTAAAGTTTTCAATTATATGATTGATGTGCTAAAGTTACTTATGAACTCTGCACATAAAAATAACAAATATGCATATAGAATAAGCACAATGATATATCTTATTCAAGTAAAATGTATCTTATTTGTCCATGACAGCTTGTTAGCTTAATAAAGTTTAATAAGAAGAATGAAATGAGCAATGTATTTTTCTCGGAATATAATGTAAATTTTTACTAAAATAAAACTGTAATTTGTTAGCAAAAATATAAAAGAGATAAAGGAGATAGAAGGGAAGAAAAAAGAGAGTGATCATTATAAAAAAATTTTGATTTTAAAGTAAAATTTGATTACAAAAACAAATACAACTCGACGAATCGTTCTAATATTTAGATTCTCGGTAATAATAGAATTGATAAATGTTGCTAAGAACCGAAATTTCGAGTTGCGGAGGCACCGCGCAAACCTACGGCCCTGTGCTGTGGCATCCCCCGTGCCGGAGTGAGGGTGCGTGCGGTCCAATCATCGCAGAATCCGGAGAAAGCCCCTGGCTTCACCCGGGCAGCCGTGGGAGAGACGCCCCGCAACTCGAGGATTCGCTTGTCGCCGAATATCTTCTGTATCCGAGTCGTAAAGGACAGTCGACGGTATACAGCGTTTCGTTAGAGGGGCGTTGGCCCGTACTTTTGCCCTGTGTGCCCTTGCAAATTTGAAAGAAAACTTGGTTCCATCAGAATTTCGTCATCTTTACACGCCTGACAAACTTGATTGGCACGCGAGGCTCTAGTGACAAACTGAAATCGACCTCGGATGACCTCGAGGATCAATCGAACGTGAAATAATGCCAAACTGCGGAAACTCTTAGTGTTTTTCGAGCGGTTCAAGTGTCTTTCTCCTTCACGCACGAATTTGTACAGTTTGTTAATAACAATTATCTAATACCGCTCCGTCAAGAGCGAACGTGCTAAATGTGTATTAAATGTGCATGAATGTGAGTTCGTCTGCTCAGATTATAGAAATATGTTTTGTATCATTTCACACTGTGTCGTATATTATTCTCAATGTGTATTTATAATTAACGGATTGCGTTGCGATGGTTTAATGTTACACTCCGAAGACAGATATTACTTTTGCGCACGAATATCTCCGAAAATTATATTTTCGCATGATCGTTTTTACTCTAAACTTTTTATTGTATGCAACATACATTTGTTGTAAACAAATATCGTATATGTATGTAACAATCACGTGTATATGTATATACACATAGTTTTATTCGCCTTCTATTTGTATTTCAAGCATGGTTTCTACTCTGGCATGTCTTTTCGCACTTTTAATAATATCTTCTTTCATGAACATTGTCTAATTACAACTTTTTAGTATATTAGCTTTGATGGACAAGTGGTTAGTACCCCGTATATTATTGCATCCATATTTATTATGACGCATATTTATATTTGTACAATTATAATATTGTCAATAGAAAAGTTTTCGTAACAGCAAGAGTAGTTATTATGTAGTTAGACAAATCATTTTACCTATCTTGTATATATTATAAAATTATACCTCAGTTCCTTTTATAAATTACGTTTTCACTTTTAGAACCATGCATATCCTCCACTCTCCTCTTTCCCCCCTGCGTCTCCATATCGAATTCAATGCCAATACATATGAAATAATTGATAAATTATACACGCTATAAATATAAATATTTGGTCTATATTCTTATTATTCAAAGAGGATATTAACCATTGGCCCTCATGTTATTCGTATATAAATACAAAAGCATCAAAACACGACGACACGTGAGTAAAAGTATATACGCAAAATATATACTTGAGTAACAAATACTCAACATCTATATTATATTATTTGGAAAAAATAATATCAAAAAGTTTGAAAAATTTCAACAATTCTGATGTGAATGATGTATAGATGATCATGATACAAAGCACAATGCGCTAAATCAAGTATTAAAATCGAGGAAAGGTAATCGTGTCAGGTAGGCACTATTATAATTCACGACTTCCTTTAACCATACCCCGGATATGCATGCCGGGTCACGTCCTGTTTCAGCGGAGGTTTTCCGGCGTCACGTACGCTGGCGCGGCTAGAGCTAAACTTTTAATCTGCCGCAGCTTTAAATAGTCATGTCCGTTATTTGCGCTTCATATCAAATCTGATTAGTTGAAAATTCTCCTATTCCTACACTTTTTTTTGGCTGTTATGACTAGAAGTTGTTATGTGATTTAAACAAGTAAAATGAGATTATTATTTTAATCACCATATTAATTTTAGAATACAAAAAACCACGATTACGTATATCTAAGCTTATAAAACAAAATTATACAAAATATTTTAGACATAAATATAACTGTGAGATAGCAAGAGTGAATATATTAAATCGAAAATTTTGTTGCAGATTGCTACTATGTGGAAATGACAAGGGAAGGTTGCAAAGAATAGGCACATTCGTGATCTACCCTGTAGATCCGGGCTTTTGTAGAATGTAAATATCAGAAGCTCGACTCTACAGGTATCTTACGGATGACATGCCACGCGACTCTAGATTGCGATGACGCCATACTTGTTTACAAAATGAGTAATGATGACTCTCCGAGAATATGTAGAATAGTTTGAATATCGGTTCTATTAATATGTCAAGAACTATAAGTGTAAAAAATGAGTACATTTATTAAAATTAATAAATTATTATAATTTTTATCAGATTTTTTAATAAAATCCAATTAGATTTAAACATTGTAATAAAATGTATGCGTAAAAATCATATTAAAACTTTAATTCACTTTTGCATGACATGTTACAGTGTCATCTCTCTCTCTTTCTTTCTCTCTTTCTTTCTCTCTCTCAATATTAGAAAGTTATTTTATGTTACAATAGTGTTAACTAATTCTATAAATATTTTTCACAATATTTAATATTTATTTAAGAAAATATAAGAAGAAAGTTTTGATAAAATTTGATAATTGTCTAGAAGTTTTTAATTAACGAAAGCTGATTCTTGATTAATACGTGCTAGATGATCCTTGTTTATTTTGTTTGTATAAAAAACTTATTGTATTATATAACAAACAAAACAAAAGCATCATGTTTACTCATTTTATTCCTTATTTATTTTTTCTACATTAAAAAATTTCCTTATACGTATATTACCTGTATATTACAATCCTAATTTCTACAGTTCTAAAAAAACTTATAATGAATAAAAAGAAGCTTCCATTAAAATAAAAATAAGCAATTTTGTAAAAAAATGTTAATAAAATTTTATTAATTATAATTAGACATCAGATTCTTTATATGCAGATTGGTAAAAAAGAGCAATTATAATAACTAAGATTTCATTATTTATAATATTCAACATATTTATACCTAACATGTGTTGCAGTAGAAATATGATAGATATTATAAATAATCTTAGTTATTAATTGCTTTTTTCCACCAATCTGCATATAAAAAATCCGATGTCTAATTATAATATAATGCATTTATTTACAAAATGCAATCTATATTTAATAGATATATTCAACTTATTTATTTATATATATATTATTTATTACAAAATTTATTTATTTTAAATGTTTAGTAGAAATAAATTGTATTTTAGCAATTGTAATATTATTTGTTTAAATTAGGCGATTATTAATATTAAATTAATTAAATATTATATTAAATTATTATTTATATTTTCACAATGTGTGTGCTTACAGTTTATAATTTTTAAAATAATATTTAATAAAAAAATAAAAAAGAATCTGCATACTTAAATCGACGATTTGCTCTAGCGGAAATTTCAGGTACGATGTTAATGTGTACCTATATGCGATGATACGACAGAAATCTTCTTTTCGACTTTCCTAGTACAGACATCTATATAACTAAATATATGTAAGAGAAATTTAATTTTCGTGGTTTTTAGTTTAAAACAATATATAACATAAAGCCAAAAATATTAATCTAATATGTATATTTTGTTACATGTTTTAAATATAAGATAATTATAAAGCATACCAAGTGTATGATTTTATACGTTCTTTACTTCTTCGTCGTTGTAGCTTCTTCGTTAGATGTCACTAAAGTGTCGGAGAACACAGCAGCAAACGCTAGAGCAAATCATCGATATAATCGTTGTCAATTGGGAGAAATTTCCAAGAGTTTTATGATTTTCAAAAAATTTCTTGTATTTCTTTCGTACCAAAATTATTTTTGTAAATATATATTCTTTGCCACTTTTTTCTGTGTAAAAAATTAATATTATTAAAAAAATAAAAAATTGAAAAGCGCATAAAGCTACACAAATAGATATTTTAATGTTTCATTAAAAGCAAAAGGTTTAGTAATTACATGTAGATACAGAAATTAATAATTTTTCCGAGTAATAAGATTTGTTATTATAAAACAGTAAACTTTCAGTGTTCTGAGTTAATCCGCATGGTTGTTAAATGACGCCAGACTTGTTTATACAATACGTAATGATGATTATTTTTCATAACATCGGCGTCTGAGAATCTGCAGAATAGTGATTATCTATTTTATGTGTATGTCAAGAATTGTGTAAAATAAAAATAATAATTAAAAAATAATATATTATATAATATTATGAGTTATTTTTATTTTATGATGGCATAAAAGATTAAAAGTTATTTTAGTTATTTATCAATTTAATATGCAAATAAATAGATGTTTCTATATGATGTTGTCTCCTCAGCATAATAAAAATATTTTATTTCTGTTATTATAATCTATTATAAAAAAATAATAAACTTTCGATATCTTAATTAACATTACCATGAGAAAAATCAACTAATTCAGTTGTGTCGCGTAAAACTTAAATAAATGTTTAATCTTTTCCAAAGTTGTTTAATAACTTTTCATTATTTCACTTATATTAAAAAATTTAAGATATTAAAATGTTAACACTAGATAATAAATTTATGTAGAGATAGATCATAAACTTATGTAACGCGATATGAATTTGTATCTCCCCTGTGATGTTTTTCTTTAAAAATAACAAAGTTGCTTTATTTATTTATTCATTCAGTTTGCAGGAAGATCTATTTTTTGGGGGCTCTGACCAATATACAGATCTGCAGATTCGCACGAATTCTAAAAAAAAAGAGCGTGCAATAGCACGCGTGTAGATGAAAAGGCTAAAGGCAAGCAGATCTCGATGTATGGGAAGCACGATGTTTGATGGTGTGATAGCATGGTGGTACCTGGGGCGACGTGGTATTATATTATTGATCGTTCCACGAGCTCTGTCCCCATCAGCTGTCGTAATATCCGGCGTTCTCCTGGTACTACCGGGTTGCATGCTAACATAGTTGTCTAAAAAAATCATTCGCGCTAGATTGCATTATAAATACATGCTGCTTTGCTATGTTGCCCGACCTATATCAACTCTGAATCTGTTGTGGAATTTTTTAAAACCCCAGCAGAAAGATTAATAGATAATTATAAGATGATAAAGATCGATGAAGAAAAGAGTTAGTACGCTCTAGCGACTCATTGGTAGGTTAAATTAGTGTGATTTCGTCATTAGCTGTCAACATTCGGAATAATTCATGATATCCATTTATTTTAAATCTTGAGATTAAGGTAAGAAGATTCAGAAAAAAAGATAAAGGCGAAAAAACAATATAGAGAGAGAGGAGTAGAGAAGAAAAGTGATTAAGATACAGAAAGAGAAAGAGAGGAAGAAAAGGAAGGAAGAGAGAGAGAGAGAGAGAGAGAGAGAGAGAGAGAGAGAGAGAGAAAGAGAGAGAGAGAGAGAGATAGGGGGGTGAGGCAGAGGGGGAGGGAGAAGGGGTACAATTTTCCCTTCTTGGACACTTTAAAGTGCCTCTTCCAATATCCTCAGTTATGCTCTACTTCTCATCTCCTTCCGGTTGGTCTACTATTCTGAAGGTAATATCCTGCTATCCTGAAACCTTAACGTGGCTTGAACTCTTAGTGTCGTCGTCCTCCAGTCTCTCAGTGCTCTCCTCTCTCTCCTCTCTCCTCCTCCTCCTCCTCCTCTCTCTCTCTCTCAACTCTGTCCTGGCATCTCTTTGCATCCCTCTTTCTCCTTGAGATCTCGGCTCAAGTCTTCAACGTGTTACTAATACCATGAGGATTAATGTTATGTGCCGGAGCTTACTCTAACTATTAATTTAATTAGGAGAACAATACCTTATACGTTGATACTACTATCAGGTAAAAGAATGTTTTCAATTCTTAAAGTGAGAGAAGGTAATTCTATTTTAATCAATCTCAATCGGAATTAAAGAAGGGTTAAAATTCGGCTAAATAAGCTAGCAAAATCATTGTTTTGACAAATGCGCATTTAAGTTGTTTTATTTGATGTGTAGAATTGTTTTGTCTACTTGCAAAATGCTTAAATAACAACGTCATTAACATTTAATCATTATTTTATATGACATTTATATATATTTTTATCAAATGTTGATTTGATACGCTATCTCTAGCTATCGTTTTAATAATATTAGAATAAATCGAATAATCTTCAATGCGCCGATATTGAATTAAAAGCACAATTTCTACATGAAATAATTATGCACATAAATAATATGATATGATAAAAAATGCATTTATTGAACTTGCACAATCAAGACATTAATATCAATATTAGTTAGTGTGAGAAAAATCAAGTTAAATTACTTTTAAACTTGATATTTTAAATGCGTCTATAGCCCAAAATCAGTATAATTAAAGATTACTACAGCCCGCGATAACATCCAGGCGCAGCTCACCGGTTTGACTGACGATCTTTCAGACGGCTCTGCAGGAGCACGCTATTCGCAAGCGCCGAGTGATATTTATCTCCAAGTAATTAGGAGTTGGGCTGGAATCACGCATGCTCATCTTTCACCATGGCAAACGCCCGTTGCCCTGTTCCATGCATAATGCCGAAGGCAATGATTATTTAGTTTCATCCTATTATCCGTATCGAGAATTTCTATCTGCGAGAAGATCGGAATTTTTCCTTGCATTATACATAACAGCATCGCGAATAAAAATTACCACAAACTTTAGTTAAAAGAATTGTTCGTATATCTTTTACTTATACTAGTATCACGGATAAGGTTTCGTGTGTAACGTTGACCTTGAACATATATATCTCTCTCAAGGAATTCTAATTATTATAACTACCAAACGGAGAAATGGCAACGACATTTTTCCTACGAATATTTAAGAAAGAAGAAAGAGCTTCCATTAACTTTCATTCCTGTCATGGAAATTTACAAAGTACCTGCACGTTCAAATAAATCTTTCTACAACGGGAGCATGATGGCATGCCACTGACTTATTTATGACCGTCTTCTGTTAGACGAAGGGTTGGATAAAGGGTTAAGAGCGAAACAATGCCTAGACCGACAGTGCTTTGATGCGGCCAAATAGCAGGAGAAGTCGAATCGGAAATCGTGACGCGAACTAATTTTCCTATTTTCCGTTATAAATACTTAAGATTTGGAACAAAACAGGTTATATAAATACCTATATAAAGTCCTGCCTTTGTTTTTACGTGTAATAATTATATTTCAACGCATTTTCTTTAATAATAATAATCTATATTGATTATCAAATCTATTATGCGTATATATGATTCTTAATGTACACAAAAATTTTCTAATTTTGCCCAGACACTTTGGACAGCACGCTTGTCTAAAAGACATGTCTAAAAGACAAAGGCCCATTTGCGCGCATTTATATCGATAAAAGTACGTTCAGAATATGGGCCAAAGTCGTAAAGACATCTTTAAAACATCTTTGAGACATACATGTTTAAAAGACATCTGCGTGACGTCTTTTAGACATGCATGCTGTCTGGATGCATTCTGACATTTTAATTTTTTCGTCGATCTTACTCTTTCTTTCTCTCTCTATACAAAGCAATATTCTAAAATCGTCGTTTCTCGATGTAATAGTGTTCAATTAAATATCTAAGAATAATCTCAGTATCATATCCGTCGTTCACGTGAGCGTGATAATGCTCCGTGCAATATTATTCACGCGCTCGGTTCTTGCGGGCGACGATAATGGTAATCGTCCTGTCTCCGTGTCGTCCGCGAAGGCTGGCTGCTCTCGGTCTTCAACGTGATCAGAAGAGCGGGAGCATCCTGGCCCTCCCCTTAGTAGCCTCATACCACTGCCGTATACCCTTAGTAAGGTACCCCTGGCGGCGTGGTGCTAGCCGTGACACGAGCACGTGATTAATGATCGCAACGGAGAGCCATGCAGCGCACTCCTCTCTCCTCTATCTCTCTTTCTCTCTCGTCCTCTCCCTTCGCCGTTCTGTCTCTCTGTTCCCCGTGCCTTTCTCCCTCTCTCTTTCTCTCTTTTCTCCTCTTTTCCGCTTCTTTCTTCGTGACCGTCACTCTCCTGCTCTTCTCTCTTTCAGCAACCCCTGGTGATGCCGGCGGCATTGCTGCCGTTGCCGCCTGCAATCGCCCAAGCACAATACCGGGTCTGCGATTGGACTCTTCTTGGTAACTTTCGTCTTTCTTTCTTTCTTTCTTTCTTCTTTCACCGGTGGGAGCCACGGGCATTACTGATTATTCGACGTTGGGTCTCATGTTACGGCTTAACCTAGTTTCAGTTATTCTAAAAGTTTTCGAGGTAATATAGGCAATCTATGAAAAATCAATTGACCTTCCGTTAATATTCAACAAAAGCGATCAAATAATGGAATATTAGAATAATAGACTTGTCACAAATTTTACGAAAAACGACATGTGAGAGGGTATATATAAAGTATTAAATACTAACTAAAATGCTTATTCAGTTTCTAAATTACTGGTTCTGTTTGGTCATTTCGTAAACTGTAAGTTTAGAATTTATTTCAATTTCGCGTTCTACGTCTATTTCAAATACTACAATATAAAAAAATTCTTCTTTATTTGAAAGAATCGGCCGATTCTCATCTGTATGTTTTCGCGGGTTGCATAAAATAAAGATGTCCACGAAGGAATTTTACAAGAAAATGAGAATATCGTAAGAGTCGACAAAGAAATCAGTCAATCTCTCATCTAGGATGACTTTGAATCTGTCGATGTACTTCCTGCCAATCTATCTCAAGTACGTCTTTATTTTGTAATAGAATGATTCATGTTTTCTATCAAATTCTTGTGTCATTAATAATATCAGAATAAAAAACGAATGCTCCTTATGTTTAAAAAAAAACGGTAAAAATCCCGATTGACATCTTCGACATATAATATGCTCACTGATGCTCACTAAAAAATAATATAAACTGTTGACTTAATCCTTGACTCATTTCATATTTGGCAAAATATTCGTGACTTATTTGCCTTTGCGATTTGCGATATGCATTGAACTAATAATTGACCATTATAATAATCGACTAACGACTAGCGCTATAATAACGCTCATTAATGAAAATTCAAAAGTGACAAGCGCATAAATCTACTTCACAATCAATTTATCCTACAATGCATGATTTAATGGAATATTTATATCAAACCCCTTAGACGATTTTATAGAAAATAAAAGAAATTGTATTAGATTTTTATATATTCTCCGCATAAAATTGAATTTAATTAAAGACCTATTTTAAGTTTAAAAGGTATTCTTAGTACAGATAATGTCTCGATTATTTAAATATTTTTCCAGTTTATATGTACAATTTTAGTTTGCGATTTTTATTCATGTATAGAATCAATCGATGAATCTAGACGGAATCGATCGCGAACGTATGTGTGATTCAGGTTGCAATCGATAATAGTATCCAATTGCATGTATCTCGATGGGGCATCCTGATGTTAACCAACACACAATCAAACCTCGTGCTCCCCGCGGAAATCAGCGGCGCCCGTTGTCAGCTTCGCCGACAGGGAGAGAGTGCGGGTGTGCGGGTGTGCGAGCGGTTCAGTGAAATTTCCGGCGTATTGTCGGCGAGTTCGGTTCAGGGTTGGATGATGCCGAACCACCACCGTCGGTCCCTGCACGGGGCAACGAATAGCGCGGAAAAGGGGGAGATAGCGTATAGTGGTCGCCGGGGCCACAGAATTGGAATGAGAGCGAGTCTAATGGGACGCGGAGGATGGTGACTCGCAGTGATACTGAGACTTCTCAGCAACATGAGTGGCGGATGGAGTAGACTGACTAGGTACGGGGATGTGCTCGGTGAGCCTTATACATATATAGTCGGTCAGGCTACCTCCACTTTTATTCACTCATAAATTATAAAAATATTTATAGGCTCTAAAGTCTATCCACTTCCGAGTCTATCCATTTCGAGGCAATAGATTATTATAATATCTCTCGTTTCTCATATGTACATTTTATTTACGTATGTGATATAATTTTTACAAATCCATTGCCTCGAAATGATTGAAATCAAAAAAATAACTCACCGGCCGATGCGCAACAACGGAGTTATTGTAACTTGTAGCCCTGCGATGATCTGTAACATAGAAATATTTTTACATTAAAGCAGTGCAAGTGTCCAAGAAAATAAATAGGTACTTGAAGTAAATAATTATTATATCGCGCTCGTTAAATTTCTAAAACGTCATTTTAACAGATATATCTGATTTTGAGATGCTAATGCATATTTCCGCGCATTAACTCGCTCGCGTAGTTATTCGCGAAAAATCATGCAAGTAATATTATACGAGCGTGCGAATAAGGAGAGACTCGACGTTCGCGACGTAATGTCTCTTCTCGCATATGTCGGAGATCGAACTCCGAGATTGCGAAATTGCGCCGGAGTGTAACCTCGAACGATATTGTAAGTACGAGTTAATGAGTATCATGTAATGGACGAAATCGCGCTTGAGAAATTGGCGGAATCTGCCATCCGCCACAGGACTGACAGGACAGCAAAATAATAAAGGAATAACAACTACTCACCTCACGGTTGCTCCGCTGTCGCCCGATGCCTCCCAGGCCCCCTCCTCCTCTCCTTGATCCTCCTCCGTTGGTCCATTGTCGCACTCACTCACGACGCGACGACGTTCACGAGCGAAAATGCCGAAAATCGACGATATCGTCACGACGTCACTTACGATCGCGCGACACTGAAAGCACGGCACCCCCGGTATTAATCTCGCGACGCGGCGCGTATACTTAATTACACGACGACGGAAAAATTACGTCGCGGTCGGAGAAACTACGAACAAAACTGTACGATCCGCTTGACACCCATGACGCCGCGCCGTGACTTCCCGTCATCCCGCGCGCAGGTAGACGCGATAAGTGAAGCGAAGGTGGCGGAGAGAATTTCGTAAATCGCGCACGGCCAACTTCACTCGCCAGGAGCAACTGTCGCGAGAACGCGATTACGCGATTACGCGACTTTGATTAACTACATGCAAAAATCGTTAATAGATAATGTCGCTAATTAAACACGTCGCGGCTCGCGGCTTGCGGCGTCACTCAATTCAGGGTCCACTCGTATTCTTTATCCGTGTTCCGAAAACGACGGACGACGGCCACTTCATTCTGAAATCGCGTGACACGACGCGAGCGAGACGCGAATCAAGTTGACGGTTGATGAGAAAAGCGAAATCAATCGTCCGAAAGAATGTAATAGAAATTAAGTCACTATCATCGAATGCGACATACCTCGGCATCCGCATATCCGCGAAGCACACGAATTAAATGAACATTCGCTGTATCACAGTTTTTCGCAAGCTAAACAATCGGAGTAATCGGACCCGGCGATTCGTGTATTTACTCCGCGATCGCCAAATTGTCAAACACGATTAAATATAAGGTTAAACGTACGTTAATAGGGACCATGATCGCTAATTAAACACGTCCGCGGCATCACTCGATTTGGGGTCCATTCGATCCCTTTATCCGTGTTCCGAAAACGACGGACGGACGGACGGACGGTCGCGCACAGCGCGACGCGACGCGACGCGACGCGACGCGAGACGGCGAGACGCGATACGCGATACGCGAATCAAGTTGACGGTTGAGAAAAGCGAAATCCGAAATCAATCGTCCGAAAGAATGTAATATAAATTAAGTCACTATTATCGAATACGACATACCTCGGCATCCGTATCAATTTCGCGAAGCACATATAGTAAATAAACATTCGATATATTAGGGCTGTCGCAAAACACAAAATTGCATGAGCTGCATAAGCATATCATAAAACCGCCGCGCTGGACCAATGAACATCTTATGTAAATCAATATGGCGACTTTGTGCTGATGGCCTCAATTTCGGGAACTTTATCCGTTCCGAGAACGACGGAAACTTTATTCTGAAACTGCGCGACACAACGCGAGACGCGAATCAAGTTGACGGTTGAGATCGATCATCCGAAATAATAAATGTAATCGAATGTGATATACCTCAGTATCCGTACGTATAAAGTCCGCAAAGCACATGTATTAAGGCTGTTTCTACAATTAATCGCATGTCGTAGTTGGATGTCGGGGTCCAATGAGATAATTTCTTTTTCGAAAAAGAATTTTTCTCATTGGATCATCGGTTACGTTCCGAAATTCGACTCCGACATACGACTGATTGTAGAACCGGCCTAAATGAACATTCGATGTATCACAGTTTTCTGTAATCTGAATAATCGGACCTGGGGCGATTCGTATATAATTACTCCGCGATGCGATCCGCGACATCAACGGGCCGTGGGCGCCGCGGTAACATGAACAGTGGGAATAGAGAGGGGTAGGCTTTATATACGCATACCCGGCATACCGAACTAACCGACCGCGCACCGTGTGTACTCACCTTACCCCCACTCTGTCCCCACTAACCATGTTTACCGCGGCGCCTGTGGCCGTTCTGACGTCGTTACTCCCGCGCCCCGCGCTCCCGCTCCCGCTCCAGTATCGCACATATCGCGGAGTAAATACACGAATCGCCGGGTCCGATTGTTTAGCTTGCGAAAAACTGTGATACAGCGAATGTTCATTTAATTCGTGTGCTTCGCGGATATACGGATTGATATATATGGATACCGAGGTGTGTCGCATTCGATAATTCGGACGATTGATTTCGCTTTTCTCAACCGTCAACTTGATTCGCGTCTCGCGTCTCGCGTCTCGCTCGCGTCGTGTCACGCCGTTTTCAGAACACAGATAAAGAATACGAGTGGACCCTGAATCGAGTGACGCCGCAAGCCGCGAACCGCGACGTGTTTAATTAGCGACATTATCTATTAACGATTTTTGCATGTAGTTAATCAAAGTCGTGTAATCGCGTAATCGCGTTCTCGCGACAGTTGCTGCTCCTGGCGAGTGAAGTTGGCCGTGCGCGATTTACGAAATTCTCTCCGCCACCTTCGCTTCACTGGTCGCGTCTACCTGCGCGCGGGAATCGCGGGATGTCACGGCGCGGCGTCATGGGGTCAAGCGGATCGTACAGTTTCGTTCGTAGTTTCTCCGACCGCGACGTAATTTTTCCGTCGTCGTGTAATTAAGTATACGCGCCGCGTCGCGAGATTAATACCGGGAGTGCCGTGCTTTCAGTGTCGCGCGATCGTAAGTGACTCCGTGACGATATCGTCGATTTTCGGCATTTTCGCTCGTGAACGTCGTCGCGTCGTGAGTGAGTGTGACAATGGACCAACGGAGGAGGATCGAGGAGAGGAGGAGGGGGCCTGGGAGGCATCGGGCGACAGCGGAGCAACCGTGAGGTGAGTAGTTGTTATTCCTTTATTATTTTGCTATCCTGTCAGTCCTGTGGCGGATTCCGCCACTCGAACTCCTTTTGAGGTTCCACTCCGGCGCAATTTCGCAATTTCGCAATCTCGGAGTTCGATCTCCGGCATATGCGAGAAGAGACATTACGTCTCTTTTATATTCGCATCTCAAAATCAGATATATCTGTTAAAATGACGTTTTAGAAATTTAACGAGCGCGATATAATAATTATTTACTTCAAGTACCTATTTATTTTCTTGGACACTTGCACTGCTTTAATGTAAAAATATTTCTATGTTACAGATCATCGCAGGGCTACAACTTACAACTCCGCTGTTGCGGCATCGGCCGGTGAGTTACTTTTTTTATTTCAAACGATGTGAATATTTCATCCGATGTGTATATATTCAGATGAGGATATGTATATTTCTAGATATTATCTACTATAGTTCAATTTCAGAATTATAATTTTTCAGAAACTTTGTATATTTTCAAATATATGTATTATATATATTGCAGTAATATTTCTCTGATTAATATCATTTTAAGACCATGCACGCATATGCCGATATACATCACGGACAAATTCTCATTTTCCATTTGTATTAAACATAAATACACTCTATACTTTCGTAAATATAACTTCTTAGAAATGCACTAACAGTTATGCTATTTAATGTCAACGTGTTAAACAAAAATGCCCGTATTATACCATCTTACGTATGCAGCATTCTAGGTCTTATCGTACTCGCTATTCCGCGCCTTCATAGCCGAGTCGTTACATTATTCATGTTTAATATCATCAAGTATTTCATCCCCCTGACTAAAAGCAACCAGCCAGCCACCACCGGTGGCGGCGCTAATATTGCCAGGAGGGATGGACTCTGATGGACGGACAGCAACGATAACACCTTTGCACGGCATGTAAAGGAAGCTTTTTTCAAAGGCGGCCCTCGAAATATATTTAAACCTTTCTTCCTCGGTATGAATTATTCTGGATTTTATCATCGGTTTTTCGCACTCTAGTTTTATTTTAAGCAAATTTAATAAATTATACAACTATCATTCAATTATATTAAACTCGGTTATGTTAAACAGATTTTTAAAATGTCTGTAATAGTGTAAACACGCGATCCTATTTTTAGAATAAAGAAAATATTTAATCTTCAAATGGAAAATGAGAATTTGTCCGTGTTGTATATCGGCATATGCGTGCAACGTCTTAAAATGATATTAATCAGAGAAATATTACTGCAATATATATAATATATATATTTGAAAATATACAAAGTTTCTTAAAGAAAAATTATAATTCTGAAATTGAACTATATATAGTAGATAATATCTAGAAATATACATTTCCTCATCTGAAAAAATATAAAAGTCTAAGACTAACAAAATTTGTACTCCTTTTCAAGATAGAAAAATTTTGAATATCGAATTTAATTTTATTATCGCGATACTCTTATAACTCTTAGTTTTTATATGATAGATATTATCACACTTTCTTTAAAAATTGATAAAGTCGTAAATGATAGAAAGTTTTTCCTCGTTTCGTGCCTTTCCATAAGAAATAAAAATTTTGTAAAGAAAGAGTACTGAAGAGAAATAAGAAATGCATGTTATTGTCAAGAACAAACGTCATAAGAACTGTGGGTATAATATATACACACGGGAACAAGCGAGAGCTTTTAATCCCGGTCGCGTCAAACAAAATGCGGAAATAGAGTCGAGGGGGGTATACGGGCACGTCGGCAACGTGGCACGTCGTCAGCGTCCCGACGCCGACGTCGCGGTCGTCGGGGACAAGTCACCACTGATGCCTGGGGTCACTAGATACCTGGGGCCGCGGCTTCTCGCAACATGAACGACAGGGATGGAGTAGGAGTAATCGTACCCCCCTCGACTCTATTTCCGCATTTTGTTTGACGCGACCGGGATTAAAAGCTCTCGCTTGTTCCCGTGTGTATATATTATACCCACAGTTCTTATGACGTTTGTTCTTGACAATAACATGCATTTCTTATTTCTCTTCAGTACTCTTTCTTTACAAAATTTTTATTTCTTATGGAAAGGCGCGAAACGAGAAAAAGCTTTCTATCACACACACACATTTACGACTTTATCAATTTTTAAAGAAAGTGTGATAATATCTATCATATAAAAACTAAGAGTTATAAGAGTATCGCGATAATAAAATTAAATTCGATATTCAAAATTTTTCTATCTTGAAAAGGAGCACAAATTTTGTTAGTCTTAGACTTTTATATTTTTTCAGATGAGGAAATGTATATTTCTAGATATTATCTACTATATATAGTTCAATTTCAGAATTATAATTTTTCTTTAAGGAACTTTGTACCCCACTTTTATTCACATAAATTATAAAAATATCTGCTAGGCTCTAAAGTCTATCCACTTCCGAGCCTATATCCATTTCGAGGCAATAGATTATATATATTATTATATATATTATTATAATATCTCTCGTTTCTTATATGTATTACATTTTATTTACGTCTGTGATATAATTTTTATAAATCCATTGCCTCGAAATGATTAAAATATAAATAAACTTTTTCCATATAAATAAATATTAAATATCTCTTTACTAGAACGCAAGGATATTTTAAAAAATAATTAATCACATCTGTCAAATAAAATTTTTATAAAACATTGGATATGAATTTTTAAAGGCAATATAATATATGTATATAGATATAATGTAAAAGATATAAAAGGTAAAAAATGCACAGGCAATTAATGCAAATTAATATGCATAAGTATTTTGCTGCTTGAAATCTTCAAGTGTTAAATCATAAGATATAAGATAAGAGGAATATGGGGCGATGGAGGGAGGGAGGGAAGGATCTTCACAATGTGAGGAAGCAATTTGACTTTTAATTTACTATCACTTCGTATTTCACTCAAGTAGTTGCGTTGCAGTAGGTTATTCAAAACAAGGGGTGCAGAAGGCAGAAAAAAATCTGTGTCGGATGACTGTGCTCTTTCGTAAGCGAAGCAGAGTGACTAAGTGTGAATTCAATTAAGGGTTTGTTTTAAGCGTCTATCAGGCTCTGTTTACGGACTCGTTCGTTATCCGGATAACAAGATAAAATTGACAATTTAAGGGGAATCGATCCATGTAACAAGAACCTCCCAATCTAAACTCAGTTGATTATTTGCCCAGAAAGAATTCATTTATAGCACTTGCGTTATTGTATTTTAATGTTAACAGAAAATTCATTTGATTTTTAACGGATAATATTATCTAAATATACTTTTTAAAGAAAGGATGAAGCTAAAGATTACGATTATTATAAATAATAAATTTGGAATTTCGAAATAGAATGATTGTTTTTCTCTAGCAGTCATCGTAAGCACAGAAAATGAAAAATACGAAAATGGTAGGGTATTCGGAAGGAAATTGATCCTCCCTTTGCTTCAATGCCGTCCAATCCCATATATGAGGAACCGTCCAATCCCATATATAACACAGGCTATTCCTGCATGCCGAACGAAATAGTTTGGGGCGGATCTTGGAACCATTCTTAATTGTATCGAGGGGTGCGAAATCCTTATCGAAGAACGACTCGTGAGAATTATACCGTATCGGCTGTTTCCGAAATTCGTCATGGTATAATGCACTATTAATTTCTATAAAAACTATACCTATATATACCTATTAATTTATATGTATATTATTTATATTTAGCTACTATTTTCTATCTTATTTCATGCTTTTCGGAATACACAAGTACACACAAAGAATAATCAATTTTTAACTAGATTTTTAACTCAGCAACTAATATAGCCTAATGATGATATGTGTTTTATGTAGTAAATTCCTCAAAGCTGTTGTGGCAACTGTTAAGTGACCGCTAATATTATTGCCTTAGCCTACTATAAGCATCCCTCTTCAGCGCTAGCCGAATTGGGTATTAACGCCCTTCATGTAATTAATCCCTTAATCCTGTAGACATGTTCTGCGCTTCGCAGACAGGAAAGGAACGACATTTATCTGGTATTTTTATCAAAATAATTTAAAAGAGAAAGAATCTACAATAATATAGATATATTATTGTAGATAGATAGTATAAAGTATTGACTTCTTTTTGTGCGATGTGTGTGTGAACATGTATCTAATTTTAGTCGTTTAATGACTTTTCGCAAAAAAAAGAAATATAGTTTTGCTGATTAGACTTTCTAAATTAATGTTTATCTTCCTGCGAAATTAAATTTCTTCGTCAATCATGCTTGTTAATAAATGATTCAGGGTTACTGAAATCGACTCACGTCGGATAAAAAGGAACGCCGCGTATTTTGTGACGCGCAGAGAATCGCCATTTCGAGGTTCTATTCACAGCTGCTCTTTTTTCGTCTCACTCATCTTAATCTTTTGTGGCAGCCTGTTTGAAATACAACGCATCGACAATACAGTCACGAGTTGCAATTATTCACGCTGAGCTTAAATGAAGTTGTTAAAAAAAATACCTCAATTGACCAATAAGTACATATTACCTGGCATAAAAATTTAATAAGAGAGCAAGAAAGAGAGAGAGAGGAAAAGAGAACGGTGAAGCGTTCCTAATATTCTTCAATTTTACAATAATGTTTTATTTAGTTTTAGTACATTGACTGTAATATATTCATTAATTTTATAAATACATTTCTATAATATGTATTTTATATATTTCTATTCTTTTTATGACTAAATTGCAACAAGAAACCGTAAAGATTAAAAAACGTAGTCTAATATATAATATATTGACTTAAATTACAGCAATATTTAAAAACAGGAGAAAAACAAAATTCGATAGGAAGAGTAATAGTTTTTATAGAAATTAATAGTATAAAATATATATTGCAATTTGTTTATCTAGTAACATAGCAAATATTTAATATTGCTATAGTATGTAATCGGTTTCCATGCACAAATTTTTTTATCACCGTCGCAATTCATAGTTCGCTGTCAACCAGGGTAGGAAACTCATTGCTATTCCGTGAGTAGATCGTGCGGAGCATTATGGTAGTCGCAGTTGGGGCTCTACTAAATTGAAAACAAGATCCATCACGTTTTCACGGAAGCAAAAAGAATTTTAATGAATTATAAGTAGGAAATGGGATAGGAGTAGAAAAATTAGTATTCAATTTATTCGAAATTAAATTACCAAACGTCGTCACTATTCTAAATAATCAAAACGAAACGTTTTAATATTTTTTCGAAATCTAAAGTACAACTGTAATATTAAAACATTTATAAGCAATAAATCTGTATAAATCTAAAGCCATATAAATTTAGCTAATAAAGATATATTTTTAGATTGTGGAATGGGGAACTTTATAAACAGGATTTTTGTATTATTATTTTATTTGAATTAATTGAGATGATTGCAAAATGCATTAGAAATCAGGTTTTAAGAAAAACTAAATTTATAAAATGCATTATTAAATAAATTTAACTTTAAAATAACAATAGCTGGCTTTGTCCATACAATTAATTAATTTCGATAAACTGCGCGTCTGTGAACTAAGAATCTGATCCTACAATTCTGAGAACCCATGTTCGGAGATTCGGATGGAAGAAATTGGTCAGCGTGTGGACTGGAATTAAAATCGTCAGGCGTTCTCGGCGTGGCGCACTGTCGATCCGTTCCGAGGGTTTCCTCGCTCTTAACTTTCGGGTGAACCGATCTAAAGGCAGGGTCCTGCAGGAAAGAGTTCGAGGAGCAGAAGAAAAAGGAGCTGAGGGATACGAAGGACGGGGGGGAAGAGGTGAAGGAGAAGGTGGAGGCGATGGTACTAGGGGACTTGATGAGAAGGGGTGGTAGGAGAGGGTTTCCGAAACAGCTCGCCGCTATCTCGACTGATCCGATCAAGATTAATGAACGTGCGGCTTGCGAGTCGAAGCCTTTGCGCCGCCCAGTCTGTCGTTCTCATTCTCTATTTCTCTTCCCCCTCTCTTCGTCTCTCTTTCTCTCTTTTCCGCTTTTTCTTTTTCTATACAGAGGCAGCGACTAGCGACAGGTACCGTCGACGGCTTCTCGTAATAGTAGCACTTCGTGGTGCTTGTTGTTGGTGCGCAAACTTTAGGTAGCGTTATCACGAGAGAGCTGAAAATACGCCATTTCTTCTAGAAGATAATAAAATAGTCATTGAGATAGATATATATTATATAATGGCTCGATCGACATATATATATCTCATATTTGGACATGGCTCGAATTAAAATGTGTACCTTAGTTCAATGTTTAATGAAATCTGAAATTGTGCCGATAATGATCACGTATTTATGTTTATACGTTAATACTGTTTACATCACTAAGTATCTTAGTAATATTCATGAGGTGTCGTGTAACGAAATTAAAGGCATGAGATATATAACATTGAACTGGGGCTGGCATGGAAGATTATCTGCGGTGGGACGTGATGACAGTAACAGCACACTTTTTCCCTTTATATCCAGCTACTCGGAGGTAGATCACGTCACCGAGGCTAGCCGTAGATAAAAATACATGTCCCTTTCGGGCCGATGGTTTTAATTAATTCTAGAGATGGACGTGGCCGCCCATGTCAGCTTTTGGAGCCTTTCGTTCGATCACTGGCGCGTGTCGTCAGACTGCTACTGTGCTGCGTGTTACGGCAGTCGATTCATTATCTGGTCTCTCGAAATAATTCCCCCGCCCGTCCTCCTTTGCAAATTTATTTTTTTATTCGTTTCCGATCTTCATTCAACGGAAGCGACAATTAATAGCGCGCGAAGATCAAATATTTCCGCGCTACGTCAGTGCGGTGGATTTAAATCCAATTTCGTGTCGGTTCCCTTCGATGACACGGTGGTGCCTGTTATCTTTAGTTACAGGCGAATGTGTATTTGAGATGCGAAACTGTCTTTGGGGGATGTCAGTCAGTCAGCGGAGTAAGCGCCGAGCGGAAAGCGATGCGGCGAGCGCGCGAAAGGGCAAGGGTAGATTGTTGAGGGAGGTGGGAGGCAGAGATGCTTTGTAATTACGGTGGCTGATAAATGGAGTCGTGACTCGTTAATCCCCTCCAATTACATCTGATGGGGACCGTTCACACCAAATCTATCTTACATCAGTTTTGAAATTTCCAAATGCGAACGATAGCAACATAATTTTATCGAACTAAACGCTTGATTTTTGTGTTACGCTTTAAGCAGAAACTTTAAAAGTAACTACGAAAATAATTTTTGCAGTCACATTAGGGGCTTAATCGATATGTGATAAAAACGCTGCCGTTTAACTTTTACAATAACACATTGCTATTGCTGAATGCAAAATGTGTGGTCGCGCTACACGTTAAATGACGATAATAAGAGATATGACACAGCTCGCGCGCGAAATTCTCGTTGTCTGTCGCTGCATTCGCTAAATGAGCAATTCAACGACCACCCAGTTCACGTTCAGCACCGTACAGGTTGTAGATCGGAGCGATTGTGATGCGGATATAGACGAAATGACCAGCATGTATGCATCATTTGTCTTAAGAGCACGGATATGGAACGCGACGCGTAGGTGTAACGACAGGCAGCGAAGAGAAGGTTCGGAAATGCATCGGTTAAGTATTTATATACAGAAAAATGGCAATCTAAATAAAGGAAAAGATTCTTTGATATAAAATCTCGAGAAAAGGAGAAAAATCAGTAATAACAAGCAAAACGTAATTATTAATAAATCTATTGTAAATATTTATATCGTAAATGACTGTTTTGCATGATACCAATCATTTTATCTATGATTGTTATCAAAACAATCATTTATAACTTAAATATTTAACTATTAGCAGCTATATGTCTTGGCCCTTATTGGTTCTTTTTTTTTATTGAACTATCTAAATACTCTAAATAATCGATAAGCAATGTTTGAAAAGATTCTTCTATTTTAAAGATATTTAAAATATACTTACGTAACTTATTACGAAAAGATTATGTATTCTCGATTTATATTTAACGACTGTCTAATTGATGATTTTTATTTTAAGAACTATAAACGCATTTATAAGTGATATAATAGAATGCTGCTCAGATATATATTTTTTTTAATCAAGAAGGACAAGAACATATCAATTTATTATTATAATTTATTGTCATGACATTTACTTTTTCTAAAATTTTTATTATAAGTATAAATACGTTATTGATATTTTATAATTTGCATAATTGTTAATACTTTCTCTCTCTTTCTTTCTCTGTCTCTGCTTTTCTTTCTCAAGTGGAAATTCACTGTTATTATCTTAATACAAACATAACTGCAATTAATTTTGCATTATATCTTGCTCCACTTTGAAACAATAGACTGACCAAAATGTCTACAATAATTTCCAACTAATCCACATCCTAGAGAAGTTAGCGAAGGTGTTTAACATCGATACCTATAGTTTATCTACCCACGGATAGCAAGCAGACAACAGTACATAGATCTTGCAATTAGCGGCTCTTGTGTACTTCCTTCCTTCTACTCGCTTGGAAGCTTGCTATTAATCGTATCGTCTTGCGTTGGATAGAATACATATATTTTAGAATTAAACCATATCGTGTTTCAGATCATGTTTTCGCATCATATATTAAAAATGTTTTTTTTTTTACAAAAATGAAATATTGCGTACATGCCATATGCAGCAGTTAAATGTCATCTAATTATAAGCTGTGTCACACATTAACTATATTACCTTGTAATTAAAACTTTTAGATCAGACTTTTTACATTAATTTGCAGAAAAAAAGAATATATAACAAAATATAACAAAATATACAAATTGTAATATTCAAATCAACTTTACAAAATTTTTAATTTTAGATCTTTTATAAGAAAACTATACATATAAGTATATCCATTGATTTTAATAGACTTACATAAATTAACAGTCGCCTATAAATTAATTAATTTAAAATTATTAAAAAATTAAAAAAAATAGAATATATATAGTATATTTTACTAATATAACTTTCTGCATATTGTATTTACACATGTAAAGTCGTACTTACTTATAAAAGTCAGTAGTCTGCTAACTGGAGGTGTTATAAATTCAAAAGCTGTCAACAATTATTATAAACATTATAACAAACGTTGCAATTTTATCGATTAACCAAAAACATGTATTAAACACATAGACATTAATAAAAATAAAAATAAGAAATTTCTTTAAATATAATTTTGAAAAATTAAAAATATAAAAGTGCTATGTATACATTATAATATTTATAAAGTAAAATTTAATGAAATTATAATTAAATTTAATACGCTTCTTTATCATCATTTTTTTAACCTGTTATAACAATCTAAAAAAATTGATAAAAGATTATTCCCCACAGAAATAAGGAACAATAAAACTGTCTAATTATGACCAATTAGCAAAATTGTGTATGTTTTCCATTATCGTTAGAATTTTGTGAAAATCGGAGCCGATATCATTAAATAAATGGAGTTAAATGTAAGAAGCGATTTTGTGTATAGAGATACTATCTAGTATTATCAGCATTCTTCCAAAATCCCATGACTCCGCGGTGTGTGTTGTATGAGTATAGCGACCTTGGTTCACGCCATAATATGTCTGACTTTGGAACCCGGTTGGTAGCAACATATCTAGGCAGTTGGCCGGGATGTTCGCGGCATGGGCGGAGGCAGAACTGCACAGGCGGCCCCCCATTCGCTTTCCGGGTGCCACCCTTCTTTTCGAGCTGCTGCGAGGTATTCCTTGCCCCGGGCTGCGGCAATCACGCACATGCTCGCGCATGCGCTGCTACGGCAACGTCGCACGCATGGGCGCCCACACGATTATATGGGGACACAGGGGGGGATACAAGAAAACAGTAAATATATACTTATGATATACATTATACAGTATACACCATAATGCCTCCTGTGATACCTGTAAATTACAATAGCGTATCCATTTAGCACATTGCTTATTTTTCTATTAACTCAAGTATATCTGAGTGTGATACGTTCAATTGTTGTCCCACAAGTTATGTTGCCAATATTCCTTAAGTCATCACTATTGCAATTTCAAAGTGTGAAAGTATAATAAACTATATGTATACATAATAATATAAATTAACTGATATTTAAATTATTCATACAACACAATTTTATAATATAGAAATTAAATTTTGCAAAAATAAAAGGTATTTGTGTTTTATATTGATTGGATTATTAATTTGAAATAAATCCTTTGTGTATCTATTAACATGATTATTCTGAATTATCCAGTATAAATAATTATTAATATTTCTGGACTATTTTAATGTTGAATACATGTAGTTTTACACAGCTACTATCACATTTATGACAAAAATATCTGTTATAATGTTGTCAAATTTATTTATTATATTAGTTTTTAACCTGTTTCATGCACAATATTGCTCTCAGTTTTAGTTTAGTTCTTATCGAAGTTAGAATGGAAACGATATATTATACACATACAATTCAATGCGAATGCACCTGAGGAAGAGATAACGTCAAAACTTAAGATAACGAGTGGTGCTAGCTTTAACTGATTAACGGTGTTTTCTGACAGAATAATAAATAGTGCTAAAAGATTATGAAAAATATTAAAGCAAGAAACTGTCGCGTACGAATACGTAAAAAGAAAACTATTGGACGAAAAGAGTTGATGGACAAGGTTAAATAATGTATACGTGGGAATACGATTTGGAAACATAACGTTATTGTAAATTACGAAACATTTATTTATTCATTTATTTACTTGACAGTTGTATAGTTCATCGATCCTTATGATCAATATAAACATAAGCATTGAAGTGTGCCCAATGATGTCCTTATAGTACATGCTATATACAATTAATAGTTATAGCAAAGAGGGTATAATGTCACACTTATAGAACAATCTCGAAACTCATACACTTATTTTTTATGTTCTTTCACTAGTTACACTAATTCGATTCTTTAGAATTAATGTACCTTAACGTTTATAACTCTGTTTCTTATATCTAATAATATTGTTTTGGTATATCGTCACAGCGGTTCTGTGCATTAATTGTTTGATTACTACTCGCTTAATAGTACAATTTCCGATTTATTCACGGTGCAATTGCGTCCTAATTATTATTGGTCATTCCTCGTTCGCTTTCGGTAAAAATATATACTATTCATTTCGAATTATTTACAATGTCCCGTTACGGAAGGATGTGTTCAAGTAGGGTAGTTTTAATTAATATGTATTATTTTTTTTAAGGTGTTTAAAGAGATCTTTTTTGAAATATTTCGTTTCCGGTAATTAAACTACTCCGGATGGATAATAGTTTTTCAGAATGAGTATGAGATAACATATGTATGAAAATTACATGTATTTTTGGTATTACTGAAAATTTGCTGCATTCTAATGTTAATAATAAACACTCTGAAGTCATATCATAATGATTAAAATTTTCACTTGAAAATCCAATTTTCATCTATAATGTACATTAGGTATATAAAACGTTAATACCAACATATAATGCAATAATATATGAAATATGAACATTACTTCGATCATGTTGTAATAAAACTCTCTTTACACTAATATATACATACATAAAATTAGATATATACAATTCACATTTCATCAATTTCCTTTTGGATATTGATATTTATATGAATATATAATAGAGAGATGACTAATATCTCAAATTATAAGTTTTGATAAGGGATATCCAGTTGTGTGCTTGGAAAGACATAAAGAAAGTATTAGAATGGCATTTACAACTTCTTTTACTAGTATAATTTTTTAATTGCAATGAAAAACTACATTATAATTTAAGGGAGTCTGCTTACATTTGATTTTACAGTTTTAGTTGCCAGATGTAGAATTCTAATTTGTCAGATATTTTTATATCATATACATTATGCGTACATGCACAATTTTTATATCATATTATACAGTAGAAATATATATGTTATCACATGAAGTTAGTAGACATGTTTGGATATAATATAGATATTCATGCGTTAAGAGTTTGGGCTATGCCTAAGTGTTTGACGTGCGTAAAAATTATAAATTCAAGAAATAAGTATAATAACAGATTATATAATATTAAATTAAACAATAAAACGATAGTTTTAGAATTTCTGATAATTATAATACATGAATATCTAGATGCATATATTCAAAATATGTAAACACGTTAAATTTTATGCGATAAGAATATATATCATCTACTGTAGATATGTTATTGTTCAATTTGCATATACTAAAACGCTTATTGTTAGTATCAGGAATCTTTGTTCAAATTTCATCATTCATTGGAATTCACAACAATATGAAAAATTTGATGACAACTATAATTTAACAAATGCTAGTAATAATTACAAGATTTGTCATAGCATTATTATTGAAATAATTATTGAATTTAATTTATTCAATTTTCAATAACTAATGTTTGTAAAATAAAAAAATATACAAATTCAGTCATGTATATAACAGAAAATTATAGCAAAAATAAAATTTCTGGTTATTTTGGTATTAGCAGATTTATTATTAATTATGAATTATTAATAATAAATTTATTATTCATTTATTATTAATGACCTGATAATCTGACAATACTTTATTTTTCATCCAGACATTATTTTCGTTTACTACAGAATTATGTTCCTCTCTATTTTTTATGTTTATCTATGACAAATTTTTCAGACTTGGATTTTAGGACTTTACAAATCAAGGAACATTACATATAATAATATTTAAGAAATAGCTAAATAATTTTGGATCTAGCCGTTTACGTCTTAGTTAATGGATTGCAATTATAGACATTTGTCATATTTATAATATGTACGTAAAAGAAAAATAATACTGCCTTTTGAAGATTGTGATATTTTAACTCACAGTTTTGAGACTATTCTCCTTGTCCACGCTGCAATGAGAAAAACTCAAATTACGTTTATCTAATTTGCAATAAATATCCAGTCAAACGATGGAATTATCCACGGAGAGCGGCCGTTAAATGGTGTTGAAAAAGTTATATCGCTGAATATACCTCACGGAATGGATGTTACAGCGCCGTGAGTCCATAGTCGGATTTTATCGCTGATGGCGGCACAGGAGCTGATACTTGCGACAATCCGGGAGGACTGGTAGCCGGGGCGAGAGGACTGATACTTCCGGAACTTATGTGTCCCAACGGTCCTCCCGTCGGACCGTCCATCATTCCACCCACGTGATGATGACTCAGCTGTGCTTGGAGATGAGCCAGAGAATGAGGATGACCTTGAAAGCTCGGATGAACCACGTTAACGGGATGAGGAATACCAGAGCTGACTCCATGAACTTCGTTCATATCATGACCAATATTTGAGTCCAGACTGTTTTCCATACCGCTGGAAGGCGAGTTGTTGTTTTTCCTTTGGCTATTGTTATTACCGGTGCCGGACTTTGTCCGTGTCGCTGAAGTCTTCGCCGGTTTAGCTGCCGTTGGCGGCGCCTGGCCATTCGCATTCTTTCTACGTACGTTCTTCGTGTTCGGTAGCTTATGGTCCTTCTTCCATTTCATACGGCGATTCTGAAACCAGATTTTGATCTGTCGCTCCGACAAGACCAGGGTATGAGCGATCTCGATCCGCCGTCGTCTCGTCAGGTACCTATTGTAGTGAAATTCCTTTTCCAGTTCGAGTATCTGATGCCTCGTGTACGCAGTTCTTTGCCGCTTTGGCTCCATTCCAGGTTGATACGAGCCGTTCGCTGAAAGAAGGAAATAGAAATTCAAATATGTTAGTATTACGAAACTATAAATATATAATAATAAATTATCAGTTCCGGAGATAATACTTTCTTTTTTACTTGAGATATATGTGGCTGTACAAATTGTATTCTAACACATGAATTTCACTTTAATAATAGATTTTTTTTTAAATTTCAAGTTAATTCTTTTCTATCAAAAATTGGATTAGACGTTCTCTTTCAAAAACTTGGACAAATGCTAATATTATTATTTTTTTGATTGCATAAATATGGCATAAAAGCTGACTCTAATTTTTTTGTCTTTTTATTTACAATCTTTCAAATTATATTTGTATGGTTGTTTTCCAAAATTTCGTTAATATAATTTTTAGACCTTAAAAGTGCTAACGTGTAATATATCTGATTGTGAGCGCAGCGCTCATGGAAAGAGCAAATACGTACAGTCGACACTTGCGACTCGCGCTGTTGCTAAACCTAAGCTTTTTACTGTGATAAATCGATGTATTGGTCGATGTCTCTTCCTCTTGTTCTTACAAGACTGTGTTAAGGTCATTATTTCTATCGTCTATTAACCAATTTCTATTGACTATTCTGAAAAGTTAGCGGTCGGTTAGAGTTTAACAGACGTTGGAAATAGTAGCCCTTGATTTGAGAAAACTATGTAATAATGTCGCATTAATACAGTCATATACAGGTGCTAACACGAGAGCATTGACGTTTGTTTGTTAAACGACGGCAAGAGGGTTAAATATCTTAGCAATGAAGTCTTATATTAAAACTGATCTGAAATAAACGTATAAAATTGCCTATATATATGCTTAAAGTTTTTTTTATATAAAACTTTGCAAAAAGCTCTTCATATTTAATTGTTTAGGATACAAAACTATTGGTATCTTAATATTTTTGCTAAAGACAAATTGACATCTAATTCACCAAAAAATTTATTCTTAAACTTGAAATGAAATTTATGTATTTGGATGTTCTTTGCCTCTTTTATATTTATATTGTATAAAATGTTCCGCGGATCTACCCTCCTTCACTCGTTAATTAATTAAGGCATTAAAAAAAAGATATCAATATTTCTGAATAATTCCAATAATTCTGAATCTTTGCATTACAAGCGATTAGTAACGAATAGCTTTCTATATATGAATAAAACTCCGAAAATACAAATAACTAACAAAACATTAATTTTACTAACTTCTAATAAAATTTACTTTAACACAACTTCAACTTTTTTTAATTAACTTATTAATATAGTATTTAATATTAATTTAAAATATCAGTTTTAATAAACCATTTTAGAAAATTATATTTAATATTATTTATATTTAAATAATTATATTTATTACCGGAAATATATATGCACATCGAGAAACAAAAAAATTCTTATAATACTTATTATGTTAATAGCGTTTATATGATGCTTTGTAAAATAGTATCCTGCATATGGCATGAGAAATTTCGCTGCTTAATTTCTGTACAGAACTCATTGTTTTCATCCGAAATTAACTATTCTTATTTTTCTTAATATTCTCATCTCTAACGTTCTTACTGTTAACCTAACAAAGTATTACATATAAATCTTTGAACAATCTTGCTAAGCTATTTATTCCATCATTGTTACGCACATTATTAGTTCTTTCATGACTTTTTCAATAGACGTTTTACATATATTATTTACAAAATCATAGCAACAAGTTTTGCAAAGAAAGGATTAATATAGAATGCTTGCTCAACAAAAATATATTTTCTTAGGTCACTAAAATGTAGTGTAAAGTGCAAAGAAGCATAAAAAACGATTCGCTTAAGTGGCGCCTGACACATACCATGCTATTTCAACAACAAAAGAAGAAGAATTCGTTGTATGATTATTACTTTGTATGATTATTACCATAATTATAAAATATTCTTTACGTTGATGTCTAGAGAGATATTATACAAATAATATTTTTATAGCATATGACCATTCGTCACGTCATGGCCGTTTTGAATAGCATCAAAGTCGGCTGAAGTGACTTTTGTAATCTGATCAATCCATGAGATACGCCAGTTGAGTTGTGAAGGTAGAATACGCGTATGCAAATTTACGAGGATAAAAAGTGTGCCAAGCGTACACGCGCATTGGTCCCGCTGAGCATCTTCTAAAGAAATGCAGGAACGCTAGATTATTCTTTGAGAAACTCAAGGTTAAATAATTTGATAATTACCTCGTCCATTAAGTCTGTTTAGTTTTTCAGGATCTATTTGAAATATGAAATTCGTCATGCCATTGATTAATGCTCGGCATCAGAAATGTCTAAGAAATATTTAAGAACGCGCAAAGGTGAATATATTAATAACCGCGAAATGTCCAAAGTACTTTATAAAATAATCAGATACGATTGAAACGCAACGAACGACTGAACAAGTAGATTGGAAAAAAAATATCCTGCTGTGGCACGTTGATGTTAATATTTGTGAGTCACGCTAGTAGCAATCCGTGGTGGTCTGTTCAGTCCGATAGAGGAAACATGGGAACGAGTTCAGTTTAGAATCCGTGCAGACATTCCATTCCGAGCTGACCGTCGGTCTCGCAGAGGTCCCTTTTAACTCCGACGTCCGGCGACCGTACTTCGACAACCAAAGGGGAGAGATTGCAGTCTCTGACAGCCCGACGGACGAGCATACCAAAGTTCAGAGATTTCAAATATTAAATCGCGCGATTTCTAGCATAACGGAAAGTGTAACTTACAACATCGTACGTTTGACGGAATATTTTTATAACAGTTCATAACAGTTATAAACGATTTCATCATCTCTGTACGAGTCATACTTTTTCGATAATATTGAAGATTGTATTTTTTAGTTTCGCTAGACTGACATGTCCTCTCTCATCTATTCTTTATGCAATAATTGAAATATGTTCTATGTTTGTATTCTTATATGGATTAGAGAAGACATATATCAGTTTAGCAAAATTGAAAAAGTAGTCTTCAATATTATCAAAAAAATTTGATTATATACATTCTATATGTATCTCTTTCTCTTCCTCCTCTGTTAATAAATACTTGTAATTTTATATACAGATCCATATCATTAGCAAATTATTTTCAAAATATTATTTACGACACTTTTCTTATCGAAATAAAAGTTTTATAAAAGGTATTTGTTTTTATCATACATTATAAAGTATCATAAATTTATTAATATAATATTAAATCTTCTTAATACACAATATTAAATGTTTAAAGACTAATATAGGTAAAACAATATCTAAACAATACTTGTTTCCTTAATGAAATTAATTTGCTGTAAAAACGTATTTTTGTTTGTTTTATTATATGGATTTGTATAACGTTAATAAAAGAAATAACAAGTTTTCGTTGCAGACCATTTTATTTGGAAGCATAAATTATAGTTCAGTTTTGCAGTATAAATGGTATGGGATTTTCTTTTCTATTATATCATGTGCAACGGGCTCAATAGAAATATTTGCAAGCTGTAATGACCATGACGTTTTCCGACGTGAAATGAAGTAGAAATTTTTGTGGCAACAAAGCCAGCCTAATTCTGAAAGGATATTACATTGCAAAAACTATACCTTTGAGAATTCTTTATATATCCGCAAAGTAGTTTCTAGCTTAGCGTGACATAAAATACTACAAATTCTGGAGAAACGAACGCGTTACAGATACACTGCTTATAGAGGCATTGCTCTGTAATTTGCGAGACATTAATTAATACACCTGTGTGTTGTGGTTATGCTCAAAACGTCTTTCTATCTTTATGAAGATAGGAAGCACGCGTATATTAGTTCTGGAAGTAGTTGTCTGATTAATTATGAAAGAAGAACTACATTCGCGCTAATTGCCTTAATTACAACAACCAGGAGCGTTATACCATCACCGGCATCTGTTTCAAGTCTCGAGCGCTACGCAACCTTGCACAATGATGAACGTCTATTTAAAACGCGCTAGAATCTCTGTGTCGAATTTCGAAACTTATTTTTGCCTGCCATACTGAATTGTGTGCTGTGGACGTCCCATTATTGTAGTATACGTTCGCTACTGTACGAAAGATGAAGATATATTAGGCGTAACCAAATTCACCTATAAAACGTGGTGCCGCTACACCTCGCAGGTGATCGCAAGGTGTTAGGATAAATTTCAGCCCATAACTCTTCGGAAACCGTTCTAAAGCTCGTCACCTTGTAAACACATAATGTAATGTGTATACCCAGGAAATACAAACAGATACTTTCGGCAGGTCTCTCGCATTCAGAAAAAAAGTTTTCATAGGCGACGCTTTCGTATAAGTATACCTTTAAATCTGTAAATATTTCCGCTGTTTTATTTTCGCTTATTATTCCACTGTTTCTAACAGTATTGATAAATGAGTATATAATAAAGTAAGGAACTAATAAATGCGTTAACTGGTTTTGTTTAAATTTTTGTTTATCGTAGGAAGAATAATAATTCTTGAGAGAGAATTAAAACAAATAAAAACATTAATTTATCGTAATATTATAAATAATATATATAATGGATTTTATGTTTGAGATTATTGAGTGTCTCATATAAGATATAGCAGTGTCGCCAAGAGCCGTCGGATATATTTCTGTAGCGATTAATTGCACTCTTCACGATATAAATCGAAATATCGACAGTATAACGTTTATTAATTGTGGAGTAAGATTGAGATCAGTGTCTTGTTAATTGAATTATGTACGTTTATATATATTTATAAAACAAATGGTAGTTTCGAAAATGGATATAAAAATCTCTTTTTAAAAGTAAGATGATGCAGGGATAAAGATGAAAAATGTGATATTCCGATATAACTAATGGAAATAGAATAAAGTAAAGCAATTGGAGAATAAAGTAAATTTCAATATTACTGTAACAAAGTAGTAGTATAATATTCCGCTATCGGGAGGGCATAACAGAAATAACTGCAGATTTATATGCATAAACTCACCGACGCCTGCAACATGGATTTTTTTCATCCACGGATAAATCGTACGATCTCTGCTTTCATCATCTTCTTCTTCTTCCTCCATCATCCCCGGTGAACCATCCATTTGACTATCTTCTATATCATCCGCATCCGAGCTGTCTTCTACATGGTGTTGTTGTTGCTGTTGCGGCGGCGTCTGTTGTTGACCGCTCTGTATATGTTGAGATTGCTGAGACAACGACTGTTGCGTCTGAAGATCAGGTGAATTGTCTCGGTGCAACTGACCCGAACCGGCTGGACTGCAGGCATTGTTCTCGTGCTGGTGATGCTGAAGGGCATCCGGCTGCTGCACATGATTTTGCATTATAGATGGTGACAGAGGCGTGGAGCCGAGGATAGTTGACGTCGGTACGGATGGTTGTTGTTGCTGTTGTTGTTGCTGTTGACTCTGTATCGACGACGGACACGTGAGCGGTGGTGGTTGAGCTTCCGGCGGCATCGCTAAAGCACCCACCGCGTGATGATGAGAATGTAAACTGGCGTGAACCGCGTGCACTTGGTGATGATGAGGCCCGTAATATCCTGTATATCCTGTGTATCCCCCGTTTAATTGTACCGCGGAGGAAGTCCCGTAAGGAGTCGACGCCGCCTGATGATGATGCTGGTGATAGCCGTACTGCAGCTGAGATTGTGGATGGCTTAAATGATGACCGCCGCTGCCGCTCGTGAAAAAGTCTGCTCCGGTCGAGGGTATATAATTATTTTGACTGTATTCCTCGTTGGGAGGAAACTTAGGATCGACCAACGAGGAAGCGGCTAGATGATGATTTCCAGCTTGTTGTTGATGCTGATGGTGATGGTATCCACCGGCGGCGGATGGAAGGAAGGAATTCATGTTTTTGAATACTTTCTTGGGAAAAACACACGCGCACGATAGTCCAAACGAATTTTAAACGACCGCACTCCTCGATTCTTCTCTCTTATCTCGTTTTTTGGATCAATTCTTCGATCCGGCACACCATTTCGAGTTAATATTCATTCTCACAAGCTCACACTGCACGGCACTGCGCTGTGGTCCATCGTCCACACCTCACCGCCTCTTGCGAAAAGGGGTGACGTTTTCTCGAAAGGAGGAAAAGAGAGAAAGAAGGAGAGGGAGAAAAAGAGAAAAGAAATGGAAAGAGCGGGGCCACAACGGAGCACAGGACTCCCGGTGGACAGCTGCTTATTCTCTCCTCTCCTTCCGCCACTTTCGCGATCCTCCACGACCTCGTTCGCTCCTTCCCGCCCACCGGAGCCCAATTACCATACCACGTGACCACAAAACCGACCAATCGGAGCTGCTCCTAGTCCGCGACCATGATGGATAACCACGGCACGCATGCAACACGTGAGTGGCGCCGCGAGAACCACTGCGGCAGGTGCAGCAACTTCTTGCTTTGCTTCTCTATTTCACGATTGTCATCGGGAATTCCGTAGACACTCCGTAGCTTATTAATTTCTACGCACGTTCCCAAGTCTGACTCCCTAATACACTACGCACTTGTCTTTTTCATAAACTTTCACTTCTTCGTTCACATCGTCAGTTTGATGCGAGTATCAAACTGACTTTCCTGCAAACAATTCTGATAAGTCAAGCATTTTCGTACGAATCATTTTTTTTTTAATAAATGAATATGTTATCTTTGCACTGCACTTCTGTCACTGCTCCGTTTCGAACTGTAAGTGATTTGTACAATAAATATAGAGATCGAGTCAGACGAGAAGTTTCCTCGGAAAGCTCTGAAAGTGAGCTCGTCCCTCGTCGGCAGAAACTCGTCTGGCAACTCTGGTTTGCCTCCAACCTCCAACTCCCTCCAGCTCCGTTCGCGCCGGCTGGTTTTGAGCCGATGCAGAGAGCGGAGTCCCCTCTTTCTCGTCATGCGTCTTCTCTAGAGTTACCCCCCCACTCCGCGGCGGCATGAGACCAACCCCCGCCGCGGAAACAGTGGATCTTGTGTGCCCTTATGGAGCATACTCGAGGGTACCTATAACCGTGGAGTCACTCCTACATATCCCTTTAACCCGCCTCCATGCTTCTGAAATTCATCTTGTACCGGAGTCAATGCTGAGAGAAACGGTGGCAATGAACGTTAATGCTGTTGATATCGAATACTATTGCGAGGGCAATCGTGCTACTAATTCAGAATTACTTGTGATCAGCAGGTGTTACCATAACCGCCCATTACACCTCCATTTACCAATATTATTGAAACCTGAGAGTTAATTGATCCCTATAAGTCTTTTTTCTATTAGATGGATATAATTTTATATCTAAAGTTGCTATTAATAAAATACTTGTCATTAATTGATATCCGTAGAAATAAATTAAGGTATACTTTCTATATCTATGTCAAGTAAAGAATAGATACGTTTATTAATTTTATGTTAATTATTACGAAACAGGGATAATGAGTAAAGTTCGATTGAAAGTGAATGATGTGTTTTATGCTATTGTTAAATCAGCTATCTTTAATTTTATAATTAATTGGCATTCCAGTCTGAAGATGTTACGTAAAGCGAGTTCGAATTGGCTAAATTAATAGTAATAGATCTGCCGTTCGATTACACTCTGCTTATATTAATGCACTAGTGTCTCGGCGTACTCGGTCAAGTACGTCTACTCGCGATCAGCTGCGTGGCATAGAGAATATAAAACGCCGAGTCATTACACAAAGAGCATACTCACTGTGTTTTGCCTTGGTACGACAATACAGCACGGTAAATTTAAGCTACATTGACTGTGCCGTATAAACTATCCAGGAAATAACAGTATATTGCAGAACGGTATTATAGAACAAAGGTATTATAGAACGGTGTGAGTCCAAGATTCGTCTCGTATGAGTTAAATAAATTTTATTTCAAAATTCAATTTTCTTGGAAAAACGTTTCGTTGTTGAAAGTTCTTTAATTAATGTCAGATACGCGCGAAATGTAGAGAAAATGGATACGATTTAGGGTTGAACATTTGAGGAAGGCTGAAAACGCATCGTCCGTTTTTACGAGATCTTCCTTTCTCTCTTGACTTAGTTTTTCGTTTACTCGAATACGCCGCGGCTTATTTCTATTTTTCTTATAGCCACTTCATGTCGCTCCAAGCAGGAGAGCGCAGCTTTGAGTGGAATCTGGAAGAGTCCAGAGGGGTTGAAGGGGCCGCTGAATGACGTGGAGGAGGCTAGAGGGGGTTGTCTCCTCGTTTTGCGACACAACCTCCTCGTCTTTATCACCGACGACGCTCGGGAACTGCTGTCCTTCTCTCTTTCCTCATCCACCGCCATCTTACGCCATCTCTACTTTCGTCGTCTCGCTCCTTTCCTCCGGTTCTACCCCGAGTCTTCTGCTCTTGTCTTCCGGCGAAACACGATCAATCACCTTTCCCAGTCCGCCGGCATGACACCCCCTTTACACCCACGGCTATCCTCGAAGAGGGCCTGCTTCGTCAACGACGAGTCCTTTCGGCTACCGGACGAATGTGTGATCATCCAAGTGACGATTATCGTGAGATCACACACGTGGGTCTGTCATATCGCTTCATGAATTTTGTTGTCTCACAGAGGATTGTCGATGTCTCGACATCCAAAGCGAGTTTATGTTTCTGAGAGGCGAGAGGTTTCTGTATTGACGTCTCAGCGTGTATCGAATATTGTTGATATATTAATGAATTTTTAAACAGTAAATTGATAAATTGGTAATTGAATAAAATATTTGTTTGTTGAAGTTTATTTAATAGATTTAAATATTTTGAAGAGTCAAAATAAATGTTAAAATAACAATGCGCTTTTAAAGTAATTGATCTTAAACTATAACGTGTGGTACCTCTCTATAAAAACCCGCTTTGGCAAGAATTCTTCGTGGATTCAAGATTTAAAGAGTTCAACGGACTTGCATCGTGATAATGATAAATGAGGACGAAACAGTTTACGATTTAATATCAATCTTGGCCAAGGCTGGTGCTTATTATTGCCCATTAGTAAAGTTTTAATAACGCAATACGGTGCTCGGACGGGGGTGGAACCGTTGCGATTTATCATTTTCATCGCTTTATTAACGGCGTTTCAGTTATATTCAACTTGTTGATCGCTTATGAAAGAGGAGCATCGTCTCTGATATTGAAGCTGCGCGAATTTGCGTTTCCGGGATTATTTTTAGTGAGGTCCCAATTGATTAATCGTCTCGACCAAAAGCAGAAAACTGCAGATGGGATATTTTGAGAGAAATTGATATAATTAAAAAAAATTTATGAAAGTTGATGTTGAAGTTTTATCTCCATAGTTATAACAAATAGTTTGCGGAAAATAGGGTACATAATATGCATTGTTGAATAGGTGTTGCTTTATTTCACAAAGTTGTTTCACAAGTCAGCTTTCAAGGTAATCACAATATCTAATCTATTATACTCTTCAGGGAGTTATCGATCGACGATTCGTTTCAAATTCAAACTACATTCAAAATATTTGCGAAGCAATATAATTTTCTACAATAGAATCATGATCGATAGATCTTTTGGGAAAAATCGTGTGCGATGCATCTTACGCACAGCATTTCAAATTTTAAAATTTAGAAAATGTGAATGTTTTTCGCATTCGTTCAAGCTCAAGGTGTTGGCAGCGGATCTGTCCGAGGTGAGAAACATGAGTCTCCAGAGATTCGATTTCGCTGCTGAGTCACGATCTCGAGCTTGCCGACATGAAAAGGGGTCCATGTCCCCTTGGGGACATCCAGTATACATCTGATGCCTTAGATGCCTTCCGAACGTTCTTCAAGACCGCTCCTTTTTACATGTACGCTCGATTAGACAGCATAAAAATATGCACAATTTTCTTTAATATACGAAGAGAGAAATTATAAGCAAAAAGTTTTATATTATAAAAGAAAATTGTGAGAAATAGTCACAACATATTTTGTGGTTGAACTATTAACGTTATAATCTTTTTATCTTTGAAAATACAATGATGAAATTTTTGGATGATTATTTATTTACAAGCCGTATCGAAAAGGTAATTTGTTGAAAGAAAAAATGTTGCCTTTAAAAATATAAAAATATAAAAAGTACCGCGCGCGCGAAGCGACAATAACTTGACGAGCGGCATTGACGCAAAGTCACGTTGATGGCAATGAACATGACATCTTTCATCAGGCAACTGGACGAATACCCCAAGCTCGATGTCTGAAGCAGCGTGTGAGTGAAAGTGTCAGCTGTAAGTCATTTCTTGGCCAACAGTAGCCCCACTTACAGGATGGGAGAAGATGAAGAGTCACTAGAAGCGCAATAATTATCGGCTGGGCATTTCAGTAAAGATGTTAACGCGACCTTCGATCCGTAACCTCGGACAATTACCACCTGACATCGCCGCTTGAAAGCAATTTGCATATACAACGCACTTTTCCAACTTCCTTGAAAAGATAGCGGAAAATAAAAAAGTGTCTGTAGCCGTCGACGCGTGAAGAGGCGCAAAAGTGGCTCGTTATACCTTTGCAATTCGAAGCGTCGTTAGCGCCAATCCCTCTTGACAATCTTGACACTCTTCCTCAAACAAATCCGGGGTCAGCTAACGCGAGGACATGCGTGGTTCGTACAGACGTAGATAAAAGTGTCAAAAAATAAAAGTATTAAAACTAAGCTTCACAGTATGTTTTTAAAAACAATGCATATACATATAATACTTGCAATAGCAAATTTGTTGAATAAGTATTTGCTAACTTTATTGAAAATAACTTACTGAGAAATAACATGCAAATCTATCATCATTATGCTTATAGCAATAATAATTAATGCTACAATATGTAGCTCCTTTACTATGACTTTCTTTCATATATATAGGTATATTGTATGTGTATATACGTATATATGTATAATATACATATATAATTATATAATATGTATAATTATCTATTTTAATAGCTATTTTTAAATTTTACGCTGACCTAAAAATCCAAAGTAAATGTATTCTTAAATGTGTCATACGATATTACAAACGGTGACGGGTGCATATCTTACGTTAGGATTGCCAGCTGTTTTTATTTGCAGCAGCATGGCTTGCTGAAGAGGCAGCATTTACGGGAACATTTACGCGTTCTACGGGATGCTGTTGATTACTGCCTGAAGCAGAAGGAAAGAAGGAGGTAAGGAGGTTAAGGTCGTTTACCACCCATGACCTCGGCAATTACCATTCGACACCCTCCGTCTTCCGTTTCAAAAGCAGTTTGCATACACAAGAATGTTTCGGCATTGTTCGAAAAGGATAGGTCGGGTCTGATCGACAGATGATGACCCAAAATCTGTCTCACCGCTAATTGTCTCCGAACATTGGCTTTTTGCGAGACATTGAGTAGCCTGCTTTGACTGATGTTTTGAATAAAGGACATTTCATATTATTGATTACAGTAACCTTGAAATATAAAGAGAATTCTTAACTATTCTTCTTATAGCAAAAAAAAAGGAATACGAAGAGTCCTAGAACATTATATATTTTTAAATTATATAAGAAATTTTTGCATAAAAACATTTCTATTATTGTTCAATAATAATAGAAATAGTTAAATTAAAAATTTGAAACTAAATTGTATAATATAAAAAATTAAACCATTTAAGCATTTTTAAAACTTTTGATAAATTTTAATATAATTACAACAAAGCTATTTAAACACATAATTTATGCATTACATATAACAAGCGTTATTAAATAATTGTTTGACTATAAATAAACAAATCTGTTATACATATATCTAAAAATAATAAGTGATAAAAGATTATTAAAGTCTACGCAAAATAATGTATATAATTTGTTAACGTATTTTCTCCACATTTTCTTTACAATCAGCTTTATTATTTTATCGTATTGCAAACGAGCAGTCATAACAGATGCCATTGTACATAAACAGTGAATATTGAGAACGAAAACATGAGACCACAAATATTATGTAAGACATAATGTTTTTATTCTCAGCAATACTTACAAAGACAATATCAAAGACATTGATGCAAGCAGTACTAGTGAGAATAAATTTAGTTTACATATGCGAAATTTGTAAATATTAAATAATTTTTTAACTATATATTAAATATTAACTACATAATAAATAAATAAATGTTGAATAAACGATAATATTAAATTGAGCTTGATTTTTTATTTTATCATTTGTTTCTCACTATATTGCTCTATTTTTATTAATGGTCGAGAACTCGAGAACAATTAATCGTAGCGACTTTTAGTTTTTTTTTATAGCCGGCACTTAAAACATTCTTTTTCTTATATTATAAAATTATTGGAATCTCTCAACCGAATCATTATAATGCTATAATCAAACAAAATAACACAAACAAAAATAATTACTTATAATAGTGTATTTAAAGATACCTGTAAGTATAAAAATTAAGAGCATTTACATTAGTTAGAATTATTTCATTTGGATGTTAAAAGGAGCAAAATTAAAAAAATTATATTTGCGATGTAATCATAACTTCGATTTTTCTTTCCAATAAGAAAAGGTCAATAAGTATTTGTACGAAATACAATGCAGCCTCTTTATTTATTTTTTTAGTAAATTTAATTTTATTTATAGATAATATTCATTGCGAACTCCTTTTAAAGTTAGTTTGTGGGTCTCGTTTTTCTAAAAACCAAGAAACAGCACTCTAGAAAAGTGTTGTTGCAGAAGGTAAGTGCAAAGGGATGTCCCGAAGGCACGAAGGTTCAGAGAACGGCAGACGAAGAAAGAGCACACGGCAGCGCGAGGCTGAGATTAATGGATTTGTATTGTCGGCATTTTTTCAAGCGTTTTAGAAACACTTTTGAGACGAGGAGAGCGTCTCATTTTTCAAAATTCCGGCGCGCGTATGGGCCTGAGAGAATTGCAATCGATTCGCCTCACGCTAATGGTTTCGAATTAAACCGTGATCCTCAGGTATAAGTCACATACGTAATCTGTACATAGTCGTGCGTTAGATCGTTTAAAAATAGGTATTGATAATCGTGACGTCAATTTCCTGCATACAGGCAACGCACAATGTTTGCGGACTTACGTAATTCGCGATAGTAATGTTCGACCTTCGTTAGATATTTTGCATTGTACGAAGCAAAATTAGCTTATAGATTTCTTGCACTTCGTGTCCGCACGAAAAGAAGCTTACGTAGTTTAGAAGTCAGGGATTATCCTTTCAAACAAGTCACAAGGGACCGTCTGTCTCAGCTACGTATCAAAAAAGCTCACGAGACGAACGATTTGTGCTATTTAGCAGTAATTTAAAGATTTATGACAAATCACGAAATCTAGACAGGATGGAATAGAATAGCCGCGGTCAGCGTGAAAAGTGGCAAGAAACGTGACAAAGGCGAAATACGATGAAGTTGGCGCCTTGGGACCTTCGATCCTTCTTACGAGAGGCGAAGATAGGAGTTACAGCAGCTGATGAGCCGTAACCGATGGACGCACAATAACCCTCCGCAAGCAGTACCGCTATCTTTCATTCCCCTTTTGATACTCCTATCGACCTTTATCTTACCTCAACTTCGCTTCCCAACTGCATAAGAAAATTCTCAATAACCCGATTGTGCGTCTTGCAATCTTACCATTCTTGATGCAATGTGTCAATCGACATACCGGATCCACATTCTTATATATATTCGATCAATGAACCTTGATATTCAGCGAGTTTGTTACGATGCGCATTATTTTTGTGATGAAGTTCTTTACCGTATTGATTGATACTATCGCACTGCATCTTATACTTATTATTGTCATACAGTGTGTCCAAAGACTATCAAATCCGATCTCAGAAAATAATTCGCAAAATAGCTATTATTTTAATAAGGCATGAAATTATTCAATATTGAAAATTTAAAAAAAATTAATAGATAAATGCTTGAATAACGGTAAAAAGATAGCATTTTGTCTGGCAAATTTTGTTTTAATTTAATTACTTTTAATAAAAAATTACATTAAAACGTAATGTCAAAACATTTGATATTAAAATTTGAATTCTAATAAACATCTGCTTATTAAAACAAACTTGATCGCTTTACATATTTATATATTTTATAATCTGTTTAGGAAGAGATATTCGGTTTAGAATACCATGCTGCGCTAAAGGGTAAAAGCAAATATTCATGCTTTTACCTTGTTTTGAGATATTTTTCTAAAATTTACTCAATGCTTTGTCTTTTTTGCCTGCAAAATCGACCCGCCTCTAAAATTTTTGCATTTCTAAAAAGGCATTCTTCATAAGAAGAAAGGAAGAAAGCATTTCGGACATTAATCAATGCTTTTGACAACAATCAATCATTTTAACTTTGACAACAAAAAATGCCGAACCCTTTATTCGCAGTATGTTGGCTAGCGACTAATGCACAATAATAACTGACTCGTTCTATTTCATTATAGTTTCCTACAATATAATACTATCTCACAATAAGTATTGGAAATTTTACTTTCTTATATGCTTAGTTTTCTTTTCTGAAGAAAAATTAGTAGAATGTCAAAGTCATGTTAAAAGCAAGGTGTGGTCTATATTCAATTGTACATTAGTCTCAAATTTCTTTTTTACCCAGACAGCACGATACCTATTTATGTCCATTTCATGCCCGAAATGGATTGTATGGATATCCTATGGATAATTTGATTTTTCTGGAAACATGTAGTCAAATATACCAATTAGATGAAAAACACATTTAAATATATTAAAAATACAAATCTAGGAAACGTATATTTTTCACATGCGCGTGAAATTTCTCTTATTTTAAAGAAAGAAAAAACAATCTTTAAAATATTAAAAAATTGTGTTGTTAGAATAATGGGTTTGTTATAAGATATTTTATCAGTCTTTTTTACTATATGATATAACAAATTTTTCTTTACAGTGTAACAAAAGTGGTGTTTGGAAGATATAAAATAAACAATTAATTTCTAAAAGGTATGAGAGATGGATATGTGATGCAAGAAAGCACACAAAACTGTTTAATTCAAAAGTTCAATTTCTTGAAATGAATAATTACGATGTTCCATTCACTTTGCTTTATTCAGAGAAAACTTTAATATTTTCCCTGAAAGTTTGATGAGTCTATCGAATGTATGCTCGCCCCCACTTTTCTGCCCTTTTTCGGCGTTCTTTAATCATTCAAAGTGAATCAATCACCTATCTAGAGGCTTGCAATCGCGCCAGTCACTCTCCAGCCGCCGTCACCCAGAAAACTTTGGTGTCCCTCATACCCAAGTTCACTCGCAGACCCGACACCAAATGACGTTATCAAAAGCGAACATTTTCCATCGCTCCTTTTTTTCTTTTCTTCATCCTTCAGGCTATAATGATAAAAAAGAAAAGTATGGGATATAAAAATACATAGAAAAATATTTTTTTCATTATTCGCAACTTATAATAGAATGTAATATTTTTCTTTACCAGAGCAAAAATTTTGGTCCTTGCTTAAAATCATTCATATTTGACGATAATTTATATTTAAACTAACCCAATTAATCTTTAAATTTGTTACTTGCACTTTATACCAAAACCATAGAACAACATTAGACATTTATATCTTGCTTGTTTTTTTGTTACAAAAGATTATTTTGATCCCTGTTAAAAAAAAATCTCAAAAGTACAACAGAATGAGTCATAAAAATTTCCAAAATTGCATAAGTAATATTGACAGCTTTTAAAAAAACTAAAATATATAATAAAAAAAATTAAATCAAATTTTATGTACATAACATTATTTAATTTACATTTGGATCGGAGAAAATCGTATTCCGGACAATATCAAAAGCATTCGCTCAAAAGCATTCGCGCATATATGTGCATATATTCTATTAAAGGACTACACTACGTGAATAAGGGAATTGTACCCCTTTTTTAAATGGATAAAAGAGAGAAGGGGTCATATGCTTTCGTCTCCTTCGACATTTCAGCCCTATAGATCCCATGTTCACGAGGTTTCGCGTTCTCTCTCTCAGTCGATCCCGCTGGAGAGAACCAATCAGCGATCCCTCAAAACCCTCTTGCACCCTGCAGCCCGCAGCCACGCCTGCCAATATAGGGTAGGTACCCTCGTCAGATCGACCCTTATCCTTTTTACCCGCCTTCCTTCTTTTCTCTCCTCTTGCTGGACCTAACTCATTTCGCAAAATGGATTCCGCCTGGTTGTTTCCAGTGATAGACCACCATGTTTGTAACGTAATATTATATAAAATGAGATTTGTAATGCAATAATTATATAAGTTTTATATTATTTACTTTTATTATTTGAATTAAATTATGTTATTTATAATAATTAGAATGTTTGTTTTATATAATATAAAACCAGTTATTGATTTAAAGTAATTTATGTAGTAATCGCTTTAATTTCTATTAATAAATATCTTTGCACTAGTAAAACATACATGCAAATGAAAGCTTTTATTATATATGAAGTAACGTAGCTATGCACGCGTATTACGCTTTTTTCCACTAAATGCGTTTAATTATTTATAGAAAATCCACTATTAATTTATACAACACAATTTTTTTATACGTTTCATGTAAATTAATTAACTCTATTTTTCATTGTTATGCATTTGCAATGCAATGAATAATATTCACTGCAAACATTTGCAATGCACTGATAACATGGAAAGAATGCCACCGATGTAGTTATTGGATGTAATTTTATACAAGATATACCATACGATTTATATCAAATATATATGAAAGTTTGATTGTGATAATTGATACACACATATATACTATACTGCTAGGACTATCTAGATATCCGAATAATGAGACGTCATACAATATTCGTAATCCGTTATTCGAATATTCGAATAAAATTCTATAAAATCCATATATTCGAGAAAGCTATAAAATCGTTTTAAACGTAAGAATAAGAAATTTATGAAAAATAATCAAAACGTTTACTTTTCGGCTTATTAACAATAATTACTGCATAAGTTAGACTGATTTCTGTTTCATTCAATATTCGCGGACGAATTATTCGGACAATTTCGAATATTTGGATTATTCTTTTATTTTTCTTTTTCGCATATCGGGATATTCGAAAACTAAAATAATTCGAGCTATCCGCCTAACACTAATACATACATAATACATACATAACAATATACCTAAAATTATCGCTATGCGATTGATACAAAATTCTAAAATACTTAAGTTTAAACGCTTGAAAGCTGATTGCTCTTAAAACTCTTAATAATAAACTTACTAAATTCTTGCATTTAAAAATACGTATAGCTTAAAAATAATATTGTTCTTTAAAAAATAACGAAAGTTATTTGGTATGTATATTTATTATTCACTCTCAGAGAGTACAAAGTTAAGTTTCGAACCACCACGTAGATAAATGAACGTGACGATAACCGGTGACCATTTCGATGTCTACCGAACAGCCGATGAAGAAGGCAGATGAAACGTACGAGTTATAATAATCCGTGATAGCAACGGTGGCGATGTCGAGGAGCGGAGGAGCGGCTGTGCTGTCACAAAGGCATGCGCCACCCACCTCGACCTGGACGCTCACATCGTTAATCAACTGCAGCGGGACCCCGTAACTTTCGAGGTACCGATCCACAGGTATGGCTTCACCTCGTTCTTCCTCCGATCTCGATATCTCCACCCAAACGCGGTGTTAAATAGCTAAATATGATTCAGGATTAAAGCGCGTTTTATTTCTAATTAAACTTCACTTGTTCGCGATGACAATCGATCAAATTATTCCTGCAAACCGTATTTAATTCTTCACTGAATGAGAATAAACCCCACCGCCGTGCATTATAAAACAACTTTCGTTGTTGCTTGATGTGCAGATATGTGATGATAGCAATGTAACAGACATTACGATGGCAGTCACGATAAACGTGGAGTACGTGAAATGCCGCGTAGGATTAAAGGATTTACAATCTATTATTACGAAGAAAGCCTTCGTAGAAAGCGCAGAAAGAAATGGCCCCAGTTGGCGTACAGTGCTTTTAAGGGGCTAAGAAAAGTACGAAATACGAGGGTTTTCCTTTTCTATGGTGGCACCCTTCTATGATATTCCCGTATAGCGACCCCTCTTCTTCTGCAAAGGGGTGTACAGTGGGATCGAGCAAGATGGAAGCAGATTAGGGGACTGGGATGAGGGGTAGAAGCGAGCCAACCCCACCGCCGCTTAGCCAGCAACCCTCTTTCTTTCCCCCAGAAAGCTTCGAGGTTGGCTCAAGGAACGCGACGTAACAGGAACGAACCGGGAGTGAAAGGGGGAAGGGGAGCAGAGTGCACATCAGAGACGAAGGAGGAACAGGGAGAGAGAATACAAGAGGAGTAAGAGGGAGAAAAGGGGAGAGGGGGAGAGGGAAAGAGAGGAGAGGGAGAGGGAGAAAGAGAGCCATGCCGACGCTGCTGCTAGTCAAACCAAAACTCGGCATGATTAATGATCGGTGAGAGGCAGAGCGCTGCTTCAAACAACAAACTTTTCCCAAGGAACGTTGGAGAATACAAGAAAAAATATATAAGAAAGAGGGAACTCTCTTTCTTCGCATCCACCCTTCAGACCGGCTAATACCCTCCTAGACCTCCGTCTCGCTCTCGTCTTCCCGTTTTCTCGCTTCTTTTCTGCAATCGCATCCTTTGCTCTTCTCTCTCTTACTTTGCTCTCCGTAGCTCTGACAGCCTTTCATTTCTTTCCTCTTTTCTTTATTTCTTTCCTTTCCATCTAGATCTCTGTCCTTGTCTCCTCCGTTTCTCGTCCTCATCTCTTCTGCTGGCAACTCTCGAGAAATGGTCACCAGCGACTCCACGTCTCCTTCCTTCTATTCGTATCTCCGCTATTACGCGGCTCTGTGCGAATAGTCGAGATAATGCCGGGTGATCTGGCTACCGTAGAATCACGTAGAGCCGTATAACGCGCTTGCCACACACATGCTCGTTCAATATGGGCACAAAGGAATAATATCAAGAAAATTTTTCCGTTGAGGTCATCGCAAATTTTCTTTTATTTTCCAACATATAAAGGGCATTCCAACATCGGCATTATTATTCCGCATATTCTTGTACTCGGAACAATATGGTAGTTGGCCGTTTCGAACACTCTTGTATAAGATTGCATCAAATCTGTAACACCTCACATCAACGCTACGATATCATGTTTATAGTGAGTCTTATTGCCGAGTCTGATAATATCAGACTTGCCAAGATTAGAAACGAAATTCATTATTCGATTGGGCATAATGGTATATAGATAGATATTAATAACACTAGTTATATTCGAGCTCCGTGGTGAAAAGTCGCAAATGCCGCACAGCGAAACTGGACAGCCAAAGCTGGCAATGCTGGCAATGTGCGTGGATAGCCATTCAACCGTGGTTCAGGGCAACCTGGACTGTTGCATGACCAGCGGTCTGCCCGAGTCTAGACTTGGGCGCGAATATGCTTGGTCATCGGCGGCTGGACGAGGGAGTTCAGCGCCTAACAGTAACTTTCTCTCTCTTTCGTCCGTATCGACGTAACAGTACCTCCTTCTCATTTCTTCCTCTCTTCTTCCGTATTTACGTGCCTAGTATCACGTGCGTATAACCGTCACGGCGACGGAATAATAGCACTTATTAGCCCGCTACTATTTGCTGCTGATTCACTTGATGAGCGGCATCCTCAGTCGACACGTCTTATTGTGATACCAATCATTTGCCTTTCCGCGGCGGCTAAGATGCAAGGCAAAGCCTCAACAATAATTCTTTATTTCTTTTTGGCTTCTTCTCGGTTATTCCCCTGCGACTTGCGTTTATAAACAAATAGCTCAGAGTGGCGATAAACACGCTTATGTATCTCTGGGTGGTCCAATTCTTTCTTACTTATCTTCTACTTATAAATAAAACCTTGCGTTCATTTACACTTATTTACATTAAGACGAAGAAAGTATATTTAAATGGCGAAAGAGAAAGACAGATTGGAATTTATTCGAATTATATCAAACTGATTGGTCACTAGCTAGTAAGAAATAACGCTATATAACTTGGCTATTTGCACACTATTCATTTGATGATGTTCATTCTTGCACAGTACTGATAGCAATGTCGATCTGAGCAAAGTAAGAAGCTTCTTATTCCACTACTCATAGTAGTGGTTCTCTGTGGAGACGTAGAGAAGAAGCCGACTATAAAGCGCGCGCTGCACGATGACTAAGGGCAGGCACCGTAAGTCACTCACAAATTGAATTAAACGCAACTCTAAAACCGTGACACGGCGCAAACAATCAGTGTCTATTCATTGTCGGTAGTCGGAAAAGCTAAATCACTGTCTCACACGAAAATTGAGGATTACGATTTACGCAATTTACCATACTTGATAACACTCATCATCTCGAACGTTTCGATATATATCTTTCGTTTATTAATTAGTGAGCGTACTGTTTGTATTGAGCAGCTAATCATCGCTTTAATCTTTTTACTAGCTCACTAAGTATATTTTTTTAATTGTGCCAGCACCGCAATATAGTGAATAAAAGCATGTTATCTTGAAAAAAAAGAAAAAAAAAACAATACTGCATTAAGGATGTTCATCGGTTCTTATACTAGAGAAAATCAAAATTCTATAGATTTTTTTGAAACTGTGAACGTTAATTTAGGTGTACAAAAATTTAGTAAAAGTTGAAACTTTGAGGCTCAGTATCTCGATTTTTATACCGCAAGAGGTACTGAAATTAATACCACGCATAAAGCACACCTAAATTAACGTATATTCATAATTTTAAGAAAAATCTATAGAAAATCGATTTTCTCTAGTATAAGGATCGGTGAACGTCCTTAATTGCAATTTTTAAAGACAAAGAAAGATATGATCATATCAATTGCGAATATTTGGAGCACCATGACAAATAAGATATATTTTTAATGAGCCTGACAATAATCATATATTAGTATATCTTAAAAACATTCTTAAATATTGCTTTTATTCTTTCTCTCATTACGCATGCGATACAACATACACGTACACACATATATGCTCATACGTACGCACAATGCTGTACGGATTGTTTTTTTGTCCAACCGGATGTTTCAATATTGGTAACAGCGTATATTGCCGATCTACTCTTTATTTTCGATCGATGATGTATTAGACGACGTATAATGTTTTAGTACACCTACAATGCTCGGCAGACGGGGCGATCCATCGTCAATGAACATTGGGATTACACGGTTAAATGAGATTCTAGCGGCGGAATCAAAGAGGCAGCAGGTGGTCAGGGCCACAGCCATCTTTTCTCGCGGGTTATGCTTTACTGTCTGATACCGTCTGTGTTCTTCAGGTTACTATACGTTCTTCCGCCATATTGCTAAAGAATCATCCTGAGAACTCAAAAAATAAACTATTTTATTAAAAATTACGTAGAAAATGTGACTTTTATAATAACAAGCCTTTGAGATTGACAGGTATTTATAGGGTATAAAGAGTTTAATTTAAAAACTATTGTATGTATATATATATATATATATATATATATAAATTAGTTTTTAAAATTATATATATCTTATATTAAAGTGAAAATTCTGTATATACATACGTATATATATGGCAATAAAAAATATTAAATATGTAAAATTTTGAAATAAAAAATACATTATATAAATTATATAAATAATTTGCAAAATAATATAATATATTCGCGAGAAACTTCAAGCAGCGAGTAATCTTGTATATCGGCTTAATGAAATCGGAAATACAATTTGACAGATGATATACACAGAAGATATAACCGAGGTATTCGATTAACTAGTTATGTTAAAAGATAATTAATAAAATCCGGGAGCGCATACATATGGAAAAGAAAAATCTTGAGCACAAGTTGGAAGTTTATCACAGCGCCAGACAAATTAATAGATAAAGTACGTGCATAAACCGATTATGAAGAAAGTGCATCCGTGCCTGAAGAAAAAGGACATTGCAGGACAGACCACGTAGACAGCCTCTCTTCCAAGGGGCGAGCGAGTCATCATTAATATTATACTGCAGCGGCGCTCATCGCGGGCGTCAGATCTATGCCGACCTCTTTCTGTCCGCGTCCGATACAAGATGCACGACTGGACCGAAGGCCAGAGGCATCAAAGGCTGCCTTCCTCTTCTCCGTCTACCAGAGTAGACCTATGCCACGGCGCGTCTTATCGACCACAGATTCGTTATACCTTCTAGATCACAATTTTAAATTGATGGACGTGCCAACCTCACAATTTTGTAATATCGGGTTCAAATAACTGCCACTCAAACGTATACCATTCGTGATTTCACGATGCAGGGGTATCTCGAATTTATTATTTACCATGTCGTCAATAATTCTCCCTTGTGGAACGAGTTCTTGTACCTTGTATTAATCTGACAGCTTCGACGAGAGTCATGAACAAGATTATAGCAAAATCGGTGATACGGAATATTAATATGGAACAGTCGGCGTATTCACTTGGACGATCTGACCGTTTGTAATTTCGCGCGTGAATATTAAATTGAATGACGGTTAATATGAAATGGATCGAACGTGCCTATGCATACCTAATATCTTTTTTTCATTTCCTGAGATACAGCGATGTTTGAAGCACCGTCAAAGACCCCCTCGTGATTGAAGAGATCTCATCAGTCATAGAGACATGAATTCGTCCGGGCGAATACCCCCGTTTGCATTGTTTGTGCAAAGGACTCGTTTAGTTTAACCCCTTCCACATCTCTCCATTCTGATTCCGTTAAAACCCGACTTGAAGATACTTAAGTACATCTGACATCTACTATGTGTCCATGTCACCCTTTCGGTGTCAAGATTCCGAGAGTTCTAGGATTAGAACATTAACTTACAATTAGTGTATTAAAGAAAGGAATATTGAGTAAAACAATGCAATTGCTAAGGAGTATAAATATTTTTTGATTATATCAAAGAGAAAACGCATTCGATCTATTGCTAATACAAGTTAAAGGTTCTTATTTTTATACATCGCACAATCCCGGCAGCTAATGAATGCCTCATGTCAAGCTGGAATGTTAATCGGCTAGAATTCATCAATCACTACTTCGAAGAAAATATGGAACGATGTAATTTACGAAAACTAATCAGATAACCGCGCGTTAGAAGCCGAGGAGGGATAGATATAACTCATAATTGACATAATTAGCATATTGCAAAAAGCGACGAAGATATTGTTTTCTCTGGCGTTTTCTTGTTCTTATTCGTGTAATCGATAGCTCTGGCTTCCTCCAGCTGATGAAATTGGTAATTACTCCCGACGATATATATCTGACGTTTTGAGCGAACGCGAAAACGGTTCCTGCACTCGCGTTATCTTAATCAGTATATCGCCTGGAAACGATTATCTCGTCGTCGTAAATTGAATATTACGTATGCGCGGAGAACAGTGCGGGCTTTCTCTCGTACGAAATAAAAACTAATCGTTTTTTTACACGAAACGAGATAAGAACAGATCATACCAGATATATTTTCACTTTCCCGACCGATCAACCCTTTTCCCTCCGTTTACTGTCCGATCAATCGAGGGACGTCGCTTAAAGTGGTACGGAATCTATGGAATCGGGTCAATAGTTTCGTAAGCCGCGGCTTGCTGCCGCGTGACGGAGATATACGGACAATGTGCTGTGAGAAAAGTGGCAAAGCTCACATTGCCGCAGTTTTCTCGCGGTGCTCCCAGCCGCAGCCGCAGCCACCGTCGCCGTCGCCGTCGCCGTCGCCGCCGCTGCCGCTGCCGCCGTCGGCGAACGATCAGGCAGGCAGGCAGGCAAGGCAGGCAAGCAGGCAGGCAGGCTGGCTGGCTGGCGGTCTGCGCACCCTCTCCCTCCGTGTCACACAAAATCATTAATCTTGCTATGTTTTCTCGCACATTCGAATGTGGATTTAGACTCGAGACGAGACTCCGCGTGAGATCCCTAGAAACGTACGTAAACGCGTCCAACCGTATCTACGCCGTGCAGCCGTTTGTCTCCATCCGAATCCGGCACTCCGCTACTCGAACCAGAATGGCGAGTCCGGTGACGTGAATGTCCGGCGAACATCGCGATCCGATGTTCGTGGCGATAACTCCCGGTGCAGGGTATGCCTCACATAGTTAAGTATACTGATACCGATGCTTCCTGCACCGGGAAGAATATGTAAGCGTGATTGGATCTTTCACATCAACTCCACGTACATCACGTTATTAGTAAATCCGAAGTAGAAGTTATCAAAACAATAGAATAATAGAATATTTCTATTGTTTAATAGAATATTTCTTAGTTGTGTAAATGATTTGTTACATACAATTGAATTCGTTGAACATGATGAAATTTTAATAGTTACTATTATTTTGTTGTATTATAATTGAGTTATTATCTTCTGTTCGTTGAATTACGAAGTAATTCGAAAATGATATTTTTATATAAATACATACGCACAAGCCACTTGATTAAATATTAATTTATAATCAAGCAGTTAATAAAATAATTGATTGCGATAAGCTGTGAAAATATCTATGATAAATCACAATTCAATTATCTTATATTATTAACATAATTACTTTATATCATAATATAACTATGCATATGTTTAATAATTGACACATTTAAATTAAATTACATATTAAAAAGTATTCTATATCAATAAATTATTTAATGTATGTATGTAATTTAAGTAACAAGAAACTCGTTTCGTAGAAAGTCAATTATGATTTTACAATTAATCTTAATATATGGATTTTCTGTGCATTTTGCATACTTTTGTGTGTCTTTGAATCCTTTTACAAACGATCTTTACATATCTTATATATTATTTATGTCTTTTTATCTCCTTTTCTTAAATAAACACACGTACACAGATATTAAAATAAAAAATTGAACATAATAACATATTTTAAAATAAAACTATACATACAGATGCATGATATTTTTATAACATTAGTTGTTTTATAGCATTTAATCATTTTGTTGACTAATTATTTAAATTTACCTGTTTAGTAAAATTTTAATTAATCAATTTCTAGATATATCTTTCTATATACGAAGGATTTCGAGTTTTGTTTGAATTATGAATATCTTTTTGTATTTTTATTGTGGAAGTTATTGAAAAAACTAAAAACATTAGTTTTAGTTTTAAAAAAGTATATATACTATTTACTATTGCAAGAACTTAAGGATCTCTATGACACTTGGAGAAATTTTATTTAATGCATACTTGCCGAGAACTATCAGTTGGGAATCGCTGATTTACGTGAGGCGGTAGCGTTTTTCCTCGTCGTGTTATTATGAAACACTCTTTTTTTTATCCACTAGATTATGCTAGGAGTGAAAAGTGGGCAGTCCACTCGATTGGTAATTACACCTGTGTATGCACTTCATTAGCACTTATGAGTAGTTGCGTAACGACTGGCATGTCATTTTAATATGAACACGATCAGAGATTAATGGATTTGCTTCAGCCTTTACAGAAAGATTCAAGAAATCGTGCATCCGCATGTGATGTCTATTCAATGAATAATCGTTGCAAAGATACAAGATGGTAAAATTATGTGATACAAAAGTATAAAAGAAAATCGTGTCATACTTTAGATTAGAATATTAAATGATATTTATGGCATGTTTATCACAGAAGATTACGTAGTTGAAATTATATAGTAATGTGTATAACTCACTCACTCACTCACTCACTCTCTCTCTCTCTCTCTTTTTTCTTTTTATTTAAATCTTTATTAAAAATAAAACTTTTGAAATACTTCAGTATGGTTTTCAGTTACTGCCTTTACAGTTATCAACTGTAATATTTAAATCATTTTTAACATAGAACATTGGAATTCGAATAACATGCGTTTCTATATGTATATCTATTGCATGTGTCAAACAAAATTAAAAGGTAATATTTCTATTAAAAAATTACCTTATTGATATATAGGGCTAAAAAATATAGAGAGAGAATATTATGAGTGATATATAGAAGTGACAAAAATAATATAGAAGAAAAATATTTAAAAATAATTTACTAGTTCTTAGCGCCTAGTCATCATGAATCTTGTTGAGTAATGTGCTTTCAAGACACTTTTGTAAAATTAGCTATTTCCAAATCTAAGCTTTGAATATTATACAAATATTTTACTCCATTCTAATATTAATTATAAGTAGAATTTGAATCTACCTGTATAAAGGACGAGGAGAATGTACAATTTAATACGATGTGTGAGTGAACTTATGTGCAACAGGTCACGCTAGACGTAGCAGTTCATCATCGACAGTACGCCAACATGCATACAACCAAGTCCATGGGCGTAATGACGTTCATTAATTATTTTTTACATTTGTTATTTTTCCGTTGCTATTAATAATTCGTCCATAATACGCATGAGTGAATTCAAAAGTATCTCTACCTAATTGTAACTGTATAATTATATAGTCACGTAACACATATCTAAACTCCACAAACGAATATACAATTATAACGTTCCCATAATTTTTAATTGATTTTATATTATGAATTCCGTTCTAGTCATAAAATTAGACTTCATGCTTCATGTATATTATATTTACTATATACGTGGAGACAAAAAATTTTGAGAACATATTGATGACATTGATAATATTTATCGCAATAAAATCTATCGAAACTGTGTTCAGTATTTAAATATACAATGCTAAGTTAATAACAATTTTTTTTTTAGATTTATGAATATAATTTTAATCGATATTTTTTAGCTCTTTCAAAGATCACCGTTGCTTTGTATGCACCACACAAACCTCTCTAGAACCGAATTTGTCGCCTCTTATCAAACAAATTCGGATCTACAGGGTAGATGTAGAGCATTAACTGGGCTTTCTTGTACGGCACATCGTTATCTATCGTTTATTTTCTTATATATTAAAAATACTTAATGTATACGTGCCGGTCTTAACTTCTTTGTCCGCCCAGTATGTGATCTTCAGTAGACTTCGCAGATACCATTAGGAACCTGAAAATATTTTCCTATTAATATCAATTTCAATATTTTAATTGTAAAACACAGAATTAATAAATAAGACAAATTTGAACATTGAGCAGATTTTCTGCTCAATGTTCAAATATGTGTCGTATATCCGGTTTTATAGCGCTCTTGTATAGGTTTATTAGCAATTTTTTTTCATTCAGCTATTTCGTATAGGCTCTCTCTCTCTGTCCGGCTTTTTTTTTACTAAATTCTTTACAAGAATGGTTTTTTTTTGTGGTAGGGTGGTTGTTAGCCCTATGTACAACTCCCAACCTGAAGGATCAGGTGGTGATCGAATAAAAATGATTTTTGGTCGAATTTAAACTTGGATCTTCGGCTCATTAGAGCAGCACATATCTCTCTGCATCTCGATCGCCACATCGGCTCAATATTAATTCGTGAATTATAAACATCATTGTTTAAAATTTTTCAAATTGTAAATACATTTTTGCGCAACTTTATTCATTTCTATTTCAACTTTTATAACACGCTATAATATCAATATTACTATAAAGGCTTTAGTTCCGTTAGGAATGTATTATGTGTTCTATCAATGCGTCTTATAATGCAATCGTTTATAAATATGCACGCACATTTTTCTCAGCAATCTGTGCTGCGTTAGCGGTGTTTGCATTTCTAAGAATGAATATCGTTGAAGTTATAGAATATAGTTAATTTCGAATTAACGCTCACAGGCTCACGAAATGCACAGTCATACGGAAATAGCTTGGTTATGCCGAGTCACGCCTCAAGAAAGCGAGGCAGAGCATGCTTTTAGCGCAAACTCTGCGTAAACTTCAAAAAATATCGTCGTCAAAAATATCAAGTTAGCAAAATTAGACACATTTAACACTATATGAGACACAATATTTTTTTTTTAATAAAATTAATTTTTTAAATGTATTTAAATATTATACATACTCGATTCTTTTTTATGTGAATTAGTTTCTGAAATTATTCAGTTAACGTAAGGAAGAAATGCACTGTTTTTGTAATATTTGTCACTTCATTTTAGTAGTGCTAGTATTGTCGTTGTCATTTCTTACGTATTATTATTATGCAATACTTTACGTATTTTTATTTTATATTTTGTTATAAAATTTTATAAAGACATAACATTAATTTTATTACTGTTTAATTATAATCATGATGTATTTTTTGTGAAAAGAAACTTTGCAAGGAGCATTTTACAAATATATTAGATATTGATATTAAGTACGTAAATTAATTGATAGCATACAAGTAGGTATATATAATTTCAAATTTGCATATAATATTTGTAACGTGTAAGCAGTTGTACGTAATATCTCTTGCTCAAAGACTCAGCAAATTGTACGCTATCAAGGGGGCAAATATTGTAGCCATTTCTTTTAATATTTAGATACGCTGTTATAGATAAACTCTGTTATGTCACTTGACACGCTTCGTAAGTGAATATCGTACTGGGTTATCTCAGTGACAATGATCACATTACACCTGCACTACCAATGATGATTGATGCTCGTCCCTGGGATCGAAACCACCTGAGCGTTAACGGCTCAAGGATGACACAGCTGAATGTAGCAAGGTCGCGTTCTCCTTGGTTTTCTTCTTCTCCTCCTTCTTCTTCTTCGTCTTCTTAGCGGTACAGCTTCTTTTATTCCTGTACGCGTGTCGACGTACCTTTCATTTCCAGGTTACTTGGTCATGTCGCATACGCTGCGCTGGTTGTTCACATGCAATTAATGAAAAAAGAAAATATTATATAAAAATATATAACATAACATTAGATACATATCAACATTATCAATATTTACAAGGATAATACAATTTTTAAAAGGTATATATATTTTGAGATTATTCTGTAATAGGAAAGTAAAAATATTGTACCTTATATTATATTTATGTAGCAAGAGACGCGAGATAAAAAGCATATTGTAAAGGAAATGTCACAATATTTAGATAAATTTGTCTTCCTATGTCAAGAAAACTGAAAGGTGTTGACTTCCTAGAGATATATTAGGTATCTCAGTAAAATTGGTTGATGATATTAATCCTTTCAAAAGACGATTCTCGGGCCCTAATCCGGATTAAGAGATTTGAAAATATCTGACTTACTCAAAATGTTTCACCCTTCAGCTTATAACAGCGAATTTAGCTACTGGCTGTATCTCCTTTAAGAATCAAGTATTATTAAGCAGTCTCAGGTATAAAATGTCGAAAGAATAGATTAATAGAAATACAAATTTCAAAAGAAAATTAATATTATCGCATTTTAATGATACAATTTCTTTGTTTAACATTGTCTTAATACAAATATATATTTAATATATTTAAATTACTATATTAAATCGGATATTACATCAAGAACAAAATTCTATTGTAGATGGGATTTACATAATAGGTCTGTCTTATCGATCTCGTCAATATTCTTAAATTTTAGTATAGTAAATTAAATTTGTAATTAAATAGCAACATGTGCAATTATATAATATTTCTAAAATCTCTAAAAAATTTTTTTTAATTTTTTTGATTTTAGCCTTCTTTATAAATAGATTGTCACTAATGATGTGTTTATACTTTATAGTATTCTGCGACTGACCTTACCGACACATGACGTAATACATGAATACTAAAATTCCCTAGCTAAAAACTGTTAGTTTACTCTTTTATAATTTTCTTGAAACTGTTTATTTTCACTTTTTTTCAAAAATTCTTTATCAAACAAATTTAACGTTTAAAATTGCATATACTTACTTTTTCTGGGGTATAATCGATTATATATTGAGTCGTGATGATTACGTCCCTGGGGATAAGCCACAGAAAAGTCCATTGTAAGTGGGGATGATCATCGTCAATAAGTCGAGAGCGTATTTGAGTTTCGTAGGCAAGCAGCCTTCCTTCTATCGACCCGAGCATTTCGTCCGCCCCCAGGACGCCATTACTGAATATCATCTATATAACACGCACATTTACACCCCACCAAAACCGCTATTATTCCTTTGCTATCGTGCATAATTTTCGATCTAAAAACTGTAGGATGCCATAAATTTTCTAACCAACTTTCAAATGAATTATGCTTTGAATCGGTCAAATATTTTTTAAGAACATATTATACATATTAAAAATTTATGCAATTTATTATAAAATAAATTGCATAAATTATAAGAAAAAAATATTTTTTTTACATTGAAAGTTTATAATTAACAAGTACAATCAACTGATTACTTTTCTGTCGAATATACAAGCGCGCATAAGCTTCATGTTAAATTATCTTTATAATAAAATATTGCACATGCGTGATGCCAGCAAATGTAATGCGTGAAGAAATACTTATTAACATAATATTGCTTTTGTGAACTGTAATTGGTAAAACAAAATAACATGTTCTTGTAACAAATACCGATTTTAAAGATTCTTTCATTATACTTACATATAGAATTTATAGAAATTTATAGATTCATAATATGTAAATTCATCATGACAGGAACGTTATCAGATGCGGGAGAAGTATCGAAAAATCTGCAAAATAATAAAAATCGATGTAAAATATCGCGTTCTCGATTACAAATGCTGTAAAAACAAATAGATAAAACAGATTATATAAATGAACGAATACAATAGTAAATATCTTCCACGTGAGTTTATTATCGAGACTAACCACATCAGTCTTTACGTTATAGTAAGTTAGATTTCCTATTGTTTAAGCTGACGATTATACTTACATACTACCCGGGTAAGTAGCTCGCGGATGCGTTTTAATAGGAAGAGCAGTTGTAGCCTCGTTGCTTGATACTCTCTAACACAAGGAGAATCTCCGGCTTGTTTCATGGCCGGACAGAACGTCATGGCTGAACCAACGAATAAACCAATAAACGGGGCAACCATCTGCTTGCCAGCCGGCATCTTTCCCTTCCCTCTCGCTCCCCTGGCCGTTCCACAACTCCATTCTTCTCCCCTCGTGTTTCTTCCCCTTCGTTCCGCTCCCCTCTTGTCCCCCTTCAGCACCATTTTATGCGGTCCTGAAATGAAATCCACGTGAGGGCTTGCAGCATCCGTAAGGAACTCACGCGGCTTTTGTGCCACGATAATAAGCGAATCCACCTACAATAGCGGGTCTTTATCGGGGCAACTCGATACAGTTAAGTCAAAGAATAAAAACAATTTTTAATTAATGCAATAAATATCATTCTTTTGAAAGAATGATAATTACTATAAGATTATAATTAAAGCGGGGACTTCCAATTATAGCAGTATTTATTCTGCATTATGTAATATGAATTCAGAAAATTAATAAATTTTAGTAGTTTATCGTAAAACAAATAGATAGCAATATATAAATTAAGGATTATTTGTCTCTTGTATTTGATAGAAATTGTTGTAATTAATAACAGTAATTCATAATTATGATATGTGATACATTCATTTTATTGATGCAGAAAATATTAAATATTTTTTGACATTAGAATTCTAAAAGATTTTAATATAATCATGATCACGAAATAATCAAGATAAAATATTATCACATATAATGTGGGAATAAGATTAGAGGAAGTATCCAACGCGTGCACAAGTTGTATAGGATCTCGAAGACACGAACTTCAAAGAAGTTGGAAATGGGTACGCAGCAGGCTGGCTACGAAACCGAAGGTCAAATAGGTCGCCATTATCCGAGACCTATTACCTACAACGGACCGTGATACCTGCTCCGATACCGAAAAAAGAAAAATGTCAGGAGAGCAGAGCTGTTCCCTAGAAAGAAATTTCAAATAACTCTTATGAGTCAACTTGGGTATACATTTTTAGGAGAATATTAAAACTAATCGAATTTTTAATTCGTAATAAAATGACAAATATATGTATAATGTCCGGTGATTAATAATGATTACTGAAAGAGAATATGTTATTTAATATATTAAATTTATATCCGATATGCAAACCGCAGATTACTCATTTTAGTCATTTATTATATATATATAAAAATTTACGCATGATTACGCGGTAGATACACCGAAATGATACCGATATAATGGCTTGAGAGGATGGAGTTGACTGCGTGGTCGCTTGTAAAAAGATTAACAAGACCTTGTTGTATCTTCCATGCACAGCATGACATCATTTCTTGCGGAAATGTGTTAATTTATGATACCGGTGCCTCAATTTAATCGTACTAAGAGTTATAAAATTGGATGGAACGTTAATAGAGGCCCCTTAGTGGAAAATTATACAATGTATATATCAAGTAATTTTGTCTCTTAAATTGTCAACAATGAATCTTAATACGTTATTTTAAAGATTATATCAGATTTTAAAATAGTTTCTTTACTTGCATGTCTCAAGTTATATAACTATTGTCATTGATTCTAATGTAAATTTAATTATATATCATTACAAAATTGTTTTTGAAAACGTAAGATAAGGATAATAAGAGACCAATACGCGTGCCTGACACGTGCTGTTTGGTTGTTTGGCGGTAACATCCCCATTAAATATATGGCAATCACGGTGGCCATACTTCTCACAAGACGGACATCGATCACTTAACGCTTTGTCGTGTCACGCTACCTCTTGTTCATTCACGTGCCGCTTGATGGTCGCACAAACACACACACATATACCTTCTCTTTTTCTCTCGATATATATTATCTTATATCTCCAAAAATATTGTTTATTTTTTTAATTTGCTTTTCTCACAAATTAAAAAAAAAATAGAGACTGAAATCTAGATTTCAACTTATCAAGAAATTAATCTCTCAATCTGTAACCACATATTTTATACTTGAATACGTGTGCTTTAACAGTTGCTTAAAAATTATTAGAAGATATAAAATTACTATTCTGGAGATAAACATTTTTTGTAAGATACTCAACAAGTTTAGAGATTGGAAGGTTAGATGTGGAATGTGGACGTCGTAAGTCCTTGATTGGATTCACAGCCGGTTTATTCTTGTGCACACATGCTTGCTTCAAATTTTACACGCTTTTGAAGAGAACTATGAAAGACAGTGGTGCATTTACAGACATGTATTCCGCGAAAAATTGCAAACGCAATATCTGTACGTTAACGTTTCGTTTACAAATACGTAAAAGGAATTTTGCTATCTTTTTCAGATTTTTTAATTAACAACTACTATATCAAACAATTTTTAATCTTTATAAAGGACTGCAAAGATATTTTTTTTAATTCACCAAAATTTTGCTCTAGGAAAACATGTTTAACATATAATCGGATGCAAAATGTAATATTGACATCGAGACGTTATAATGTCTTGCGATCTTCTAAATCTAAAGGTTAAATATATTTATTAAATTGATATGTGAATTAATATTCATTGAAATAATCAAGGAATTAAGTCTATGTTTGTACTACGAATATTGCAGAGTATCAAAAACTGCAATTGAATCAATAATTCACTGATGTTCTACGATAGATTTCAAGCGTTTGCACAGTGCACAGAATCTAAACAAACTAAACAAAACAGACAGTAACGTGCAAAGTAGTTCTTTTTCTTTATACGCTTAGACTAGTTATAATTAATTCCACTGATTTTATACAGTAAACTTGTTTATTCGCGAAAATTAGACAAAATTTCTACACTGACCCGTTGTAAATTTCGAATGAAAGTCTACGCCGATCTGTGGTAATTTTTATCGTGCATTTATACGTACGTATATATACTATCATTGCGAGCTACGAAATGAACTGAAACGGAACCGTGTTGCGGGTGAGGAACACTGTGCAAATCGATCGGCATCCCGCCAGATTGCGAGAGGCTATATGGGAATCACGAAATTCGCCACCGTCGGCGCCACCGCGTCGTCGGTACCTTATATGTGCTGGAGTGTATTTCGTCGGCTATTGATATAGGTATTATTTGCTAATGATACCTATTTTTTCCAGTTTAAAATACATCAAAGCGATCGTCTGAAGATGTCACATATAAAAAAAAATTAAATTCATATCAGATTTCTTTCATAATCTCTTTCGATTATAATTAAACTCTAAGGAAAGACTGATGGAATAATTGCGTTTCGTTTCTCTTACGAAACGTTTAATTAAATAGAGAATTATTTTCTGATAATATATATATTAAGATTATCTATTAGATAATATTATCTAATAGAAAGACACGAGCACTGTGTGATTAACACAACATTGTATGCTTTGAATAGCACATTAATCTATCACATATGAATGAGTTAAGATTATTTAGTTTAAACAAGAGGATTCTATACTTACTACCGTTATTTAAAGAAGATATGCATGAATTGTTTTCATTGTAAATATTTTATGATGAACGAAATTGATGTTTTTTTACTAATTTGAAGTGAAAGTACATAATAAATCTGCTTGATATTGCATATTCTTTGTAAACACACAATAATAAATTTCATATACTTTACGTATTAACAACATAAATATGTAAAACAGAAGAGACTTTTTTTACAGAATTTGGAAGAAATGCATCAAGCAAGTAACATTATTAATTGTTATCTAGGATTTGTGTAATTTCGTGGACTAGCAAATTATTTTTCCGCGCCTATGTAGCCATTTTCTCGTTCAACAAAAATAGACAGTATCAAGAACATGTGGAATACTGAGATATGATACGTATATATATCAAAATCTTTTCTGTCTCCTTCGGTGTCAGTTAAGCTGGCATTACATCTTCATAAGAGAATCAAAACGTACCATATCTTTTATATGGATTTTAAGACCGACTTTCGAGAGGTCCTTTAGTTTACTACGTCGTTAAAATTGGGCTGCTTCTCTCACAGAGAATAACAATGTATAGATTTTAACAACAACAAAAGAGACGAAAATGGAAACTTACCAATAATTGCTCGTAAAAATATCCTCAACAAGGCACTAATTTTACGTCAATACACTGATTTAGCACAAAACGATTTTCATTCGATAAGCGCACAGGCGTCCATAGGAGAACGAATCTCCGAGCAGGGGATGAAAATGCGCACAAATCGACGCTGGGCGTCGCCATCGTAGGGATGGAACAGTCAGGACGCGACAAGGTGGTGAATTCAGGGTTGGGAGTGGGGAGGATTCGAAAGTCGAGCAAAGAGCTTCGTGTCCGACCGCTGCTACGGCGACCTGCAGACTGTTCTGTCGAGCGACCTCGGCTCTCCTCGGTTACGAACAGTCATTAACATAAATTGTCTTCGGTGACAGTTACCACCACCACCTCTCTATAGTATCGGACAAAATAAAGTAGGTACAACCGTAATATTGTAGCTGCCATACAGACGGTTCATTCGTATTCTGTATTCATTTAATAACTTTTAGAAAAATATATTCTAATCATTTTGTAGGTATACAATATTCCTGAGATAGGAATTTGTTTATTACTTTAAACATACCGTAAAAAGATTTAATTTTTTTGTATAAAATATAATACATACATCCCACCTAATATATTTGTAATAATCATTTCTTCAAAGAAAACAAATTATCAAATGACGATAAAAAGAAGCGATATCTTTATTAAGCATATTGAGTTATAGTATTTGCATAATAAAAAAGTAATTTGATCAATTTATCTCTCTTACATATTTTTTTTTATTTTACAATATCTAAATATTACAAAATAAAATGCATTATTAAATTCAGCAAATAAAATTTTTGCGTTCGTTTGTATCAGTGTTATAAAAGAAACAAATTTTTATCGCGCTCTTTTTAAACTATTGTTTGCACAAAAGGCTTTCTAACTTCAGGTATACTGGATTGCATTATACGTTTTCATTGTGAGGCAAGTTTATGATGCGATTCGAAAAGGCAAGAATGTTTCATGCTGGGAGTCGGACTACATCATAGACCGCACAATAAAGTTTGGCATACCTGAATATTCGTTAATGTTAATGGTAACATTAGGTAAAACTAATGGTAGTGTTAATGTTAATATTAACGATAAAATTGACTTTATTGGTTTTAATATTATAAAATTAAACTTTGCAAAATTATTATTATTATATCAAATTTATTATCACAATTTATATATTGTAAGATTATAAAATTATAAAGTTATTTGTTGTTTAAAGGAAAAATTATAAAATCCCTTCTATTATTGTATATTTAAATAAAAAAAAGTTTTATACATATATTAGTTAAATTTTATTATGCTACTTAATATTGTACAAAAGAATAATTATTTTCAACGCTGAAAGCAAGTTTATTTTAAAAAGATAAAGAAATATCTGATTGTATTCATTTATGGCATTTTTTTTGTGTAATTTTATTATTTGCAATGTAAATTATTGCTTTGAACTTATGTGAGTAATTTGCACACTTGTGTATCTAAACAATAGCTGAATATCACAAACTTTGATAAAGTTATTCATAAAAATGATGTTTTATTAAAACATTGCTAGGTTTGATGTGCATAATAATAAAGCAGTATATAAATTAATAAAATAATTATTTATGTACAAAAGTTTATAGCTATCTGTGATATCTATTAAAATAAATTATACTGTTTGACATAACTACATCATTCATATGTTTAACTGCAAGATATGCTGAATAAATTTAGATTATCAAAATTTTTTTTGTAAGATTTTATTTTTTAACACATGTTAATATTGCAATTAATGCATCTGTACATAGGAAAAAGAAATTTTTATTTTCTAAAAGTTTTCTTTCATCTTTTTGAAGTGACGCTTTCGGCACAAAAGCGTAGTTAAAATAGAAACCTCAGTGTTCAGACCTCGTTGCCTACCGTGTGAGAAGAATCAGTGCTACAGAGTAGTGCTACAAAATAAATGTTAAGAAGCAAGAAAGTTATATAAAAATTTTCTTCTATCTTCTTTGTATATTATTATTATATTAGATTTATAGTATTTTTGATTAAAGAAAATGTTAATTACTTCAGCAGAGATCAATAATGTAATAATTCTCTTTGAAGATAGCTGCTTCAGTAAAATTAAATTCCTACGATTTACAATTCATGAATCAATTATTGGTTGCAGATATAGAAGAAAAGTTCATATTACAGTAAAACTTCAAATGATTAATTCTCTTTAGCCGGTATTCATAGTCAGAGCTTATTTCAAGCCCGTCTTAAGTAATATCTTAAGATGCTAATACGACTCTGTGATTGGTTAATGACATCTTAAGATTGTACTTATAAGTACTATAGTCTTAAATATAAGAACCGACTATGAATACCGGTCTTTGTAAGGGGAATTCTTCTCCAAGGATATGTTATCGACATACAAAATAAGTTTTTGCGCTTGTATTGATAAAAATAACTTTTATTATTATATGAATATTATACAAATTAGATTTTATTAATGTTATAGATTAAGTTAATAAGTTAAAAATGTTCAAATTACATCAAGATAAGTTTGTTGATGTCGGTATAATAGAATACTATCAGAAACAGTGATTGGATATCGGTATAATAGTGTTTTATCAGAACAATGAATATAAATTACAAGAATCTATATAAAAATTGAGAGATCTATATATCTATAAGTTAATCTATCATATTAAATATTAAATTATGATTAAAATAAAGTGCACTTATAATTCATTAATTTTTGCAATGTTGAAATAAAGTTTGTAATATAATTTTTTAACTATTATATTAACTCTTTTTTTATTGTTGCTCTTATGTTTTCATATATCTCAGAATTATTGCATTAGGATGTAATAAAAAACGTTTTTAAAAAATGTATAAATTTTGGGGGAAAAAATGTTTATTTAAATTAATTTTTATACACCGCAATTGATAAGAATATCATCCTATTTTAAAATAAAAACAATCATTTAATTTTGCAATTGGGAAATAGCAATACGTAAGAATGTATATGTTTTTAAATATTATTTAAATTTTTTATTTACAAAGAATAAAATAATATTAATTGCTTTAAATTTGACACATATATAAAACAATTTTTATAAAAGATTAATAGATATATAAAAAATATTAATCTATATATAAAAGTAAACTTAATAAACTAAATGTACTTATGTATCAACTTTAAGATACATTTAAACTATAGAGGTTTGAATTAAATATACATATATAATGTATACATATTTTTTATTTTTAATAAAGACTGCATAAAATTGTTGTTCTACGCCAATGCTGCAACTGCAGGTAGTAGGCTGCGTGTGGCAAACTCCACCCTATGAGTGGTAGGCTTAACCGACAAAGGACCACCTCTCGTCACCATCATCCCCCCTTCTTTTCGACACAATTTGATTCATGATGGCTGCGTTCAGCTTATATTGCCATCTTTTAGACATTCAGTGAACTATTGTGAGATTTGTGGACCGATATTAGATGTAGTATTTTCGACAAATTACCGACTACGTGTTAAAAGAGTTTCAGAGGTAAACTGTTCAGCCATTTATCGTAGATGGCACAATTTCTGGTTTCTAGAAACGAAATCGAGTTATGACATCCGATGATCTGGTCAAACTCTAAAATTAATTAAAGTTGATATTACTCATGGCAATACACAATATATATATTAGAAAGAACATACAATGATTTTTTTCTGCAGATGACCTATAAGCGCAACATGATATATTTATTACATAATTAAAGTAATCAATATACGTGTAAGACAAAATAATATTTTATTATTTACATATCCCGATATTCTGGCATCTCTCAGACGTCTGGTTAGCGTATATCTACAGTAGATCGTATTATAATAATTCCTCTCGACCTACTGTAGACGTCACATCGCATTTGCAGGTGCTATGGCGCGCAACCTCGCTGTCTGTCTTACCTAACCGTTGAACTCCCATGGGTCCAGTATTCTGAAATATATAACTGATATTGGTCAAAGAAAGTCAGTTCTTTCTTTATGAAAGATGACATCGGCTGAATTCACAACGTGAAAATATCTATATATAAAATGTCTAAAAAACGGATTTATGTAAAGTAAAAAAGAAACGTATTGATTTATCTACATTTTATTTAAAAGTTTACATATGAAGGTATGCCTATGTTTCAAACTTTTAATAAAAAGTATAAATTGCAAAAATGTAATTACGAAAACCATTTAAATTATTATGAAATTTGTTATTATTTATAATAATTAAGATCAAGTAACTTTAATGATAATCTCATTCCGATAATTTAATAAGCCTTCCCTCTTCGTAAAAAAGAGAGTTTGTGTTGACACGTTGATAACTTGTGAATCAATACAGCGAGCTTCTCAGAAAAATAATGATGGAATAGACGGAGTTGTTTGCGGGTAGAACTTCCCCGTGCTGCTCCTCAGCTTGGAAGCTGCTACCAAATCTCAGCCCGTCACTACCCGTGTGATTGATATCTGCCTTCCCCTTTTCTTCATCTGTACAATTCGCATCACGAAGAGAGAAAACTATTTCGTTCTCGCTTTTTTTCGCGATCAAATTCCCATTCTGCTCGAACGTAAGATTCAGTTATTTTTTATTAAAAATGACTTATCTACTCAGATATAATTAATAATCTAATGAAGAATATGGCATTATGCAAAAGGTGTTTATAGATAAATTTGTTGTCAATTTGAAAAAATTACAGTAATATTTCTAAGTACGTTATACAATAACGTGACGAAGCCGTTTCCGCGAGCGTTTTATGCCATTTCGTGAAACAGTATCGCGAAAACTAGCACGCTTCAACCACCAACACCAGTTTCAGGTAGCGTAAGCAGCAACGTCGGCGGGTTAGGTGAGTAGGCGATGGAGTACCAGCCGAGTTCTGCGGCCGTCACGTCGGAGTGACGAGTGCCTTCCCCTCCAACCTACCAAACCCATCCACCCGTCGGCGTCGGCCGCCCAACGTCACCCCAATACCACCGCCGCCAGCCACATACCCTCAGAGGGCTCTCCAGGTTCTCCGGAACCGCGGAGCACCCCCTTTCACTCTTTGCTTCTCTTCGGCCTCTCTTCCTTCAACTACGGCCGACTAGTAGTCGAGGAATTCGAGTTGCTATAAATCTCCCTTGACGGGCGCGATGCCAACATGGCGAGGAAGGGGCCGGGACATGGGTTGCGGGGAACTGCGAGAACGAAGAAGGGAGGTGGCGTAGATAGGCGGCGGGATGGGGATGCTAGAAAGGAGGGAAACGCGCTTCGCCATACCAGGAATTGTAATAGTTTTGCTAGAGGGGTTAACGCGATGTGTGCGGGAGCGCCCCCGCGAGAATAGAAAGAACCCGAAGATCGGAGGATGTGGTTCTGTCTTGGCCCGTACCATTCCGTTCCGTACTATTCCGGACCGAGGGATACTTCTGCTTTTGTTAAGATCTGTCACTCAAAATTCGCGTTATACGAGGGATGTGAACGAACCCTTCCGGCGCGGTTTGAAAATTGTGAAAGCAATTCTCGCTCTGCTACTCACGATATTTTCTCTGAAAAGAAAACTATGAACTATGAAAATGCTCAAAATTAAATTTAATAAAATTAGAATAACTACCTGACAATTCTTTTTTCTTATAAGAATAGTCAATTATTGTAAATAAACAAAGATATAAAAATTGAGATGTAGGAAAAGCTTGGTTAATTTTTTTAGTTTGTGCCAAACGATATAAGTTTTTCATACTTCTTCTATTTAAAGAGGATATTATTAACGATTTAGCAAAATTACTTTTCCTAAAATGAGCTTTAATCTTGAAGCAATAAAAGAAATAAGGCACAAACAAATTACGATAAGAGAAACTGGAAGTAGACATTCTTAAGAAGCAACAAAAAGATCTAAAACTTTCCAGGTGTCGACTGCATCGTCGTCGCACGTGAACTATGAACTCGTCGGTGAGTTCATCAAGTAAGTTGGATTGAAGCAAGTCTTGTTTTCTTTGCCGCGATTTAGGAGCCCGATAAGACGCTCATGATTCGACTAGCGTTCTATATCTATCTCCTAATGATCCGTCGCGAATTGCGAGCACCTTTAATTTACCGATGTTACATCGATAAAGATGCTATCAGCTACGTATGCTAAGTAATGCCATATAATGCTATATACATTTTTTTTAACTTTTTTTCATTTTTCGTTTATGTTAGATCAAGCGAAGTAAAGATCATTTCTAATATATTTTTAATATGAACGTAGTACTTTTATATTCATCTATATAAACGTACGTAATTAAAATAATTATCGTTGAAAATTTACAGAGAAGAAAAATTCGGATTTACAACATGTGATATTCAATGCCGGGAATCCAAATTTCCAATGATACGAATTTCTAGAACTCTTTTAAGTGATTGACTCATAAAAGAAACCCTTTCCACGGAAATTTGCTACAGTTTTGCAAATATTCAAGGTCTAATAATGTCAAAAAGAAAATGCTTTTAGTTTCTGTCTTTTAGTTTCCTCTGACATGTCTAAAATGATTGACAAGGTCAATCGTTTTAAAAGCGAAGATATGCAGGAAAATATGCATTCTAATAAATCTTATTTGAAACTGGGTTTGGAAACCAACTTCCTGGGTTGAGAGATATGTATTGCAGCTGTAACTGTATTGAAGTAAGTTAAAACAGTTGTATTAAAATAGCTGTATTCGTCGACTTTATCTGACAACAAGTTAACTGCAGTATACTACTATTACGGATTTGTAATATTTTATAAAAAGTTTGTAACAGTTATTGAAACTTACGGGGCATTTAGAAATAAAGACATGCTAGAAGGATAACGATGATTTGTAAAATATGACGGTAAATTGAATTTGCAATGGGAACTATTTTATATATCGATGAATGAAATGATGCATTTCTCGAAAGCAGTGTCTCGAGACTGCGAGAAGCATGCTTGGGGGCATAAATCAATTAAATTATAAATTACTATACAGAAGTTGAGCAAAACGACCACCTGTTGAGGATAGGACAAGGAAAGTAGGATGAAGGGATGAAGTGGGGTAGCTATCTCGTAAATTCCGTGCTGCTACCACCCTGCATCCATGTATAGAAGCGCTTACTTCTTATTTTTGCTCTCCTTTTTTTACCATAACCTGTTTCTAAAATATAATTTCCACGTTACATAGGTAATTATTATTTGGCAACTATATCTGTAATATATTTAAATCCATTTGCCAACTTGCTCTCGTGCAATCGCAGTGTAAGACAATAAATTTAATTTTTAAAATAGGTACAATATTTAATTTATAAATATGTAGATTTTATAATTTTATCTTATTTAAAGTTAAAGATACAAAGTTTATACATGTTTATTAAATTGTCAAATCCTCAAAATTTAATTTTTATTGAATGTAGTTATAAGTTTAATCATCTAATTTCACAATTATTAATCGATGTCGCTTATTATGTGATATATCCTTTCGATCCGGTTGTTTCTGTCTGAAAGAATTGTACTTGATAATTTTAATTATACTTTAATCACTAGCGATTCATGGCAATCCACATCGTTTGCGAGAAAGTTGTTAATATTTCAGCTCTAAAGCGGATTTGGTAGATAAGCGTATAATTGGGAATGCGAAGAAAGTAGTAGGTAGGGACATTGAGAGCTGCCAGGGATGATTAATTCTTGTCGGAAAGCGCTAGACCCTTTGGAACTCGGTTGTAGCGTCCCCGCCACCCCCATCTTTCCCATTCCACACTGGCCCTCTTCGCTCTTCATACAACCACCTCATTCCTCTCGCGCACTCAACCCTCTGAACCTCTCTTACCACCGGCAGACTTTCTCGTTTCGTTTGTTCTCCGCCCGTGTCATTCGTTATTACATCGTAGAAACTCGCGGATATTTGGAATTCCAAGTGACGTCTAAAGGGAGCCGGTGCTTTAACCGATAACTCGGTTTCTTACCTTAAAGGAAACTATGTCCGACGCTGTTTTTGTTAATATATATTCTTACATGGGCACACTAGCATATTGAAAAATTAATGTTGTGAAAATATTAATCGGAAGACTCGCTATCTTAATATAATCTTTTTTTATTGAAGAAACTTCTAATCGGCATCGTGATGCCATCGACGCATCTTGCTGTAATCGTGAAAATACATTGTGAAAAAATATTATAGGACACATACAACGCAAATATCATACGAAAGTTATATGAGTTGTAAGTAATAATCAAGAGTGGTATTAAGTATATCCATTGAAATGGACAATCCTAAAAGTAGTTCCAGAATCCGATTCATCTCAAATTCGAGCTCATCCGGTGGCCCCATCTTGCAAAGGCCAAGAAGCGCACGCGTCCGATATCGGTTGCATTTGCATAAGGCTATCGTCTTCCCTTTGTTGCGGACTTGCCTCCCACGTACGTGGCGAGGCTGTCACTCAGAGTTTCAGGACTCTCCTCAGTCTTCTCTCACATCAGCTGCGGATCAGTACTCCTCTCTATCTCCCTCGGCATTTCTTCCTCCTATCTCCTTTTTTCTCGATTTCAAACCTCCCCACAGCACACAGCAAGCACCTACACCCTGTCTTCGCTACCTTCCCTGCATTCCTGCATACTATTACACGGAGCTGCGCTTACACACATTTCGTCCGTAACGCTTGCTTACTTGTTTCAAGTAAAGCCATGCCGGATACTACTCCATACACTTCCGAAGTGCGAAATATTTCACGGGATACCATGACGGGCGTCAAGACTCGAACAGGCTGCGCGTATAGTCTTCTGATATTTTAAAAGAAAGCTGTTTGAAATGTTAAACAGGTATAATAAATATAATATGTATTAGTAATGGTCTCATTTAGTTATCAAGTCAATAAGATCTAAGATCTAGCAGTTGATCCGATTCGAATAATTTACATAAATTAGTATATGATTAATAATCTCTTCTATTTTTTTAAATCTCTTATCTTATTAATATTTTAGCTTGATATACACTACTAATGACACTGATAAATAAAATCTTCGAAATTACTATTCTTCTTAACTCATAACAATCAAAAAATTTATTCAAATTCGATAGTCACAACTCAATATTTATTCCTTTTGTCTCATATTTGCCGTTATGCCAATATCAGAGAATGTACTGGGTGTCAAGATGAGAATCTTGATATCGCAGCGCGATAGCCGACCAAACATTTCGGGCGGTCACGAACAGACAGCGAAAGCAAAACGTATAAAACGCAAAGACAGCGGTCCCGAGGCTCGGGGTGTTCCACTAGCGCGATACTCTGCACTCTTCGAATAGCTCTCTTCTTGCCCACGAGTGCGGAGGTCTTCGGAGGTTCCACCGAGCCTAACTGGGGATGGGATGGAACGTACTTGGTGGATACGGGACGGGAATGGTAGTCGCATTAATAAAACATTAAGGTTTTGTAGACGATGTATCGATGTAGTGTTTATATTATCTTCTTTGATGTCGACATGTGAATTGGACAGATTTGTTATTCAGACTCCGTACATAAAAGTGCTGAAGTCTTGCTCTGGTCCGTTTGTGGACAGGGCGGGTATCGACAACTCGGACATCGATGGACGGACGAACGAACAGACGGAACGAACGAACGTGAGCACAGATGGATAAACGTGAACGGCCTGTTTCAAGTTTGCGCTCTGGGTTTCTGTCCTGCCTGTCAGACAGCCAGGACGTAGAAGAGGAGTCTTATCCGTACGCAGATAGCTCACCGCTTACTTGCTTCCGTCGACGTATTTTCAAAATAATTTCCTCAACAGTTGATATATTTTCTTATTTCCTTAAATCGAACGACTTGAGAGGGGATATATCATAAAGACGTCAAACGAAAAAGTGCTCTCAAAATACATTTTAACAGAATCGACAACGCAAAGGTGAAAGATCCTTCGATGACAAAGTCGGTCGTTTTTACAGACGGAAATTTATAAGCAATAAAGGTTTTTTTATGATCCTTTCCGACTCCGTCTTTCGTTACTAAACGTTTCCATGTCGAATTACACCCGACATGATTGCTCGATAAATCCCACACCTTGAACAAGACTTAATTTCACAATAGACGACCTACGCGCACTCATTTCTCGGAGCCGCGTGGTATCGACATTCTTCGCGATGTCGTGCTCGGGGCTCCGCGGTCCCCCTCCACTCGCCACACGGTACTGTGATCCCGAACCTTGACTCTTCATTAATCACTCCGTGGTATCAATGACTGACTGAGTGACTGACGGCAGGCGAGAGGTATTATATACCTACGGTGTTCGCGCGAAAGCTGATGCTCGTCGTGGGGATCTTTCTCGTCTCTGATAGACTGACGAGAGAGCCTTGTCTGAAAACTTTCCTGTGCTTTCCCCTTGCCATTTCATACAGAGCTTAATAGCTTATTCGAGAAAATCGCATTTTCTTGCAATTTTCTTAACACTAACACTCCGCGATCTCAGTGCGAAACAGTACACGCGTTGATCGAGTAAAGACAAGATTGCTTTAATGCGATTGTTAAATTTTGCTGTTGTATGCAATTGCGTGCACGAGCAAGGATAGGGAGCGAGAGTTAATTATCACGATGTCGAAGTACATTCAACTCCAGGAATTTCAGTCCGTACTTATACTTTCCGATAGAAGAGCAGTCTGATTTAATCGAGAGGTCACGACCTTACGGTAGGCTGGCGCCATAGCGCCTCTTTATACCAGTATTCCGTTACGGACTATACACCGAAAGTCACGGTTACCTTGCCGCAGTCTCTAACAAAGGTGCACCTACGAAGCCAATCGAATTCGCATCGTCATCGTCGGTAGCTTAGACGATCTTAGTCGTTTGAGTGAGTCTTGTGACGGATCGTGACTTGCGTTAAATCTTGTCTCTTCTCTTGTTTCTTGTTACATGACTCCTGTCCGCTTCGGTAGTTTTCGAGGGTGTGACTCTGCTTTATCACACACGACTTTCTGCTGCCGATACGCGATTCTTATCGGCGATCCTTTCAGATTGAATAAAATATTAAAATGTGAACTGTCCACGGTCAAACGTGTATATGTGAATGTAAGTTGATGATGGTTAAATTTCGCGATTAGCTCCGGAAGGCTAATTAATTTTATGTAAAATTAATTTTATGTAAATTTAATGCCATTTGAGGTCAGTGTCGTTAATTGAAATTTGACTAATAATCTGATTTTCCGCGGACGATTTAGCTCAAATACGTTTGCTTAATTAAAATAATGAGATGTGTTATTAGCAAAGAGAAATCTCTGTATCGCAGTGTAGATAACCCGGCGTGGTCATCACGCAATTCTTCAACATGAACGTTATCATGTTTCACGTTTGAGCAATAAAGCGGACGCGTTAAAGTATCATATCAGCAATTATAAACATAATAATTATCGTGCGTCATAATTAACATTGCCGGTCCAATTCTCTTTGTTACGCATATTAACATACTTAACTAATTTATAAAATGATTATGTACTTAATAATTTTATATATATTGCGTTATGAGCATTATCGAAATAGCGAGCATCAATTCTTCCGGTCTCACGGGTTCCAGAAAAGAAATGGACATCGATGATTTCTGTACGTCATACCATTTAATAATTACAATTTAAATTATATTTAATTATACGGATCTTACACGTATGGTGCTCTAGGTTACGTAGATGTAATAAGTAAATATTTTTAGTTAGGCTATTTTACGTATATTACATGGAATGAAATAACATTTGAGTGACGCTACGCGAAAGTAATACTTGAGCTTAATTTAACTTGGAGAGAACGCATTTCTTTGCACCTGACGAATAAATAGTAAATATTTGCAGTTTCCATTCCGTCTCTTACTTCGCCAAACTACGGGCACAGGCTGTGAACGACTCTGAATCGATTTTCGATAAGCATCGAGATAGCACGGCTACGTATCCCGCAATGGATCTCGTGTAAAAGAGTAATGCAAATCTTGCATTATTTGTGCACATCATTCATAGGTACGGAACGTGTTGTACGACACGCGGCGTAAACAACAAAAAATAATAATAACGAAACAAATAAAACACAATATTAACACTCGACCAAATCATAAGCAACAGACTCACTCTCAATACAATAATAAAGATAATATCAAGAATTTCAATAATGATAATGATAATAATAATAATAATATAATAATGCTCACTATACTTTATTTAAATATCCATATAATGTACTAGGCGATAACGAAAAAGAAATTATGTTGCTTCTGACTGCATGTTTGTAAGTCTAAGAAATAAATAATTTTTTATACATTCTGAACGACGGATCTAAAAATACGGTTCGGAAATTATTTCATTTACTTCAAATTAACTGAATGCAAAATATTGTCTAATTGTGAATAGTTTTTTGTTTAAGATTAATGTAATTTATCAGTTCATGATTACGACAAAATTAAGGACTTTTTTCGTTAACGCCTCGTACAATAATAACGTCTCGTTCGATATCGCGCTATATATTTAATAATTATGTACAATTCAATACTAGCCTAGCTAGAAGGTCTCTTCTTTATTTGTTTCCTCTCTTGCTTGTACCGCTTAGAATCTCGAACAACATACACACATACTAAATTCCCTGTATTTTTCCGAATTTGCATCGCGTAACGCGCGGCTATGACAATTTAATAAGCATTAGAGCGACTGCTTTCCTTCTCTGTCGTATCACAAGATAATTACTCGAATACTACCTAATTAGTTTACACATTTGCGCTTGCATCCCGGTTAACCAGTCGATACTCAATCTTTTTCTTGAATCTTTCTCTTTATTGAATCAATACGTTTCTCTTGTTACACTCAACCACACGTTTATGTATATCCTGCGCCGATAAATACGCGTAATCAGGCAGCACGTGCATGCAATTTTTCGCGTTAGATATTTAGCGCTACATGCACATACATTGCACCATTGAAGTTAGACGTACTCACAATGCATCCGGGGCCATTTATCCCGTTCGACCGCACGAAACATTTCCTTTTCTTTTTCTTTCTTTTTTTTTTATTTAATATCTCGGACTTTTTAAAACTATGGTTATGGAAACTAATAAGTTCCTATGTGGATTAAAGTTACTATAGTCGACGCGCGAGAAACAATAGTACTTCATTTGTTGTATCAATCATCGCGATAAAATGCTTGATGCGGTAGAATAAAATGAATTAGTAATTATCCGCGCGAGATTTCCCTACGTATCGACAATATAGGAACAACGTGGCTGCTCCAAGGAGACATTGGTTACATTATGCTGTAAATTATGTACAAAGAGATGCAGAGTCGTAGCTGTTCACCGTTTCATTAATAAAATAATATTTTAGAATAAAACAAATGCAAATCGCACGACACGAAAATTAATTTTCAGAAAAGATTTGTTATGTCAGAATATATAATTTTTTGTAGTAACTTTTAACATTGCATAACCGTGTAAAACAAAAGGATATAAGAAGAGGAAATAAGACCTGTCCAGGCATTTGATATAAAAAATATTATAATATTATAAAATATTATTTATATTATAATATTATAATATTATACAGATATTATAAATACGCGGATGTAAAAATTTTTAGTTACAATTTTTTTTTGTAGGTATTAACTACAATTTTAATCACATGCAAATTATGCTGTACGAGTATCTTATTATTATTCTATTAATGTAGTTGCCGCGTCCCACCATTTTTTATTTTCTAAGAATACTTCATTAAAAAAGCCAGCATAATTTATACGCAATCAATATAGATTTCTAAAGGTCACTTCTCCCTTCAAGACCAATGAAGAATAATTTAAACGTTAATAGGCGTCTTACACGAACTATGATACAGAGACTTTAAAAGGCGTAAAAATATGTTTTTCTTGAAATTACTTCGTGTCTTTTGTAGAGCCTTTTTCCACGAGTACGTTCGGAAAGGACTAAATAAGAGAATGACGTAGAGAAGAAGAAACAATAAATAAATACACAAGCACATCCTCCAATTTCGTTTTTAATCAATCGATGATCAATTTTACGTGAAACAGTGTGCAGCCAAGACAAGATAATTAATTCGTTATTTGATTAATTAATTACTTAGATCGCTGATTTCTACACCTTAAACTAGAGATTCGGCTTTATCTCACCCGCTGAGGTGGTCTCTCATCCGCATCGTTAGTACCATTATTAATATTTTGTAATCACGTGCGTGAGAGCCCCTCGGAGCGCGTCCAGTCTATTAAGTCGGGCGCACGGCGCAATATATGCAGAAAATTTTGGCTTTCCTTCAACTTCGAAGTCGTACAGTGACAGTACTTGCGTGTCCGCAGACCGAAAACGAGCGAGAACGGATTGTTTGTGCTCAGCTTCAGGAAGGGAACAATTTTTCTTTCTTCTATATCTCCTCGATGGAGCTCTCCTTCCGATAGCTAAGCAGAATAAACGCGTAAATAATTTAAGTACGTTGACACACGAAAGAAGGATACGATCTCTCGCTCCCCTCTGTCGACAATCCAACCATCGGCGCATTTACGGAATCAGCGGAACGCACCACGTGTCCTACTGGAAGTGAAGTCCCTCCTCGACCCCGCCAAGTCACAAGTGACAGCGTCGTGACGTAGCGCGGGATCTAAGGCGGAAAAAAGCCTTTTAGAAGTTCTGCTCGCCGTACATCCCGGGGAACCGGACAGCGTGTGCTCCGAGCTCGGCGGGCGAGAACTCGTCCTATGTGGCCAAGTGAGCGAACTGGCCGGGGTGGGGCGCGAACTGGTAAGGGTGCCCATACGGCGACATGTGGTACGGCACGATGTTCATGCTCGCCATCTTGTGCTCCTTCTTCCACTTCATACGCCGATTCTGGAACCAGATCTTTATCTGACGTTCCGTAAGACAGAGAGCATGCGCGATCTCAATGCGACGCCGCCTCGTCAGATAGCGGTTGAAGTGAAACTCTTTCTCCAGCTCCAACGTCTGATACCTGGTGTACGAGGTCCTTTGTCGTTTCGTCTCACCGTTCGCGTTCACCGTGCCTAGAAATAAAGAATTTTTCGTCATTTCGTGAGACGAACACAAATGTAGATGGCATAAATATGGGTTTATTAAAAGAAACTGATAAAGAGATAAGACCGATCGAGAGAGACAGATTGTTACATTTATTCCTTGCAAAGTAACGTTGCGCGTATCAAATATCTTCAAATAGTAATTTACATATATGAAATGTAATGTTTAAAATAAATCGCGTTTTTTTTCAGCCGCTGATCTTATCGCGGACAGGGTTACGAGTGGAAAAGTGCGAAAGATTGAATAAAAAGCACGGGCGATGCATATTACTGAAGGTCCGAGCGCGTGCAACGCGTGACGATCTCATTAATTATTTCAACGAGTTATGGTTAATGCCTCCGCCAGTGCTACTGTGGATTGCGAACTGGTCAACTTGCCAGCTGTTTTACCTATTTGCTTTGCACGCCTTGGCCATAAATAATTTTGCAACGCTATTATTACGATACTCCGCCTGTTACACCTACTTCCTTTGCAAAAATTGCCACTGACTGCACAGAACAACGCCAGAAATGAGCTTTGACTTAGCTTCAATGTCATTTGAAATATGGTATATAATCGTCGTATGAATCATCATTATATCAAATTGATGCAATCATAATTTAATACAATATACCGTTATGTAAATTGTTTTTTTTTTATCTGAGATGGTAATTTATGACACAGTGTTGCGTCAAATAGAAAAAAAAACATAATATCATTCACTAGAAATTAAAAGGATAAAATAATAAATACGTCTTATGTATCATAATTTTTACAAGTTAAATACGAAAAAAATAATATTTCTTAAATTTAATTGACGCAGACGGTCATTCATTGCTTTACAATCTTATTGTTGAAAATATTCGTATAAATTCCATATAGCACCTGTATCATATTTCTATGTTTATATTTCGATATACTAATATTTTCTACCCTTTCCCTTTGCGGCACTAATATAGGCTTCGTTGCTTCGGTTCGTTGCTTCAGCAGGTGTTACGTGAACAAGGGTTCGTTCGTATATATCTTCAGGTTCGTTGTGAGCACGGATCATCGCGGATATTAAAGAGCCGGCTATAAACAGCCAGTAATAGCGCAGGTCAAGAAGGAAAAATTGACGAGAGTCGTACAAATATGTAAAGATGCAACTGACAATTAGAAAGTACGAGTAGCAATAATCGCGCAATAAATGAGCGATTTAAATAAATCTCTGCTGACTCGTACTGATTGTGTATGCATACGAGAAAAAATGCAAGATAATGAAATGTATGATAAGTTGAAGAAGAAGAAGAACAAGAAAAAGAATGCGAATAAATATTTCCCATTGTTCAGAATATATAGCTCTTTTGCATGTGTATAATTATCCAGTATTTCGAGCGTTTACGCACATAACATTGATAACAGTACGTTTAAAGATTCATTCCACGGCTCTGAGCAGCATGGACTGGGCACTTTCACGAGAGTGAAAAGCGTTTTCGCAGAGGATGGCAACCAGTGAGCGTTGAACAACGAAGCTCCTACCGGGCTTAATGACAGGACCCTTCGTCCGGTGTTATCGCTTTCCTCCCGATGTAACACGTCGCTGGGTCGTGTGGCCTGACTTTTTAATAAATAGTGTTCTGGTTGTCTGGACACGGACTCGTTCGGTCTGCATATCGTTTATCCGGTGAACCTACCCGTTTTGTAACAGACAAACGGAATTCCTTTTTCGGTCACTCGCATTATTATAGAATACTCCAGTTCGCTAACTAAAAATAATTTAGTAATGAGAATTGCAAAATTTCTTCAGTTCTTTCATTCTTCACAATTCGTGAGCTTATATACTTTTTGATTTTTATATTAAGTTTACTATCACACGATTATCGAAGTTCTTTTAATTTATTTTATTGTCTCATTATTGTATATGTGCATTCTCGGTAACATTGTAAATATAATTACATACGTCTCTTTCTCTTCTTTCTGTTTTGTTAAATAAAATTATCACAAAATACTACATACACTATAAGAATAGATGCTTTTTTGAAACATGCATTCTCGTTCTTTCGGTAATAAATTGTGCTATTGGTATTTCACCGACATCCATACAATATACGATTATACGTTGGTGTGTGAAGGAATGTACTCGGTGAAGGCTGGTGAGAAAGCTCTCTACGATGCTCATATGCGATTGAAATATGTTTCTTAGGCGCGCCATGTTAATTCTTCCAACTAATACCACAAGAGAGATCTCGATACGCTCACAACGCTTTGCTTGATGTCTATAACAGGTTCGGAGTTTTTATCATCCCTAAAGAACATGCGCAGGAGTAATAATCTTAGAATGATATAATTGTATGTGCATGTGTGCATGTGTGTATGTGTATTAAATCGCTGAATATTATTTTATCTTCGATGTACCCATGATTTATTATTTTTAGTGACCATACCTTTTGATGCATTAAAGTACCGCGGTAATCGCTGACCCGATTAAATTTCACGCATGTCAGGCACACCTGTTTAATTAGCATTTAGATTCTATCTGGCGCGATCTTAGTAGTTATTCTCGCACTATAAATTCTAAAGCATCGAGGGGAGTACGAGCCAATATGTTATTGTAACTCGAATTTCCGTAATCATACGCATGACTTGCGTTATATATCTCTTGGTAATAAATTTCGTAATCGCATTGAATCTTAAGCAGATGCAATGAGAGCACTTCGTACATTCATTTGCCAATCCACTTCCATGGGAAATGCGGAAGATTTTCTTATAATTTTACTTTCTTCAGGAAATAATTGATCGGAAAGAGATTATAAATTTATTACTTACATAACCAAAAGAGTAAGTAATTAGTTATATACAAGAGCCAATCGAGCAACATTATATATTTCGAAATCCTGTAAAATTGCCTCGTTATCGACAATCAATTGCGTTATTAGCCAATCGATCACGCTATGTTATTTTATCTTATTTGCTGCAGTATAATTAACCGTTGTAATTATCAAGAATCAGTAATTAAATCATCTTAAATATCCAAATTTACATGATAAATTAGAAAAGATACATAAAAAGATATTATTATATATCTTCTGTGTCTTTTCCCTCACCTGTATATTATCTAATAAATTACTTAATGTTTTAATCCCCAAGCAATAGTCAATGTCGCTATAATAAAATTAAACGCATTTCTTTACAAGTTATCCATACAATCACGATTAAGTTAGTGATGTAAGGTCCTTGAGTTTCTCATCGAGACGCACAAGCAGCTTTAGCGAACACACAGATAAAGATTGAAATAAAAACGTTCAGCGCGTCTATCACGCAATGAGAGATGTGCGGGCCGAAGAGGTGCGCATAGTTGTCGTCGTTGTAAGACTGAGGCGGGCTAAGCGCAGGGCCATGTCGTGTCACCCATCTCGATGTCACCTCGTGTCGTCTAGCCTTTTCGTGCCTCGCTCTTAATAGAACGCGGAGTGCGCGTGTATTTGCACCGAACCCTGTACCAAACGTGTCACCGACTGCCAGTCTGACGACTGCTCCGTCTGCTTGACTGACAGATCGGCTGGTTAAGGCTGAGTAACACGTGACTGGGATAAAATCCCGCGCGACTCCATGGCGTGTTCCCGGTTCCCGGTATGCCTGATTTTGATCTTCTTGGTTTTTAATACACACTCGAACTCTTCTTTGTCGCGACTCCTTCGGTTCTTGAATGCACAAGTTTTTTCTTGCTACATACGCAATATGTAAGTCCTTTCAAATTATCCGTGGTAGAAAGAAAGAATGACGTATGTAAAAGAAATTTTTAAATTAAAATATAAAATGAAGAGAGAATATTATTCTTTTGAAAGTAAGATTTGTTAAAGTGTAATTTATATATCCAGAAGAAATTTTGTACTAAAGTCTATGCATTAATAATAATATTATATATACTTTAACACATTTGAAATATTCAAACTATTATTTTATACGTAATCCAAATGAAAAGAAATATACCTATTATTATTTTATCGTTTGTTTGTTTGCTTGCTTATGAAGTAATGCGTGGGTATTTAAATTGACTTTGTCAATTGTGTAGATCAGAAATATTATATATCGTTATTCGTGATAGATTATAGATTAGGTGCTGAGAAAGGAATCAAAATATCTCGTGATCGCAACCGTGCTGTATTGCATTCCGCGAGTGCGAGTAGATAGGTATGCGACGTGTGCGTTTGTGTAAACGTATAGGTATAAAGCTCAGTATGTCGGTCGGGAGCAAGTTCCACGAAAGTATATATAGAACTCTTTTGCTACCCTCAACCCCCGACATATATCTGAATGGTTATCTGATACGAGAGCTCAAGTACGGCCGTATCAATTCTTTCCATCTCTACGATCGATTTAAGAATCCCAAAGAAACCAATAAAAATCTGTAAGTTTCGCGACGTAATGAACAGCGGGAATTGTTTCAAATCTCGTTACCATTAGATATATCAGACACCAATTTCTCACGGTATTAATGAATCGCGTTTAAGTGAGTTTAATCACGTACAAGTTCGATCGTCTACACTTTACTTAGCAGTTTTAAAATTTTTACGGTGAATCACTTGTGCACATACGTGCAGGAAGCGCATCCAAGAAAGTGTCTGAAATTTTCGATAGTTGTCCTATGTAACTCTTGTATATCGTTGCTTCTTCAAAATTGTATGTTTAACTTATTGTTAGTCCAAATTAGTATTCATGCGGCTATGGTACTTGTGAAAGGATCAATGCGAGAAGAAAATGGAATGCTTTTTAAAAATGTTTGAACTTTATTTAAATTCTTATGCATTTCAATATGTAGAAATTAATTGCATAATTGAAACGAGATGATTCCATTTACAATGCAAATCCTGTGATAAAGGTCGGACGATGCTCAGAATTACAATATCTAACACCGTCTGCAACCAAGCAACATCGGTACTACTGACAAAAGAAAATGAGAGGTTCATAAATAACCCGAGCAGTTCACCGCGGCTATTATGCAATTACGATTGCATCGGTATAGCATAGGTGGTCTAAGGTTTCAAGATCTTATGTTCGACTGTACAAGATAGTGTCCCCTTAAAAGTTGTCACTGTTTCAGCTGAGACATTCAGCTAGTGTATCGCGTGGCTGCCATATCTCGTCTTCGTTTTCTACTCTGTCCGAGTTACTAATGACAGGCTTGTAGTCAGTGTCCTGCTTAATTTTTTTTATTATACAAGTTCCACGGAATAACAACAAGAAGGAAAGTTATTATTTGTATATTCATATATATTACATATATGTATATTTTTAAAAACTTAATTAACTTCAATTTCGACATATTCACGGTACAAGATTTTTGCTCGTTGCGGAAATATTCTTATTTGTTTTAACAAATTATACGAAAAAATTTTATTTTTAAAATAATTTCTTCTCCCATATAAAAATTACGTAAACAAGAAAAGTAGATTTAATCATAGGATATGTTAACAAATTTAATGCCTTTACGAAAACTCACATTGCAATCGCGCGTGTTCCATTGTCGGATAATTATCTAATTGTAAAATATGAAGGCTATAATAATTTGTCGTCATAATAATTTGTTTCATAATTCTTATCCTTGCTAGGACGTAGATTCGTGCCGATTTGTATACGAGGTAAAGACTTAAGTTATATGTAAGGCCCACCGATGTCGGAGCAATGATAGGAGATTATCAGATCCGCACGCCTCCGTCTGGCTCGCCGCCAGTGTGAATAGCCAGTGGCGCTCATGAATTTTCGTCGAAACGTTACGTCGAGTCTAGCGATATATAGCAAACGTAATCCACGCACAATTTAAATTTATCTACACGCGGCACCGCGCGCTCTGTCAGTCAGTCTCCGCTCAGAGCTGATTTGTGACCTACCCGTACTTGCGCAGCTGACGGCCAATCGCACGCCGAAGATCGGCCTTCCTCGAGCGAAATCAAACGGTCCAACATTCCACGACGAGGAAGACGACTGGGAACGACGTTAGATGATCGTGAGCTGATCGGGCTTCTAGGTGTCTACGATCCACCTGTTACCAAACGTTCGGACACTGAGACCTGTCGCCTCGAGAGCTCAGACCGGAATCCGCGGGATCTATTTCGATCGGTATACAGCTGACACGCCCGGACCACACCGCGGAAAGTTGCCGGTTATAAATCTTCGGGGATACACGATGCTAGTCGCTCTTTCAAAAGGATCTATTAATTTCTGCTCTACTCGTGGAGCATGGAAATCCTTTTATTGGCGACTGTTACGCTCAATCATAGCTCAGGGGATTTCCTCCGTTACGTTAATGAGGGTGTCACATATTTGTTATTTTTACGTGACGTTTTATAAGCATGGCTAAAATTAAAAGATAGATGCGCGATGTAAGTAGGTCAAGCGGACGTGTTCTGTCACGAAGAATGGCGATGATAGAATTGGTAGAAATTCTCTTACCGCGGAAAATTCATTTACAGAAAAAGGGATGCGATATTCGAATTGGGTCAACGACTTCTATCAGATGCATCGTTCGCATGCAATTGGATGTATCGGACAGTTATAAATAGATTCAAAAACTATTGCTTTTCAATTTAAATGGGAGTATCAAGTGGTTTTCAAGGGCTGGATTCAGTTGGAAGAGAGATGCTGGAAACGAGGTGACGAAAGAACGAAGGGTGTGAAAATGGAGGAGGAAGGGGGAGGGATGCAGAAAAGGGGAGAAAGAGAGTGGCAGCCTTGCTGAAGCTTTTATGCCGAAGTTTGCGCGGCGGACGTTCCGCGGATCATTTGTTATCTTCCACGAGAAAGCTCTCTGACGCAAATAGGTTTGTTTCTGGCCGCTTTAAACGCTTCACAATAATCCGCGCGGACTCAAATTCAATTAACGCCTCGTCGTCCCCACCGTCGTGCACGTCTATCTCCCTTCCTTCATTTTGCACTTTGTACTCGCTGACAGCATACAAAAGCCAGTACAGTCTTTCTTTCGTCTCTTTTATACATGGCGCATGAACCATGAGAATATTGAGGTACGTGCCTCGAAGTCTTGATGACCTTGAACTCCGGAATGTCCTGCCGAATGCGAAACAGCGAGTATCCGTTGCGCGAAGATGCTATGCAAAGTTTAAGTTGCGCGTACAAAGTTCGATCGGTTTAAATTTTAAATATTACGCGAGGAGAGCAGTCGAAAGTATGCTGATCTTTATCGCTTTTCGATAAATCTGTCGTGTGCCTACTCGCTTAACCGTCATTCGACTAAAATTAGATCCTCCTCTTTTACACTAGGTCATCTCGCGAGATTGATAGAATCGAGAATAACATATTATCCATTCTCTCGCTGCATGGATTGAATCCGCGAGTGTATGTACTTACGCGTTCGTATGTGTGCGCACGAGTCCGCTCGCGCAAGAAACTGTTGTCTCTCCGAGGGGTTACTTTATACATCCGAATGAAAGAGAGGCACAAGACGTGATCGCGCGTGTATATATTGGAGGAGGGACGGCGGAGGGGCCCTCGGATTGAGGAAGAATAGGGATAGAGGCTACGCGTCTCCATCCATCAGGCGACGGTCCGACCGTCGCGTCCGACCGTCGCGTCCGACACACGCGACTCAAACCTACCGACAACCTTCCGAATGCATTATCTTCCTTCGAGGGTACACACGCATATCATTTGGACCGATGGCCCTCTTCTTGTCCGATTTCGGATAATCCCTCATGGACATTGTTCCATCTTACCGCGTCTTTGCAATACCACCGTATCTCATAACCAACGTTCCAAAACACCGGAAGCGAGTTCCTCAAAATCGAGGGACACAATTTTGATTAGCAACAATTAAGAGAGACAATGGGAATTCCATCAACCCTACCAGCGTGAACCGATGAAGGACCGATGAAGGATCGAAGTTCGGCCTCTCGAACTTCGATGGCCCATTGAGAGAGTCCGACAATAGCCTGTTTAGAGACTCTTAAATTGTTAATTGACAATAATCATGCGCAAGAATATACCGCTATTACCACGCGAAGTAGGCATCGGCGCGCGGCGTTCCATAAATGTTCGTATGGCCATTCGGACACACGTATACGCGTGTGTTCGCGACGTACGTGTATTGGACCGCGTAGAGCGTTCCTGCCGCTGGGAAAATTAATGACTTACCTTCAGCGGGAACAATACAGTCAGCTGCGACTCTCTACGTGTCTGAGTACAGTGCGTCGCGGTGATGCGAGCTGCCTAAGGTCGAACAAAAACACACAAGCGCGCGAAGTCGCGTACGCGTGTACGTGCATGCATATATACATTTCGTGCGTGTCACCTTGCGAATTGATTTATTCCCATTGAGAGCTAGGAGAAAATGCAAATGCGTAATTTTCATTCGACGGGCTCGCACACTTATATATTTCTTTCGATAAGCTCGACGCGTCGAGCCTCTCATTTTGCGCTGTAGAAAATCGTGAATAAAGTGAAAGCGGCAAATAATAATCAGACTACGTTTTAACAATAATGCACTTATAATTTTTTATCTTTTGAAGATATATTCATACACAAGATTATTATGTGCGGCGGTAACATTTCATCCACCAAAAGTGTCATAAAATCCCGACCATCGACAGCTGCGACAAACGCCATTTGTCCCTCGTTTCGCGTAACATTCGTCGTGTCGGGCGGATAAATCTCATCGGAAGCGCGTGTCCCTTTCCGAACTCTACACCACGTCCTCTATGAATCATGCAGTACCTATGTTCCTATGTTAGGTTGCTCCTCTTAGGAGGCTGTCCGTTCTGATCGTCCATGGCGTTCCTCCTAGTTACCCCACACGAGTGGTGCCGCAAGCCCTCAGAACGCCTCGTGCTAGTACGTAAGCCTCGCGCAAGCATTTATTTATGGTCCCGAGTCGCTGGGGTGTACGTAGGACCGCCTCTACACCACCCAAACACGCTTTACCCAGAGCATCGCCGCGGAATAAAGCTGTTCCCGTCCAAAATCTATCTTCGCTTATGATTTTCTCAGCGTAACGATGTTGCGATTATTGCATATCTTTGAGTAATAATTTTTTTCTTACAAATAATTACAGGCTTACCAATAAATGTCCAGCAAAAATATTTTATTAACAGCAATAAATATTCATACACAAATTATTTTTATTTTAAATCTTATTAAAAGAATTAAATATATAAATAATTCTCGTTTAAATAAATAATGTATAACGTGTGGAAATTCCGGTAGTTATACTTTTCTTTTGATATGTTTGATGAAGGGCTTCTTTAAATTTCTTTTATAAAAAGCTTCTGTAGAAGAAGATATTTTCTCTCCGTTACTTTCGATGAGTTGAACGAGTAGGACCGAAATAGTTGCACCAGAAGCAAAAAGGGGAGTTGTCTGCTGAGCGTGATTCCGTGCGAGGCACTTGCCATGACAAAATGCGCGTTTATACTTTCATGGATTGGAGCATTAGAGTAATTAGGTGATTGAGGCGTGGAAAAAGTCTATGTCAGTTCTCTTGAAAAAATAAATCTCAGTAGAAAGAGTTGTATTGACGTTAACGATGTTCACATCTAACAAAATAATATGGATAATAATTACATTTTCAAGAATATGCTCGGCATTAATTACATTCTTTCACAAGAAAATTTCAATATAAACGTTTACATCAATATGTTTTTTAAATTACTAGATAAAATATGTTATAGCATCCGACACAGGAAATTACATGTATATGATTTAATATAAACATATTATTTCATTATTTCATTGATAATATGTCAATTTATATTTAATTTTTATCTAATCGTTTAAGTTGAAATTTGTTTCAACTACATGTAATTAATTTACGTGAGATATTATTGTCGCAATTATACGGAGCAAAATAATTTTGGAAAAGTTATATAAATTCCTTGTTCTTATATGTATAATGTTACTTACTTATTTATGAAAAAACTGAGAATTATTTAGCTTATAATTAAATATAGTTATTTGAATTTAATAATTTATGTGTACACCTATATATAAGAAGAGGGAACGTCTGAGTATTTTAACTAATAGCAACGAATGACAAATATCTACATCTGATTTACGCGGGATATATTTCACGGTAGAGTTTGTTTCGCGGCGGTCAGAGCAAAACGGCCGAGAATTTGATTACATCACATTAGGCTGTACATTTTAAAAGGATGATGTAAGTGCACAGAACCGTTGATCTTCGCGTGATTTATTTATCACTGGCATGGCCGGGCTCTGGCCGGTATATATGCGACTATTATACATTGCATGCAACTTGTGTGTATCTTCTAAATCGAGTTGTCGCGACGGACGATGACGCTTCCCGCACGACTCTTGCATTACGATAGCTCGCAATAATCGCCCGTCGCGGAACGAGGGTTGTTAATAATCATTAGTGAAACTCCTAGAAGGTGCAGAAATGTTATCACGATATGTATTAATAACACGTGGGAAATGCATCTATAAACGTATCCATAAAATTATAGATACGTGATCATTTATGTTTAATATAGTTATCTCAGTGCTGTAATTTAATATAAAAGAGATATGGTTATGGAATTGGTTTATTACAAAGGCTAGTTAAATCAGATTTATATTATTACTACTTTTAATTGACGTTGTATTCCGTTATCAAACAATGTTTTAAGTACGTGCATCTCCCATTCTCTTTCTTCGCCCCTCTCTATAGCGCAAAAGGTATTAGGGATGTAATCAGTGCGATGTCAGTAGCGTGAAACATTTTCTCGAAATCTTGAAAAATCTCGTGATATATGGTGAAGGAAAACAAAATACTTGCGGTTATTTTTGCAGAGCAGTTTTTCGATTCACGCGTCGTGACAAAACCACGAGATGTGTGTACCGGCGGCATCGCCCTTTACTACGCCATTCAGCGTTAGCTCGTAAATTTTCAGAAGAGGGAATCTTCTCCTCGGGGAGGGTTTGTCGGCCGAAAGGGCGACTGCAGGAGCATAAGGATCAAGGATCCCCGTGGCGACCGGGCCACGCAGCAACAGGCGGCCCACTTCGCCCCCGGCATACATCCATTACCCCATCGGCTCATCCCGTTTGCACTAGGCGCTTGCAATGAAAATTTATGTCCTAATAAGTGATTCGCGCTCTTCCCGCGGTTATACGCAAACTGCAGTACGATGATAACTTTCTTCTCTTTGTACGACACATTTCGCTTCAACTGATGCCACACATTCATAAATGAGAAGCATGAATGAAAAATGATGAAATCATGAATTATTAAATTTTAAAATACAGTATGTTTCGCTGATTTAAAACCAATTAACATTATACAACATTTACATATTAGTCATGAGAGACAAATGATACTAATAATTTAATAATATTATTTTTCATGTGGTCACTATTTTGTAGGTCATATCATTAAATTTAATAAAATAGTAACAATAATATTTCTTTTCTTTAACATTGTTCATTATTGTTTATTACTAAATTACCAATTAACTTTACAAACAATATTTATAAACGTGAGGAAAAATACACCTACTCAATGTGAATTTTCTAAAGAAATATGATCGTGAAATTATTTTTAGACGATGACGAACAATCCTAGATTTTGCTAACCCTAATGCCTTAGAACAGTTGTACGTATGGCGTGGATTGATTAAGTATCTCGGAATAAAAACATTTTCGTCGGCGTAAAAATGCAGTATGCTATGTGGTTAGTAAAACCAGTTCTTTGAAGCACGTCCTCGTATCTCCCTCTCCTGTTAGTGCGCCGTAACCGTACGTACATGCGTGCATATGTTTGCTTGAGGCACTGTACTTATTTTATCTGCACCATATCAAAATCCAGTACGTAGAATGCAATAAATAAAAAGCCGTTTTTCTACTCTTCGTTATTAGTATAAATATACAGAACTTTAGCGCGTGTAGAATTATGACAAATTAATTGAATAAAATGACAATCAAGAAAGCTTGACATAATATCATGGTTCATTTAAATCATTTGTAGACGCCATTCCTCGACAAGAAAATTGTTCCGCCAACTATCACATATTTATGACGTGTAAATGTGCTAAGGGCATTAAGTGAGATCCAGTTCCACTGGTTCGACTGTCTACCCTTCCGGCGTGGGGGATTCGTACGTTGGAAATCACGTTTGGTAGCCATCTATCAATCGGGACACAGAAACGTGCCTTTCCTCGCGGCGCTCCGCACATCCTTATTTATGGCGGAATGATCGGCCCATAATTACAGACTCCATGACGAAAACGACCTTCTGCTTATCTAAACAGGGGCTGCGGCGCCCACTCACATGCATGCGAGGTCGATATTTCGGAAATAAACTGCAGAACTGTTCATTTTACGCATCAATTGCATGTTTATTCGAGTTTGCTGCTCGTCGGATGATAGCTACTTATCTCGGACCTATCTCGAACTTGCTACTTATCCCAAAGATGACCCACATGTTTATAGCTGCGTGCTTTTGCCAGCAGCAAGGACGTATTCCAGATAATTTGTACAATTTCCAAAATAGCATGATAATTCATAAAAGAATGCAAGACATTATTCTAGATTTATATAAACATTTCTCAATTTTTATTAAAGAGTATCTTCCGACATTTGACAAATAGTTAGAATGATGACTTAAAACTATGAGAAATTTGAGACGCGTTGGCAAACACGAAATACTGAGGATAAAACTCTCTTGCAATAAAATAAAATCAGAGACTGTGATGCTTTTTGCTATTGATACGATTTAAAGAAAGGGTATAATTCTTTTTCTCGCAGCTCTCTTACGTCAACTGATTTAAAACTGTGTTTGTAGAAGAATAATTAGTGTGTTATTACACTTCCTATAAAGTAAATCTGCCTTCCACTTGTCTAATCACACTTTGTCCCTTTTAAAACATCTTTCCTCTCTTTCTCGTTTTCTCCCGATTACTTACACCAACAATCCATAAATATATATGCTATCATTTGCGTAACGATAATTTTTTTTTACTTTAATAAATGCTCTAAATAAATCATTTATAAAATGATAAATAATATCTTATGAAGTTTCGATGTTAATAAAACATTTGTGTTTATAAACTAAATTATATACATCTATTATTTAATTTAAAAAAATGTATTTATTAAAATATTCTTATTGTGGAGGATATATGTGACTAAGATTTCGTTCCTTGTTTACGTATCATAGAATAATGTAAATAAGTATGTTAAAAACAATAATTATATATATTTTAAATAAAAAATATTTCTTCTCTCACATAGGGCAAAGTAGCAAAGTAGTCATACAATAATGTACTATTTTGAGTAAGCCAGATTCTCTTATTCATTCTTTTGGCTATTAATAAGTAGTTTATTTGTTCAAATCTAGTGTTCAGACGTTTATGCATCAGTTCAAAAGCGTCGGAACGGCTGGATGAAGTCTAAACGGAATGTCTTCTGTTAGTGAGCATTAACCTCGACGAATCAATTATTTTCCTCTTAATGTGGATGTGAATTGTTTGTTTTTTATTTCTAATTGGTCTATTATTTTGCATGCAGCTTTGATTTTCGTATGTTTATTCGACTAATTTTCATAAATCTTACACAATTGTTTCAAGTGCAAGTTTATTACAATAATCATTAATCTATTTTAAATTTGAAATAGATTTTAAGAATTTACTTTACAAAAGAAAACGTTCTTGAATTTCAACCGAGATACAAATGATAAAAAAGTTCTTTTCATCAGTAAATAAATGCTAACAGTTTAGACAAAGGTTTTGCATTGAAGACATATCAAAAGACAAATCTTAGACAGATATTAGAAGAATAGGTCAATAGTCCTTGATAACTAATTCAAGCGTGTTTCTCAGGATCATTGCATTCCATGCATTCGCGCAAGATTTATGACTTTACTTCGCTGCTATTCTTTGCTATGCAGTAATTATTTTTATGTTAGTAGAATTTATAATGGTATTATGCACTATAGATTATACTATATATATACCCAATGTTTTTCAGACTCCTAAAAAATTTATCTTTTATTTGCTTGACGTATAAATTTATTTTTTATTACTTTGTTTAATTATTATCAGCGTTATCGCGTTATCATAATTAATTATAATTCACTAGCAATCTCAAATTTTTGCATTACTATCGACTATTGCTTCGAAGTTTAATTATAGCTGGAATTCCACTAAAATTGGAACTTATGAATTGTTAAGGTCGTTGAGATCCATATCATGCTAAATATGTACATACACAAGACCCTGTTTTCATAATATGATATTACTATAACCAGTGTATAAGGCGGCGAGTCTGCTCGTACCTTTCGCTTCTCGCGGACCGAGGCATACGCGAAATAATCGCGCGGGAGACGTAAGCCGAAGTAAAAGGATGCTACATTAACCAGGCGGGCATGATGCGAACGATTGGGAGAGGAAGCCGAAACTTGTACAAGAAAGATCTGAGCCGCGTATCCCGTTTGGGGGCCGAGCCGAACGATCTGAGGCCCTCGTTCGAGCTAACCCGAGAGAACTAGAAGGAGAAGGCAACCCCCCGCGCCTTACAATGCAGCCTGATTTATGGCCCGGGCGCACATACATAGAGTTACACACGATATCATAATACCATTAATTCTTCGTCAAATTCCCCGCTGACTGAATCATACTGGCCGCGCAGTAAATCACGCGGGGCGACTAATGTGAGCGCGACCAGCGCGCTGGGCTGTTTTATCTTCTTTGAACCACGGGGGCAGGTGAATCTAGTCTTGGTCCCCACTGAATTACTGTTATCCGTTCTGACCGCACCCCCGCACTGCTTTTCGTCCGTATCTCGAACCGCGAGCTCATTTCCGCATATATGCTTGATCGAGCGTAGATAGAGAGCACGAGTCACGAGTCGTTTTGTGCTGCCGGCGGTTTTGATGCGTTTATTGAGCATTTATTCCGAGTATGTAATCGCTAATCGTCTGCTTAATATGTTATTAACCCGTCTTCGTTTCTTAGTCTCATCTCTTATTTGTTTTCTCTTGATATGCGGTAAGAATATCAATACAGTAACATGTCGCACTTGACGAATGCTAAATTATATTTCATCCAATTGTTCGTGTAGTATTTAACAATTATATACTCAACAAGATACAAAATATCTTCTATATTTAGTATATAAATTAAAATCAGAAAGCTGTTTTATGAAGTGTTTTACATTTTTCAATAGAGTTAAATTTGATTATATCTATTTCGCGATGAAATTTTATTATTTTTTGCAACATCTATGTTGACGAAATTCGTACTTTACTGTTACTCTGAAGATATTTGTAATTATTTTACGATAAAATATATTCATATATGATATCCTTCTCTCTCTCTAAGCAATATTTACGTAATCTGCGTTTTGACGTCAGATATTGTAATTTATTAATTGTTGTTTCATTAATCTTATGTAACAACGATTCACCTTTAGACTGAATTCCGAGTATTCGTAGAATCTGCTAAAGTTCGTTATTTCCATTCAATGTTTTTCCTAATTTTTTCCTAATTTTTTCCTAATCTTCTTGCATAAAAAATATTTTACAGAAGGCCGCATTGCGCAAATTGATATGTCGTTGCACTTAAAACATGATAAAAAATAAATATCCACAAACAAATAGATATTTGCGTTTTAAATTAAGCGATATTTCGATAAATGTCGAAATTTATATATTCCTGTGTTTACCGTTAAAACACAAAATATAAGCGGAGATTGCTATTATCAAAATTAAATAGATTCATAATATGTGGACTTGTATATTTTTGCTGTAATTTAGTATCTGTATGCTTTTAGTAGATGGATGGCATTTCGAAAGTTTAGAAAAAAAATATATGCGTTTATATGTATATATTAACATATTAACCGAAACTTTAAATCGTATATCACATTTAAAAGTTTAAATTTAAAGTAAAATAAAATACCTAGAAATGTTATAATTGTGTGTAGTTATAATCCTAACAATGTAATAATTTAATTGTTATTAATTTGCCGTTTTAATAAGATCAAGAGCAAAGTGCTTTTTTATTCGGAAACGAGAAAAGAAACGGAAGATGTGTCTTGAAGACCCGCACCACCATTTTTAGCGATAACAGAATTTAAAAGATACGATAGATGAACGACTTACTCTGACCAATGTGAACCCTTTTCATCCATGGATATATTTGAGGCGGGTTAGTGCCGGAAGAGTTCCCCTTGTTGGACGAATTGTTACCCGTGCTAGAGGTGCTGGATGTAGAGGAAGCGGGCGACGAAGCGGAAGATGCTGTTGTCAGCGTTGAATTTCCCTCGCCGACGCCCCTCGAGCTACCGCTGGGTGGTGAGGCAGCGGACGCAGCCACGGACGACCTTGACGAGCTACCAGGCGGTGAAGTCAATCCTGATGCGGCTTTACTCGTACCAGGTGCCACTAAAGGCGTTGGGCTATTTCTCGAAGTGGACGTTGTTAAATCTTGAGGAGACGCCACACTGGTGGACGATGTCGAATCAGCATATTTGCAGCTGGACGTTGACGGTGCTGACGGTGCCGAGGCACCTTGCAGAAGAGGCGTCGTTGGATCCGCGTGAAGTTGCTGAGGATGATGCGGTTGCTGATGGTGTTGTGACTGTTGAGCGTGCATACCGTGTTGCTGTGACGTTGTGGTCGCATTTAGCCGAGGCTGTGGTTGCAGTTGAGTATAGTCTATCATCCCTGTCGGTGCTGGATGCTGCATGCCCGACGCCGGCGTGGCATAAGGATGCTGAGGATAATGCTGTTGAGGTGAGTAGCAGGGCGCGGGATAGCTGGTAGACGCTGCATTCGGATTGTAATATTCGCCAGCGGCCGGCGATGCTGCCTGCATCGCCGGTTCTCCAGGTGAATTCGCGGTCGGTCTCGGCTGCTGCTGTGACTGTTGACCCGCGTAGCATGATGCGAGCGAGTTGACGAACTGATAGGAACTCATTCTTCACGTACCTTCACCTGCCGTCAACGTCACTATACCAATAATTTTGCACGTCTACGTTCCGTCATTCACGAAAACACTGATGTTGTGCTCATCCGGATTAGGCGGCTGAACAACGCGCCTCGTCATTAAGTATAGAAATCCATCGTCGCGCGGTAATGACGAAAATCGCAATGAAAAAAATCGCTGGGCTACACACGTGATCAGCTGCTCCGCGACAAGCTTCACCTTGTTCGTCGAACGATTCACAGCTATCACGACCTGTTACACGCGAGAGAAACACGTCCCTAAGCGATTCAATAATGAACGAGGGGTTCAGGACTAATAGAGAGAGAGGCAGACGTCTGGCGGCAGGCGGGTCGAGCCTGAATTCGAACCGACCTGCGAGTCAAGTTTATGAGGGCCACGTGGGCCTGGGCTATAAAACTGTCTTCTGCTTCTTTACGATCTCAGGAGTCGCGCGATTACCTACAGAGAACTCGTGGGCCCACCGTGCAGTAGCGCGTAACGAACAGCTTATCGAGGCGCCCCATTGAAGATGACCTTGCGTAGTCGTTCCTCAATGAAGTAACATGCGAGGTAACACATATGTGCGCGCATTAAAATTATTCACGCGATGATTAATTGCGCTTCAACGTTGTCACAGGTGTTGCACTTAACAGACGGCTTTATATCGCGGCAAAGGCATCAAAAGGCAACAGCAGAGGCTCGACCACGGCAAAGGGTGAAGAGTGTTCACCCGCGCGAGTTGGCCGTTCTTGTTGCGTGCGCGAAGGGTGGTTGGTATCGTACTGAAGGCCTCGCCGCGATCCAACGGAAGGCCGGTGTGTGCGGTAGCTTGTCACGTGCCCGCGCTCTCTGCGTGTCAGAGGAGCGCCTCGACCAATCCCTGCCGTTCGTCAAACCTTGATTGGTCTCTCCGTCGGCGTACGATTCTTCAACCCCGTTCCTTGCGTCTCCGTCGAGTCTCCGCTGCCGCTGGCGCTCGTCGTATGGTAGTGTTGCCCGGCTGCTACCCGACGTGACAGGAACCGATGAGAGGGGTGTGCGTAAGAGAGAGAAAGAGAGTGAGAGAGGGGTCAAGGAGAGGGGATAGCACCGTCAGGGGGGCTAATGGAGAGATATTCGGGAGCCCTGAAACCGCTGGTGGGGGAGAAGTATCTCGATCGCTCTCTCGTTCTCCTCTGCAGCCTTCTAGCCGCGACGTCACCAAGAAGCAGTCTTCCGTTCGCTTTGCGAGGGGGGCTACGCGCGCACGCGCCCCCTACTGTATAGCCTCGCGGTGAAGACAGATGAAAAAGAAAAGGGGTGGTAGGGCACACCGAGGTGCGATTGTTCCTTACTGATCGACCGAAAACGATTCGCCTATTAATATCACCGTATCTTCGCCGATTTCATCCGTCGCGAATCCATTTTAGCTCGATCATACGTATCGCATCTCTTTCTGATTAGGAGACGGAAGAAAAGTTTTACGTTTTACAAGTGCGGATTGCTGTACTTGCATATTGTAACGCTGGACCATGAGTCCAAGATTCACTTTCGATCGCTTTTTTCCTAGACCGCGGAGATCGTACGTCCGATCTTTCGTTAAGAAGTTTGCGATGGAATCGCGTTCGTTGCGCGAAAGGTGCGGATTCAACCTGAAAGCGTGTGGTTCTCCAACCGCGGCTAAGGAAGGGGCGCACATAAGTCAGCCCGGTGGCCGCGGCTGACAGTTTTATGAGAGTTTGATAGTCTTCGCCGCTCACTCTTTTCACAACGAAAGGACAGGAGAGAAAAGGCGGCCTAGAGCGGGAAAGAAATGCGTAAAGGAAAGAAAAGAGAGAAATAGAGAAACAGAGAGACAGACAGCGAGAGAGAGAGAGAGAGAGAGAGAGCGAGAGAGAGAGAGAGAGAGAGAGACACGCGCACTACGCACCACACTCTTTATTGTCCCATAAATTCAAACCTGTTGCCTGTAGCCGAGAAAGACAAGGAGGGAAGAGCGTGCACGAGGTAGAATCCTCTCCCAATCGCGATTCGATTGACGCCCCCGTTATCGCTCGTACGGCGAACCCGGACGCAACTCGTAACTCACTGAGCCGGCCTGAGAGGAGAGCCTTCGGAGTTGGCGGCTCTAAGCAGAAGCATGTGTGACGTAGTAGCCAGTTGGTCAAACGGGGGGCACTCCGGGGTAGCATCGGGGCGGAGGGGACGGTTGAGGAGGCGGAGCTCTCTTTGCTCATCACAGATAAGACTTTAAACGAGTTTTTACGTTTTATGCAAAATTTCGTTGACATTTTAATAGTATGTCTTTTTAATAGCGTGTACTTTCTTTTTCACATGCGATTAGTTCATAGTTTATTATTTATTCTCAATATTTAATTTGTCAAAATCTCAAAATTTTTATTTCTTTATCTATTATTAAAGTTTTATTATATTATTAAAATAATATGGAGTCTTGTAAAAACAATAATTTTTTAGCTATTACGGTAAAGTTATAAAATTTGAATTAAAAATTTTTAATTTTCTCATAATCTTCTCCGTGATATTTTTTATTTGCTTTATGTTTCTATCAGATAGATTGCTATAGCTAATTTGTGGCATTAGCCGCTATTTAATTCGGAAGGAAGATTGAAATTTTGAATATAGGCCGATAGTGTGGCAGTCGCTCGCCAGATGTGGTGAGTGCGGCTGTCTCGTTGAATTGTGGCGCGCGCCCGCCCCCGGCCGTCCTACCCTTTCCTCTTCTTCTCCCCACCACTTAATCGTCTACCCCACTGCTCAGTCGAAACTGGCTATCTCTTCTACTTGGAGTCGTCGCATCTGTGTATGTACGTATGCGGCTGTATCCCCACCATTTCTATAGGATTCGCCACTTCAGAATCGGCTGTTTGTTCTACACCGACTATCACTTTAGGCCTCTTCTTTCGCGTGGCTGATGAATCGTGATTCAAAAACTGCTAAATGATGGATTAAAATTCTACTTTATCACTTAATGATCAATGCTCAACTATCTCTCCATTATTGCTGTCACTTTTGAAAATATTTACTTACGAAACATATTAGACCTATTTTGATAACAAATATACTTTTTATCAAATATACTTTTTATCAAGTCTAAAGAGAGAAAGATAAAAGAAAAGGAAAGAGAGAAAAATAAATAAGGATTATTGTACATATAACTGTTAAGATAAATAAGTAGACAGATATAGTTATTGTGTAGATCATCGACCTAATATTAATTGTGATTTTTAGAAACTTTATATTTTTTTCATTATTGTAGATTTATGATCGAATTATACCACCAAAACGCGAAGAAAGAAATGGATATTAGTTGTAAAACTAGCATAAAATTACATAATGTAACTTTTATTTAATATTTTTTTTTTATTTAATTGCCAAGATTATTTTACTCTGCGCGCGCGCGCGCGCACGCACGTGTCAGCGGGTCAATGTGTTTCGATTTAACGCAATTGATGCCTGATGATGGTAAGGTTCTACGGCAAGAAATAAGACCTGACCGGCCTATTTTAGTCGATTCGAGGTGCATTGCCTTGAGGTCTCGTGTCACTCTTCACGGTGGACCCTCTCCATTAGAATTTCCAATAAAGCTGTCGCAGGTGTAAAAAACGTATCACGATCCCCATGAATCATGTGTCGCAAAGCGGAGCCGCCAAGACACGTGTATCTGTTATGCTTTCTCTCAGTAATTCGCGAGATGGTTTATGCACCCGTTCGTCCGTTCTCTCTACCTCTCTTTCTGCGTGTGCACTGTTATAATCTACCCCGCACTATCATCCATCCAGTGTCGACGGTTCGATGACTCCGCCAAAGCAATTATTATCATTGAAATTAGGTTTCAGTCGTATACACGAAGAATGATTCGAGTCATTTGTAAATGTTCATCCATTGGGCAATTGCGAATCAATGACGTCATAAATAAATAATAAATCGAATAGTAAAAATTCTAATAGCGATTCTAGTTGAATGATATGATTATTGCGTTACTTTATATCAATGTGATGCATAGGTTTATTGAGGCTTTCATGAGAAAGACTTTACCGTCGGAGAGCCCTATAATCGGTGTCGTCATTCATTCAACAATTACGAATTTAACGGATTGCATCAAATTAATTGTAACTATCAAGTTAAGATTGGATTTCACGAAGTATAGCAACCGACTTACAAGTAATTTTGAGTCAATACGTGCTATGAATTGATAATTCGTTCCAGTTCTAATATAGAGGTAGATTATATCTTTAATCTTCATATGAGATGAGAGAGAGAGAGAGAGAGAGAGAGAGAATAAATTTACGAGATTAAGAAATAGGTATAAAAATATATATTTTAAAACAAAATATATATATACCTCTACACAAGATACTATTATAACGTTAATGCAAAATGTTTTGCAAGATTTTGCCGAAAAAATGGACTTATACTTTTTATAAATTGAAATTTCTATAAATATGTACATGTGAATTTATAATACAGTATTTAATTATATACGTATCTCTATTTTATGTTAAAATTCCGCGCAGCACACAAAAACAAATTTTACGCAAGAGGATTGGTAGAGAAAAAAATATATTCAATTCGAGGTTCACAGCTAAGACGCGTTGCACAAAAACCAATACGTATCCGCGTGCCGGCCATGATGGATTGTCGGAGCTATGGGAAACTATCTGTCAAGCACAATATCGACCCTCGCCCTCTCTGTCCAACCCCTGCAAACTCAGGGTTCACTCTCGCTGCCGCCGTCCCTCCTGGGGGTGCGTTCTGCAATGTAGGTTTACCTACACATTGCCATACAAACCTTTCTCAGCCCCCTGTTTCCATCCTTTTCCCCCTCTTTTTCCGTTTTCGCCCAAATCTTCGACCATTTCGCGAACAACCTATCTCCTCTTTTATAGATTTTGTTTGCCTAAAAATGCACTCTAATGTGCAGCATATCTGCAAATTTATTGAAATATTCATAAATTTCATAATTTGAAGAGAAAAGTAACTTAATATCTGCACATACATATTTATTTAGATTTTCTATATATACATTTGTGTCATTTTGTTATGTAAAAATACATATGAACCGCTATTAATATATCGCGTATGTTAATATAGAATTACATATCTTAAATATTAACAGAAAATTATATTATATTTTTTATCATGCTATTTATTATTTAAAAAAGATAATTTTTACAATCTTTATAAAATATGCATGTTAATTAATGTACATATTGATTCCGTCTTAATAAACATTTACATTAATATAACTTTAATATATACTATTAATTATACATATGTAATTAATATAATTTAATTACATATAATATAATTAATTAATATTATTTTAATAAAGCTGCATTGACAGTATGAACAATTGTATGTGTAATTTAAACAGCAAATATGAATGATTAAAAAATATATATGTATTGTCAGTATTAATATATTATTGTATCAGTCACAATTGATACAATAATGTGAATTTCTTTAATAATTATAGATTAAATTTTAAATGAAGGAAAATAATCATTTATTTCTATAGACTTGAAACGAGATCTGTTATTGAATTTTCTCTAGCATTCTTTTAAACTATTATAAAGTGCTTACATTTAATACATTAAGCTTACACTTAATACATTTCTTGTTTTAACACAGTGAATTTTAATTTAGCAGTGAGAAAAAGTAAAGTTTTTTCGATGTAAATTTTCCATTAATATCATCAGAGAAAGTGATATGAATGCATATGATAACGATAAATATATAATTTATATAATTATATATTTAAATTAATACATAATTTAAATGTGTGAAATGCATTAATTACAAGTATGCATTAATTACAAAATTATGTAAGTACTTTTTGTTCCAATCTTTTAAGTTATGAGACATAAAGAAAGCAAAAAAATATTTATAAAAAATACTAATGCCAACACATGATTTAAGGTATAACATATAATACTTTTTTTTAATTTTAAACGCTTTGTTATAAATTTTATTACTGTATATTCTACGATTTTATGTAATTATGATATGTTTTGTATTTAAAGATTAAAAAAAATTATTTTATTAACCATAAGTTCTTTTATGACAACTTAAAAGAATGCTAGAAAGAATATAAAAATTTTATGACATTCTAATTTTATTTAAAAATATAAGTAAAATTACTATTGTTGATTTAAAATTCAATCTGCACATATTCAAACCAATACTTATTTAATTTAAAAAATTCTACAAATTATAATTTTCTATAATTACAATTTTAATCACAATAATACAATTTTATTTATGTAAAGTTTTGCATAATAAAACAGAATTTAAAAACTTTTTACATTTATAACTGTGCAGTCAAAAATGGACACAAATATTGGAAAATTTTATTTAACAATTTTATGTAATTATTCTTTACACTTTGATTAGATGAAAAAAATTGATTTGTTGGTTTATTATTGTTACGTTTAAATTTATTTATATTTTAATTTATTAATATTTTTATGACACAAATACAAAAGTCACATTAAAATAATTTTTCTGTTTTTATTATTAGACCGTGAAATCTATTACACTGTCATCGTTTGTGACCGATAAAACTGATGAGTACTTATTGTCAATATTGTTCACTTGCAATATATTTGTATCCATTTTTCGAAAACACTGTACGTTGAAGTTGAAGAGAAAAAATTCTCGCGCTAAAAAACACTTAAAACGTTAAAAAATAAGAGTAAAAGAAGAACACTCATTCACGCACGCTTACGCTTTCAACCATCTTGTTTCGTGTGAACAGCGCAGCTGCTTGCCTATCCTCCCCACTCTATCTCATCCCCTAAATTCTAGCGTTCTAAGCTTGCCAAATGGTTTCAAGTTAACACTACTCATAACATGCAAGTGTACACAAATTTGCTTTGCTTTCATAATTATATACATATAAAAGCCTTTTTATAAGTTTATTGATAGTTCTTTCTATAATTTTGTTATGGAAGACTTTACACAATAAATGATAATATTGATAAATTGTAATATAATTATAGGATTAAATATAAATACAATTTTTTTAACATTTTACGTATACATATACTTAACATGTACATACTTATATTGTATACATATATAGGGGTATATGTATATATATATATAAAATGTAGATATATGTATATAGATATATATACAGGGTGTCTTGTAATATGCGGAGGACACTGCTTGTGGGCAAATAGAGCAAGTAAAATATCGAAAAGTCCTTTACCGTTTTGTAAATTTTTCAATAATTAATGAGAAATTAATTAATAGGTACAGATATCCAAATCAGGATGTGTCCGTGTGATTCGACTAGTCACTAGAAGAAGCAGCCCAACGTTCATGTTGCTACACGCGTGGCGAAATATTAGAAGGTGCGATTTATAAATAACAATGGTTATCGAACGAATATCGCTCATGTATAGCCGTTGTTATTTACTTAGCGTTTCTTTCAATGCTTCGCCACGCGTGTGACAACGTAAACGTCGGGCTGCTTTTTTTCGTCGAATTACACGGATGCATCCTGATTCGCGTATCTGTACCTATTAATTAATTTCTCATTAATTATTGAAAAACTTACAAAACAGTAAATGACTTTTCGATTAAATTTTACCCGCTCTATTTGCCCACGAGCAGTGGTCCGCATATTATATGACATTCTGTATGTATGTATTTATGTATGTACAATATGTATATTATATAAAATCCTGTAGACAAAAAGATGTATACTACATATTTATGTATCTTGTTATTTTATTATAATTATAGATTAATTTTAATTTGTATATGTATTTTCATATAAAGTTGTAATGTAGTTATATGTTGACTAAAAAAAAAAAGGAAAGTTTCGAAAATGTAATCGATATTCTAGTTAGCAATAATGTAAATACGGATACTATCATTAATCAGATCGTGTATGAATTTTGCTCTGTACGTCAAAATATTTTTGGATGACGTTTGCAATACTCATGGGCAAAATCTACAGTCGAAATGCAAAGTTAGGAAAAGAATGCTCAGGAGAAAATGCGATGTGAACGGCCGAGCTTTCGTGTACCTGAGCTATAGGATGCTCGTTGTTTAGCTCGGCCATAAATCATAGTGGTTGCAAGGTCAGCTGCCCCGATCTCGGCCGTAGCGGCATTCCCTCTTTACGAACCAGCGTGAAGGACCAACTTTGTCCCGAGTTTGCCATAAGTTCGTTTCTTAAAACTAACTCGATTAATTTTAAGACGCCGATGTAGGTCTGATCTGAATATACATGGCTATATTTTATCGCAAATACTTATTACATTGTATGTGTATATTAAGTGCAATTATTACATGCAAATGATTCTAATAAACTTTGATATTAATGCAAAATAATTACAAATAATCACGTTATTGAAAAATATTTTTATGTACATTTCTTAATGACAGAAAGTCTCAGTGTATTAATATTTTAATATTAAAAGTTACTGTGTTAAATAATAAAAATATGAATTAGTTAAAATGTCACCCACTATGTTTCATAACGTTGCAGAATAAATTCTTGAAAAGTATTAAAATCAGAGAATGATATATTACTCAGACAGCGCATATCCTATGGATATCCATATTTGTCCACTCCGGAATGTCCATGAACATTATTTGAATATTCATAAGATATCGGTGCTGTCTGGGTATGGCCTACCATGGAATTTCCGTAACTGTTATCTTTAGAATTATTTGAATAAGACGTTGCTAATACGTTTCGATCATCAGTAAAATACTGTTTTTCGCAAAATTGATGTTGCGATTGTAATTGTACCTGTTGCACTGGATTGAATACTAGTTTATCAGGAGTCATGAACTGAGTGTTAGATTCTGGTGCTACTAGTTTCGATGCTGTTGAAGCGGCTGTGGTTAAGCGTGAATTATTTGGCGATACGCTTGTATCCTTTTTTCGTTTCATTCGTCGATTTTGAAACCAAATTTTAACTTGACGTTCAGTCAAGTTAATTTTGTCAGCTAGCCTGAGACGTCCGATTTTTGTAAGATATTGATTAGAATGAAATTCTGTCTCCAGTTCCAAGATTTGTTCACGCGAGTAGGTTTGTCTCGTGCGTTTCTGTTCGGTTCCATTTCCTTGATTGGCTGCAATCAATAATTTTTGTATTAATAAATATATAATATATATTAAGGATAAATATAGTTAATTTGAGGCAATATGGCTTTCATTTATTCAATAAAATTATCACGACGATTAATAAAATTAAGTATGTATTACAAGCTATATCTCGCTTTGTAATATTAAAAATATCTAAACAGTCTTAAATAGTTTATTTAAATGTCTATTAATAATCTTTTAGCTATATTGATAATCATTTTATTTTTTTTAGACAAACAAAAGAGATAGTTTAATATGGTATAGCTACTGCTATACTTTAAATATTATTATATATTTAATTATTTATTAAGATGACGCATGACTTTGTGTGAAAACAATTGATTTGCAGTTGGCGAATCCTGGATTTGATCGCTTCGATCATCCCATGTATGCTTTAGTTTTATATGAGGTCGATTGAATAGTTGAAAGTTCTGAATGAGATTTAATTATATATTTGTTGAAAATATAATAAATAAATAAAGATTTATAATATTTACGAGTTGTCTATGAAAGATAAAATATAAATAGCAGTCACTCAAATTTCTCTCCGATTGCTATTATAGTATAAATGTACTACATTATAATATAAAAGTATAATATAATAAATAACTAACCTCTTGTTTTTTTATGGATCCATGCATAATCTGCGACATTGTTGGAATATGGTTTTCTTTGTCCGTTGTTAGGATTGGACATTTCAATATTCTCGTTTCTTTGTCTTATATTATTATTGTTATTTCCGTGATGACTATTCATCTGCGATGCTTGTAAATTAAAGATGGTTTGTTGTTTTGGTTTGTTCTGTTCACATTGCATTGAAGTAGTGGACGATTCAGAAAATCCGTAATTTTGTGATTGCACAATGTGTTCTGGGTAATTTTGGCCATATTCGTTGTATTGCTGTTGTTGATATTGCCTTTGTAAATTGCTAAAATATTGCTTATGTTCCGTCGGCAATATATGAGGGACGAATGCATGGTATTCGGCAGAAGAGTTTTGGTATGGATCATGCGAAGTAATTTGACTGTTTGGTGTGGTTTGGTATGATAATTGTGGTTTGATATGACAATTTGGAAACATATCTGTATTCACGTGTGAATCTGCATAATAATGTTGTTTTACTGTTTGCTTGCCATGTAGTAGAACGTCCTTCAATAAACTAGGTAATACACTTTTGCACTCTTCTGGTGTGTACTGTCTAGTTGTACCTTCCTGGTACATTTCAGTCGTATACTGACACACATTGTCACACGGTGCCTGCGAATAATATGATTGATGTAATGGCATATTCGTCAGGCAATTTCTGATAACTATTTGAATTCATATTACCATATTATCATGAATTCATGTATACATTATTACACTCTTGCGTCTAATAACTATGTACAACTATTACAACTACATTATATTGCACGAACAATTAACCACAAATGTATATAAAATGTCAATTTTTCGCATTTGTAATACGAACGTAAGACATCACGACTCACAAAGACTTAACAAACTTTATATATTCACGTTCGACCGTTTCCCGATACGAGATCGAAGCATACGGTAAGGCTAGTTAAGCGTAACTGCAGTGGTCCTCTGCAGACTGTTTTTGGTTATTCTTCAGCAGGGGTATCTATTGGCACAGCGGGTAGAAGGGAAGAGGAGGGGTAGTAGGCTTTACGGTTCTATCGAAAAACCCCGACAGAGTTTTCGCTGTACGGTACGTGACCAGAGGTCTTTGAAAGACTGGAGGGGATGCGTTACCCTTGGCAAAAGTTTCCATAGGCGCCTCGTGCTAAACCGAGGTATCGCAGGGGGGCTCTGTCTTTGTCAGCTGCTCTTTCATTCACTATACTAAGGCCACCCCCAATATACATTCGATTTTTGATCTGCTGTTCGTGCCGCAGTCCCCTCCCACTAGTAACACTACTGACACAAAACCCCATTGCTATTCCCCTCCTCCCTTTCCAATCCGACCTCGCACAATACGCGCTACCATGTGCACGTATGGAACATCTTTGCTGCAGAATCGTTGCTCCCCAGCGTCAATTTGGTATGGAACCGGCTTACTTTTAATATAAAACATTTATTTGTTATAATATTTAATATTTATTAAGAGTAATACGTTAATAAAACTATTGTGATAATTTGAACTGTACCATTTAAGCGACTAATAAATATTTGTTATTACTGAAAATTAAGTACAAGAATAATAAAAAATAAAAATTATATAAAATGCAACATAGATATAACGGAAACGCAATAAGATGAAATTTATATTAACTTAAGAGAATCTCGACGGTGAATTTCTTTTTGAAACTGACTAATGATTTATGGCACAGACTTTTTTTTCTTTGTTCTGTTTTCTAATTGTAAAACTGCACAAAATATTTTTTTTCACAAATTCTATTTTTGTTTTTTATTACTTCTAACTTTCCCATCGAAATAAATCAAAACAGGTAAAGGAAAATGAAAATATATAATACAGTTTGTACTTTCTTTACTAGCATTTTTTTTCTCTTCAATTTTCTTCCTTGCCGATTCTACGAAATCTGGCTGTTCACTTTGGTTATTGATTCATGAATAGTTGTAAGAGCAGAATTAATAACAATTACTGTGAGTTTAAAAGCATGAATATCTGTTTATCGTGTATTAATAGAACGAAATCGCGAGAAATAGTCTTTCTCCTTACCGTTATCATAATATTTAAATATTGTAAATATATATTTATGGCGGATTCCGTAATCAATGTCTATTACCGATTACAAAATAACGAGAACATTAGGGCGTTTAAGTGAGATGTATTGATTAAATATGATGGACAAGGCGTCAACGATAGAGAGAGGGCTAAGGTTAAAAAAAACCAATTATCCTTAACGGAAGATAATAGACGGCCTTGCGGACAAACTATAAATAGTAAAACGCGGCCGAAAAAATGATTGATAGACAAGTTCGAAATGGTGACCAATCCTACGGGCGGGGATTCTAAACGGCCGATCCGAACGGACACGCGTCTGCATGCATGCACACACTCGACACATATATGTATACAGTCAAATTTAGGTATACACGGTGAATGAAACTGTGCTAGAAGAATGTCTGCGCGCTCTCACGCGTGTGGACGTGAAATGCATTCTATGTTAGTCGACTGGCATGATAGCAATAAATAATAATCCTCGACGGGCGATACTTGTGGGAAGGGCCGAGGGTTCCGGAGTTGGGAGCATTTCGTTAATGATTTTGGCTACTGACTTTATTTTCGCTGGCTTGCGTCGCATTGTCGACGTATAATATATTATACGCCGCAGAAGGAAATCTTTTTCGCTTTCTAAAAGTTAAAACAGCACGATATACACATTATATGTCAGTAGTAATTGACATAGTAAGCCATTAATATTATATTAATAAATAAAAGGTTCTAAATGACATCCAGTTTGAAATATTGCACAACAATTTTTACAATTTTTTTTTTTTATAATGACGTTGAGCAGTAACACAATTAGTTTTTACGTATTAACTTTCTTCTTTTGGTCCGTTGAAAAACTTGTCATATGCTTATTTTCAAACTTTTAGGCAATAAATTGCGACGTGACAATTGTGGCCATTGTGCTAGAAACAATATTGTCAGCTCTTGGTTAGGCAGGTAAAGATAGAACTGAGAAACTGAAGCATTTTCAAAATTTCACCATGTATTCTTGGTCACGGGTCCAAATTGAATTTTCTTTTTAAAGAAAAAAGAACCGTAACTAAATGGAAGTGACAATGTTCAACTTAAATCTGGGTGACATATTTTCGACAATCGTCAATTTGCAAATATAAAAGTTACGTAAGTATTAAGTTATAAAATGTAATGGATAAAATAAAGAGGTAACGCAAATTATAGAAAAATATATAATAATATAACAAAGAATTATATAATTAAAAATGGCAAGAAATATATTTACCGGACGCAAGAAATATATTTGTACTGATTATTAGTTAATGTAACAGATTGTGTGGGTTCGCATTGTTAGAACGGCGTAACAATTTATAGGGTGACATATGTGCCCTATCCTCCGCCATGCGAGCAACGATTGAAATAAGGAATTTTCGCAAAAACGGGAGAAGGGGAAAAGAGAAAGAAAGAAAGAAAGAGAGGGGGACATTTATAGCCATTTGGGAAAATTGGAGTATCGAACTCAACCCAGACGGAATGATTAATTTATATTTCGTTTGCGGTGTGCCATTCTGCGACAAATTATATGCCGTGGTTTTATATATATTAATACAAAGCGACAATTTATTTCATTATCTTGAGTATTTTATTGAAATTAAATATACATATATATCTGTCTCATAAACTTTAATAATAAATTAACTAAATAATTTGATTGAATAATATTAAATTTAAATATTTTTGATCGCAGACCTTCAATTACATTGTTACCATGAAAAAAATAAATAAATTTGTGCACATGTGTCTTTTGTATTAATTTTATTTCTGCCGAAAACGTGAATGCTAGGTCATGCTGAGATACCTTGGGACAGAACGTGCCTTTTTGAACAAAACAGAGAAAGTTGCGAACACAATTGCCCAACCTTTGACGGCTCTCGTAACTTTACGTAAAGGATACCGAAAAATGTAAAAAGAAACCTGTCTTTATAGATTTTCCTGCTATTCACAGCCCGATTTCTATTATATCCAACAGAATACCCAGTTAAATTATTTTGTCAAAGATATACAAAGTATTCGACAAAAAAAAGAATTTTATTGCTAAATTATATATAAATCGTAGGAATTTGATGAAATATATTTTTATCTTTTTATAAAATGCCTAGTCATTTCATAAAAAATCGGCAGTGTGAAATTGAAAACTGATATGGAGCCGCACAATATGTATTTTGTGAAGTAGAATAATCGCAATAGCGTATTTTCTATATTTTGACACGAGGCTGCTTTCTTGAAATGCCAGCATTTCATAAAGCGATGAATCTGTCTTCATAAAGTGCCTATAATATAAACATCATCAAAATAGTTTCATGGTGTCATGTTTAAGAAGGGCCATAAAGATCTCAGGTATCATCGTGCGCAGTTTACGACTCGAGAATATTTATGACCCCTTTTTTATATTATATAAAAAATGGGAAGTTATCATGCTTCATGAAGTAAGCATTGACAAATTAAGAGCGTCAAATTTTTCAGATTTCACACTGTCGCGTGTACTGCTTATTGTTAGTGTCCTGAGAGTTTTTGTCCCGAGGAATTGGTTAATCAAAAGTCAATACCTTTCAATAAAAAAATATTCGTGTCATATATATTTTTAAAAATCCCATATATGAAGTGTACTTTCAAGGAGGGAGGGATTATCGATCCAGCGTTTGTTTGCGTAACGTGTTTACTTCTCGCCGCGAATATCTTCCCTCCTCGCTACTCAGTCCGCTCGGTCGGGGCACCCTCGTGCCGAGCCGAACTCAGCGGGGATGGATCCGCAGTGGTACGAGGGAGGAAGGAGAGCGGGAGCGGGAGCGGGAGCGGGGAGAGTAGGACGTTGGAAATATCATTTATCACGGCCAGGACTGTCAATCTCCGCCGCATTGATACGATGATAGTCCACCGACGTCACGATGCTTCGCTAGCTGCTCATCCGCCGTGGAATCGTCGACGTTTCTCATCGGCGGCGTGCGTAGGATGTTCCGTCATAACGTTGTAAATTAAAGCGACACACACTTGATCATTGGTATACGCGTGACGTTAACCTATTACACGCACATTAGCATAATTTTAATCGATAATTTATATCGGGGATAAATCTATGAGTTAAATTATACATCTCGAACGAAAAATAAAACCGGATTCGGTATGCAATCAATTATGAATGATACAACAGATCTTGAATTCAAATGACTTATCTGCAATAGCAGTTATTTATTATATTGCTGCGAATATTTGCAAAACATTAAACGTATATCAATTTTTTCATTGCAGCCACGTTAGCTTTTATTGTGTACAAATATATTCTTTTGTCGGTTACCGTTCTTACGGTTTCTGGTCGATGAACAGTAGATTCACATTTTAAAACGGGACGTATATCGGGTGGCGAAAGTTAATGAGACTTTCGCGTGTACCGGAAACCAGTGGATTCTTCTGCTGCTGAGGGAAGACAACTTCCACCCTCTCTTGTAGGCTACGTATCGTGTGTAACGGCCACTCCCAAATTTTGCACGCACATTAAATACTTGATGCATTCAAGAAACTGCCATCTGACCGCCGAAAAATAATTTCACACGATTAAGACACCGATAATAATCTAATTACTTACACTTAATTTTATCGCTAATAATTTCGTAACTTTACAAAAGGCATTATTTCATTGAATATAACAAACGCGCATAAATTTATCAGGTATTGATCCAAATAATATCATATAAGTTCCATTTTATAATTTAATAATAAAATATATAATCTTTATAAAAATAATTAATAAAAAATATTAGAATAGTTATGCGAAAATTGATATATATCAAAATTTCATTTTTATTTTATGCTATTTATAACATTTTGCCCACTGGTTTATATAACGTTTAAAGAATTTTGTGTTAGAAAACTGCAGCGTAAATGAATGCAAAAATAACGCCTAAGGGAACTTGTATATATAAGCGCGTTGGAAAAACCATTACATAAATCATGTGCTTCGACGACCGGATACGGTCGCTAAAGAATAATAGTGATCACTGATCGATATTTTCCCACGAAATCTATTCTCGTTAAATAAAGTCATTTTGGCGTGCGCTCTCGAGATCAACTGAATCTAGATTGCCGTGACTTGATACCCCAAGGTTGACGAAACATTCCATTAAACCTACTTATCTATGCCCGTGTTCGCAATTATCATTACACAGCTCGCTTACCTGCGCGCCAAACGCTTGTTAACGGGGACCGATAAATCCGCGCGAACACCGGACAATCACTCCGGGCGAAAATCCTGCGGGATCGACAAAACGTTTAATTGATCTGAATAAAAACCCGCGCACAGAAAGTCGAGGCTGCACGGCTAGACGATGGCGTTCAATGTACCATTAGGTATAGTTATTGCGATCACCGGGTGGAATGGCGTAGGTTGTACGGGCACACCGACTATACACGGGCTTCGCACACGCGTGCGTAAATACGCATGTAGGTATACGCGGGTAAACCATCGTGGCTTCATTCACGTCAGATGTGAGGCGACCACGTCATTTATCTGCCAGCCAGTCGGCCTAACGATGCATTGCCGGTTTGTTGGCCGAAGTCGTGGCATTACCATACAGATACCGCGAATGTATTCGTACGAAATGCAGATGCAAGTTCTTGAGGGTTGAAATAAGCGGTTTGCGCGAGCGGTACCGGCATTTAGCGAGTTATCATCGCCGAGCTGGCTCATTAACACCCCAATTCACGCATTCGGCTATACGCTACATCGGATATGCATACGCGCTGTCCGATATTTACGCTCGAGATTACGGCCGCTCGAGATTGACACCAGCCGCTTCTGACCATCGACGTTATCCGCCGTTCGTTATCATTACGCTTCTTCGTCGCGGTCATTAGATATAATTATCCGATTATTTTTAGTTGTATGTTGTCGAGAAAAAATAGTTTTGCAAGACAATGAACGGCATTGGTCGGCGAATGCGCGATAATTATAATCGGTTATTGACTGCAAAAAAGCTCATATACTTGTTCCGCGCGATACAACACCATCAATGACACGACATTCGCTAAGACAAATGACGTATATAGACAAAAGTTGCACGATTACAAATCCAGACACGCGTTATTGTCGTATATATCATTATACTGTGTTAAGGCCATACGTACGTAAAGATTCATATACGTATGTGTTGTTATCTTACGCCAGTTCACGATCTCACTTTTATTAAAGTTTTTTAATATTGCAGATGTACATAATTATCTAGTCGGATGAATTTGCTAGATTTACACATTTAACAATGTTCAATTTCTCTGAAATATATCGTTCCGTTTATATAATTAATCAGTAAAGAACGAAAAGAAAATAGGTAAGTTGTCTCAGCTGTTATAAAATATTGTTGCAAATGTGAATTTATCAGAAAATATTTATTAATAACAAAAGTTTGAATAAACAGTATTTAAGATATACAAAGAATGTCTTATTCTTAGTCAACTTTAGAGTGAATTTTTTTCAATTTTATCTTATTAATTAACCGAACACTTAATTCAACCGACGTAGTAAAACCGGTGACAAAAAAGTTACATGATTATCAGTACTTGCATCGTGCATCTGTGCGGTGTCCATGAAGGTAATTAGACAGTTCCCGCCGAAGTCATTTATTATTACTCAGAGACAGCAAAAGAAGGATGCGTGACCCTATGTTGTTATTTTGTGTGTAAAAAAATTAAGAGGATCACCGTAAAAGATATCAAGTTCACTATCATACGAATATTTTCAGCGAAAAAGTCTGTTGTTTATAATTTATTTTAAATGTGTTGTAACTTGTAATAAATATATCTCTGAAAGAGGCCGTATATATTATAGATACAATATTATTCGTTATTTGTAAGTTATTTCATATGTGCAAAAATCGAAAGAGTTATTATGCAGTATGTAAAAATAATTATATATAGCAGACTTAGTGATTGTTAACAAAATGAATCGTTGACTTTTTGTCTGCATCTGAAATAAATATCCCTTAAACAATGAATTTGATGAGCAGTTTCGTATTCGACATTAGTTGTAAAAATTCAAATTTTACTATTATAAAAAATTTATCTCTTTCTCCAGTGAGATTGTAAAGTTCTAGGCTGAAGAAGAATTAGACGTTAACGCTCACGCGAGGAGAGGGTTCATAGGAGAAAAGCAGGGGCAAGGGGTATCTAGCGGAGGGCTCGGTTACGTCCAAATAGAAATTCAATTGATCTTGTCCGGTAGTGTCAGGTAATCCATCTTGTTCCTTCCGCCATGTCTGGAGCCGTGTCTAAGTTGGACTGTGAGGAGGTTTCCGCGTTTCTCTTTCTCGTTCTCCACTTTTCGGTTGCTGCGACGTTCCGTCGGCTATACGGTTCCGTCCGTCGCCGTAGAAAAAAGAGGACAGCTGTCCAGCCGACCGCCAAACTACCCATTAATTACGATCCTGGACACACTCACACTTATCCATTTGTTTGTCTTTCCATCTCGCTCCCTCCGTCGCCCCCCCGCGGTCGCTCAGTTACCACCACCCGTTGTGAATAAAAATCGCTCTGCCAAACTACAAGTCGAGTCCCTTCGTCCCGTGCCCTGCGTACTTCCGCATACTTTTTTTCGGGCCGCGACCAAGCGGCGCGATGAGTGGATTTTTGCGCCGGGCCGGGCCGCGCGGGCATCCTTAGCCACTGTACAATTATTGCGCATCATTGTGCAACGAGGAAATTGGCCCCGGTTTCCATTTAATATTCACGGTGACTAAGTTCGCGATTTGCATTCATCTGCCGATCGTGACGGTGTGCACTTGCGCCCGAAACAAGTGCTCCGTTCGCACAAGATAACAATGATTAACCCTTCAGATCGCCGATTTTATCCTCCTCGCGAGATCGAAACGAGGCAGCGCAACGATTGCAACTACGATAAGCTACCAACTATCGGCGCGAGCTGTTCATGCGCGTGCTTGTACGGGATGGGCTAATTGGTAATACAACTTTATTACTCTCCGTTAAGTAATGACGGTCTGTGTTAAGTATGCCCGGTCCGAAGGGCAGCGTGGAAGGGACGTATCGATACCGGATCGAGATAAAGGCGCGCATGTACCAGAGATAAGCCATTGTAAAGTATAAAGTACGGGGAGTGCATCCTCTAATAAGGCGATAAGGGTCACCTACCAAACGATTTCTGACTGCCTTGAGCGATCTCAAGTCGGTGATCTAGCGCGAATCGATGATCGGGGAACAAACTGGAATCTTTGGGACGCCTACATCCGCTAGTCGGATGTACGCCGCGTTGCGTGCAAATTATTTTAATAATAATAAGATTGAGGAAAAAGATTCGTTCAAAGATTCATATATTAATATTTTACATAGACGTTTAAAGTATATGCATATATATCGATAAGCATTGGACTGGTTTAAATTATATAAACAGTTGATGCCAATGAACCCGTCAAATCGAGGATTTAGATGATTTACCAAATTTAGATGGGCAGGAAAAGATCCGAACGTTCGCAGCTACTTGCGGATAATTAATAACGCCGAGATCAAAAGTGCAGCCATTGAATGTTCGCTCATTCACAAACGATCTCTCCGCCCAGATGAATGCGAACCAGATCGTTACAAGGGTATTCTACGGGCGTGCCACGTATGGGTGTCTTCAGGTCAATACTGGCGGTTTGGTGAATACAATTATTAATGCCGTCATTAAGAGCATTTACCATTTTTTAATACCTACGATCAGGAAGGAATATAATCCATTACTCAACCGTCGGTTGTTAGACGTCCGTTTTTTATGCCTTTTCGGCCCGTTGCCAATAGAGCAGTAATGGAAAGATGCATCCTTTTTTTTATACAGAATATTTCATGAAGTTCATACTAAGCGTGATATCTGAATAACGTTTTTTTTAGCGTTGTTTGCGAATTTTATCAGAATGCTCCTAAAGTTCAACGTAAGCAAAATAAAACGTGTGTGTATAACATTATGTATAAATATGTGCGAAAGTCAATTATAAACAATTAATATTTAGTCTAAAAAAATTATTAATAATTAATATGCATGATTTCCTTTGCAACATAAAAATATGTGTAGGTGTTACATAAAAAAAAAATACGCACGAAAACTTGCAAAACTAGATTGTTCTAGCCTCGAATATATATTTTAATCGCCGTTAAGAGAGGGGAGCCACGAAGAAACAAAATATACGGCAGAGACACGTGTCAACGTAATAAATCGTAGCGATGTCGGACATACGGTTTGCTTTAGACGGCAGATTCGAACATATGATTGTAAACTGCACATGGATAGTGATTATGAAAATATTCATGTGTGTATGTGTGTGTGTGTGTGTGTGTGTGTGTGTGTGTGAGTGTTCCGTTAAATTCTTTTCGTCTAAAATCTTTAAAATCTGGAAATATCAATTTCTTTCTCTTTCCTCCTATAATATTCTTAAAAAATATATTATAAATAAATAGAAGTTTTCGGATTTAGACACAAATAAAAAATAATAAAATTATGTTTATGCACTGAGTAATTAATAAAGTCTCAATTTGTTTGGAATTTACATTGTAAAAATATTATACTCATTAGATTTATTGAAATTTTTTTATAAGTATTAACGAACTGTACTTATATAAATTTGTCCAATGTGGAAAAGACACTTCCTACGTCTGCGAAATTTGTCTTACGTTTATGAAAATCACGTGCAGCGAAACGCAATGACAGGCATTCGTAGTAGCATGAAAATGACTCCTCGATGCGGATCAAGGATGATATCCAAGGCGGAGAGAAGACTTAGAGAGGCATCGTCGGGATTATATGGGGCGCGTCCACGTATACACTCTCCTAAACGTACTCTCTCCAGAATATTTCCATCTCTTCCTGTCTCTTCCGATCTTTGCTTACATCCATTCTCGTTCTCTTCCTTCTGCTATTTCTTTCTCCCCCTGTATGACGAGGCGCGTCGCGCGCAGTTTACATCCACACCTCCAACCGATTATTTGTTGCTTCCGTTCCGAAAGACTATTTTCAACCGACGACATTCGTATTCAGATCTGTTATATGTTAAACGAAACTATCGAAAACGCAATGCTTATCTCGTTCGTAAAAAGTATTTATTATTATATCATTCTCAGAATAATAAATCGTATTATTTTTTAAAAAAAGATATACATTTACATTTTACTTAGCTTTTATATTTATCGCAGGATCTCCTTCATTCATCTTCTTTGTTTCAAGTATCTTGAACAGATATGCGTAATTAACCCTTTGAGAGAGATTGCGAATATATATCTACTATCATTGGAGCGCACGCTACGGATAATAGCTATATACTAGGAGAGGAGGGTTCGTGCACCTCCTATCTTCAAATTTTCGTAGTTGAAAACTACGTAGGTCTGCGTTCAAAAGATTTAATAAGAGTGTACGTTTAACGCTCTTTTTTTCTGAATCTAATAAAAATACATTCTCTGTTATCTGAATGTTTCTGTATTTCATCCCAAGAATAATTTTACGACACACGCGTTGCTGAGATAAAAAAAATCGCGACGTGAAAAAGCGGCTCGGATGTTCCAGGTAGGCGGTCGTAGTTCCTCCAGCGACACTGCGGACTCTTCCTCTGTACAGTTTTTCTAAAGCCGTAACGCGGCTTACAACTAGGGAGTTATGGCGCCGGCTGGTGGTACGCGAACAAGATTTGAGCTCGAGAGGGAGTTATCAGGCGACTTAATCGAACGATTAATGGTACGGCACGTGTAAAAGTCCCACAGAGACGAAGAAGCGCGCGAGAGAGGAAAGGATGGGGACCGGGGGTAAGAATCAGACAGTGATTCGGATCGGCCATGAAATCGCTTGTTAGACGCTGGACCTTAACGTGGCTCTCCCGTACATTTGTACAAAACAACCGAGCGCTGAGTGATTAACTAATTATTATGTAGCCCAACGAGATCAATCGTCATAATCACAACTCGTCCGGCCACAAAATACGCTTGTACTTTTCGTAAAATAATATTAAGAACGATATAAAGAAACATTCAATATATATTTTTATCGATTTTATTAAAATGGATATCGCAGTCAAAATACAATCAGCACGTATGCAGATATAGATTTAATATAAAATTATGCGAAGTTTGAAACTGTTCAAATTTAAAATATTATGTAGTTTTGAAGTAAATATCTTTCAATCAATTTGTTTATTAGTTTAAGATAACTGAAAGTAAACTGTCTAAACTTTTGTTAAAAATCAAATTAAAAACTATACTCATGATTTCTATTGAATTATTTGTAATTAGCAAGGAGCTGTTTTTGATACATAATTTACAGCTAACTTTTGAAGCCTGTTTACAAAATACGGTCTAATCCTCCCCCCCCTCTCTCTCTCTCTCTCTCTCTCTCTCTCTCTGTCTTTCTTCGGATTGGAGAAATATCAACGGTGATGGAACGATTCGAGATGCGTTAAATATTAAGCCGACCGCAAGGCACACCCGAGTTGGTTCATAATGAGGGCGTTTTCTGTATCTTGGAGATAAAACCTATGCATCTCCACTACTGATCAGGACCGCTCATTAGCAGTAGATTAATATGATCCGGTCGACGGAACGACCAAACAAATACACGGTAGCCATGTTAACGACAACGTCCCCATTCGTTTGGCTGCTCCAAGCGTTCGGATTTCAATACGTATGCACAGAGTGTAATCTGACGCAAACCAGAGAAGTTCCAATATATAATAATTGTGATATAAAATTACCAGGCTAAGTATTTAAGACCGAATTAATAACGATTAGAGTAATTAATTACGAGAATGTCAACGAACTGAAAGGTATAAAGAAGAGATGAAAAAATATGAGATGACCGTAAATATTCCCGAATTAATTACTTGAGATAAATCAAATACCGTAAATCGTACTCGGCAGTTACGTATTTTCTATCGCCATCTTAATCTTTTAACTACGACAGCGACATTACTCAACTGGATCTCGGCAAAACCACCTAAATATGTGAGACGCATTTTTTTACATTTTGTCGCGAGAGATGATCTTTCTGCAATAATATTGCAGCTCGTAGATTGAAAGTTACGAGGGAGTAAGTAAAGAAAACCGTAGCCTTACATGGAACTTCGCGCGAAATCAAGATCTCGGTTAAGGTGGGGACACGAGGGTAATGGCGTGTGCATTATTCTGATAAATCGCTCCGACTGGCGTCAATCCTGACTTCGAGCTGACTAGAAATCTTGCCCGGCAAAATCTATACCTACCTACACAGGATGCTTGAAGTCAAATCGCGGCATCATCGAACGGGAATGCCAGACGAAAAATATGTCGTGCGATTGACACCGTATGTTTTATCTTTAAATGAAATTACATTAAAAAATATCTATGTGTATTATCTTTTTTTTGGCTACAGATGGGAACACATACATATGCATTTATGTAATCAAATTAAATTTATATAAGAGATGCGGCAGAATACTGTGGCAATATTATAATAAATAGCAGTTTGTGTAAATTGAATATTTTTGGAAAATAATTAAAAATTCCGCATAATATTATATAATAATTTAATTTTATATCGTAAAATATGAAACGTAATGCTAATATTATTTATAATTACTATAATATATATTCTATAATAAATTGATAATAATATAATTTATATAGTAGAATTTGTTTTATTTTCAATGTTATCTCTCATATACATATGTATATACTTAAGCAGAATTAATCAAATGTTTGTTATTATTATTATTTAGACCATGAAACATATTTACAGCTTATTGATTAATGAACGATGATTAATTTTAACGACGTAACTATTACGTTTGACTTATACTCCAGTTGTAAGCCACAGATTTATCGCAGTATTATCGATTGCCGCATTGACACTAATTAGCAATTAACAGATACTAACCATAAAATTAATATTTATGTAATAAGAAGAAGCTTACAAATTAAAATATGTCAAATAATTAAATATATTAAATATGATTTAAATATTATACAAAAGTTTAAACAATTTTTTTTTCTCTTGATTTAATTTCTTCGTTCTGTCAGCATTAGATACAAGGATGTTAGAAGATTAGAGATACAATGAATTGTAAATTTCGCATATTTCATAAATTTAATATCATTCGACAGAATATATTTGAGAAGGTATCGATAAGCAAGTGACACGAATCTGCACCGTACCTGGAGACCTGAAAAGGGCCTTCTACCCTGACTGCCAAGATTTATCGTTTAAACGTGCACTTATGGGTTCAAGAGAGGGTATTGCGTCACATACGCGAGGCTATAAATCATCAAAATATGAGTCGATGATAGAACGCAAAGGAATAACGTTTAGTACCTGAATTAACGTCATCTAAGGCATTTATGCGAATAAATGATTGGACACGGTATCCATCTAAAACGACAAGTAAGACAAGTTCATCAATATTGCAACAAGGCCGAGAAATTCGAGCCTCGGAAAAAACACCCGATGTTTTATATATTTATAACGGACACGACGCGCGACGTAGTAAACGCTGACGCTCGTGGATCTTGGAAGATAAAATTTAAGGATGCACGATCGCACATGCGAAGGCGCAAAAAGATGCGGGCAAGTCAAGGAAAATCAAGTTCATCCCCGCGCACATGCTGCTACACTTGGCGAGATCTTCGCCCGAATGGAATTATAGCACGTGCTTTGAAACGTTGAACCCTCTCTCCGTTTATCTTCCAACTGTGGTAAAAAGAACATCTTCTGATACTCGCCCGTCATTCATACGTACCGAGAATTAATGGCTTGTGCAGCATGGAATTCCGTTATTTACGTTCCAACATTGAATATTAATTTAATTAGTTGCGAATGAAAAGACTGGTTTCTTTTTTTTCCTTTATCCTTATCGCATATTATTTAAATAATTTATTTCAAATAATTAACATATCCATCATGCTTGATTTTATTTGAATTAAATGTTGTGTCTCAGAATAATGCAACTAACAGTCAATATATGATCGACTAATTTGTTTAATTAACGAACTAACTATAAAAATAAATATTCGTATATGCATCTTTTTACAAGATGTTAAAGAATATTTTCCAAGTTACTGCAAAATGGAACATCTGCCGCTTGTAAACATATATAATTATTAGTTATTAAGATTTACCATGGAAACTTAATTCATAGCAATCATCATCGCTACTATCATCGTCCATTCCCGCGTTGACCCCAGGCATAACAAACGAACGAACCAACGAACGATTCGCAACGACGACGATATTATCTATTATATTTAATGCGAACCTCTTTAGCCTCCGCTAATTGATAGCTGGGCATTAGCGTAATTGTAATGAGTCAAAATTACGGCAATCATGCGGTCTAGCGCCTTGAGGGAGAAGTTAAAGTCTTTAGCTTTCGGTTGATCTTCAAAGAAATTTGCCGTCGTATTCTTCCGTTAGTCTGAAAGATTGACTATCTGAACATTTAATGCGTGAGAAAATAATATTTCCCTGTCGTATTAAAAAAACAAAATAGAATATCGACAAAGATTTTATAATTGGCATATACATTTACTGAAATATTCTTCAAAGCGTATATTTTCTCCGCAAAAAATTACTTTACATCACAAGATAACATCGAGGAATACCTAATAATAGAATCACACACACACACACACACACACACATCGAAAAAAGTCTTATTAACATAGAAATAATCTTCAGATAAATTAAATGTTAATCTTCATAGTACACAAATAAAATTCGAAATAAATTAGTTACGTAGCAACTATTTATCAAACGAAAACGTTAGAATTTTAGCGTTGATTATGATATACTGAAGACTATAAATACTGAGATAATGATCTTATATAAAAGGTATGACTTATACAAAAGTAAGTTATAGGATCTTCTTTATCAGATTGTTATTACCCTAAATATATTTGATATCATTGCGATATTGTGATGTCTTAATATCGCGCAAAATAAGCGACTATATAAAACGATGACTGTAAACATTTAGATAAGAAGATGTAAGAGCAAGTTAGATCGAAAGAAGCACTTCTGTCTGACAGTCATAGGGGGACAGAGAGGGTGTAATGTGGTGCATGTTTATTTAGATGAGGAGCCACACGAGGTTTAGCCCCTCGTCTTTGCGCCCGCGCCGCGTCGGTAATTCATCCGGCGGCGCACGTCCAATTGAGACACGCAGGACAGGCCAGGCCAGGCCAGAACAGGCCAGAAGAGGAAGATCCGTTAGGAGGACGTAGCTTAGAGGGTTGAAAACGACGATGGCCTAATCGATGGCCATCTGTTGGGCATGGCGTGAAACTGCTATCAAACGTTTCAGCGTGTCCCGTGGCTGGTAAAACGCTGTCACGGATTGTGTATCGGTGGGTGGTTAATGAGAGCCGTAGGATTACATGTGCAATGCGCTTGATAACGATCGATATGCGACGCCTTTGTATGCGCGTATTTAACGGATTGTTCGTTAACAACCCAACATATTAGATTGAACGCACGTTAAGAGCGATCATTAATCACTTTTGGCCATGAAATGCACGTTTGAACAAATTACATTACACATGACTTTCACTGTATCGTAAAGAAGAAATACGAGAGAGACAGAACGTGTAACGTAAGGGATGCTTTAATCTTCATAGAGTAGATCGCGCAGAATTGTGTTATATAGGAAATCTCATTGTCTTATTGTCGAGGGAATCGGGAGAATATCGAATTTCGTTCAGTATAATGGCGATATAGTTGACATCCATTTAATTAATATTTGTTAGAAAGCCGCGAAAGAGCGAATTTATTATAATGCCTGACGCTAGAACGTAGCTGCCCGATCTTTCATCCCATAAGCACGCTCTGATTATTTATGAACGTGCAAACGCACGCGGCACAATCGATTTCACGGAGGCAAATTAGCCGGGGCCGGTCGGCAGACACGGACGTTAAAATAATAACGCTCATCGCTTTAATGGTCAATAATAATTAGGGAAATTCTTGCCGACGGAAATTGGTTCTCGTTGCGAGTAAGCTTCTCCCGTTGCCGATCCCGCTTTATTTCATCGAATTATGCGGCTTAACGCCGCTCGATGATGGCCGAAATTCTTGGATGTGAAACTTTGGAATTAAGGAAGAAACTCTGCGCCGATAGTTTTATGTATAATGTTCCTTGTAACGATCCAAGTTCTTAAATATCCTCCGAAAGACTCGGACGAACACCTTGGTAACGAAATATTTAACGGGAATTTAGATGTTATTCGATTGTTTTGCGTTATCGATTATAATTAAGATCTACATATTAAACAAAAAAGAATTACTTGATAGCAATACTTTACAATTACAACTATCTTGTAGATATCACACTGAAGCGAGTTTATTTTACTTTAATTTATATTTGTGCGAGATTCAAATTGCTATCGTATCTTCTTCAGATTCGATAGTTAAGATTCTGGAAGAGGATTAGCGAACGATTAGATATACAGCGAGGAACCAATAACCGTGAACTATTGCAAGAAATGAGAGCACCTTTCTTGTCCGATTCTCCCATTATTGCGAACCGGGAAAGTTCGCTTGGTCTTTGAGGTTTAGAAAGTTAGGACATTACAGCCAAGATTAAGGCGAGAAAATTTGCGGGGAAGCGGCGGCGCGGTAAACTCATGGTTTCAGGAGCGGAAGAAAGGGCGTTTTAATGGGCCACGATTAGCAAAGTGAGGCGCCAGGGAGCCGTAGACAGCAGAATCTCGAGAAACCACTTTTCACATATCCTTCGCGGTTCTGTTTCTTGATCGAGCGACGTTACCAATACTCTTGGGAGTACAAAGTTTCCCCGTAGATTCTTAGAATCTCTAATGTGCCAGCTTCCACTCTTGCTACATTAATGATCAATACTCCTTCTACTATGCGGAACATGTCAGCCGAATGCGTAATTTTCTTGGAAATTCTACATCACTGTACATATCTTCCACCAAGTGTTCGCATCGTAACGTAATGTTGCAAAGTAACGTTACAAGTGAATATTTCTAATTGCACAAATTTCTTCATATAAAATGTTTGTAATCACACGTCATTACACAGGCAATTTTTATTTAGTAAAAATGTATAAATTTACGATGACTATTTTAAAATAGAAAATGTTTTAATCTCTTTATTTATCTTAGCCAAATCTTTATCAAATATATATTATCAGAATCAGAATGTAAAAGCATATTAGCGCATTAATTTTCAACGAATCAATGTAAAATATTCAAGGTCGATTCAATTACAACTTTGATCACAGCTTGTCAAATCGTGCGACTTCTCTTCGTGGAGTCGGATCAAATCCAAACGTGCGGTATCGCCGCGCCCGCTTGGGCCCGGTTAAAATTGCGCGGATTCACGATCGGTGATTACAAGTGGGACGAGAGAGCGCTCAGTTCAGTTCGCGCGGGCTGATACCATGCATTTGCATTCTCGCGGCTGATGCGGATCCTCGTACGTATTATTTCGCAGGACTGAGGGAAATGTGTAATTCAAATGAGTTACGAGCGGTATCGCACTCCTGGGAAGTAGGTGCTAAGCGGTCGGATATGTTGATAGAGCGCCAGTGATACGTCGGACCGGAGGTGGAATCGCGATGGGGTTGAAACACGGACCCGAACAAGTCGGAGTGCGACGGAGAAAGAGGGCACGGCGGAATTGGGTACGGCGGAGCGAGAGGGCGAGGTGCAAAAGGGAGCTCTGTTTGTAATAGTCCGCGATGGTGCGAGGCGATGAGATGTGATCGCTCGGCGATGAGCTGTGGGCGACCTGATGGTCCCGCAGCGGTACCATGCCCGCCTGAACTGTCTGTCCCGACACTATACCGGATCCAGTTACCGCCTATGCTTATTCCGCGTTAACCTCCGCGGATATTCGTCGCGTTCCAAGTGTTAAATTTCGCCAATTTTAATAATGACGAATAAAGCGAAAGATCGACGGAATAATATTATCGCGGTGAGAAATTTTCTCGTCGTCCTGTGGGTTACGGCAATTTAATTTGATTAAGCTCCATTGTTTTATCGGATATGTATCGCGGTAATGGAGTTATTATTATACATCAGCATTGTCCTCGGATGTAAAATAATTAATATTCTTCAGATATTAAAAACTCTGCTGTTCTGATCTGCGTTTACAAGCGGCAGATCCTTATGGTCGTGATGGACGGTACCCTCAGCCGGTGCGGTAAAAGAACGGGCGATGCAAAGTGATAACATAATCAGGTGATAATGTGGCAGTCATATCTCAACGCGAGAAATCCAGCGCGTGGTACGAAAGAGAGAGGGAGAGAGAAGGAGAAAGAGGTATATAGCGTGGCGTTAGGAGAAATAGCGGTGTAGGAGGAAGAAAGCGAGAAGTACCACGAGGGTCTCTCATTGGCTAGTTTACTTGGCATCTAGAGACCCTCTAGAAACTCAGACAACGGTAGGGAGTAAGCAACGAATGACAACACCATTCAAGGAGAGTGACTGTAGCGAACAGCCATCGTTATCTCTTAAATAAGGGGGATGCCAGGGAGATCCGACGGTGATAACACTTGTTGAGATGCACTCTCATTATTCTACTAGATAATCATCGCCGCCAAATTAATTGAATTTTAAGCGGGAGAATATAGCTTCGGCTACGAAGGTATTCTCGAGTCGTATCCGCGTTTCAATCCGCGGCAATATTACGCCCATGACGCGTTTTTCCAAATCGATCAGAATTGTATCTCAAAAATCCCGTTTCAAAAATCGAAGGTATTCCATACAAGAAGATATAATAAACGTTAATACAAGCTCATATCAAATCGACATCTTTAACGTGAAAAATGATTACACGTTGCACTAGGCTAGAAACAAGCGTTCGTATTATATATACCGCGGTAACCTTAAGCTTCCTCTCGGAGATGAGGTATCGCGAGAATATGTAAGAACTCGTAACTTACACGTGCCTTTGAAATCTGGCGTCTCGGCGAGATGCATTGGCTTGTCTCGTAACATGTCGCGCGACGCTGGAATAATGCGGGAATCATTCGTTCATGACCAATCGCGAGCGTAATGATGTTATGACGTGACGTGGGTGAGAGTTACTGTAGCCGGTGCCGGAGCCGGCAACAGGAGCAACGCTCCGCAAGATGGGAATGCATCAAGTCCGAGTTAGGGCCCGACCAAGCGCTGAGCCGCGCGCGCGAGCGAGCGGTGCGCTGCAGTCCTCCTTCTTCTTCTCCGACTTATTATTTGTAGCCACAGTGCGGTGGTTGCCGGCGCGCACCAGCATCCATTTAATCTCTCTCAGTGAGGAGCGTTTCTTTGATCAGCGCGCGACCGCATCTGCCTGGTAATATCTCAAGCCGGTCCTGCAACCGGCGTCCCGGGCGCGAGCTCCCCGTCTTGCCTGCACCGAGGCATTTGTTGCTGTCAACCAGCACCTCGGATAGTCTCTGTAGTCGTTGACTGCGTGCCCCGTTGCCTTCCCTTCCTCTTCCACCTTCTCCTCTCATCCTTATTTTCCTTCGGCTGCCCTCCGTTCCGACCGTGCCGAAGAAGTCGCGTGCGTAATGCAAACGCGACTTCGCGAGAAAGCTTCATCCTTTTTACTTTTTCTCACCCTCTTCTGTTTCTTCGAACATCCAGTATATGATTCTTTTTATATATAAAACGCTTCAACAAAAATTCAAGTGAAATAAAACAGTAAAATTTTATTTTTATTATATCAAAGTTTAATTATTGATAAATATTATATTGGTAAATATAATTTTGTATTAGTATATATATAATCAAAATTATGTAAAAAAAGGTTATATAAAGGAAGATTTATGAGAAAATTTTTTAATTAAACGCCTCTTTTTCACACTTCCTTTATGAAAAGATTGTGTTTTGGGGGGGGGGGGAGAATGGAGGACGTGGCAAGGAAAATCTGTGTTTTGTAATAACCCGGAAGTAATCAATCCAAGCAATAATTTTTAGTGCCTGATTCCGCGATATGGTATATAAACCCTGAACGCTCCTGCAGTTCCGCGAATCAATTAAGGCATAGAAATTCCTAGCATAATTACTTGCGCACCTAGAAATAATTTCCTGCTTGTATAATTCGTTAAGAGTGCATAATTATTAACTGATTACAGGCACATTAATTATGGACAATTAAGTAAATTTTAAAGGTAACAGTATGTGACGGATGCATCACAAAAAGGTACATTGAAAGGCGCAAGTATGGTTGGGAATGATTAACTCGATGCTACTACATTATAATACAGGTAGTCTTACGCTAAATACATTTTTACACAGAAAGATATAAATAGTTACTCAACATATTCTAACAGTTCATTTCAAATAATCTACTTGAATCTATCTCATTTTTAGACTAAAAGTATTGACCACAAAGGATTTTTTCTTAATAATTTCATTACTAGAAATTATTTTCATATAATAGGATTAAGTTGAGTGTGTGTTTACGTGTGCATGTGTGTCACTTACCGTAAAAATATTTATCTCCAATTTCTGATTGGAAAATATCTGTTAGTGGGAGCCAGGGAAGAAAACGGGAAACAAAATGTAATATCATGTTAGAGCGACTTGTTGGAAGAATATGTTGCGTAGCTTATACGAGCGAAAATACAAATATATATATATGGTAGTAATATGTAACGCACTTTGGAGTAATGTTACGTCAAACCCAGCGCCACCGAAAATATGAGCCGGCTGCCGAGCGCTTCGCTAATGCCCGGCCATTTATTATGCTTACATTATTTCGAGATTATTAGTCTTCTCCACCTCTTCCCAAAAACTTTGTGTAATGTTTTGACTCGCGCATGGCCCCGCTAATGTCGTTGCAAATAAGCGCCATACAAACACGCGATTTTATGATTCTATTTGGATTTTTGCGGCGGTAAGATTGACCATACGGTATGTTTTGATATATGTTATAATTTTTTTAGATTATTCGGTGGAGATTCTATTTATCACATACTTAAACTTATCTTTCTTCATCACACACGCATAAATTAAAACATTTTATATTTAAAAATAAATCGTGCGCACAAGTTGTGAAATGGATATTCTATAATGCCAGTATAAAATAATTGTGGTGCTTGCGGCGAACAGACAATATCTCGTGCTTTCTAAAGCTCAATGGCTCACAATTTATTTCGGAACATTTGCAACAAAGCCCAGGGAACCATAAATGTTTAAATGCTGATAACAAACAATAATCGAAACCGATAAGACCTCTCGTTGGCTAGGGTCGGACGGTCGGACCAGGGGTCGAAGAGAATTTCGAGTGAAGTGGGGTGGCGAACGCCATAAGAAAGCTGGGAGCTTTCAATGCGGGAAGGATAAGAAATTACAGTGGAACGGCAAAGTCGATTTAGCGAACCACCCTTTAAAAAGGGGGATTTAAAAATATCGGCTTTCTTTTCTCCCATTGTTCCATCTTTTATTTGTTAACTTGTGACGAATCAAAATTGTCGCGATGTCGGGTAACAGAATGTAATCTATAGTCAGGGGACATTTTTTTTACTTTCAGTAGGTATTTGAAAGTGCCCTATTTCTTACAGAGCAAATATAGATTTCACGGTATATTACCCACGTCGTTTTGATTGGATACTACTTCGACTCGCCCCATGGATTTGGGTGACTGTATTCATCTTGGGGGTCACCCATGAAGATGCCTGCTACTGAAATATCTTTTCTAGTAAGAGAGGTTGTAACTGACGGTGTGAGAGAGAGAGAGAGAGAGAGAGAGAGAGAGAGAGAGAGAGATAGATTTATAACCGCTTTCATTGACAATCAGTTTTCAGTAATAATATTGCACAGTTTTGTTTTTTTTACAATTAAATGTTAATGTGATCAAAAGCAAATTCCAATTACTTCTCGCGAATTTTGCACATAAATATCTTGGATTTCTTCCAATGAAGGAAAGAGAAATGTAAAACAGATGGATGGACGAAATTAAAATAGCTGCTTCAAATATAAATTCATTGCTCCTATGCGACACCTATGCGAAATAGGTATGCCATGCATATAAAATTTCGTAAAATTTCTTTGCCACTGTAGTAAGATCCAATCAAAATGTATTGAAAAGTTTTTTGTTTCAAAAATAAGTTTGTAACCCTCCTTGTGCGGTAGATCGAAATGTCCGAGAGCCGCCCGCGGGTGGGAAACACACGAGGAAATCCACGTACCCAGGTAACCGTATGTGAAACGTGAATTAGACAGCTGTCAAAGTCCTCTGTAGGAGAAGATGGAGTACTCATATATGTGGTGCGCGAAAGGGCATCAGAGAGCTTACGGAAGAGAGGAAAGAGGGGTTTGGCAGCCGAGCGAATGGATTTGGATATAGAATGGAGGCAAGGTAATAGTAGGAGAGACGGACGAGGACGGCAAGATCGGTAGAGAGAAACGGAGGGCCGATGGAAAAGGGGACAAAAGGGTATAGAGGGGGTGAGCACTGATAAATACCTCGCCATTTCTCTTTGTGCTCCCCGGCGAGAGCACAAACACAGGCGGCTCCCTCCGTTTCAACCCGAGAGTAGCTACCTAAACCTTACTCTCTTCTTATTCCACGTCTCTGTTCCTTATCCCTCCTCATCTCTCTTGTACTCGACTATACGCTTCCCTTTCTTTCTATCATCGATTTTCTACGTTGCTCCTTAAATATTTCACGATCGACCTTACCGGTTATTAAAGTGATAACTAGCTCAATGTACAGGTGCTAGAAAATTGATGAAATCGATGAAACACTTTTACATTATTATATTTTATTATATATCTAATAATAAAAAATTATTTTTTTTTTTAAGAAACATTACAATAATATTTTCGCTGATTGTAAGTATTAATACATATAGTGTAACGATTGTGAAATACACGATTGTGCATAACCATATGTAACTTCTACAGAGACGTTTAACGTTATTTGATTTTATTTCCGATTATACAGTAAAAGTAAACAAAATTAATTTTTTTCGAAAACCATCCTTTTTATCTACGTGTATTCGAACGGTGCGGCCGATAAAATAATCTAATTTCAAAAATTAGAGTCGATCTAATTTCTTAACCAAAGTGAATCGCTTGTTGCCGAAAGGTGAGAGATAAAACGATCGAGCAATTAAGGCAGCTCTTTTTTTGGAAGATTTTCTCCTCATCGTGGACTCGCACGAATGGCGGCCAATGCCCGATTTCTCTTCCAGGATTGGTTTTAAAATTAATGCTGTTTCTCCGTTTCGGCTCCTAATGGCTTCTGGGAGGAGCCCTGCGCGAACCAATCGCCTCCTGCAGTCAAACTGCCTTGAAGTGAAAGCACGACACCCACGAAACGATGTCGGTCGTGTGTAAGATTAGGCCCCGTTCGATCTTTCGCGGCCTTCCTTCTTTTCTTTCACTTTTTTATTCATTCGATCATTGAATTATCTTCATTACAGAGATGATTCTCTTAAGAAGAATCCTGTTTAATTAAGAATCCGTATTCATGCTCGTTAATACGCTACAATTAAACTTGTGAAGCAAAAATGCCATTTATTAGAATTTACTTATCCAAGATTGTAAATAATTTTTTATGAGCAGCATTTCGAATCAGTTTTCGTCGAACATACCTTATATAGACGTTAACGTATAACGTCCAATCAAAATGTATTTTTACTTAATATATTAATCTCACGGACAGAGCGACAGTCAAACTCATTACCGCGAAGTCGAGAAAGTGCGCTTGCACGCATATTTTTAATCATTTCTCGAATCCGCACGGAATAACTGTTCCTCTTCATCCAGCAATGAATACTCTCCTCTCGCGCGCGCGCTCGGTCATTTCATTCCACGCGAATATCGATATCGCGCCGATTACTCATCTGCCATGCAACTTTGTATCCACCGCGGAGTCCCGTTACTGCGCACGTTGTTACAACCGATCTCACGACAAGAACCTTACCGTCCTGACAAAGGCCGCATCGCGGACGTACCTGGCGTTTAGTACGTACATAGAATCGTGGGCGTGCAGGATGTTGCGTAGGCCACCGAGGATTAAGCAGATTAAGACGTCAGGCGCCCGCGGCGCTTGATTAATGCGCGGCATTCACAGGAACGAAAAGATTCCTCGCTCTTTGTACGTTGTTGCGGTGGAAGGTGATGCACCGGAAATTGCGCTCGCCTTTTCTACCGTAGCGATGGCAAGTGCTTAGGAATCGTCACCATGACTCGCGTATCGGCATTCCGTTTGCCGTGACACATTTTAATACATTTACATTTTTTAATCCGTTAACTTTTTTAATTCAGGCAAAGATAAATTTGTGGATGTAATATATCCGCAAGCATTACTGTAGTTTAAGGATTAATTATCGCTAAATAAATCAAATTTTTACGTTCATGAGATTAGACATCAGTGCCGGTAGTAACGAATAGTCCTTAATTGGACAGGATGTTAATGCAATAATAGTAATAACAATAAGACATGAAAGACATAATGAGACCGCATAAATAATAAGAGCGTAAACTGTGAGAAGCTATAATCGATGTAAGATTTTCTTCCTCGATAAAGAAATTTCAGCCTTCAACGAGCGTTCCAGTTTTATATACTTGACAACTCACTTACTTTACTGCTTGTATATAATTATTGCGCGAGCAGTAAAAGAAAAGAACAAAGTTGTGGGATTATTACCTGCTTATAGTTAGTTGCTGTAATGAGGCAATCACCTTCTTTCACCGAGACGAAATCACCTGTCAGCTAGTCGTCGACGGCAGCTGCGCCAGGTTGATCCACAGACTGCTGTCTGCGAAATAAGAAGAGCGTTATAATGACGATCTAAATAGTATACTAAGATTCTAATGGACAATTAATGCGTCTTTAAACAAACACAGCTATCGCCATTTGCCATAAATCTATAAATTAGATTTTAAACAAATAAATCATAAAATAAAATTAATATATAATTTAAGATAATTTAATAATAAAAATTGTTTGCTTTTTCTAAATATAACGTTGTAAAAGATTTCTAAAAAATAGAAAAAAATTGCTTGCTGACTGACTTTCGTCAGATTGTGAATCATCTAGATAAAATTTGACGAGTTTTGTATCTTTTCGAGAATTCGTCAACCTCGAGTGAGTAATTTTAAAAGAGTGAATACAATTGATCCCTATCTTTGTCTCCTGATTGACCGAAGGCCCACCTGAAAATTGAAATGTCTTGAAAATGGATCACTCGTTGTCAGTTTGGAAGTGGACTATTAATAGCTACAAGCGTTTCGACCTTCGGGAAAAGGACGAGCCTTATATGATGAATAGCGTTCAAGAAATGACAAGTCCACGTAAACGTAATAATATCCTTTACGTGAAAAAATATACACTTTTATTGGCCATTTAATTTTATAATTTATCTCCATAATTGCCATAATACATTAAAGATATTTTTATAGATAATACGAAATTAAATATCAGTCGCTGATAAAAATTATTCCAAAAAAATACTGTAAAATAAAATATTTAATTAATAATTATATATCTTTTGCTTAAAAATATATTTTACATTGTCTGAAAAATATCCTAAAGATTCTAAAGTAAGCTTCGTATCGCAGAACATTTTTTTTCTCGATAAGCATATAGACTTATTAAAACGTGATTTCTGTGCAGATTCATCGCCTGAGATGTCCGAAGAACATTCAATTGAAACGTCCAGAAGCGAGGGATGGATAGGTGTCACTCACACGAGGTAGGTCCAACCGAGCCTAAAGTTGCCATTTTGAATTCCTCCGTGGTCAATCCCGGGGCCGAGTTTGAGGAATCGTAGGCGGAGATGAAGGCTTCACGCGGCGCGGTGGAACGAGAACGAGAGATCGGAGCTCCTCGCTAGTAGGATGGATGCCGTCGTACGTTGGTACAGGCGCAGAGGAACCGTGTAGTACGCCGACCTGTACCCCGTACATGGATACACCCTATTCTGACTGGTGGATAAACGCGGTAAGAGAGAGGCGCGGCCCACGGTATCATTTATCATTGCGGGAGCTCATTAAGACCGAATCTGCCGCACGCTGATCGTTTGGGATTACACTTTCCTTCTCGTATCCCTTCGGCATTTAACCCCCTACGCAACCTTGTCCAGCTTTTTCCTTCTTTCTTTCCCATTCGCGCGCTGTTTTCTTCTTCGCAAATAGCTTTTGTCTTTCTATTTTATCGAAAGAAAACGTAGCATCCATGCATTGAAATCTCACTATAGATACAGTATCATAGGAGGAATATTTTTTTTTCTAAGTCCTGTCATGGATTTAATATTCTACTATGCACAAGAAGTGTACATAAAATATACAAATAAGAATAGATTATAACACGAAATTAGATGCAAAGTTTGCTTTATCTGTATATTTATTTTATATATTTAAGCATTTAATATTCGTGTTTCATTCATGTATGTAGCGATGTTTTTTTTTTTATTTTACCTTTACGTTCTGAAATTAATAATTTCTTTCAATATGGAGCAATCATAGGAATCTCTAAGTCTGGCAACTTTTACCAGACGCCATTTACGCGCTCATCGTTCTTCATGCTGGACTTACATGCTGACCTCACTCGGTTTTTCCAAAGGCCTCCGGCGAAATCCGACGGATGGTGCATTAGCTCGCTCGGACCAGCCTAATGACGCTACCACATCCCCATAGGGAACCTTCGTTCGCTCGTGATTTCTTCCTCTCTTCTTTCTGTTACACCAGTTCGGCCACGAGCGATCCATCACCAGATGAAAAAAGTCTCTTTATATCGTGCTAGTAGAGATGCCGCTTGCTTCTTTCTACATTGTCATCTATTACCGGTACTTTCTTCAACTTCTTTCTCGTATTCGAAACTTTACAACGCGCGTTTTAAAGCAAAATATCGCCTATAATTTGTACATATCCTAAGTATAATCTATAATCTAATGGTAATGCAATTTCTTATCTAAAAATTGTATAGGAATAATCAAGATATTTTATGAAGATCGTTTTTTATATATAATTTTATTAATAATAATTATTATATATTAATATACATAAAATACGAAATTAATTGAACACAACAAAAAAAGCTGCGTTTGAAAAATCGAAAAATCGGAAATAAGATACGGGCAATAGCAGAACATTTCTCGTGTATAAAGCAAGCACACATGAAGTTATCAACATGTCTGAAGTTTCATTCGGACTTCCCTCGGTTAAGTTGTATCCCGGGCCACTCTATCGTTTTCTGGTTTTTGCAACGATACTCTCCTTACCGTGCCGGATAGCAGGCACTCGAAGTCCGTCCCTACTAGTGAGAAATGCCGCTAGTTTTATTTTGCCAGTTCCCTACGTTAGCGATTTTTCCATCACCGCGGCGAGATATTTCACCGACAATCTAAGAGTCGCAAATGGAGTCCACAATGAGGCAGAAATGGCTTGGTGCTCTGATGGCCCTCGCATTTGTCTTCACTCTGTTCCTTTCCCGTTCTCCTTCTTTCGATCTCCGAACACGCGCCTTTCACTCCCGCCTTCGCCTTTCTTGCCACCCCTTGGGAAAAAGCGCGATCGACTGCTGCTGGAGTCACGATCGTTGCTCGACTAACCCCCATGCATTAAATTTCAGACGATTGTTCAGACATTAAAAAGCGCTCTCCTCGGAAGCGCGAGAATTACTCGAAATGGACAAAGTCCTTACCGATATTAGGCGCTTTGTCGGGTCTCGCTAACATTACACGTGTCCATAAAAAGAGGAGATGACAATCCAGTCTGGGAGACAAAATAGACGGCATGCAAGTCGCTCATGCTACCACCGTAGCGGCCATAGCGAGCAACGTTTCCGCAATTATAAGCCCATCAGCGGCAAACGAAGCTTCGTGTTTTTGTGACGGCTGGCACGGAGTCGACTGGAAATAAGGCGGACAGAGGGAGGACGAAAAGCATGGGAGATAACGCTCACGTACTGGTGGTATGATATACAACACATAGACGGACACGTACACCGATCACGCTGGCTACTCAAGAGGCACGGCGACGCGACGCGGTAACGCGGGCATTTCGTGCATCAAGGACGGTCTGATGCGATTTTAATCATGGACACCCCTCGCGCTTTTTCTCCGCCCGCGGCCGAGGCTGCCCTGGCCGCCAACAACATTTCCAAGTCCAACCCCCTCGCCACGCCGGTGTAAAACCGATTAATTTCATTGCTCTACCCTGCGCGCGTAGTCGGCCATCAAAAGAACTCCTGAAAGCCCAGTGACAACCCACGCATTCATATTTCATGACTTTTTGCTTCAACGATCTCTCTGTTAATCTTTTATTATCCGCAATTAGGGGCAAAGTAGTGAATTAATTAAAAGTGATAAACCTCTTGCTTCTCCATGCTTATGTATTGACCGCTCGATCGTTATTCCATCATCATTTATGTAAAAATAGCTTCTTTGCGTACGTGTCCCACATTATAATTTCAATAAGAAAAATTTGTCGCGAAAGAGACTCTCCATGCGTTAGTTCAGTTAATAACACATTGTTAGTTAATAACGCATCGAACATTAATCTTTAGTCCGAAGCAACTGCTTTTGGATCTGTTCCGAGCACATTGACCGCGACAGTTGTACAACTACTATTGTTTGCGCGCGCGGCGGAAGAGTTCAGGAAGGACAAGCCGAGTGTCACCGGCGGCCTTAGAATACAGGCAGGCGACATAAATATGCATGTCTCCGCGGGCCCATGGCTCATGTGCCGGTGATCGTTATATCTCCATCTGACCGGAGACTGGAAGGGATGGAGAGGGTTAGTGGCGGTCCGGTAATACATTCAAAGTTGGACGTAGGGACTGCAGGGACAGAAAGGGGGACGCGCGGCGACTCTCCTCGGATGGTGTTGGAAAGAGGAGGAGGATAGGAGAGTGGTGAAGTAGGTGGACATGGACGGAGGGGGCAGAGGAGAAAGGCCGCGGGAGGCGGAGAGGGAGGTTTCTCGTGTTTCATTTCCTGAGCTCCTATATAACTTTGTGCTCAACTCGACACCAGATTAATAACGGCCCCACCTATCCTATTCTATCCCAACCCGAACAAGTTCGTGCTGTGTGTACACTCCGTGTGCTGTGCGCACGATGCCTGCTCGTATCACTTCTCTACTCTTCCTCTGTCTTTGTCTCTCCCTCTCACCTCCCCCTCTCTATCACTCTCTCTCTCTCTTTCTCTTTCTCTTCATCTCGCACCCTCTCGTGTGCGCCCTCTTTCTCTGCTTTCCTCTGCCTGTCTTTTTCTCTCCCTCCCTCCCTCTCTCTCTCTCTCTCTTTCTCTCTCTTTCTCTCTCACTCTGTCCCTCTGTTTCTGTCTGTCGCTGGATGCGCGACACGGTTGAAAATTCTGAACGTGTTACCGATCCATCCATGGACACCGGCACGCCCTGACAAACCGACATGCTGAAAACTCCAACGCGGCTGACCAATGCGATCCGTACGCCGAACCGGAGTAATCATATTTCATATCGCGATGGCTAACCTGTTATTTGTTGTTCGAGCACGCCGTTGTGTTGTTAGTTGATAGGCAGTATTTGAAGGAAGAAAGAATGCAAGCAATGCTTGTGAATCTTATTCCTAAGAACTTTACAGGAAGAAAGAAAAGAAAGAAAGAGAGAGAGAGAGAAAGAGAGAGAGAGAGAGAGAGAGAGAGAGAGAGAGAGAAGAAACAATTCTTATCTTTAATCAAGTCCCTTTGTGTGTAGACTGTATACCGAATATAAACATAATTATTAGTCTAATTTGAATAAGATATTTTATCATCGATAAGAGCTGTTTTATAAATGCTTTTACAGTACGCTGCATAATAAAATTGCTTATTAAATATGTAGAAAATTCTTACAAGCCAGCTTAATAACAGTTCTCATTATACTTGCACATTGTTAAGTAGCAGCATGAAGAAAAGATCATGAGTCTAAGTTACGGAGCACATCATCAGAGTAATTTCTAAGGGGGGCGAAATTAATCGCGAAATCGCCGGATTGGCCGAATCTTTTCCTGCGTGAAGTAATTACAGACTAAATTTCCACGCGATCGCACGCGCCGTCCCTTCGGATCCGCGCTTCTTCACAACGCCCAGTTTCGTTTTTATTCAACCCTTATTTAATTCAAAAGGTACGTGCATAAACGTTAGTTCCAAATGCAACACGTATTTGGTAACGACATGATGCTAAGTATCCAGCAGTACATTGCATGCTGCTGTGGTTAATTATAAAGATATGTTGTAATAGAGATATGTAAATGTAAATAGAAAATCTTAAGGTTTTGTGAAAATTTTCTAGCGTAGCTTTCGACTCGTATTTTCTTACAAATCTTATATTAGATATAAGAAAACGACGTAAATAATTAAAATTTAAATTTCTTCTTTTCGTACTGAAAGAAATCAGTATAATTATAAAAAATAAAAAATGTTTTTTAAATCTCAAATTTATCTTAAGTCTTCTATGCATAAATATATGTATAGCAATATCACACGTTTTGCGCTCGATATATCTAAAACACTCAACGATTTTATAGCATGTAACCTTTTCCATTCTTCCCTGAAAATATTTTATCACGTTTCTTTCGACGCTTCATGTCTGATCTAAGTTCACGATGATAATGGCTACTTCGCGTGCAACAATTTATGTACTGTAGACACGTTATCGTGTATTGGTATATGGCGCCAATTCGATGAAACACGTCGTATTATAGATAGACATATGAAACCGATGCGCGATGCTTGAAATAAAATATTCAGCATTTTGATTATATCGGTATTATATTGATATTATGTAATCAAATTATTTGAATTATCTTTAGTGCCATTTGCGAATAAAAAGGTTTACAATTCGTCTTGCAATATGAGACATCTTCAAATAATGGATTATTTGACAAATATCTTTTTAGATACTTCTGGCCGTGTATATCTTTATTTTTTTAAATTTGACTGAATTCACATGCTGAGATTTATACACTGTAGACACGTTATTGCCTATTGGTATACGACGCCAGTTCACGTCATATCGTAGACGGACATGTAGAGGCGGTACTCAAGAAATACGTGTATCTATCTGCCATATGTGAGTTGCGTTGCAGAAACATAGGGTAGGAATGGAGAAGGTTATAGGCACGCGACGTGGGGAGGATATTCTGGTAATGTGCATTTGATTACAGCGCTTGGAACCATAACTTCACCAGGCCAGCCATTTTAGCCAATTCCCGTTGACTATACTTTATAAATTCAATAAATTTAGTTTTAGGATAAAGAAAAAATATCATTATGTACATTCGTAATTATGATATTTTGATAGTAAACAGTTCTCATATAAAAATTTTTTAGTTTGTTTCAAAAATGTAGTTCACTTTTTATTTTATTATCATTTTATTACACATATGTTACATTTATTACATAATATTTATTAATTTCTCAATGGTTCCTGTAAATATCAATGCAATAATATTATAAAATATTAGACTTTTAAATCTGATCGATTTCTTACCGCTTATAGTAGCCGTGACCGCGAACAACGTGTGATGTTCCTACCAAACGGGATGAAGCAAAATGGGACAAGAGAAGGAGCGATAATGATGATAATGTTGATGATCGTTACCATGGCGGCGCATCGTCCATGTTAACTCGCCGTGATTTCCGCGGCTACAACTTGAAAAAGGAGACATTACGCGCGAGGAATTTCGCTAATGCGCGCCTATGATTTATTATATACGCGGCAAAATATTATTTGATATTATGTTATGAAGTGGGATATTATAGCATTTGCGTTCTTATATTACGCCATATAATTATATAGGCATTACAAGACGCCGCGGCCGCAGAGTACGCGGCCGGGCGTCACTTTTTTCGCGTGGTGTTTTAAGCCTCTAATATTACTTAGTTTGTCATCCCGAGTGAGCGCGCTATTTGCGCCGTATAATAGAATTTGTCGGTGGCAAGATCGAATGCTAAATGCGTATACCACTTTAATAGAACAGCCAAGATTTATCTGTACATTAGTCTAGGGCATTTCTCTCCGTCGTTGAGCTGCCAATATTAACACGTACGAAAGTGAATTACTACGCATCAACATGCATTCCCAAACACATTCCCCGTGACGTATAAAAGATGATCGTCCATTAACAGGTAAATCGTACCTTGAATCTGAATGGCTCCTCTTCCCACCTGATTATTGTAACTCGGCCCGCGAGCGTATAATCGCTCGCTCGCGAATGGAACCGGAACATTTTTGCATCGGCCGCGTGTCAATGGACGAGCGAAAAGGAAACGATTTAAAGTAAGGGACATTATTTTACGAAGTCGGTTATGTATACGGCTCCGAAGCGATCCAAGACGGTAGCACGGTAAGATAGATGGCGAACATTATTTTGGATATACTAACGGATGCCTGTTCTTATTAATTTAATTGCTCGCCATTACAGCACGCAATATACACATACATATACACATGGCTAATTAAACTCGAGTGAAAATAAATGTACTTCGACATCGGGATCCGACCGTTCAGGAGTGATGATATTATAATTACCGCCTAGAGTGGGCGAAATGTATGTGTGTGCGTGTATATGTGTACATGTGTACGTGCCATCTATTTATTAAACTCAGTTAGAGTGACGTAAGCACGTTGATAAATACTTTTATTCCTTCATTTAAATCGAGGCTCTTAAGCATATCGCTTAAGCACTTAACACTGATATCAACGTGTAAAGTGATAATATTTTCCTAATTATATTAGTAATTGAAATTTTTATCATTCTTACGACTTCACTTATTATTCGGGTTTCTGTTATCGTCAGACATCATTTTTACATATATATATAGATCGAAATCTAAATTTTCCGAAATTTGATTTTGTATTGATATCAAGTGCGCCCCGATGTCGAACAATGCTCAGCGTATGTCGCGGGACCGTCGTTAGAACGTCCCGACCGACCGCGCGAACTCACCTAGATCTGCATACTGGCGGTAGCAGTCTAGTACCTAAACTCTGGCAAACCTCTGACAAGGGCCTCGGTAATGAATTCGGAAAGAGCAATCAGTAGCGCACGCCGGCAGGGATGTCTTCGGAGTCGGAAAGCAGCGCCCTGCTCTCCGGCGGCGCTCACCGAACGAGGAGGGTAAAGTAGCTCCGTTTCAGAGGCAGAGAGGAAGCAGGAAGGAAAGGGGGACGAAAGAGGGCGGATGTGACGCGGAATGATGGAGCGCGGACCGTGGAGAAAAATGAGAGTGGCGGAAAGGCGAGGGTGGAGGGACGCTGATGGATCGGTGCTCCTCCCTCCGTTGCACCCCCTCGCGGCTCTCTCTCGTTTCCAACCCCCGCCGGCTTCCACCCCTGTGAGCCACCCTCCACGTTCAGGCTCGCGCTCCCAGGGGTGGAAAAGCCCCGCAATATTACTCATAGTCGGTGGGCCTCGCTTTTCTCTCTGCTTCTCCCTTTTTCCCCCCGTCTCCGTTGCTCCTGCGTAGCGCATTACGTTCGCCATACCTCCAGCCATCGTCGTCGCTACCGTGGAGAACAGAGAGCTCTCTGGGTCCAGATTATTTATTCATAGTCGATTTTCTGAAAATAACATCCAATTTTGCGATTCTTTGGATCGTTATTTGGAACTTTCGATGAAAGCGCGAGGAAACGTATTTCTTCGGAGATGATTTGTCATATCTGCCGCCATTGTAGCTGTACGCTCGTAATATAAAGTTAAATAAGAAGACATCCGTTAATAAAAAAAATTAATTCTTTATCGCATTACTGTTAAGGTACATGATAAATCGTTTATTCACTTTAACCGATTTGATCAGCTGGACAATGAAGTATGCTTCATTTATATTCATCTGTACTCGTGTCTTCGGTTAAAATCTCGATGACAATGATAAAATTCTTTTATACGTTATTGTTATAAAAATGTTTGCCTCGTCGTGCAATCTTGCACGTTATACGACAAATCTGTTAGCCAACGAGTCACCAACAAATCCCTATATTTATTTGTTGTCTGATGCAAAACCCATACGTTTTACACCTACCTTTTTTGATCCGATAAATTATAAGCTTGCGTTGCAGCGGATTCCCGTCATCCATCTGACACGTTTGCCAAACGTATGATTGGACAACGAGCACTGATCGGAATTACGCATCGCTTTTACGGTTCTGACTTTTCACTCGATCAGTAAATTTGGAAAGTATTGAACGACAGCTTAAACATAATCCTAACTAGGAATACAAGATTTATGATACATTTGCAGTAATCCAAAACTGATTGGATATCAGGATGATAATATCATTCAACCATTAGCGTATGTATAACGGATAACCATAGCTCTCTTTTTCCAGAATCGTGCAATTGAAATATAGCAGCCAAAAAATTATAATTTAGAGAAAAAATTTATATATAACAAGTTGATGCTAATTTTACATATGTTTCTTTCATTTCTAAGAAGAATAGAAGTAACAATAGTAAATAGTTTCTATTTTAAACTTATTTAATGGTTATTGTCACAAAGATGCAATATTTTTCCCCGAATCCTATAGAAAAAAATAATCAATTATGCGGATGGCTTTAGCCAAAATTACTCTCATGACGGAACTCGTGAGGGAGGATAGTCTGACTATCGGCTGGCAGTGAGACTGAGCTTTTGCATCGTCCGCGCGATTCGGGCGGTGGCAGCACCGACCGCCATTACTCAACTATTCACTCGGTAACGCAATCATACGTCACAAAGGCCTTTCATTTGCAAGCGCATTGTGGAAACCCGGCGATATTAATTGCCGCGGCTCGTTACCCTCTCCAGTCCTTCTCCCCCCCGTGGGAGTTCTCGACCGCCCCCGCAGCCCACATTCAGCACCTCCACCCACCATCTGCCCCCCGCGCGTCCCCACGAATCCCTCTTCCACGAACCAGAGCTCCGAATATTCCCCGTATTACGTATTCCACTCTCATACGGTTCTGTCCTGTGTTGGCAGCAGAGCACCCCTCGATTTCGCCCCCGTGTCCCCTATGCAAACTCGTCGCACAGGCGGCTGCTTTCAAACACTCTTGCACGCGGCAAACACAACCCCAAAAGAGCGTCTAAAATGTTCGCGGATACAAGAGATGTTTTTTAAACACGTCATTTGTCAGATGACTCTGAATGTCGCGAAACAATGATACGGTGGTAGCAGATGACGAATATTTTGCGGTATATCGAGTAAAGACCAATTTAAATTGCGAGGGTATTTATATTATAATACTTACACAGGCAGATAATGATTTGTGTAATTTGTTAAATCTACAAATAATACATGTTTAGTTCAGTTTACAAGAATTTTTAAGACGTGATATATAAATTTCAATCTTAAAAAAATATATGTATATTAATGTTGTGAGTAAAGGGGAAAATATAAACTGACTATTATCGAAGTATTTTAATTTATTAAGTTTCTAATTATGACTAACAATCTATTTTCAATTACAATGATTTAGTGAACGTTTATATAAAAAAAATTTGTTTCTACTGAAATAAATCTTTGCTATACTTTTACTGTTCGCTTGGTAGAACATGACCTTATTGGGTACACAAGCGTGAAAGGTTCTCAAAGCATTCTTGCGTGTGACAAATACAAACATTTACAAACGCCGCTCCAGTCGTCATTGCAAATTAATCTTGCCGTAGCGACAAGAGAATATTGCTATCTCTTATAGATAAAAAGAGCAAAGTTTAAGTTAGTTAATCTATTTCTACACGCTATATTTTATAAATGTCAAGAAATAATAACAGTCTAATATGTTAAAAATATAAATAATTATAAAAATAAAGAGAATATATTAATTTTCGCCATTTTATTGTTACTATTACTATTGTCACTGTTATTATATTATCCTTTTCTTTCGTTCTCTCTATCTTTTATAGATCCAAAAATGTTTTTTATTACGAGAAAAATATGTAAACCAAGTTATAACATTAAAAAGATTACAAAAATGAAGAATTCAGTTTTTACGTAAATATCATCACATATAAAATAATTTAATTTGTTAGCTGAACGGAGTCATGACTGTTTTATATTATGCACCAACATGTTTACCCTGAATCGTCTATATTGTGTCGGTATAGATCTCATAAGCGTATCAGAGCTATCATGTCGGATGACGCTTTTGAAAAATGGCGGTCGGTTATAGATACGCCATGAAGATTGAAGCGACGCGACAGATTCCAACGCGCGTTTGCCTTTGAGTCTGTCGATCCTCGTCAAAGTTCGTAGGATTTCGTATAAAACTCCATCACAGCTGCCTGAAGGAACGGAAGATAAAGGTCGGATGAAGAAGGTTGCGGCAGCTGGCCCGAAAACAGCGTATTCGTAGCTACGTGAACTCGAGCTGTTGAGAAAAACCATTGCGTGACATTTGACAGATCGTCACTACCACAAAGGAATGCCTCTGTTTTCCACGCTGCTCTCTTTCTTCAGCCAACTTGATCTACGCTTGTCTATCCTTTTGCGTCATAACTGAAGCTTAAGATCAAAAACATCAAATTGATACGTATTAGGCCACTTTGAATTTTTACCTACTAAATAAGTATAAGTATTTATTAAAAAAGAATTTTTTTTTATTTTTGTCCGTAAAATAATAAGTATATAAATGTATTAATCCACGGAACTCACAATCTTCCTTTAGCAATTAAAATAATATAACTTTAATTATATAACTGCAGGAAGTCCATATTTGTGTGCGTAAATGTAATTAATAAGTAAAATAAGTAGGTATGAATTTATTAATTATATAATCTTAGTCCCAACCGCATTGATGCTGAGAACATTTTATTCAGCGGAAAGGAGACCATTAATTATATTCTGTGATAGCTCTACTATTTTAAAGAAAAGTAATTACAACATCCTAAAATACCGTTACAAACTTTTAACTAGAGACATATAGTTGTCACAAAGGTAAGAACTTTTTAGAAGACTTTTCACAATCTTAAACTAGTCTGTACATACGTTTAAGCATTAATTTAACTAGATTTCAGGCTCTTTTGTGGTAGTTCTAAATAAATACGTTTCATTATTCATATCATCTGGTTCCTTAATATGCACCAGTCATTTAAGATCGCGAAATAATTTCATTTCTAGCATCCTTATATCTACCGCCTCTTTAGATTTGATAACTGAAATTTAGTAACCAGTTGTTTTACTTGCGCCTGCTTTGGGCATGAACAAAATGGGCTTTTTTCACATTATGTATCCGGCATATTATGTATCCGGTCTTACCTACCTATCCACGCAGGAGCAAACCGGTCATCATCATTACGTTGCCAGGAATCGCAATATTATGCTTTATCTCAGTAGCACTTCTTATATAGTAGTTATATGCGCGGTACAAAGAGGGGATACAGTGCGTCATTAAATATGCAAGGGTCGAATTTGAATAATGAGATCTTAATGATACTGTTATAACCCGGCCGAAAGTAGAAGCTGCATTCGCAATAAGTCCGAGAAATGACATCGCAAATATTTGACGGTCAATGCTTTATTAAGCTAATGGGAAAAGCGCTCGATCTGTGTAAACTGGAAAATAGCGGATGCCGCAAATCAACCGAGACATCGAAAATGATCGATTATTACGTTTACCATAGGCCAAACCGTGGAAAATGATGATAAACGGATAAACGGATAAATTAACTTTAAATATATAACAAGTTATTTAGGTTAAAAATTGATATAGCGATATATTACTATGTGCCACACACGATATCTATAATTTTTTTTTTTTTTCAAAAATTTTTTTTGACCTATTCTATTTTATTTGTTCTCGCTGTTGCACGGAGTAACGGTAAACCGAAATGTTAATAATGGCTGTCAACCGGTGAAATACAAGTTGGCAAACGAGAAAATTCCGACAGATAGTCAGTGAACCGATTATTAATCGCGTATGTGCCACGATAGCCTTTACCGAAATTGAAAACGTATCATGCACCGGCCGTGAAAAAGCCAAAAACGGGCGCTGTAATTCAGCATCGGATTGATGAAGATGGGTCCTGATTACATTATTTGCTCGCGCGTTTGTTTCTACGAGGGGGGATAACGGTAAAGTCTGAAAATTGAAGAGCATTAATAACGGTTGGATTGCCCGGTCGAACTCGCGCTCCAGTGGGAGGTTGGAGGTGAAAGTGGGATGAGGAACGATCCGCGGGTGGGTGAGTGTCACGGAGGGAGCTCGGATGAACCGTGAAGAAGGATGAAGGGGAAGCGGCACGGGGAGAGTCTTGCCGAGGCCTCGGGAGGGTGAAGCGAGTAGACGTAGCCGCTGGACGCCGCGCTGTGTAATTTATTTCCCTTCGCTTCCGCGTCGCGGACGAACGTTGAATCGACGGGGGGTTCCCCGCGCGCTACACGCCCCGATGAACCAATCCTATACTACCACCACCGTCTTTCATCCGCGAACCACCCTCGGAAGAGCGGCGAAAATTTTAAGAAAATCGCAAGCCATGATAAATCATGCTGACGCTCTCATATAGCAAGTGGAACAGAGTCAAGTATAAAATATCTGATATAAGTAATTTCTTGCTCTTTGTTTTAATTTAATTTCATTAAGTAGGTACGCGCTCCGTTCTTTCAAACACCGTTTGACAGAAAATATTTTGTACAAATTTTAATCTACATCACATAATAATTAAATCTGAGCGCAACAGATTTTGAAACGGTTTTTATTTTAAAAAAGGAGAAAACGATTATTTTGTATTAAAAAAAAAAGAAAATTCTGATTGCAAAAAATAAAAAATAATCTTTTCTTTCATCAGGAAATGGACTAGTCGAATAATTATTTAGCTTTCATCCGTGAAGTGCTGGAGCGATTAATGTTCGGTCGAAAGTTGTTATCGATAAAATGTTTTCTTTTATTCTCTTTTTTTTATCGGCCTGTGCGTACACCATTCTTGCTAAAATTCGACGAAACGAGAATGATACTTTGATAAAGGAGTTGGTGTTGCACAATGTCAGGTGTTGGTGCGCTGCCGGCTCTAATTAAAAAGCCGTGTCGGCAGCGGGCATCATGGAAGACCCCAGGACGTAACCTTTTTTTCGTTATTTTTTTTCATTTTTGAAATGGCCGCTCGTCGAGCACGCTTATATAATACCAACAAGCTGCAGAACCATTCCCAACCCTTCTCGTCTGTACCACACGAGCTCTCTCTGGCGTTAACGCTCACACGTTGGTGCTTTCACAATAATTCTCCGCACCTTTCGCAATTCGGACACAATAAAAACTCTAGCGAGACAGTTTGGCGTGCAAGTGTGATGTAGGAGTTCTCGTAATTTTTTTCTCTCTCTTTTTTGAGAGGTACCGCACTGCGGAAATTTCAGCCTATAACTCGCATAAAAATCCTGTCGAGACTCGGATCTAATGCGTATCTTGATCCCAGGGAATAATGGTCCGAAGGGACATCCCGAAAAGGAGGGAAAGAAATCCGCACTTCAAACCGAGAAGATACGGGACATCATTCGCATCAGCGATGTCGGCCAAGTTGGACACGGAGACTTGCACGCCATGATGGTCCGATATGAGTGACATCCCCTTAAATAGCATGCCCTTCCAATCCGTCGCAGCGACCCCTTAAACTGAACTGAATTGAACGGAACACCACCCCTACCCAGATCCAACAGCTACAACAGCCCAAGTGCGGAGACCTACTCGTATTATCCACAGTGACAGAATGGCGGAGTTATTAATGGCCGCGACAGTGACAAATGACGAACTGTCGGCGCAAGCAAGACTGATATCATGGCGGCCTTCGTTCCTCTCTTCGTTCCCTCCGCTTGTGTTTCCCGTCTCCCTGTTCTCTGCTCCCTCGTGGCTGTCGCACGGACCGTCTCTGTTCATCCCCTTGCCCTCGATTCGACCTTCTCTCGCATCTCCTTCGTCAAACCGTCCTTGCGGGAACTACGGGTGCACAGTGTCCGCGCAAATGTGGAATGGCGGACGATAAATCTGGCGTTCCTTTGATTAGCGCGCCTATGATCGAGGATCAGTTTATGGAGAGCATACCGCAAATGGTTTTAGGCTTAGTTATCTGTTTATATAAATGATTGATTTGTCAATAAAAAGAAATAAACTTCCAAGAATGATTCAACATTTTCCAAGTTTGGGAAAATATTTAAAATAGTAAACCTTTTTTTATTTTTATTCTGTACAACATTTGATTTATATGTTTAATTAAACATTTAATTTCAAACGTAAAAGATCATTAAAAATTCACTAGTATATGTCTGAAATCTCAATTTCACGATCTTAAAACATTTATATATACTTTTCATTTCATGAAGATATTATAATAGAATTATTTTTATACAAAAACAAAAGTAAGAGCTGCGTTCTCATCCTTTCTCTTTCTCTTTCGAAGTAGATTTGAATGAAGAAAAAAGAGTGTGCAACACGCAAGACGACGAAATAAAATCATGTTGTGTACAAAATCAAAATAAATATATTTACAGATTATCCACGGCGGTAAATCACATGCGGTTTGAATAGACAGCAGGAGGTCTGGTCTTTGGGAAGGCGGTCTGGGGCTCTGTGCACCCTCTCTCGTCCTCCACCTTCTCTCTCGTCCCTCTTCCACTCTTCCCTCCTCTTACCCGATAGTTCTTCGGCCGCTGCTTTGTATTCCGCGTTGCTTGCGCCTTCCCCTTTCCTTCCTCAACGTCGTCTCAAACTCCACGATTCTCTCATCCCTTTCCACTGATCTCCCCTCTGCCACCCTTCCAGTGTCCCTCTCACCAAAAACCCTCATCTTATACTCGCGTCCTCGTTCTTCTTTCCTCCTTCGCTCTTTCGTTTTTCTTCTTCGTTGTCTTCGTCTTCGTCCAGCTCTTCCGTTGGAGATGCCTGAAGCTTCATCCTAAGGCGACTTGATCCACCCCCTTTCCATCCCTCAGACATTGCCACGCCAAGTTCTTTGATCCCTGTCGAGCGCGCAACTTCGAAGGATCACCACCAAGATTTTCGAAAGAATTCATAACTTTGACGGAGTCTTAGTGAGGAAGATTTCGCGCCTCGCGTGTAGTGGTGTCTTGGGGATAAGATGGGTTATGTGTTGCTCGGCGCAAGGAGAAAAATGCCAGGGAAAAGCCGACAAAAAGCAATTCCGGACGACTTGATGAATCATATTTACGAAAATACAAAATTTGTCGAAAACTGAACGGTGTATAAAGGATAAAATATTACTATAATTTTATGAGAAACTTTTACAAGAAAATACTATAAATCTATGTTCTATAATATTATTGTAAAATTTCGAAAAATTGCGAATTAACAAAATTATTTCACATAATATGTACAATTACGTTAATGTATGTAATGGAAAATAATATTTGAAAAACGATATTGATACTTCATTGATCGAACAAAGTCGAACAAAGAGGGAACGGTATAAGAATTAGAGAAACGAGCAAAGGAGGAAGAAGGAGCGCGCAGGCCTGATCTGTTCATGAACGCAGAAATCCCTCGTGGCAGCCTTGGGGTTCCGAAACATCAGCGTGATTGCGTTCCTTCGCGAAGGTATTCCATTACCGGGTTGAGCGAGTACCCTCATCCCTGTTCCACCTTCCTGAACTACCGGACGTCGAGCAACGTTGCTCCCGACCCAGACTCGCCCATACACGCGACCAGACATGACATGCAAACTAGTATTTGCAATCTTTGGTCCAGCAAAGATAAAGGTTAGATTTATCTCTTGAATTTATTGAGATAATATTTACAAGTTACATAGATAATGTGTTATATTCAAATACTTTATTTGATATTTTTACACACTGTTTTTATGATTAAAAATTATTTAAGATAATTATATAAAACAATGCTTTTTACAAACGTCAGAATTCTTCATCTTATTTATGATACGTTTTTATTTCATCTTAATTGATTTTATGACTTTCAATATTAATATATTGCTTAGTCACAAACAGAGATAATTATGCCGATTTTGTAACAAAGTTACTTAGAGGATTACACCGCGTTTATGTAGGAAAAAGGATCATCTATTGAAGATTACGGATTATTTTGCTACAGCCTTCAATGTTCAGTTCGTTCCAAAGTTTAATCAGAAATTGGTATAGGGATGCCTGTCCTGTTTTCATTAACATTCCACAAATCCTGCAACAAATTAAATTACTTCACCATTGCTGGGAGTAATGAATATCGGTGGGGTGGCAGGAAGTGGTGGAAGTGGTAGTCCTGAACGACAAGCATTGCGGGGAGCGGGCAGATAATCGATTGGTCTCGAAAGTTGAGTTTATTCATGCATATAATGAGTCGTGTCGTTTGCAATTACTTCCGCTACGCACTGTATACTTTATTTAAAAAAAAAATCAAACTTTTAGAATTGCCTTAATTTCACTAAAATATATAGCTAATAAAATTTATCCTTTATTAATTTACGTCTTGCATGCTTTTACGATTATGTCGATTATCAACTATGTGCGAATGTTCATGCACATGCAGAAATATCTATATACGTACATTTACAATTATTTTAAAATTCCCACCAATATGAGAGAATGATCATTTCAATTAAACAAATCTCAAATAAAGAATAATATTGTATAAAATAAACAGTATTGCTACCATTCCTCGAGTCTGTCTGTTCATGTATGTAGCAATGACATAATTCGTATGTACATTAGGTGGATGTGGATACTGTGTTAGGCTGCGTAGGAAACTAGATTCCACGACACTGAGCGGGATAGAAATGGCGGTACGGCAGAGGCGAGGGATCGGGTAATGGGGTTTGCTGGGAGTGACGCGGGAGCTAACCGAGCGGAATCACGAGCTCCCAGAAATCGAATCCATGCGTCACCCAAGCCTGCCAACACCATCTGCAGCTAGCGAGTTCCACCGACCTTAAGTTTCGGTGGCAGACTCAGAGCGGAATGTCATCCGCCAGAGAGTAAAAATCGGCAACTGACTGATAAATAAAATGTTAAAATCGAAATTCCTTTTTATGATTTATTATAATTGCACTTTGCGTAGCAATAATATCGTAGAAATAAAAAAACTTATTTCAATTTTGCATATCAAATACATACATATTATTATATTATATTTTACTGCTGTACATCGTGTCGGTGTAACTAATAATGCAAATTCGAAATCACAAAAATACCAAAAGAGAAAATATTAAGTAAAAGTCTTAAACGCTGAAATAACATATAATCGTTGAATATTGTCATTGTATGTTATTTTTAACAAATGCCAAGTAAAATAAAAAATTTCAACGACAAAACAAACAGACAATTGTTGGAGCGAAATTCCAGGCAACCCCCTGGACAACTTAAGCAACGTCTCGCTCTTGTCCGCTTGGCGCTCCAACGTAAATGATGGCGCCCAGTATTATCTATTGTGCGCCCATTCCATTTAATATTGTATTCCATAACGCAAACAAAGGTAAAATGCGAATTAATGTACTCGATTTATCACGCTTTTGTTACGCGCTGGGACGCGAGCGAACAACGCCGGGGAACTCGCTGGCTTTACTTCGCTCTTTCCCCATCACTGCTGTAACTACCACGAAAACGCTGCGACGTGGCGGATACGCTACTTTGTAAGTTTCGACGCGAGCGAGAAATATTCCTGCAAATGTACCCTGTACTTCAATCGCTACGATTGTATCCTTTTTGAATACTTTCACAAATATCTCGCATTGTATATTTATTTATTCAAGTTTTTTTTTGTTTTTGGATTATCCTACATATTTCTGCAGATAAACGTTAAAGGGATATTCCAGATATATTCAATATTTTCACTTAATTAAAATTAAATATAATTATACCAGGTTTTTTAATGTTACATTAAAAATAATAAAAATAATAAAAAGTAAAGTTGTCCGAATTATTAAAATATCGAAAGATATTGCGCAACAATTTTATAAATTGTTAGGATGTATGGATTGCTAGATATGGAATAAAAAGTTCCAGGTATTATAGACTTGTGAAGAAGAGAGATTAATGATAGCAAGACAATGATGAAGGATTTCTTGAAAGTGTCATAATTTTGGAGTGTTTCCAAAATGTTGTTAAACTGTGGACATAACAAAGCATTTACGGTGGAAACTGGTTGAACGGAGGTAAACGTAAGAGGGGATAGAGTCTAACTGGTCGAAAATCCAGGAGAACCATTTTTCTTTCCTGCTCGCGCGGAGACTGCGGCCGAAAAAGGATTGGGAACCACCACAGATGACGCTTTCTTCCCTCATCTTTTTCTACCTCCGGTTCCCATCTTCCTCTGACGTATTCTCCCTTCAGAGCTTCGTTCTACGAACGTTTGTAATCCTCACATAGGATACGCTATGACTAAAAAGAAAAAAAACAGTAGTTCTTTGATGTTAAAAATACAACGACATATATAAATGTAAACTAAATATAAAAAGTAAATATAAATATAAATATAAATATAAAGTCTAATAAAAAAAAATTAAAAATAATTTTTCAAGAGCTGAGAAAAATTGAAGATCTTAATTCTATTTTAGGACAGTTATATCATGAATTCTTTCTTATTCTTAAGTCACTCGTATTATGATTTCTTATATTTTAAAAGTAATTAATAACACATACACATTTACTTATAATAAATTATACAATTCATTGTATCTGCATTTATTATGTAAATTTTTTTTATACATAACAATGCCGCTGTCTCTTTTCAATCTTAGCAAATTTTACTGAAAATTACAAAAAAATCGTAGAATAAATCTTCGAAGAGAGAATACATAAAACATATTTTTTTTTCTACTCTCTATCTGTCCAATATTTGTAATTATGCACGAGGAAACAAAAAACGCAACGCAACGTAAATGCATTCTAAAGATTTTATCACAAACTTACAGAGCATTCTCGACTTGTCACATCTATCATCGTTCTTGCTTTGACTTCCACACTCTCTCACTCGAGGGACGTAGTTTCTCTGATATCTTTTACGCCACTTCGATAAATATAACTATAAATTTGTAAGGCATTGACGCAAAAATCGAAATACTAAGAGAAAACTTCGCGTTTTTCGAATCATACGCTTTCTTTCCGCTGCTCGAAGCGTTGCGGGACAATTGTAGTTGACATCGAATAAGTTTGAAAACAGTTGCAGCTGAATTTCCTTGATTTGTTCTTATTTTATGGATGACGTGTATTAAAAGAATATTGCGAAAATATGTACCATTGTTGATAATTAATTTTATCAAAATTTACTAGATATTAAATATTAATGCTTATACATATTAGCTACAAATCCTGCGGTTTTGAAGAAACTTTCCTGGGATAAGCGTGTCAAGGATGCCGACAGGAAAGAAATAGAAACAAAAGAGAATGAATATTCGAAAGATGAGCAGAGGCGGAGTTTGAACGTGCAGCAGAGAAGATCAGAGGGTTTTCGTGGCAGGGTGATTGGTAGCACCCGTTAGTTTAATCATCACGCATTAGCCGAACTACCCCTTACCCTGAATTCTAGCCCACTTTCACCCTCGAATTCCGCGCTACTCATTCTGTTCGCTCTACGCCATCCTGTTTGCTCCATTCTCATTCATTTCCTCTTACGTTTTGGTATACTCGCTGCCGTTTGTTACGCGACGTTTCAACTCCCGTCAGTGTCTCACTTCATCCTATTTAAACAATTGAGATTTACATATCATGCTTCCTATACTTTGAATTTTTTGAATATACTAAGAACTAAGTAAATAATTTTTAGACACATCGTAATTCCAACAAACGTCGAAAAATGTCATATTACATAAAAATATGATACTAGAAGACAGGATAAATTATTAAGATTCAAAAAATGTAAAGATATATTGAATAATAATAAAATTGTTAGACGTTTTTACATGTCTTTGTTACATGGTAATTGATCTTTTGCCAGGCAATAAAGTATGCACATTAAGAAAAGAGCAACGTTAATATAAGTAATGCTATAATAATCATTCAACATGAATCAACAAAGCCGTAACCGTTATTTATTTGCGATGCTTAAATATCCATAACGTATAAAAGCAGGCCATAACGTGAGCTCTACAGCTACAACATTTATTTATGGATGGATGTATTTGTTGTTGGCATGTGTAAATTCTTCACCATCATGGGCAGCCGTAGAGATAGTGAAGCATTTGGCATTTGTCATGATTGACTTGTCAGCCGGCTGATCATTGTAAAATTACGTCGATTTCTCTGCATGACTCTATAAATATGTTCATCAAGTGCCACATAAGAGAGAATTTTTGCAAGTTGTATCAATTTGCGCGAATACGTTTTTTCAACGAGTTATCTAGAACTGCCTACACAGTTTGAATGCATCGCGATACATCGGTTGGCCGTAGATAGTTATCGGTGTGAAAATAACGTGGTTTGTACTTAATGACGTGCACACGGCGACTTGGTAGGTGGCACTGAGTTGCAGATTAAATTGGATAACAGTCAACCACCTGGTGCTATGCCTAACTTTAACAATCGCGTGGGTACCGACAATTATTTAGAGCTTTTACTTTTTTATATCAATGGCCGTAGAAGAATTTTATATTCAAGAATATTTGCGAATTATAGAATATAATTTTGAGCAAATATATGTATATTTTGTACGGAAAACCAGAATGCACAAGAATTTCTATATGAGTATAATAATATGAGTAATAGAAAGCAGTTTCTTATCATTAGAAGATATTTGGGACATTTTATTGAATTGAATTAAATTTAATTATAAAATTATACATAGAGATATGCACAAACATACCTGATACATTGAAAGAGAGACCATAACTGCGCAGATTTAATTCAAAAGCTTGAATTAAAAATTGCAGAAATCGTTTATTTCGCATAGAAATCATATAATCAAATATGATTTATAACTCGACGAAATGCTGCTCTTCAAGTCCACGCATCTTCTTCGTAGAATTCGTATTTCTTTGCTCGCAGCTGCAGAATCGTATTATTAGATGTAAGGTCAGTTACGTTTTGACGAAATTACACGTCGTCATGGAAATTCGTCAGAATTACACATTGCGTGGTTTACGTGTCAAAAATTAAACGCCACAGGCATTCACAACTGATGTGGTGTAAACAAGCGAAATATGCTTTTAATGAAGAAAATAGGATGATGATTTCCACTGGGTACAAAAACACAAAGACTATAGAAAACCATTAATCAAACTGAATCAATGAGACCGTTAAGGGAACTCATTCTGCCACTTATTCATTTATCATTATTAGAGCTTGGGACCATCTGTTGCGATGATCGCCACTATCTGCTAACAGTTTATCTTTTCACACAACGGAATCTTCTCTTTAGGCTACCAGACTTCGCCGCCCTCTCAAGGCTAGCGGGGCAGCAATCGTGTTTTTTTTTTCATATTTTTTTAAATTTAAATAAAAGTACGAGAAAGAATTCAAAATTATATCTTGTTTTACCACGATATAATTACGATGCGCGAGCGATATTGAGCAATTAGCGAGAGACCAAAATAAGACGTTACAGCTTTTTAAAAATGTAGATACGCAATAATATATCTCTCTCGTTTCATGAAAATTACAGCCCACTGCGCACTCGTGCAGTAACGAGCGTGTTGTTAAAAAGGCGAGGAAATACTTTATCTACGCGCGATACGCGCAATATGCAATTTTTTCACGAACCATACATGACACGCAACTTTCCATTGGATGGTTCTACGGATAATGGGCATTAAACCCCTTTTTTAACACGACACTTTGACATGAGCAATAACTTAGTTACTATATGCATATACATATAGCATACATATGTATATGTGTATACATATATATTATACCTATATACACACACATACACTCTAACTTATGCTTTGTTGAAAGGCATATCATTTTTACATAAAGTTAACACTTTTAAAATAAATCAACAAATTATAAAATACAAGTTAATGCATTTCTATAATAAGCCCTAAAAATCTCTTTGCATGAACTGCATCAAACCTTAATAATATTTATGGAAACCTAATCACTTCCATATCACGTGGGAAAACGCAAGGAAGCAGTTTCGTCGCGGTGGATTTTATGTAGATCTAGAAATACATCCGCAAATCTTTCTTCAAGAATTACGTATATCACTGTTCGCTGCCCGAATCCGCAAAGGCTTCCGACGGCCGTCGACATTCATCGTAACTGAAGCAGAGCGAATCCTACGATCGGGTTTTACGACTCGAGAATCTGCAGGGTGCCGATGAAGCGAAAACGGAGCAGTCTCACGGACCGTTCCACTTGCTTTCGTGACCCGAGGTCGCAACAGCCCGAGGCGGTTGACTCCTGGAGCTAAGAAGGGTTTGGTTACAAGGGGTTAGACAGTTATGCAAAACAAATGCAGGAGAGTACCTGCTCTGGTCCAGTTTTGCTTGAATAGTGTGACGGCCGACTAGAAATCGGGAGAACGGACAGGTTGTTCGTCTCCCCGTTCCGTTCACGTTGCCCCTTTCACGTACACCTTGAACCGTCAAAATGGGCAGATTTGCACGCGCTGATTTACTGCCGGATGCCCGAAAAAGCTTATCGGAATTCCAAATACGCAATTTGCAAGATTCAAGGTCCCGTCTCCTTGCGAATTTCACGCCACGTCTACCTAAGAGACTGGGTTACGTGGAACTATTTTGCGGTCATAGTCAGACCAAAAATAAGAAAAATTTTGCCTGCAACTCGTTGATATGCATTTAAGTATAATTGTTATAAGAATAACGTAAAAGAAATATTTATTTTATCAAATATTGTCGCGTGTTTTCAATCGGTTTTTAACATTTTCACATAATTCTATATACGTAAATAAATTATTTAATAATGAATTAATTTATAAAAACTTTACAAAATTTCAAATTAATATATTTAGTTACGTTTGATTAAATTAATTTAATCTCCTAGTTAAGGATTGCCTTTTTTTAATACGCACAATTATCAAACATATAACTTTTCTCCGTTTGTATTTAGGACTTCTTTTACAAATATCTATAAATAGGATTTTTTAGGAGAAAAAAAATTATTTTAGCTTTTATCTCAATAATAGCAATTAAAATTTATAATAGAATTATGTCTGCCACATAAAAAATAGGCATTACAAATAATTTTCAATCACACTAATACAATTTATGAGTAATATTGAATTTCTGTTTAATCCTTCATTTCTATTCTGGGGCACGCAGTCTATCTGCAAATTTTATTCATGCCACTTTAATCCAATCTTTTTTAATATCAACACTCTTCGTTTCGATTTCTTAGTCCACTCTCCTTGCTTCTGCTCGATTTGGTCCTGTTTCTACTTTCGCTTCGCTCTTTATTTCTCCTACTCTTTGTTAGAGTTTCAGTCTATTCAAATACACGAATTTGTCTACATTCTGATTTATTGCTGGTCAAGCCTAATAGAATAAGGCATTGTATCTCCGAATACGCAAATTGCGAAATTCAAGGTTACCGAAACTCAAGAAGTCTCGCCTCGGATGTAACAGAGAAACGCGCATACCTGGGGCTCAGTAGTCAGTAAAATTCGCAGGTGTACGGATGTCCAGTTCGATAATATACACATATTTATCTATAATTAATTTATTCTCTGACGCGACGTTGAAATGTGTAAAATGTGACGTGTATAAATTTTCGATCGGAGACTGAAAATGTGCAAGAAAACACCGTTCTGTCTCTTCTTCTCTTTAAATTATGATAACTGCTTCATCAAAAGGTTGACATTTGGCGCCGACAAAATCCTCAGGTATCAATTACAATAAAAACTGACAAAAAATATATTTCATATTACATATCTTAGTACGGAAAGACTATAATCGAAAACGGCAGAACGGCGTCGGCAGTTAATTTTCATTCGAAGTACGAGCGATTAGAGTTTCGGCGTTAGGTATCGATGCGGTACCGATAATGGCGCGTGATATCTATGGAGTACCTATGTATACACATGATGTACGGGAAGTAATATTTTGGGAGGCACACGGCAATATATCTTCCAGCGGCGTTGGTTCATGATGCTGATATCAGTATCATGGTTATCGAAAATATTTTAAAATCTATGTATATCTATGGTCAAAGTGTTTCATACTTCTCCTGCTGAAATTGGGCATACCGGATTTATGTATAAGTTAAATGATTTATAGCTTAAAACTTTCTTTGAGAAACATCATAGAAAAATACTACTAAATGATCTATTACTATTAATTAAAATATTTTAAACTTGTTGCTTTTTATAAAAAGAAAAATTAAGTTTCACTCATCATGTCTTATGACTTAGAATCGTGACGAATTTAAACACATCACTTGGCAAGTTATCAATTTTAATCTAACACCCAGACATATTACAATTCGGTATATTAAGGCAATTTTTTATTAAATTGTCAAATGTTACGTATATATAGAAATGCACTGCATCTAATGTTAAAAGTTACATGAAATATATTATGATACTCTAAACCTCTAAAAAAATGCCGAATCTCTGCAGTGAACATTTATCAAGATTGCAATGTAGAGCACAAGCAAAAAAAATATACAAAAGAATATTATTACGTGCCAAAATAAGAACCAAAAAGAAAAGCAATTACGAGAAAATGTTTTGACATTCTTAGTAAACCATTTATTTACTCGTACTAATCTTTCGCTCGTATGGAATTCTTCTGTCGGCCCTTTTTGCGTGTTTTTTTCGTTTCAGTCTTGAAGAAAAAGGCAAAGTTATCACAAGAAAACTCACTGTTACTCTACCCTCCGGCATTAAATGTGCGACGATGCGATAGCGGCGATAGTCATACTTATAATTAGAGGAGTCAGCGAAATGATTTATGACGCACACGTGGTACGCACTGCTTTCGTAAATACACTTTCTTTATTCGTTTTCGCTCAGCCATATACATTTGTTGAGGGGCTTGGTCTTGATTAATATTTTGAAACACTGTATTTGGTCGACTATTCTTGTCGAAGTGCCCACAAAATTATTAGCGAAGCAACGTTGTACTTTGTAAAGTAAAATGAGTGATCAAATTACTATCATTGTCGTTCAGGTGCGCTTGCACTTGAAACAATCGCGAATAAAGAATCTCCCTTTATTTTAATATCATTCAATTTTAGATTAATGCAATATTACAAATTATTACTAAATATACTAATACAATATTTTACAAAAAGTTTGCTTGTTATTCTTGCAGTTTAACATATTGGGAAGCGCGTGAAATGTACTTTACATATATTTTTCTTATATTCACTAAATGTAGAGGAAGGGGGGGATGAGAAAAATTTTCTGCTAATAATTTGCAAGCTACTGTGATAACAATGTATGACTTAACGTGCAACAACGATATAAAATACTCGATAAATTCTACTCATAAAAATTTTGAAGAAGTATATTCATGAAATTATGTTACATACATGATAGCACGCATGTAAAAATGGAACTTAAAAGAAAGCAAAAAACTCGATTACAATTGAAAAAAACTTGACTTGTTTAATTTATCACATTTCAAAGTCTGGAGTTATATATTTTTATACTGTGTAAATAATAGAATTAAATATTGTACAAATTTGCAATGATATATTAAGGCTTTTGTATTTATTGACAAATACTTCTACAAGATTTTACAATAAGTAGTACTTGCAGATCTATGATCTAATGAGGTTACAAAACAAATATGTTAACCAGTGTTTAATTATTTCTATAAAACATTTACCATCTGTTTATATGAATTCGTTGAGTATCTTTCTAAAAGCACATTATAAGATGCAATATGCGTCGCCCGTCGGAACATGCAAGGCGTATCAATGCCAAAGATTCAAGTAGTTTTTCGAGAACCAACGAAATAATTATTAAAAAACATTTCATTTATCTATACTTTAATAATTATTTGCATATGTATTTTATTAGTATTATTATTATTATACTCATGTAAAAGTAATATCATTGTTACTTTCATTAAATGTGAGATTTCAGTAGATTCAATAGATTCAGAAGCAGAAATCAAATAATAACAAAATACAGATAGAAAATAATAACATTATTGTTTTGGAATGTTAATTATAAAACAAATTTTCTCAATTGGAAATAAACTTTAAGAATAGCGTTAATAAAATGAGTAATAATTACAAAATTTATATATTTACAAATATTATAACTGCAAAAGATAATTTTGTATTATATAGTATATTGTATTCTTTAAAAACTTTTAGATTAGAGATGTAGATATTATAAAATTGACAATTTTGTATTATCTTTTAAAACGAAGTGCGAGTTATATTTTATCGAGTAAAATTAATTAAGAGCAAATCGAATATTTCATGAAAGAAAATAAGTGTATCGTTTGAAAACATTTTAGTATCAAATACATTGAAATATCTATGTATCGGGTAGAAAATACAAACACGTAATAAAGTTTAGTCGATTTATTAGCGACTTAAGTGTTAGGGATTGAAGAATTTGAAAAGATAAGATTAATGAACGCCGGAACGAATCTATGGTTACAGTGAGAAGAATCGTACAAAACCACAAACTTTTGTCACCTTCAAGCTTACATCGAAATATACGCTTTTCTACTCGAAATTATTGACACATTTCGCGCAATATTTACTCTCGGAGAATATTGATAGTTATTTTCGGAAAAAGAGAGCGGGTCTATTACCTGCTCCTGACAAGAAAGTCCGATGCATTCGGCTAGACGAGATTGGATTGGAGTAGCAGAGTTCCAACATGGCGCACCGTCGGCCGTCGGAACATGGCGATGGCGACGGCGAGCCTCGCGACCGGAGCGGCGCGCGTTTCATCGCTTCAGCGCTCGCATTGGTGTTTCGAAAAATTGTTCCATATCAAACGATCCCCCACAACTCGTTGGAGGATCACTTAATAGTTGACGACAACAACTAACCGTCAAACTACTATACGTTTCTATTAATATCAGTTCGTTTTCCCGAGCCGGGTATCGCCCGATATCGATATCGCCGTGCGTGTATCAACGCGCATATATGTATACGTATATGTGTACGCAGAATACATATTTTTCGGCGTACACAAACATTGCCTGACGGCCGGCAACAACTCTATGTCGAACTACGCTTCTATTAATACCGACTCGTTCTGTCTGGCCGTGTATACACTTATGTGCGCGTAAATGTGTACACGCGTATACATATGACACCGGGCACGCTCTCGCGGTGTACGCGCGATACGATACGTCGCGTTGGTGTTACATGCGTGCCTTCGACGCGTTTTCGATGACTGGCGTACTGCGGTTCTGATTTAACTATCCCGAAATGAATCGTCGCGCCGACACCGCGTCGCACGGATGAGCGGATTTTCGTTATTTTTCGTCGCCCGTCCGCTATTCCGATGGGATACGTTGCCAACTATGAGAGATTGCACTCGGGATCCGCAGATAGCGACATTGTTTGAGATACTGTGTTCGCTGACGGTCGATTGCGCAATTAGATTTTTACCGAGTATCGCGTATCTTTAATAGTTATGACGGTAATTCTCAGCAAAAAGCTTATCTCTCTGTTACAAAACTCGAGAGTTCTAATATGTCATGTCTGCGATACATTTCAGTAAGTTTTATCAAACATAAGATAGTGTGTTTGCATGTGTGGTAGTAGCAAAATTGAAACCTTCCTCAATATTTGCGTTACACTGTGATAACTGTTTATTAATCAATGAAGAAATTAAAATTACCATCTGAGATAACAAGGCGTACCATAGTGTAAAGATAATTTTACAAAGTTACATTTTTAAAGTACATATCTTATATACGAACATAAATCTTCGTAAAATTAGAATCGTACCATCTATCTTTAGCGTTGCGATTAATCCAAACTACCACCATTTGAATTTTATTTCGTTAGGAATATTGAGATAACATTTTAGGTGTTCATTATTAATACAAAACGAGAGTTAAATTGTCATACCTAACAGTGGATATCTGATAATCTGAGAAGTTTGGTCCGAATCACCGGTTATGACACGAGCCGTCGGACATAAGGCGCAAAGACGATTTAGTATCGCTCAGCAATTATAAATACATTTGCATACGTTATGGTTGTTTTAAATTCGCGTTCATGTTTCCGAGTCTAATTCGGCGCTAAGTTGTTGACTTAGAGCAATTACACAAAAAGTCAAATAGCCGTGGAAAAAGGTAATTTGCGCGCGCGGTGTATCTATATTTGCATAATGCATATAAGAAAAGTACCATAATGTTGCATGCAACTATAATTCTTTCGTGAATCGTTACTCAACGCCTCGGATAAGATCTCACTTATCTACGATCAATCAAATATTTTACGTTCGTCGGGAAGTGCTAATTACCCCATGTTTCTTGTTTAACGTATGACGTTGGCCATTACGACGCTGGTAGTAAACTATTATCGCTAAAGGAATGACTGTTTTCATTCAATTTGAATTTCTCGCGTCAAAGACGCGTTGCCCCGTCTAAAAAAGATTTATAAGAGATTTACAGCGACACGCGAACCCGCGAGTTTACATAACGTGGCGCGTCAAAGAGGAGAGAAAAAAAAAGATAAAAAACATGTACAGGAGAAAAATTTCTTTCATCCTTCTCGAACGTCATACCTTATCGACGTTCTTCGCCGCGTAGGATTTCGCCGCGTATTTTCCATCGCGTTAGGAGAATGACAGAATGAAAGAAAGAAAGAAAGAAAGAGAGAGAGAGAGAGAGAGAGAGAGAGAGAGAGAGAGAGAGAGAAAGCGAGAAAGACGAGAAGCAGGGTGAGAAAGGGATAGGGTAGAAAGGGGGAGAGAGAGCAGGAACATTCGCATCTTGCTGCCTTTATAAATGCTTCTACATTTATTAAGGCTACTCCCCGGACCCTGGACGCACCGGTATACGTATTTCGAAATGAATGCCTCGTGACGTGGCACCGCGACGCTGTCGTCGGGGCGCGTGAACGCTACGAAAAGTGAAATATTCCTCTGTCGTATTTTCACATGCGCGCACACGACAAATGAGCGCCGTGCGTCTGACGGTCGCTGGCCTCGACAAAAAAGCGTACGTACATATGTAAATAGATATATGTATGTAATATCGCGTAAAAGTATTCGTCTTTCGCCGATTAAACATGGCCGCGGGTCGGAAAGACAAGGAACTCGTCGCGTAGAGATCCATTAGTATCGACCGTTGCTTATTGTCGAATTAATTATGACAGGTTTCAACATTATAATGGCACATTTGGAAAATTTGTCGTAGAATTATCTGATGATTTGATGCATCTTTTATGGCACTAATATCGCGCAAGAATATAAGTAAATTAACTTACGTCAAATTTCACGAAGGAATTTTTCAAAGTATAAAGACAATTTGAGCTCGACGAAATGCACGATAACGGCAAGTGATACAAAGTAGCCAGAATTAAGCAATAACGATGCATCGCGTTGCACGGTTCGAGCCACACCTATGTCTCGCATTATAATATATAATATAATACGTGATTTTATATACGTAGTCGGTTAAACAACTCCTGACAAGGAAGCGATTTGTCGCGCGGGATACTTTATTCCAGATAATCATACGCCGTGTTAGAGGTAGGTCGTTCAGCGTGACAATGTATAAACATTGATTAATGGCACCGTCTTCATGCCCGAATAAGGAAGATCTTGACGTCCGTTAAACCGCGCGCGTAAATCTTGCTCTTTCTTTTATTCAACACGACGCCGCGAAGCGATATGGATCACGTGCTATCAAGCTCATGTTGTACTCTTCGTATTTCAGATACATCCGCGCGCGGTATGCTATTAATATATTTATCAGAAACAACTCAACTGCATTTTGTGTAAAACAAGTAGCGCTTATTTGCCGTAAGAGGAAGCGTTTCAAGATAGGTACGCAACGATATGAGTTGTGTGTGCAACACACATCGAGAACGTTGAGGTGAAAGAACGATCTAACTGAAGTTAAATTGTTCTTGCAAAAAAGAAAAATATCAAATACAACAGCCGAAGACGTTATCGACTACAATGTTCAATTCTGAAATAGAGACATTTGCCGGCAAATTCACGTACCTATACGTATCGGCTAATCGTCAATGGCCAGAAGCGTCGAATTGGCGCAATCACCCTCCCCCTCTGATAAAATCAGCACGATACTTCTCGAGACGAGAAGGTGCGCGGCTGCGATAAAGTGTGGTCAGAAGTATATATACGCCCGAGGTACGATCTTCTACTACTACTTAATATCGTCTACACGCTTCGCATTCGATCTGAGCACATACTAACAGCCACTTGCGGCGTAGCCACTTCGGACGAAAATTAATCATCGAAATCAGCCGGACGCCGATTAAGGGCGATCACCTAGGCAAATCGTTAAGCGTGCTTTTTGGCGGTTGATGTCGGTTCTACCTGTTGTCGGGGCGGCCATATCGAAGGCTCGAAAAAAAATTTCCCACCTGGTAATTTCTGCGTGGCGGCGCGGCGACGGGACGGGAGAAAATTGCAAGACATTGTAGAGGAACGGTCGGTGAAATTTTCTTATCCGAGACCAATCCATTTTGCAAAATTGCAGCCTACGTAATAATCTGCACTTTGTAGCTCAGACTTGGTCTACCATGTCTCGTGTGTCTCGCGACAGGGGTCTATTGATTACTCAGGGGATCGTTAGATATTTTGAACGCTCAGATAATTTCGGCGCCTTATAAACGAACGCGATCAACTTTTCACGGTTTGGTTTCGTAATATGTCTATAAATATTTCATGGCTTAATGTCTGTTAAAAACAATAAAGTTATGGAAATATATTATCACAGATTCACATAGCTAGACATTTCGAAGTTAATTAAATATATAAAAATTGAAATGAGATTTTGTTGCGTGTGTGATACGTTATTCTTTTGAGGCAAACCGGTGGGTGAAACTTCGTGAGCTTCAGGCAGTTGTTTCTCGTAAAAAACGAAATAAAATAACAAGTAGTGAGAATACAGCATCCCGCATGACCGGTCTGTACCATCTATAGCGATACGGCAGTTAACCGGCTTTGTACGATGCACCGTGATCAGTTTGCCGAAGTGAGATTCGATGAAGCACGGATTGTACTTCATAGAAATTCGTTATTAACATTATAGGAACTTTTATAATGTAAAATAAATATAATAACCATTAATTCCTTAATAAATAAAAAATACTTAATATGTTTTGCAGCAGATAATATTTCGTATTGAATTTACATGTGTTGCATTTATATCAGGATAGATTATATATTTTATTTCATATATAGCATACATAATACAAAAAATATATAAAACATTTCGTTTGTTGAATGCAATATAAAAAATTAAATCATATATAGAATCTTTTCAAACATTTTTCATTTAAAAAATATTATGTATCATTGGAGCGTGTATAACTTTGATCGAGCCTCCGATTCCTGATGTCAGAATGGATGTCAATGAAATAGATAAATCACCACTACGCGAATAAATCATCAGTTAATGTCACGAAGTAGAAAGCGAAGATATGACGTAGGACGCGAAACCGTCGCCGCAGTCACAGAAAACACGCTACCGAGAAATATTTTGCTAAATGTTACGAAAATTTATCTTAAAGGATTAATCTAATCTTTGCTAAGATATAAGTCTAAACAATTTTGCGCTCTAATAAAAATGCCAAATGTGTACGATGGTTGCAGAGTCTGGAAAACGTTTTCCTACATTCCCGGGGTCTAGAATCGAGGAGAGAAATAACAGTTCCACCGATCGAGAATATGGTACGTGTCATCTTCGGCTTAGTGTCTAGTCCGGTCTCAGTGCTGGTCTCAAGACGACGCGCTAAGGGAAGAGATGGATCATTCATAGCGGCAGCAATGAATCATGAGATGGCTAGGACAGCTTACTAGAAAACCGACGCTAGAGATGAGAAGAAACGAAAGAGAAGTGAGATACAAAGAGATGATATCATGAAACAAACAGAGAAAGAAGTAAATAATACCTATATCGAGGCTCTATGTAGAAAAAACGATGTTGGTTGCGATAAAGATAAATTAATTGCTTAATTATCAACTGATACGCGATGCAGAGTAGCAAACTACGTTAAACAAGTTCTCAGATTGAAAATTTCAATGAACTTGTTTTTGAGGAATATTAATAAATTACAAGCTACGCGTTGCGAGGGCAATAAATAATATCTCAATCTTCAATTCGAATAAAAATATTCTATTTAAAAATGTATAAAAATTTGATTACTACTAAAATAAAAAAGTAAACGTGTACGTAATAATTCACATATGACATGAGTCTATAATTAAAAGAAAGATAATTTGACACCGTGTAAAAATTTATGTTACTATACAAAAAAGAAGAGAGAGCGCAAGATAAAATAGAAGGAAGATACGATGATGAATAGCAAGGGATGAAACAGGAAAAAGCGGAGGACGAAGATATGGGAACGGAGGTTGGAATCTTCCGGAAGTACGTCCGACGTACCATCCGTGTTTCTCCATTTTTCAAAAAATAAAAGCGACCACAGTGTTCGCGGCTCATTGTTTGGCTCTTCCGACTGTTTGCGTAGATGCGTAACTCGTGAATAGGCTTACGAAGGGTGGATACGTTGTATATACGTACGCCCGCGTACGCGTGGGTGATGTGTTTGTGTGTGCCTCGGTTGACTTTCCGTTAGAAGAACGTCACTATAGAACCAAAGAAAATATTATCACTTTTGTCCCACCCCTGCGATGTTCCCACTGTTTTCACGAGAATCCGCGTAACGCAGGAGTGAATCAATCGTCCGTATTTCTTTTCGATTTATCAGTGCCGGGGAAAGAAAAAGTCCGTTTCATCGACATTTCACTTCGACGATCCCTTTCTTTTTCCGACCCTTCATTGTCATAAATCTGGTAACGAGACCAACTCGATGAAACTGTAACCTCGCGAGATTGCCCGTGCTATCCATTTCCACGTCCTTCTATCAGTCGTGATCGATCCTAATAATTAAGAAGCCCACGAATAAGTGGTTCTACTAATCGAATAATGGCGGAATAAAAAGCAGCACTTGTACGGGACTGTTAACGTCTCGCATCGCGTTCTCTATTCTCATCAAGTCAATCGACCATATCGCAAATCATTATAATGCAAGAGAGACAATAACCGGATCTTAATATACACATTTGCGTCGAACGAGTACCGGCGTTTGTAAAATAGCGCATAGTGACGATAATGCGTCTGCATGACCCAGTAGGTTGAGACGCGTCGTTGAACATGAAAAGATACATATTTAAGAAAGCTTTTCACGTTTCGTGTCTTAATGTCGGAAGAAGTCGAGGTAGATAACGCCGCGCGATGTGACGAGAATGATGACGTCACGTGTCAGATGGTTAACAGCGAGAAGATAATTAACGTTGAGGATGCTTCATCAGTCACGAAACTAACCCCTTGGCATCCTCCATATCCAAGGACACAACTTGTCATATCTTTATTTGAGTCAAACAAGGACGGGTGACACGGTAGAGTGATTATTAATTTTATTATGCCGCGTACTAATGACAACTAGTTATCCTGACACGATAATTACGTATCGCGCATTTTGCTGATGACGATAACGATTAACTTCAAACTACCGTAAGACTAATTAATTAATTAATAATATAACGTACAGGCTCGGTATATACATTTATTGTACATAGAATATTGTAGAAAAGCGATCAATAGCGATATCTTCAAATCTTTATAAATTTCAGTAATTTAAATTTATCTACAAGTTTTCTAAATTTGAAAAATTGAGTAAAGATTATCTTATTGATATCATTCCTGAAAATAAATTATGAAAGAGCATTCGAACACATCAATTCACGGTAGAGACAATAGTAACGCAGCAACCATATTTCAGCAATATGGCGCTAAGCCAAGTCCATCCCTGATCCTGAGGTATTTACCCCTGTTTGCCATCATTTCAGCCGCACGAGAATGTGTGCATAATTTCGAACAACTTTCTTGTTTTTGTTTGGGTGGCTACCGGTGATAAATTTTACTGGAGCGGCACGAAGGAAATAATAAAGACAGAAGGTGCGTAACATGTGCTGCTGTTCTGTGTTGCGGGATGGGCGGTAGGTAGGCCCACAATTCTGACTTGGTTACGTCACAGCATGTCTTATAAAACTATTATACAGAGCACATTGTAAGGCAATAAGATGCTCTTTCCCTGAGCCATAAATCGCTCAAATTCATACGTAATATGGCGCAGACCGGTTACATAGATATATTTCAAGGCCAGTTTCCCTTAAATCTGGTTTCTTTCTTTTACTTGTCTTTGTACTATAGATCGAATGCTTGGAAATGCTTTATGAGATTCGGTGTCACGGTACAAACAGAGAAAATTTACATCAAAATAAGCTTCTCGCGTGGAAAAAGCGCGCTAAATATATATGAAGAGAAAATAACACGTTGAAGTGATGTCTTCAATTCTCAAATCAAACAAGTGGCGATAATGCGACCGGAATTCAATGCGGTAACAATAAAATCGCTATCCGTTCCGGAGATCAGAAGCGAAAAGGATGGCGAAACGCTAAAGCGTGAGCTCGAGCAATGAAAGCAAGAGAGCAGCAAGTGGCTCGTACGTCAGCCGGTGGCTCGTAAACGTCAGCGGTGGTGCTCGTAAACGTAAACGCGATGCTATAAGGGGATGTACAGCGGCGCAGCGCCGGGGAGTCACCATAGCATAACAGTTAAAGAGATACATGTATATGTATAGAGAGAGAGACGATCCATTTAGCGGTTTAAACGGGGTCGTTATATCGCCGTTTACAACGAAACAATCTGCTCCTGAATATCTGGACACGTGTCGTGAGATTTAGAACGGGCGGAGCGAAATGTTAGATTACCGCGGTAAACGGCTTTGAATGCGTGCATGTGTGTATTAATCCTTCTATACTAACGCAAATTGGAATGATACTAATTTCCCCCCCATATAATTATTGCTTTATTTCGTTTGAAATGTAAAACATTTTCTCTGTACACATATCACGTCCGTGCCATTATTTAATTGTTTTTCCGAAAAAGCATTACATTTAAAATGTAAAATTAAAATTACATTTAACATTAAAAATTTGAAATTAGCCACATACATTTCAAAAATAGTGCAAAAGTTGAAGCAAAATAAAAATAAGTATAAAAGTGGTGTAATTTTCTGTATTTACCATTATTGTAATGTACAGAACATTTTTCTTTAACATTCAACGTGTTTTAAAGAAAAAAGATTTAAAATCTCACCATAATAGTATTTACGAAATTGATAAAAAAAATGTTTAAATAACAAGAAAAAGTAATTTGTTAAAGATTGCCGGTTTATAAAATTTGCCTTCCTCGTTTTTACATTTCAACTCAATTTCATGATTCATATAACCTACAATTTTGTGTAGCATCTACATAAATCTCATAATTTCCGCTTTCAGAACAAATAATAAATCGCTGCAATACATTTATTTGATAACTTAACTTGCTATAATAATCTCAATTAAAGACGGAGATTTATCGATAAGCAGCCACCAGCCGAAGGATAACAATTAAGGGGTGCGCCGACAAATGCCGGATGAAATCAAAAGGCGACAGAATAAATTTACATCGAGCGAAGGACGCTGGGAAATTTAATAAAAGCGAGAAAGCTAGGGAATGGCTATAAGCATTATTGAGTGGCGGAAAAGACGAAGCCATCGAGTTTTCGGGGTTAGTGATTAAACTGGGGGATTGAATCCTAGAGATCGAGTGAGTATGCCGCCGAATCCTGCCGTGGTATTTGTGGGATAAGCGAGGATAGGGGTTGAAACAACAGCGTTCTGTGTTTAATCATGTCTGACCGAGCAAGGGGACCATCTGACGGGGATGGAATTTGCATAGTTGGGGCTCACGTGTTCCTAGACCTTATTGTTACATGCGAAAAGAGGACGTTTGCGTTGAATTAAATTCTACGTTAAGTTTGCTTCGAACACTAATTGTAGGAAAAATACAATTATTTTATTGCAAGCTAATGTTTCATCATGCTTATTTTCATGAATATATATAGGCATAGTCATAGATTCTATTTTCTCATAATTATTACAGGAAATGCATGTGTGTGTGTAAAGAAAATGTAAACTCTGAGGAAGAAATTATAACGCATAATAATAGATTTTCGTGAGTGGGATGTACAGTTACAAATTAATATTCGACCAAAGAGTAAATAATACAACTAAATTATGCGGATTACAGTAAAATAATGATATTAATATGTATTGTGCAATATAATGCAAGTATCACATAATAAATGATCTTGTCGTGATAATAAATATATGTAAATATAAGATATGAAAAAAATCTGAAGTGATTTGTGATTGCTCTAATGCTTCGAGAAAATTGCAAAATTTTGCACAAAGAGTTACAATAATAATTAAATAAAAATTTTTAGTTTAAAGATTATATTAGATTAAAATTAAAAGGTACGACGGAAAAACGGCATAAAGGCATATGAAACATAAAGATGCGATATAAAGACGTTCCACCCGAAAAAGAAAATATGTACGATATCTCAATCGCCGATAAAACCAGCAATAACTTACAACACCACCCAGAAGGAAGATTGCGGGTGCGGCCGCGAAAATAAGAACGATAGGAAATGCCAAAATTATGATAATGATTCGGAGCCGTTTTCAGTTAAGACATTAGGCGACGTGTATAATTTAGACGAAAGCCAGACCAGTAAGTAAAGACCGCGTAGCATCGACTTTCGTAATAATAAACTTTAATATATATTATGCAGATTGCAGTTAAACTGGTGCACACATTTTTATCTATATCTCTCTTTCCGATATAATTTTATCAATAAATGATCGCGTGTGCGTAGCATAAAATTGGAGAGAGAGATCCCTGCTTATGTTAATCGCTCAAAGTACGACTATCTGGTGTATTATTACCATTATTATTATTATTATTACCTTCTTAAGAGAGATCTGCATATATTTTATCAACTATACCAACTGTATAAAATATATAAATATTCTGTTCCGCAAAATATTGTCGTTATAAAATATTAAATAGAAATATATAAATTTAAATATGCTTGTCATGCCTGTGATAATTTATTCAACATATTTTTTTGTTTTTACAGTTTTGAATAAACAGCTGGACGAAGTATGATGTGTCGTGAACGGCGCATGTTGTTGAACAGTGCATGCGCCCCTGAAGAAAAATTAAACGCGTGCAATGTGCGGAAAGATTGGTAGGGTGCGGATGAGTATCGGGTAGAAAGGCGGAAAAAGGTAAGATGATGGTACAAGAAGGATAATAATCCGTAGTTTCGATCAAGATTATAGCCGGGGTAAATGAATAGTTTACGAGCAGCGAAAATGAGACGGGTAAAATGTTAAGCCCTTCACCGGTATCGAGTGGTGGAGCCTCTTTTATACACCATTCACCTGTAATAAACTGCAATGTTAAATGTCTTTATTGCGTTTCTGAAGCTAGTCCTCTGCGTGTATGAGATAATTGATATGAGCAAACCGAAAGGCGTAGTGCGCTAGTCGTGTCTCGTCTGCGAATTACACGCAAGATATCTGTGCTAAAAGGACAGATAAGTATTTAATGACTAGTTTTGTAACGGCTTGATTCTCGGTCAAAGAATCTCATCCGTCGCTTGAATCTTGAATCTTAATCTTCCACGGAAGCAAGTGTCAGTCACATCATTATAGTGAATTCTCGATCTACTTAAAATAGACAGGAAAACAAGACAATGATGACTGAACTGTGGATCGTAAGACAAAAATGATATCTTGAGGGTTAACAAATTCTGTTTTACTTATTTCTTTAATCAGTAATGTCACTTTAATCAGAGTATAAAGTCTTGAAAAAAATTTTTGTCATTGGCTATAAATTGGATAATAATAAATCGGTAATAATCAACATTATTTTTAAGATAAAACATACCACATTCATTACTTTATGACGCTTCTTTCGTGTTAAATTATCAAATTTTTTAAAGAGTCCATGATCAAAAAATGTTATAAACCTGGAGTACCATGTGTATATATTTCAATTTAGTAAATAAATAAATATTCTCTTTTTCTTTCAGCCAGTTCGCGTAATCTAGCTGACGCTGTTGAAATCCTAGTTTTGGGCGAAGCCACCATTCATCCTCTGACGAGACAAGTCGTCGATCAAATGCACGTCTGGCCCTAACTAAGGCTCAGTAAAGATTTAAATCAAGAAATCAAACAAAATGAATGCTGCATACCGTCGGTAGACAGGTTAGGCGTCAACCCAGCAGGTCTATCTGGCACGTAAGTACATGCTGCGAGTATGTTCGGGACTACAGAATGCACCAATCGATACATATCTCCCATGTGCATATATACGATCTATCCCCGCGCCTGAGCACGCGTGTGTGGACATACGCGAGCGGATGTGTATGTATATACGCGGACGTGAGCTTGTATCCGAAATGAATTGACCGGTGCGTAGTTGATGGACGTAGCGGGTGGCTCGTTATGCTTACAGCCCGCCCAGCAATCAAGAAGAATTCATACGCCTGACGTGTCGCTCATGATGGAGGTCCAAGCCACGTATCATCCATCTTTTGGGGTCTTCGCAACAGTATGTGATGCGGCACATGGCGAAAACTTCAGTTCCGTTCTCTGAACTTTTTTTGCACAAAGTTAATTTATGAGATTTAATAAGAAAAAAGTCATGAACTCATTAGTAGTTTATAAAAATGACGTTAATCTAACGAATTAGAGTATAAGAACAACCATCGATTTCTCTCATCTCACAAGGTACATTGATGACTATCCACATAATAGACTTTGCATCTAAATCATAGACGCATATAGAAAATATCGCGAGCAACAGTATTATTCAATGTTATATGGTCCTTTTTTTATAATTAAAAACATGTTTTCTCTCCCACAAAAGACACGAACGGGCTAATTATAAAAGTGTAAATGCGAAAGTATTCGTGATAACATCTATACATGTGCATGCGGATAATTCTCGACCGACTGACTGCCGCTAATTAATGACCCACTACGGTAGAGATAAGGTATAACGCAGATTCTTTCCCTTCGAAGTTTCTTTCTTCGTGCTCGGGGATGGTTCGTCGCGGAAAAGGTGGATGAAAGCATCGGCTAGGTCGGTGTTGGCCATAGTGTGAGTTGAAAGGAGAGAAAGAAGGACGATGGAAAAGCGAGGAAGAGGATGAGGCAGGAGGGGGCGGTCGACGTGGCTTGGGGGAGTTTTTCTCGTTCCCGGCTTCCGTCTCCTGGGACGCGAAGCGCGAGGATCTTTTTGCTCGCCTCGGCGGAGGATCAGACGTCCCACTTTATCTCCGACGACCCGTTCAACCCCTATCCCTCCCCCCGTCACCCTCGTTCTACCTCTCTTCGACCCGCGTTCTATCCTACTGCAGCCCCCGTTGCGCCCCGGTTTCTACCCCAACGTCATCCCCCTACCCTTCTCACGTCACCCAGAGCTATGGTTGATCACGTATAGGAGGAGCCTCTAGCAGCGTCTAGAGTGACGCGCCGTGGAGGAGCCATTTGTCATCCATCAGCACACGGTCCTATCTACGCAAGATTGCACAAGAGTCTGATCCAACTTGGCCTTATTGCGTTGCTTATCATTCTTCTACCTACACTATTCAACGTTATACGATAGAACACTTTGGAAACAATTACCTGTTTTTTTTTACGTTTGCAACAAATCACGTATATTATAAATTATTATAAATCCGCGCCAAGGAAAGTTATATTGCAATTGCAAATATTTCATTATTGTATTGTACATATAGTAAGTAAATTTTATGAGACGCGTTACTAGAAAAATTGATATGTTTAATGTTTAGAGAATGTCTATTGTCAAGGGTGTCGTTTATACGGGACGATTAACAGCAAAATGGGGAAAAGGAACGACTTCGAGTCCCTCGAAATAAATCTTATAAGTAGGCAGTTCACGATACAAGCGGCGGTCACAAATCCGCGGATAAGCCATTGGAAACGAAAGTCCTGTTGTCGAGGTTGGTGTTGACCAGAATGCAGTATACATTGGGGATAAACTGAAGGGTAGGAAAGCTGCAAGGAGAACGAACGGTCTGATCGAATCATCATTACAAACGACCCGACAATTTGAGGCATGCGCCGTTGTATATATATTGCTTGTTATATATCGATTGCCGTACTTGTTCGTGGTACCATCCCCAGCCTGCTGATAACTCAGATATTTTCCACGTCCGCGCGCGTCAGAAATTACACCAATCACGTAGCCGCTTAAAGTTAGTATTACCGGCAACAAACTTCTAATTTATTTCACGAGAGTCATGTTAGATACCGAAAACACAAATTCATATATAACATTACTTAATATATTTCCTATAACCAGCATCAGATGAGCAGATATCTTTTCGATGGCGGTATTTGGATCGCCAATTAATGCTCCTTTATCAATAATAAAATAATATAGCATACCAAAATAAATAATTCTAATTCGTCATAAAATACTATATAAAAAAGAGCTTGCCGATACGAGCGCGAGCAATTAGTTAAATACATAGCTTCTTCCGCGCTATACGCTTCGCTGTGGTAGAAAGGAGAGGGAGAGAGAAACACAATGGATGATATAGGTATCGCCAATTTTTCTCCCGTCCGCTAGATTTTTCAATGTAACTTGAGAGCCGCTCCCTCGCGAGGTCCCAGGGCACAGGAATGGATGAACAGGCAAGGAGAGAGGGTAGCACGGGGGTCGCGCGGCGACAAGAACACAGCGGAGGATAAGAGAAAAGAAGGACAATTGTGAGGGGCGCGGGAGATGAGATAGACACGGAAAGAGAAAAGGCCAGGCCCTATTTCTCCTGCGGGGGAATACAATAATGCTGAAAAAAAAGGAAAAAGAAAGAAAAAAGAAAGAATGCGAGAGATGGAAGAAAACGAACGAATCTCGGCGCTATCGTGACTGCATCCACGACTGCGGCGGAAAACCTGGCGGCGAACAAGGGGTCGTGGAGGGTGTCGGCGGAGGGAGATGCCTCGGGCAACGGTGTCATTAATAAAAGTGTCAATGATGTCAGTGGACTAATGTTGGTAGTCACTCGCTCGCTGGGTGGATTGGGGCGGTGGCATCACTCGGCGTCCTATCGAAGAATTTCACCCTCTCCCCGAAGGTTGAATCGTTTTCGACCGGGTAGCTCGTTTGATTCGCTCCTTTCCGATACTAATAAGTGAACCACGTCCTGCCATTTTCGCCATTTTCATGCTCTTATTTCTTGCCAACAGAGCGTGAGATGACTTCTTCAAGTTCACCTGCTATTTTCCACTCGTCAAAAGCTTCCACTTACGGAAAGAATACTATACTTTCTTACGTATCATATTTGAATAATTCTATTGTGTTCGATTTTTTAATTTACATAGCTAAATAGAGACTACATAGAGATAAAATATATCGACTCATCGTGGTAGGTAAGGAACGTGAAGGCTTTCCCACGGTGTAGCTACATTTCTTATTGGAATACACATTAAAAGTGCATTAATGTTCTAACTATAGCTCACTACACAATCCCTGACCCACCCCCTCTCCGCCTCGTTTTTACTCTCACGAAAGCTTTACATTAATTTCGCCGAAATTGCGTGTCCTGCCTCTTCGTTTCAACCAGCACTCGCAACTGAGGAAAACACTTGAAGGCTTGATTTCCGTACTCATTTAGAAAATTATATTTTTATCCATCTACAGTTAATTAACCCTCCGTATATACCTATATGTATTGAAACCGACGGTTCCGCACGCATATTTACCTCGACTAAAGAATACATTTTTGTTTCAATTAACATATACATATACATATACGTAAGGTGTAGGGTAGAGATAAATTAATAATCTCCAACACAATAACGCAGAAGCGGATCTGCGATAATATAATGCTGCCATTGCTCGGGAACAAAATGCAATTTTGCATTCAATTACATTATCGCCTATAGTGAAAAGAAACGTTCTCTTCTCGGCAAGAGTGCAACGTGTATCGATACAAAGCGATAGAACGGGTTTGCAGATCGGAGATTGGTGCGCGGGAATATCTAATAAGAACCTAGAACTCATCCATCCTACCACGGAACATTCTAGGGGCTGTCACCGTGAGCGTCAGCGTACCGTAGAGAAGGGGTGATTTACATAGTAATAATATCGAGATTCTGGACTGTGCTACGGCATGTGAAAGTTTTTTATTACGTACGAAAGCAGCAACTACCTCTAATAGCAACTATCAAGAATCAGCAATGCTGCGGAATTATTTCTAAATAATTCAATTTTTTATTTACGATAATTTTTTGACAAAAGAAACATAGATATCTGAATAATATTATACAATTTGAACATTCATATAAGACATCTACTCAAATCATCTGTTTCCGATAATCTTTCGTCAAAACATTCCGTTCGATATTTTAATAACCGCTCAAAGTACATAATAGGAGCCATCAGCAAAAATAACATTATCGATTTCTTGCCTCCATTTTATCCCCGCGATTGTTGAGAGAAGGAATTTCTCTCGTCCTTACATGAAAGAATCGGCCCTCCAACAGCAGAACAGTATTTCTTCCGGACGTTCTGCCGACGGCGTTGCGCTTCTTTCATCTTGCAGGAATTTAAGAGTTATCGCCGATGTCAGGAATTCCGGGAATCTCCGGCTAGACGCCGGGTAAACGACAAGAGGGGGGGAGGGGGGAAGTGACGAGAGATGTAGATGAGAATTGGCCGATTAGAATATCAAGAGGTTAGTACAGCCTGGTGGTATGATGCTGACATAATAAGTAGGCGGGATAAACAATAAAAGGGGTAAAAGAGCACGAGGGTTGCTCAGCGTCTCCCCGCGGACAAAGGGGGTTCAGAGTCTGGATTTACCAGGGGCTTTTGACGTCTCCTTTCGCGCGTGAGGAACACAATGTTAATTAACGAGAGAAGAACGGCTCGGCTATATTCGCGATTCTCAATCAACGGATGGCATTCATGAGCTCGTCCAAGTCCCGCAACAAAAGGAATGTATTAATGCTTTGATTGTGTTATGCAAAATGTTTATGTGAGCCCTTAGCCATCTGGTATAAAAATTTCGCAAAAATTAAATTTCAATTTCAACAAAAATATAATTTCGTCTGAAAATACAGTAAGGTAATAATTAACTCGGTACGAGAGCTGAGAAAGTCGTGGAATAAATCATCGATTGGCATTGACCGGCGACAGAGCTGAATCCTAATACACTAATATCCCCCATACCTTCTTTATCCAATCTTTTTGCGGGCAGATATTTTTTGCATAACTCTACCATACGACTATTCCCCTCTCGTTGCCGCCATCAGCACCTCCCTCTCCGAGCTTTCTCTCCCTTGCTTCCCCCGCCGTTCAGCGAGCCAGCCTAGATCCCCACTCGTCCCGACCACACGTCCCTTTTCCCTCCACTCTGACCAACTTCCACGACCTCTCCTACCGACACCTCATCTCTCGGCTCTCTCTCCCTTCTCTGCCCCTACCTCACCGTCGCGGTTCCAAACGTTGTACACGAGGCTGCGGCTAAGAGCAGAGCGACGTCGGCGACGCCACGCACCCCGACGTCGCCCTGACGCGCTCTACTGACGCTGCGGAGCGGAGATTAATGGCTTCGGACTCTGAAATCCTGGAAAATAAATAGCGAGACCCCGGTGGCGAGAGAGGGAGTCCTGCGGAGCAAGATGCGGTCCCTCCTTCTCCGTGGCTCCGTGGCTCGCCTTCCCGTTTGCTGTACGAGAGGGAGCGAGAGAGAGAGAAAGGATCGCAGCTTCCCGAGGGACCTACCTACCACTACCGCCGTCGTTGCTGCCCATTTCTTTGTAAGACAGTGCCGGGCTGTCGATGAGATGAAGGGAACAATGTGCGTTGTCCTATTGGAAATCCCTATCATAACGAATTATTTAATGCGTAACAAAAGAAGCGTGTAACAAAAGGAAGTAAGCAATTAACTTGTAATGCTTATTGTTTAACTATTACAGATATCCATAATGTATACACATACATCTGTCAAAATATGTATTGTATGTTATGACCAAAAGTTAAATTGTGTTAAGCACTAGGTAACCGGTAGAAAACCACGATCTAATTGTAACGTCGTTTGCATAATATGTGGTCTATAAGTCTCTCCCCTATGCTCTTGCTTGTCTGCTTCTTTCGTCGTTCTTCTCTTTATTACGCTCTTCCCGCGTTCCACCTTTGCGTCCAGATCGTTCTCCATCCCCATTCGTAACACCAACCAAAAGATTAATTGCTAATTCTTGCTACTGCAACCAGTTGCTACTAAACACGTATGGAGGCTCCGCAAAGGTCAAGGGACCGCCTTGCGTATACGCGTTGAGTAAGAAATATACATGCGTTAATGAGATTCCTCTCGCGAACTTGCTTGATGATTAAAAGCATAATAGGGACAGACTATAAGGAATCAACTCGTTCGTGCTATACAATCTGCTTGAAGAGTATACACTTTGAGAATAAAACATAATAAATCCCGTTTCCCTCTATTACAAGCAACGAATCAAAACATATACTTCTATACCCTTTTAAGTTATTCTAATGTAAGCATTATACAAAATTGCAGGAAGTTATTAAAAACGTACAAATGTTTTTGTCGTGCAGGTAATTATTGTCTGCACAGCAAGTTAGAATTACAAATAAAATATAAATGACTACTCGCAGTATATAAAAAACCCGTCATTATTTTTTCGAAGTATAATAAAAATATATAAAACACAAACTGCGAGGTTTTATAAAAAAATATTTAATGACTACAAATTATAACATTGCACAAGAGTACACTTCTCAAGTCATTAATACTTGCGTTTTCAAGCTTAATTATGTGATTTAGCATCTAGTTATTTTTCAGAATCTTTATATTCAAGACCACTTCGCAATTATGTCATTGCTTTTTGTAACTATCAATCGATTTGTTTTGCCATGTGATAGTCTATAATAAAATCTCAATTAGAGTGTCTGGACCATTCATTAACTCTGTAAAAACTAGTTCAACGCAAGATGCGATGTGCATAACTATTTAATTCTCCAGTTTAATAAAGTCTAACAAACGATTAAATGTTCCCCGATGAAATCATCTAATTACTGTAACGCAATATGTGCCCTCAAATTTATAAGTAGGTTATTATTAATCTAAATGCAGAATTATTCCGAGTATTTCAGTTATTATATATGCTGTGCCTTCAAAACAACATAAACATATCCTTTTTGTACAAGATTTAAACATACACTTTAACATCGCACAAATAAAAATATTTTTCAAGGTGCATTAGTCCACCCTTTTATTTGTAAATTGATTAACGTAGAAAATCACAGCTAGCAATTTTGTTCCGTCACATTCTTCGAAGATGATTTTAATTTTTAGCATAACGAAGAGAGGAGAGGAGAGGTGAAGGGCGATTTGATTCATAGGGGGTGGGAGGAAGGATAGAATAGATCGGTATGGTGTCTCTATAGACACGAAGGTGGAAGGCAAGGGGAATCGTAGCGTGCAGGGCCGTGCCAAGGCAATATCCATAGGAACACCCCGTCAGAGGGAGAGACGTAGAGACGTGTAATCAATCACAAGGGACCCTGCTGCCATGCTCGTGGCCCTCATATCAGCCGTAATACACAGTAAACATTTTTAACTTTGCCACGTTATTAATATTAGTTGCACGTCCCGTACGTCTTACAACTTTTTCCTCGTATTATACGTATATATATTTTTTGCCGTACGTCATGAGAAATTTACATAATTCGGGCGCAGCGTAACGTCTTGTTGAGTGTAAATTTAGCAAGAATTGTTTAAGTTCTCTCTCATGTATGGATAAAACCCGATTGTAACATTAAAATGTCAGGTGCAGTGTTAAGTACGAAGCAGTGTTCAAAATTATACCGTCGTTACGACCGCGAGTTTCATATGAATTGTAACCCGCAGTAAACATTTTTAACTTTGCTAGGTTATTAATAGTAGTCGCCCTTCGCGCAGCTTGTTCTCTTTTTCGTATAAACAAACAAAAAAGGATATAAATTGTGAAATATCAACTAATACAGTTAACGAGCCTTCGGAGAAAATAGAATGTATGTCGCGCGGCATTATTTTATGATGGTATTATTAAATATTTAAAATTGCATCGTTATCGCGCTACTCACATTTGCGGTAGAAGTCTGATTTTCATGTTTATGGTATTACGGATTTCAGTTGCCATCTCTGTATCGCGCGTTACGTTTCGCAATTTTACTACGTCAACGAACATTATAAAAATAAATATCGTATAGGATATTAGAATTGTTCATTTCCTTGATGATCCTCTACCAAAAACGTTAATTCGGTATAACACTTTGTCATTTCACGTTGATGCGAATATCATGGCTTCCCATACTGTTCCCTACGAATCTCGTTCCCTTCTGTGCGTAGCACGAATGAAATTCATTGTCAAGGAATGCGACTGGATTTATTTGTCTGCAGTGGCTTTGATATCCCCAGCAGGCAAAAGAGTATCATGCATAAATTTTGTCTTAAACTCATCTCCCATTAATCATATCACATTTGTCACTATATACTTAGCTAGCACAGCTCAATTATTCACTATTTTAGCTAACGTATGTAATTAAACAAATATAAAAAAATCATGTTAAAAAATTAATTGTTCCATTTTCAATCAGAAAAGATGTAAACGATAGAGTCCATAATACAGTATACAGTTATAATAATACATATATTAATAGATTAAAATACAATAGAATTATTTATAAGACACTGTTTTTAATAACAAATAATACGATTAAATTTTAATGTTTATAGCAACAGTATAATAAAATAATAACACAATTTTTTTTTTCCAGATTATTCTTCGAAGAAAGCATCCAGAATTCACTTATCTACCATTGCGTATGCAGCTGGATATCAACCATTTGCCAGGAAAAATTTATAAAATATTTGACGGACTTTATATTCTCTGTCCAAATGGTAAGTTACAAATAACAATTCTTAATTTTTTAAAATATTCACAAAATTGTAGTATTAAAAATATTACATTTTAAAAGTTATCTACATTATTTCCGCATTATAACACTGTTAATTTATTACAGATGATTTCGTACAGATGCCTCGGCAGATCGAATCACATGAAAGTAAAACTATTTAATAATTCAAATGTCATTAAAGTATTATTGCAAAATGTACTTTAAATGCACAATCACATTACAGTACAAATCTTTCACTGAATAGTGCAGAGATAACTTGCGGTTAGGCTTTTATCTTTCAATGAGATAGGACCGAATAGCAAAAGAAGAAAGTAAACGACTCAATTGGAATTACACAATATTCCACTACTTTTGCTAAACACTGATTAATGGATACGGAAGAAATATAAAAAAGTATATTATATTTCTATATTTTATGGAATAGACGTCGCCATAAATTTCCCAATATATTCGTTTTAATTGTTCATTAATATTTCAAAATTGCATAATTAACCGTAAATATATATGTTGCACAATTGATTTTAATATTAATGTAATTGCATGTTTGATATTACGGATACTGTTTTAATTTATTGTATTTTTTAATGCAAAATATACCTTGTACATACGGTGTTTTTTAGAGTGATGTTTTAAATACCTTTCTCTTAGAAAACTCATAATTAAATTATTTGAGATGCAGCAATTTTTAGCGAGAAATATGTGAACCGCGATGGAAATTTTTCTTCGTAATATTTTAAGTGTAATGCATATTTAAATTGCATATTTTAATGCATATTTTAAAATTGCATATTTAAATTGCATATTTAAATTAATATATTAATTAGACCGGTCGCTTTCTATAGAAATCGTTCTCCAAATTGTTGTGCCTAAGCTCGGCGTTTTAATAATTAGAAATGCGCGCACACAAATTGCATTTTAGTTCTACGCTATGTTTATCAGATATTTCGTTAATTCCCGGTGAGAACTACATCGTTTCCCTTTTACAGTTTACCCTACGAAGGCTTCAATGGATTTCAGACGCAAGATAATTCGATTCAGAAACTTTCCAAGTTTCTATCTCGATTTCACACTCGATCAAATCACAGTTACCATTCTATGGCGCTTATAAGGCTTTCGTGAGTCCAAAATCGTAAACGTAAGAAGAGCAAAATTCTGAATAAATGTTATTTATAGATATGAAATGTTTATTGCAATATTTCAATCGCGAGATTTTATAGTATCTTGTTAAAATTTCAATACTCTGTGAACTTTAAATTATACTATCAAAAAGAATTTTTATGGCCGTTTATATTACGATATGATATGCGTGTAATATTTCCGTGCGACGGGAAATGTATTAGATGTAAGAACATAAAAGAACTAGATTAACTACTTATCTTATTTGTTTCTTTAATCTGTACTCGGCTATAAAATTAGCATGATATCCTGATATACACAATACTACTGTTTTAGGAAGCAAAATCTTCGGGGAACGAACGTACTGGCAAAAACGTATGCACAAAAATGTAAAAATCAACGAAGAGGGAGCAAGACATAGGATTTGCCCATAAACCATGTTATCCGATATCACATATCTGCGCCCGTATGTGTTTAAACACGCAACATCCCGCAATCGCAAAGCAGATTTCTGAAATATTCATTAGAAGATCGTATAAAGTAACTCTTCCCGAGAGTTACAATTGCTGAGATACTATGTACGTTTCTCCCCCCATAATATGAATAATAGATAGCCCCAGAATTTTTTAAATATTAACTTAGCGTTAATTAGACATCACGGACATAATCAAATTTACAAGGTGTCACCGAGATGATCTATTTTAACACGACAAACGCAAAATCTACTCACGCAAGATGTATTTTAATTTCGTTTTGATATCAACTGTTACCATTAATATTCTAACTTCTTCGCATCGTGTAAAAATATATACTTTTAACACTATCTACTTTCCAACTTGACTACGATATGACTTCGTTACGCAAATATCTGTGAGATTTACTACTAATCGATATAGAGAATAATCTACCGGCATTTATAAAAATAGGTTTTCGAACCCATATCACGTAAAGCTCTGTGAAATTTAAAAGGGCACTGATATCCATCATGTGGAATTGAGTTATATTTTAGCAGACAGTCATGCTTCAAAACGGTTCGTATAGTCATTAAGGCATCATTAATCTTGTGCTTTTCTTATGCGTACGACAATAAAGTTACTGTTAGAACAGGTGCTAAATCTAGATGTGCCAACGTTATTAACTCAATCACAGAACAATCAAGTCCGATAATACGTGCAAGAATTCATGTAGCAGATCCAAAATAAAATTATGCAGGATTGTGTTATATCCATCTATGTTTCAAAATTGTTGTTATCAAGTAATTATTACAGCGAGTAAAATAGTTTATTAAATTAATGAAAGACCTTAGAATTTTCTCAATCTTGACTAATATTATTAATTTATTATAACATAATATTTGAGAGGAATTTTTTCGTTCCTCGTGATGCAATACGCTTATATAACAGCAAATAACATAATCGTTCTCTCAGTTTGGAAATCGCTTGAGCATAAAAAAACATGCACTCGTACGACAACGATCTCACATCATTTTTACCAAGCATTTTGCGAAAGAGAACGAAATTGTGTGGTAAAATAACACTGAGATTTACAAGAAATGCCAAATTAAGTAGCGGCAAAGTGGCCGCACAATTTAGACCGTTCAAAACAAAGAAAAGATATTCACGCCTAAAAATATTCGAGATACACACATACAATCTGTTCGTTGATATCGTAATATCTCGAAGTGATTCCCATATAATTTATGACATAGCGCGATCTAGATAAATAAAAATTTATATAGATATCATCCCTGAAGCGCTCAACATCACCTCCTATCGTTTTGTTGAATATTCGAAGTCGATCGACATACCTCGTATGATTTTGTAGACCTTGGCCTGCAAAACGTTCTACCTGCGCATTTCGCAAGGTCAGTCTCGAGTCTTTTCAGCCACGAACAATACCGCATTTTGCGGGAGAATTTTTCGCAATAAAGAAAACTTTCAATGTGCTTTCCATGCGTATGCACATGTGTTGCGGTTTACTGCCGGAAACTAGGGCAATTTACGGCCCCCAAAATCGACGCAATATTCGACCTAGCCACATACCTCGCTGACGTCTGACTTTTCTTTGCCGAACGTAGCCCACCGCTATGTCACCAGATTTTAGACTTTACGTCACGTATTTTTAAACGAAACGAAAATTTATTGCTTCGCAATATATCCGTACAAGCTCAAAGATAGCATATGGCAATACTGGGAAGGAGACTGCAGCACGTGCAATCTTCACCGTAAAATAACTTTACCATTTGGTAAAACCTGGCAATTGTGTGTGACAAATCGTAAAACAATAGCAAAAGTACAGCGGTATCTGCCATAAGCTTCTCTGAGCCTCTACCGTTCGATGGATTTGCAACTTGCATTTATTCATATAATGTTGCCAATTGTTTTGTTTTTGTTAACATTACTCTCTATTAAAAACAATATTTAATAATATAAAGCGAAGAGTTTTAAAGAAATACATTCTATTGAACTCTGCGAAGTTCAACTAATATATTGTAACTTCGAATTACAAAAGTTCGTAATTTTTAAAACTACGAAATCTATATTCCTTTCAATATATAATTATAATTTTATCGTCATGCATCAGATTACTTACCAATCCGAGCTCTTCTTTGCAACATCACTAGCAACTCGACCCGATGATGGTGAACTGCACGTCCGATGATGGAAACAAACTGTAACAGCATATTCTAATTAAATAACAAAACTGATTTTAATATCGCATCTACGTTTTTTCCATTTATAAGTAATTTTCAATTCCTTCCACTCCAAAATCACTATCTCGACATTTTTATTCAGAAACAATCTACTTGTAACGATTCAAAGAATTCGTGCAATATTTTCAAGATCTCGGCTAGATATTTAAACAACACAATTATTTCAATCGAGACAAGCAATATTACTCTTGTGATATCGAGAGAATTTTTAGAAGATCGACATCTTAAAATCAGATTTATACATAGTTACACAGCGAAGCTCTTATCTCAAACTTAGTTTACAGTTTCTAAATATGTTATTAAAACATAATTTCGTCTTACCCACCATTTCGATCTCCATGGTGAACCAGGCAATCAAATTCTCGTATCTGGCCGACGCGAACAGGTATGACCGCGAATTACAAAACCGTTGTAGGTGATATTAATCCTAGCAATACACGAACGATGAAATCGAGCTACTAGTCAAAATGAGAGCGTGACAACGTTGCTTGCGAAGGAAAAAAATCAATTCGACAACCGGTCAACTTCTCGATACTACCAATAAGGTGGCAGCACCTCGCCGCGATTTCTCTCGTCAGTGGCAACGTCGATGGCCGTATTTTTTTTCTCCTTTCACGTTGCTGGCAGATTAGGCTAATGCGATGGACCAGATGAGATATGGGCCAGCGAATGGGAGTACAGTACTCGCATGGCAGGGGCGTGACTGTACCCTGGAAACGGCCGTGCCCGGGGCCGCAATCGCGACGTAAACTAAGTGCTGGGTGGAGCCCCGTCTAGGCACTACCTACTCGATGGAACCATCATACTCTACCTCGAATGTCACGGGGGCAGTCTAATGGTTGCCGGTATTCTTGAAAGGCGCCAGTTTCGAATACTAGTTGAAGATAACAAACGTATAATTGTATACTGTTTAATTATGGTATTAGCCTAGATCCAGCTATTCCAGTCCTCGATTGGACCCGTCATCGACGTGTACCATCATATCCACATGTGTCACGTTATCCGATTCAACATTTGAGTGGCTAGGCATAACAGCTTTCCATTTCTCTTTTTTATTGTAATAGGTTTATTTTGTGTACATTCTCTAATATTTCCGTGGATAATAAAAATCTCGCCTTTGTAGTTATAATATATATTTTACTGGTGCCACAAGTGGTAAACTTCTATTGCATTTTCATACAGATTATTAACTCTTTATATCAAATTTTGTATCCTCACTCATTATGAATTGTCGTCCATTCACTTATTGTTAGTAAATCGTAAATAATATCACTATAGATCTTCATTATTCGTATTCATTGATTTGTATAATGCGATGAATGTATGTGATGATATATGTGATGAAAGAGCATCCATTGGATAAGCCGATGTAACCATTTTGTTGAAATCCATAGTAGATCCATAACAGATAATTTGAATCTGAAAAAGAAACAAGAAAAAGTATTTTATTATTATTGTTAGAAATATAATTTATAACTATTATATATAAAAATATTGGAAAAATCTGTAAAAATAGACATATGAGGTAAATGTCGCAAATGCAATAAATTAATGCGAAAAATATAATAATTAGAGAGACGAAAGAAGAAATGCATGCGTTCAATGAATAACAGCATAGTAGCATTGACATAAAGTAAGAAAAAATAAATGTAAGAATCTTTTCAATTTGTTCGACGCGGCACTGGGCAATACTACTTACGTCACCCATAGTCGTGAAAGTTTATTGAATTCACGAGGTCGCGATATTTTTAACAGGGAACAATGAGGCGAACGTATTTGCGCCAATCTCGCGTACTACAATGCATCCCAATGACCTCGGGTGAGAAAGGGCAGCAAAAGATTTTAAAAAAACGTCCGTCTGCGTCGAACAAACACTTTTCAGTCTATCAGCCCTCGCACGGTAGTTTTTCATGTCCCGCTTACTCGTTCCAACCCCTTGCTCATTCCCACGCCATTCGTCTGTCTACCGATATTCGTCGGTAGAGCCATATCTCCCGGCTACTTTTCAATTTCATTCGACGAGAGAAAGAGAGAGCGAGAGCGAGAGAAAGAGAGAGAGAGAGAGAGAGAGAGAGAGAGAGAGAGAGAGAGAGAGAGAGAGAGAGAGAGAGAGAGCGCACTTCGGCGCGCACCGTTCCCGCCGCGTGCCTCTTCCTTGCCGTCCCTTGCCCCGTGTCCAATTCTGGACGACATAAATCCGATAAGTTTTTATTATTTAGCATATCTGTGTAGCCGGTGAGCAACAGCTACAGTCGTCACCTAGAATCCCGTTGAGAGGTCGCGGATGGTCGCTTGGTAGGAGCAACACAACTGGTAGAGAGCGGTAGGGGACCGAAGTCGGCGGTGTGGCGCAGCGGCGAAATTTCTGTCGCGAGGCTACGTAGCACGGTTGGCGGTCCCGGGGGATGCCCCGTTGATGTCATCGGGACATCCGGCTAATTGCGAGGATGTTTTGTTAGTTTCTCGGAGTACGCGAGTCTCTCCCCTTACAAGGTTTTGCATTTAGCCTTTCTATACATCGGCGACGTGGACCCGGACCCAAACTTCCTAAAACACCTGGAAATGCGCCCCGCTCGAAATAAATTCGCATTAATTCAGCAAATGTCAGCTTGTATCTTAATAGCGTAGAAAAAAATTATAGAAATCTGACCAGATCACATACTTATAGCTCTCTATTTAAATTCTAGATATTCATGCACCTCTCCATCAACACTCTGTCTATATAATATATATAAGAGTGTCCCATTCATAAAATAATACTGTACTAATTAAAATTCATTTAATGACATTAAAGAATGCTTCAAAATATTCAAATATATTTTTGCATTGACATATTTAAAAGACATCATATTTACGATTTACGATTTGAATACTTAATTTACGTGATGCAATTATTACAGTATCATCTTAAGGACAAATATCGAGCAGTTGTTTTTCATCGAGTGTAGTATTCATGCATTTTATAAAATACTTTACAAACATGCGTTATTTTATTGAGCCAAAATAAATGAATAAGTTAATTGAGCAAGCTATAAAGTTCTCAATGGACATATCGTCGAATATTAGAGAACGTATATTGTTTGTGATGTGTTAGACATGAACATTGATTGCGGAAAAGACGCCGAGTTCGCTTGGCGGTTTACAGAGCAGTAACGGCGTTCGGGGATGGAGTGAGGTATCCTAGGGAGGGAAGAAAAGAGAGGGGGTAGCGATATTATTGATTTATGTTCCGTTATACGTTATGTATCCAACGGCGTCCTCCGCAACATACAATGATCCGCCTAAAGCGCAACATTGTTTACACCTGAGAATCGACTACGATAGAAATTTTTTTCAAATTCTCTCTCTTTTGCAAAAATAATACGAAAAAAGCATGTTAATGGGCATGCTTCTTTTCGTATAATCCTAGGATTTGAAATGTAAGAACTAACTGAAAAGATTAATGATACGGTTATGTTTTATCATACCTAGACTTAGTTAGAAATTTCTTCGTAAGAGTATGATTTATGTTATCTATTAAAAAGGATTGTAAAAAACTACAGTAAGTATATAATAATTATTAATAAATAAAGTGCATTGTAAATAAATAATCTAGTAAAGAATGCAAGAAATCATTGTCCAAACGTGTGCAAATCTCTCAGCATCGTAAAGCCACTTAAATTTAATGTTCCTATAAATTCGAGCGAACGTTCGAATTTCCATAAACTCCTGGTAATTGTCTACATTATCGGATATCTCCATCGCGCAAATCGAAACTGATCATCACCCAGCGGAAACAAACGCTGGTGCGGAAGCAGTCGGGACAGGCGAGCAAGCATCGCGTACGAACTACGGGCATTTCCAGTAGAAGTAGGCGTTCGTGATATCAATTATCTTCGATACGATTTACATTGTACGAAATGCATCGTGTATACGAGGATTGTGTCGTTGTGATGCGCCCACGGAAATTGAGTGGGGATAGCCGGGCGGGGCGCGGCGAGGAGACAAAATCGTCGAAGGTGGCAATAGTGGGGGGGTCAGCGAGCGGGAAGCGCCGAAAATTGATGCATTCTCTATGCAAAATAGCAGAAGCACGAGGCTAATAGTAGCCGGGCAGCACGCAACCAGAATTCCTCTATGGCAACCGCTTATACCATTCTCTCCTCTCCCCTCAGTCAAGCTTCTACCTACATCACCACCTCCGTCACCTACGTCCTGGACAGAATCGAGAGCGGCATAGAAGCCGTTAACACTCTATTAACACTAACGACGCTCATACATAACAACGGTGCCGCGGGGATAGAATTTATGGTCTATTAATGGGGGTTACTTTATGCGTTATGTAGTTGTAGTCGTCATGCCGACAGGTAGTATGACGTAAATTTTACGAGGCCCCGCGCGCGCGCGCGCGCGCGGAGAATCCGTGTATGCAATAAGTTACTCGTGAGACCCGTTATTAATGTGTTTACACTAGATATTCGTGGATTCGGTCGGCGCCACTTTTCCTGTTAACCGCCGGAACAATTCCCCCCCGGGTTGGACCAAGTGAATTAAAATCTGACCGTTAAACGCCCATAAGTATAATGAAGCATGCGAGAGTAGCCCAAGAGTTAGCACGCACAAAGTATATAAAGACATAAATTTAGACCGTGGATATATAGCAGGGATATAGCAAGGCTCCTCAGATTAGAAGGCACAGTCTTATCTCCTTCTTCTGCTATCTTCCTAAATCCGTGTGATTATATATTAATTTACACTCGAGTCAAAAGTTCATTATCTAGACATTACGTTTCCAACTTTAAGATATGACTGTTTAATAAAAATTGATGAATAAAATTGATTTTTTTCCGTTAAGTTTAACATTTAATCTGTCATCGTAATATTCCTTATTAAGTGCATATTTTTCTCAATTATTTTTTACTTTAAAAATATCCTTCATTCGTTATAATTATGTTCCGACTTATTATTGATATCATACAAATCCAATCAGATATACAAAATTAAATTTCTCAAAATAACTCCAAACTTTTAATTCAAAATATATTCTTGCTAACTGACGTATTCTCCAGATAATGAAACACATTTCATGTAATATGTTATTGCGCTAAATTTGAAAAAGAAAGGAGAAAGCAAGATCGAGAGAGAGAGAGAGAGAGAAAACAGGTGTACTTGTAATCTCTCGCGAAATGCGAGTAAACAAGAAAGTTAACGGGCTCACCGCTCGTCGAGTGCAGCGTAGTCGAGTGCCAAAGTTCATCGTGAGATCCTGCCCTCCTCACGGGCTAAAGGAGACGCGGCAAGGCCGGTAAAGTGATAAAGCGGCCATAAATTCTAACCGCCATCCTCCCACCGGCTCCTCTATCTTGCCGGGGTCTCTACTCCGCCGACTCCTCGCTCTCTCGCCATCCTCGGCTATCTCACTCCCTCCGCGTTCGTCCTGCCTACGGATTCCTTCCTCGTCCTCGCCTCGAAATGCATTTGCAACGTGGATGCACCTGCAACAACCGAATTGGCAAAGGTCACCGTGCGCTCCGTTGCCGTTGCTTTAAATCGTATAAATACGCGCGATCGCCGCGATCCACTATACAGATTACAGATATACTCACTTGACGATGAATTCTTCTGCTTCTCTATCTCGCATGACCCAGATTCGGCGTCACCCAGTTCCGGAAGTGCGATAGCATTACGGCACTTCCGCCAATTATACTCACCTTTCGTCGCGTCAACAGATGCGACAGATAACATCGTGTCAATTCATCGATCTCTTTACAGCAAGATTTTAATTAGCGGATATATTAATGTAATCGCTCGATTTATATTTAATGTCTCTATAATCACACAAAATATTAATAAAGTAATATAAAAAATATGCTTGGGATATTAGTCGATTATGCGTTGACAAAATGCGTATGTACAAATTAATCAAGTTAGACATGGTTTAGATTTCTCAAGTAAGAAACATCTAAATTGCTTTTGCTACTGTTTCGTACATGATCTAAATATATATATTAGAAGAAAAACAATAAATCAATTTCTTTATACTAGTTGATTCTAATCACACTTATAAAGTGATCATTTTACATATTCTATCCTAATATGATATTGCAATCGAAATCATTGTGTCAATTGCATAATTTGATTTCAAATTAACGGGTATGCTTTGGCAAACGGAAAAGACATTTAGAAGCTAATCTTCGTGGTATTAAAAATAAAAAAAAAAACAGAAAATTTCAAGCATGAATAATCGAAAAGGGGCGAGATAAAACTCGCGATATCTGAAATTGAATCTGATATTGACACTTGAGGCATGCCGGACTGCACGTGGACACGTGGAACGAAGACGTCTGTCCGTCGTGGAAGAATGGTTGCAGCTGCACTCGGTCGAGATGTCGAAATCCAATATCGCAAATCCGAGCATACCTACCGTCTAGGCGAGCTAGGCATGGTGTGTTCGTTGCAGCGCAGGGGCGAACAGACAGAAATCCCAATAAATCATCCCGTCACGAGCCGTGAGCCAAGGCGGGGCCTCTTGCTTCGTATTAGCCAATAATAATCCTCTCCGAGGTGGAGGCCATCTTGGATTATACAATGGTTCCTTCCGCTGCAATTCGTATAAACGCAACCTCCGGGTATGCTGGACTACTCTCTCGAAAGGAAGCCAGTGGCGTACTAATCGCGATATCCTCGTACGAGTATAGAAATCATGATTTCACGCTGAGAATCTGAGAATCCGACTGGGAATCTCGTCTCTACTCCCGCCGATTGACCGCCGCGAGATGTAGATTCTCGAATCTGCATAACGTCGTCGCGCGATGCGATGTAATGATAAGGGGGACACGACCGTTGTTTTTTTTTTACCACATCATCCTACTTCATATTCAACCACAATTTATTTCTCGTTTTCAAACACAGCTATTATAATTAATATAATAATAATTATTATTATTAATATGGACAGACTCTTATATAATATAATACAATACGGTTTAGACTCGTCGACATGATAGCATGTGTAATACTATTATATCCATCGTCTCGTCGTCTTCATCATTATACATAATACATATTTCACTCGCGTAAGACATCGTTTTACCATTGCAATCATCATCAACATCGTCACTGTCGTACTCTTTATGTATACATATAGTTTACATAATGCGAGACACTACAAAATAACTATATACGTTTGTTGTAGCTGTAATAATTATCGTATATATATTTATATTTAAATATATATATATTTATATATATAATTTATATGTATATATATTTATATATATAGATTCATTTTTATTTATATTTTTCTTCTTCGATTTATATCGTTCGATAAAGTAGGGTTGCCCACGTTTGTTTTTTTTTTCGGCTGCTAGGCACACCTGTACTTAAGTATTTCTTCCGCACAATCGTTGGAACGAATGCATTGTACCCGGTCTTTTGTAAATAGGCAATGTGTATATACTGTTTCTCGAATTTGTATTTATGTATCGTGTGTACGTGTATACGGTGTGCGTATATATAATATGTAGTAGAATATATGATACATATACACTTTGTGTTTTTTCGGTCTGGGCAATGCGTAACCATGGTGACTCAAGTGTGTAGCTGAGAGATAGCAAACCTAATCGCAGATCGTACGTCATGGTTCAGGAAAGCATGTTAACGCGAATTTTTATTTGGAACAGCGACACGTGACGCGTTCTCTCTACTTAAATAAATCGTGGCCTGTCTCCTAGATTGTTGACTCGCGTGTAGCGTATCCAGAACTTGCTCGTCGTCCTAGTAGGTCGATTCCCGGTAACCTTGGCACGGTTGTACCTTGTAAAAATCGCATAAGCATTCCGCGTGCGTAGACATTAAACATTGTTATACAACCAGAGATGCCAAGATTACTAGAGTTATTTAATTTTAAGGAGAAGTTAAAAACTGTAATACTGTTTTTTTTTTCGATTTAAATTATTTTAAAACATTTGAGAATCAGGTAATTAAAAATAGCGGTAAAATGAAGGATTTTCAGAGAAAATTTTGATAAAGAATTCTTTTATAATTAAAATCTGTAAAGTGCGACACACTGGAGAAACCATAAGTTCATCAGCGGACGACAACGTGGCGGTTATCGAAATATTGTCATCCTCTTACTCTAGTTATATTTTTCGTCGAGTCACTGAGTAATCGAGTTACCCGCGAAACTCAACTCATGTGAATATCGTTACTATATCGTATCAATAAATAGTGATTAATTAGACCTCTGCTACCGTTACTTTGTAAGGTTCTTTTTTTAATCTAGTAAACAGGTACCTACTTTACCTACGCGGTATCGTATACAGGGTCGCGGCTCGCGATTCGATACCGCGACGTCAGACGTCGCCTTTCACATTGCCCTGCCGATAATTTAAAAAAGAAAACTTTCATCTCCACATATATACTTTTCACATGACTAATTATATACAAATGCATCTTGTTTGTCTCTCGTGTCCACCGGGACGTCAAAATGAAAGTTTCATATATACGTATAGAGCAACTTCGGCAATTTTTATTGCTTGTATTTGGATGTCCATTCGATTTACAAACGAAAAGATCTTATAAATAAAGTTCCGAAGTCACTCTAAATTGAGTCTCAATCTGGTGAAAATTTTTTTTGGAATAATTAGCTAATTTGAATATTAATAACGCACAGTTAAATAATTATTCCTACTGATAAATAATTATATCGGCTTGGATGTCCTCTTGTTTTAGCGACTATTGTACACAATATTCTTGTCTCGCGTTACGGAGTCTATCAGTCTTCACATGGCGGAACTTATAATCGATGAGACCGCACATCTCACGAAACGTTCGAAATAGCAAAAAAATCGGAAATTTCTCGTGTATATAGTTATGGCAATCTCCTCTAGCTGCATTACATAAGCAATACATTTATAATGCCTTGATCGTTTTTTTTTACATTTACAAGTACGCATCGAAGTGTGATTCAGGGATCAAATGAAGCGAGTACAGTGAATGTATTAGTCAATTTAGTGCATTAAAAAATTCATGAAAAAGGTGAAACCAGTAAAATGTATTCCGTATTAACGTGTACTAATATATTTTAAGAGATTTGATATACCGAGATTTTATCTGTACCTTTGTCTCACGTGTTATGAAAACAATATTAACCAAATATTTTACAACCATGAATTTAAGTTCGATGGACGATGGAGCGAGGGACTTGATTATTTATACATTTTACGTATTTGGATCGAAATACGATACCTAGAAGGTATAGGAAATTATAATGACACTTTCCTGAAATGCGACAGGAAGTCAGGAACTCTTCGGCGCATACACGTACGAGGACGACGTTTTGTAGTTTGCTTATTCGATATTTGCATAATAAAAAATCAGATGAGATTAAAGAATCGAGATTGCAAAAAGAAAAAGAATCGAAATCTGAATGTGCGAAAACATGTTTTTGTGTCATTCCTTTTTTTAAACGTCGTTTCGTATTTACACACGTGTAATCCGATAAAAATGATTGGATATGCGAGAGTACATCAGCATAAGGATTTCGTAATCTCTACCGATCCACCAGTCATTTCGTAGAGATATACTCAAGGAAATGTTAGAAAGTGGTACATATACAAATACCTACAACTTTATCTAGTACATTATAAAAAATATTTATTGTATAATCAATTAAACAAACAGAAAGATCCACTTTGCGGTATATATAACATGTATCAATAAATATTACCGGACTAAACAATATTACGGTCTGAAAATTACTCGTTCATTGACAAGCATTACTTCGTCTTATATTTTTTCGTTTCTCTTTATTCTACTTATCTGGTAGCGTTTTTTTTTGCGGATAGCCTAGTTAGAAAGGATCGGACTTATGTACATTTTCTTTTTTGCAAGTGCCGCCGCTCTCTCGCGTATTGTGGACAATAATAAATAAAATTTTCATTGCGCGTTTCTCCCGTGGTGTACGCTTAATATGGCGGATGCCGTTTCTTTATTTAGACGAAAATCCAATTAAAAATTCACGACCGCCACCTCCACTCACTGCGACCGACACATACCCGTTTACTTAACGCTATTTCTTTATTTTTATGAGTTAAATTTTAGATGTTACTCTTATATCGAATACGGACTATCTTAGTGACATACCTCGTACGTACACACTGTTTGCATTTACGTTCAGTTTTACGTTCTACTTTTTTGCATACACTCACGGTACTTGGTTTAATTTACGTATATCTTGTAATTTAATGCGCATATATACGAGTAAAGATAAAATATATATTTTGCATTTTATTCCTCCCAGTTAATATTATGAATTTCCCTTCTCGCGTTATATATAATATATGTATATACTTTTAATCTATAAGTAATAGGTTCGCTATCCAATAGATACAAAAGTTTATTTTTCTTTAATTGCGTACGTATTCGCGGCGATCGCTCACCACAATTATTACTCGTACAGCACCGAGGTCCATCATATCTTTCTTTTAATTTTTATTTAAACATACTTTATTGCACTATTCAACTTTTGTACATATTACAATCGAATTAAATGCTTGCAAATAATTTTCGATTTGATAGATCGGTACTGTATCTCGAATTTAAACTTTAAACGTACATATACTACAATTTCGACAGATGTTAAAGCAACGCGTATATAAGTAAATCATAAGAATCTCATCTCGTAGATTATTATCGTTCTCTCTTTAGCAATTTACAAAGAAAAATAGATCGGTCTCTAGAAGTTGGATACATGAAATTTTCTTTTAGTCATAGCATTACAACAATTGATATCAAAGAATAAAGAGTTCTTCCTTATCAGAAATGGTAAGAAGCCTCGAATCTCGCGAACGGCGCATCCCCTTCTCTACCATTTAAATATTATAATTTAGTTAATATAGTTAAAACTACATGCAATTTGCTCGCAATAAAATATGTGAAAATCCATATAATATCGTACAAGGTTGCATGTGTGTCGTACGTTTGTATATAAATCATCATTCATCAATAATACAACTGTACATTTGTCGTACTTCAGAAGTAAAAAAAGATCTTGGTACAACTTACGATTAAAAAAAAAATCTGAAAAATAATAACCTCTATATATCCAAATTACATAAAACTGAATAACGAAACGAAAATGTAAAAGACGGATTCTTTCATAAGATCATGATTGGCTAATGGCTAGATTACACGGGCGATTCAAACACGCGCGATAGCGAGCGACCGCCGCGGATTTTCCGCAGATTTCACACAGTTCGTTGCTCCTCAAGGACAAAGAGTTTTACATAAATAAATTTCTCGAGAAGGAAAGGCTGGTCACACATTGCTCGATCGACGCACGAGCGCGAGCTGGACCATACGTTACGTATATCGATTACACGTTTTATGCCACTCTCTTCGCCTCTTTCTCTCATCTTTAATGAAGAGATGGTAAGGAGCCGAATTCTGCAGCGAGTTAGAAGATTGACCACCTCTACAGGCATTTTTCGATCGCTGTTCATAATTAGCACGCGGTTATTAATATCGTTTATTACGTATATCATTAATTATGGTGTATACAAGATATACACTAAATAATTATGTCGAATCTAAGTTTACAACACAGCACAAGAATTCACCGCGGCGGAATATATGGGCTCGCCTGGCTACAACGTGGCCGGGCTTTCCTGAATCTCCCGATACGGCATAATCGAATCAATTCATCGAACCAGATCAGATGATCGAGTTGACGAGTGCCCTGATACCGCTTGCCACACTTAACACACGCTTGTTTCAATATAAATGTACAAATTGGATTCTTGCTGATCCGATCATCTCTCACATATGAAGAGTGTCGTCATGTAAAAACTAAATAAAAAATACTAGAATTGTCATATAAATAGTAGTAGAAAATAATTTACAAAAGAAACACAATATCACTCACATTGTCAGTTAAGAAGACTAAAATAAAGATTGTTTGAATTCGTTTTGTACTATACAAAAAAAAATTGAAAAGCAGTATAATTGTTTGGAATGATAATGCAATTAAATTATTGTATGTACAATATATATTGTAATAAAAAAAAAGTTTCTTTTGGTTAAGTTAGCTCTAAGCCACTATTAAGGTGCCAAGCGGTTTCATGCCAAAAGCATCCTATTCCGAAAATACGCTATGTATTATAACACTTGGTAACTTGGCGTCATGTCGCGCGGAGCAAGAGCAAATTTTCGATAGCAAATAAACTAATGCAAATAAACTTTCGTTCTTTGAGTTATCTTCTTTCAATATTTACAGTAAAAAGAAGAATTGCAACGCTATTACGAGTATAACTATTGCATTTGCTCTTTTTAAAAAATTCTAAAGAAAATAATTTACTCGAGATCACATTACATGTCCAACATTGTAAAAGATATATTACGCTATATACATTATTTAATATAAAATTAAGATATTTTAAATATTATCAATAGATATTATCAAATATCTTAATATCAAATAATTGTTTTTTAAAATCATTTGAACTATTACAAGTACAAACGAAAAAGTTTCTTGATTCAAATAATAGATAATAATATAAAATACATTTCTTAAATACATTTCTAAATTATCGAAAATAACGTCAAAAAATTTGTAATTTGAACATCTTTTTCCAAGCGGACACGCTTTTTAACTAGGAAAGAACTGCTTATGTACATTATATACTCGTATTTTGAGCAATATGCGTGATAGGAACAAATTTTCCTAACTATCGGTCAACAAACGGGTAAGCTACAGTTTTATGCATTATCAACATAAAAATGTAAGCTTATGCCGTTGGTGTTCAAAACTTACTGTTCTTATCAAATGCACGACAATTCAACGAGAAACAAAGCAATTTAACCGATAATTGCATATCATTAGCAATCTTTATAGACTAACCTTGCGATGACGCTGATGAAGAACTGTCAAGTCCATTTGACTCTGCTCCGCCGAAGGGCGCTGTTTCTTTTTTCATATTCACTTTATCATTCAGCACTAGTCCGTCTCATTCACCGGTCGCCTTTTCCGCATACAGCATTTCAAAAACAACGCCATGACCTTTATATTTATACATCAAAATCCACTGATCTTCCATGGAATTAGTTTTGCACACACTTGTATCACTGTTCTCAGGATAAGACGTAAGACTTGGCGATTTTCCTCTTCCGCTTCCGCACTGCTCTTCCTGTCCACCTCCTGTATCCCGCCGTTACTCGAATCCTCTCTCGAATTTTATCAAAACACATTCTCAAAGATCACACTTGGCACGAATCATAAATATCCTCGTTAGAGCCACCGCGCGGTGGTTATTAAAGAAAGAAATCTATCTAAACAATCCTCTAACGACACTAAACCGCTTACCTATCGCTAAATACAGACGCGATGGACATCTTCGTACGGCTATTCTATTGATCGTTCTACAATTCTACTTTACGATGTAAGAGAATAAATAATAAAATGCTCTCCTAAGATTTCAACACGATCTCTTTTTTTTTCTACCATACTCGCAATTAGATTCGCGCATATCATTCTTTCTCAGCAGATTTAACTCTTAATTTAACTCTATCATTCTGAACCATGTCTTCTACATGCGTTAGTAAAGACCAACCGGTCATCGGTCACTCGTTTCCACGATTTCACATTAAACATACATCTTTATCCATATATATATGTATGTACACATATATATGTATATATGTATGTATGTATATATGTATATAGGCTATATATATTTATATAGCCTATATATATATATATATATATATATAGGGCTTTAGTATACAATAATCGATTAAATGTAATAGAGGTTGACGCGGTTCTGATTAGCATGTGATCCAGTTTTATTTACTCTTCTCGATCAATAACGATTGATCCACCTTATTCACGCACATTTCCGCAAATCCTCTACTGACTCGTTTGTGCGTCTTTGCTTCGTTTTGTTCTCTTCTTCTTGCTCCTTCTCGTTCCTTCACGTCTCTGGGTTTATCGTAAGTTCCCTTCTTATCGTCTATTCGTCATCGAGCGCTCTTACGGGTCCTTCTACAACTTTCTCGCCTTCATCATTATCTGCTTCGTTTTTGGTACAAGCAACATGATTAACACGACAAAATAAGCGTCATTGCTTAGAGGGATCATTTGGAGGTCATCGATGAGGATTGGGGTTTTGGGTGGGGAGGAGGTAGTGCTGGAAACAAGGTATTAACGACCCTGAGAGAGGTGGAAAGGAAGTTCCACTCCTCGGAGAGCTCTTTTAACCCTGCGGCGACGTCTGCGGCGAGATTTCAGTGTCGCCATCGCCCGAGCCCGGCTCGCCTTTCGTCTTGTTCTCTTTCTTCCACTTCATCCGTCTGTTTTGAAACCAGATCTTTATCTGCCGTTCCGTCAGACATAGCGCGTGTGCGATCTCGATGCGTCGCCGCCTAGTAAGATATCGGTTGAAGTGAAACTCTTTCTCCAATTCTAACGTTTGGTATCGTGTATAGGTCTGTCGACCCCGTTTCCTTTCTGAAACAAAAAAATTAAAATCTCAAATTAATATAAATTGTTACATGTTCTAAAATTATGTTATATACATATACATAAGAAAAAAAAGTTGAAATAGCCATATATTATATACAAGATGTTTTAAATATCGAGTACATTATAAAATGTTGGAGTACATTCTTTGACGAATGGCGGTTGCGCTTATACATAAACAAAGTACAGCTATAAGGATAAAACACGCGGATACTTGGGCCATCTTATCTTTACAGCTATACAGACAGCTAGTTAGGTAACATATTTAATAAATACCACAGCCTATGATCGGCTTAACTGGCCGGTAGAGGTTTTTGTAAACTTTAACGAAATGAAAATACCGTCGCGACTGAAAAAAACAAAACTCGGTATCGTAAATGCAGTTCCGCATATGATAGATACCTTAGCGATATCCGCGATATGATCTGCGGTCGGTGCGCGGTACACGAATCGCGAACAAGAATATTAATTATGGTTGCCAAGAGAGCGAGAGAGGCTGAAAAGACGGAGGAAGATACTAAGGAGACAGAGCGAGTTGACTCTGTGTGAGAAGTCTCGCAACTTTACAAGGTATAAACCTCAAAGGGTTTGGTTCGGTTAACCCGCCATACGAGTGTGAGAGAGAGCAAAACGAGAATGCTTCAGAATGGTATGAGGGAGGGAAGAAGGAAGAAGAGGCGTAGGGATGAGAACTGGAAAGTAAGGAGGGGAGAGGTAAAGAAGGAGAAGAAGAAGAAGAAGAAAACTCCTTGGCGAGCATTCGAGGCAAACGCCGCCCGTCGCGCTGTCGGCCGATGAAGATGGATGGCGGTTCTGCTCCGGAGAGAGATGGAGAGATCGCGTAGGTTCCTGAACCGTTCGACTAGACGAAGAGGACGAGATACGGAGAAAGAGAAAAAAAAGCACGCGTTAGAGGAAGAGAGGGACAGAGAAGGGAGGATAGAGAAAGTTGGGAACATGCCCTCTTATTCTCTCCCTTGGGCTACGCTCTCAAATTAACAACATACCAATCTCTAGCGCTCTCTTATAAGCTTTAACGATTTAGGCAACTTCCTTGGCTCTCTTTCTCTCAGGCGTTTTAAGTAAAATAGCCATTTACTGTTCTACCAAAAATGTAATAAATATTATAAAAAAGTAATTATATCGATCGTCGCATAAATAGATATAAAGTATGATAACAAAGTTTTCATAAATGCTTTTATCGAATCGTACACTACATGAGCAAAATATCATAATTGACTGTCAAGCGTACTGTCGACCGTTCTATGAAAGCTTGCATCCTATTAATATTCATTCGTCACACCGTTAATGAAGATCATGTTCTAGATCTAACGATAGATCATCAAAGCGTCGGAGAAATACGTGGAACATGTTGAAGCTCTATAACACTCGGAAAATTCCGATCTATAAACTTATATTTAAGTAATTTTATTTATAGTATTTTATTCTATACTCTGCAAATAAGTAAATCGTATTCGAAATCGAAGTTTATATGTGATTAAAATTTTAACTGACTAGCAATATTAAGACGTAGCAACTGTAATCGTATACGTAATTTTTAAAATGCTAACAAAATTCCAGGCAATATTTTTATATAAAAATTATATATTCATCTAAAATACATCTACGACCACTTTAAATAAAGATAATCCTGAGCTGATGCAGCGTAATAATCAGGTTTGTTTCAAAAGGTCACTTCGCCCATAAATCCTCTCATGCCACTAGATGTTGCAGAGCAAAGAAATGAATTATTAAACGCTGCATCGAGACGAGTCTGTATTATTTATGAGCTAAAAACCTATAAAGTTTCCGAGCCGATTTGATCATTGAAAACTAAAATCTCGATTAGATGTATCCGGCTATGAGAATTAGACGGCAGACAATGGTACGTGAGTTGAGTGGGGTTAATTAAAGGGACAGCAATATTTTGTGTTCTCAGACGTATGTACCAATATGATTACACGCTTTTATAAGATATAACATAAAAAGAATCAAACTAATATTGTATATCGCGAAATCGAAAAAAATATTCTTAACAGATTCTACAATAAAAATATATTCTGAAAAGTGTTAAATTCTAAACTTTAAATGTCAAAACCTAATTTTTTTTAAAATTTAAATATAAAAAACCAGTTTTTACTTTTGAATTCGACGTTATTATATATTCTCGCATTATATAACTTATTATGTTATTGTGATTTCATTGATATTTCATATTTCTAATTGTAAGATACTGCGTGACACATACACGCAAGCACGCGTACGCGCGCATGGAAAGAAGTCCTGTAGTAAGAAAGTCATACCGATGGCCTAAGCTTGCGCCGAACCGGCGCGGCGTACCAACGCTTGCCACGCTGCTTTCGCGGACGGAGGTGACTTTAAACGCGGAGCAATAAATTAACGGCGTTGGGTTACGCAAGGATCAAATGTCCCCTGGAGTATGCCCGGGAGATTTATGGGTCTGCCTTCACTGGCGCAGCATGAAGGAACGAAACAGAACAGAACGTACACAACCGTGCGGCTTATTATAGGCTAGTTGCTCCGCATCTCCGCGTCCCCTCCTGCCTGACTAGTCTTTCAGGCCCGCCGCAGGATACACGCAGGACTTTTCAGATTAACAGCTAGCCGGATGTTGTAACCCGCTAATAAGGTGCGGCCACCACTCGCTGCCCAATTAAGCTAAGCTTTACGTAGGCACTATAAGGCCAGACCTTGAAACGTTCTTCGATTAGATATCTTAGAAGTACCATTAATTTTAGCATTCCCTCGCTAATCAACCTTGGATTGTATTTATATCGTTGATGGACATTAATATTAATTGTGCGAAATTGTTCGGATCATAACTATATATAAAATATTTTCTTGAATAAACATCCAGATGCAACAAAGTCGACGATTGAAATTCCGTTTGTTATGTGACAATTTTTAATAATATACAACTAAAAACTTTCTTTTCAAATGTTAAGGTGTCTTGAATATACACTTCTTGAAAAGCATATTCTTTGAAATACATATTCTTTGAAATAATTTCTATACAAAAATAATGTAGAGAAATAAATAGTAATAATAAAAAATGATACGAAACTGTTCTAATTTTGTCATGTATTTTAGGTCAGACAATTTATCTTCTTTTTTAGTAGCATCCTTACAAATTTGCAAACAATCCTTATAAAATGAGTTAAATCCTAAAATATTAATATTGTATTTTACCATGTCTTTCAATGTGCAATTATTTATTTAATAAAATTATAATTTCAATTTAAAATTAGAGCAATTTAAATGTTTTATATAGTTTAATCAATTGTAAGATTGATTAAATTCTACAGAAGTCAGTGAAAGAGAAAAATATATTAGACCGCTACATTCATAGAGGGAATTCAGAAACCCTCAAGAAGACCAGAGTATCCGATAGGCGGTTTTTCCTCCTTTGCTTTCGCTTTCCTCTTTTTTATCTTCCGGGCAGACGAGCAGACAGGCGGACAAGAAGATGGAGTCTGAAAGAGCCCCGAGGTAGAAGGTCGAGATAATGAGCAGCGAGAACAGCTCGCTGCGACATATGCATCTTTACGGTATCACTCAGAGCATTAAAATTTACTTTTTCTTGCACCTGCTACTCTAGATGCGAACAATATGGCTGTCCCATAAAACTTGCGATTAAATTCTAAAGTCTATTCGACAAATAGAAATTTTTATTTTATACAAGGGCCTAAATTGATTGTTGGATACGAATATACGTAAACGAATAAATCAACTCGTGTGCAATTAAATAGAGGCAGTTTTGTCTTTCGAGGGTTGAATTTTAGCCAAATATCGAATAGGAAATTAAACCACGACCTCCATATCGTTCACAATTGCCTCCATGGCGGAGCTCCAAAAGAAAACGGTCCCAGGATTTCTGTGGATTCATTCATCATCATCATCCGTCCCTTCCACCTCCTCCTACTGCCTCTATTTCTCTCTCTCTCTCTCTCTCTCTCCCTCTTTCTCTTACACTCGTATGTACACATATGAGTGCATACATATACACACGCATATCCTCTCTTCTTTCTTTTTTTAGCTCCTCCTTTCCTGCCCCTTTTGAACTCCATCGCTTTTCGAATATCTCATGAAGCCGCCATCATTATGGCCACCAATCTGTTGAGCGGCTAGTTGGATTATAATAAAATGCATATCGGATTTGGAATGCTGATTTTTCTTACTTGTCCTATCCACTGATTTACTTTTTAAATAACGACTACAAATTTTACTTATATTTGATGCATCGAATACCGTTTTTGCTTTAAATATTTAGTAAAATTGTATTACATGACTTCGAATTTGTAACTGTAGTAAATAAAATATTATGTTAACATAAAATATTTTTATATGTTAGTATCTCATGCGTAATATTTTATTCGATATTATCACAATACATCTTTCCTGACCAATAGAAAAGTGTATAACAGGAAAAAGAAAGAAGTACGTTTTACAGTGTTAAATTCCGTTCGTTTAATTAAATTGTTTTTTATTTCCTTTTGTCAATAACATATGTTTCGTATCGCGAAAATTTATTTGTAGCATGTATGTTCTAAACTTCTCAGGATACACATTACATAAGGAATGTAATATATGAGCGTGCACGCACGTATGCAATAACGGAAGCTTTGTAACTGTATCACACCATGCTTATTTGCCGATTGAGAATATATGAGGGGGAAAGGAGTGGAGATGTCATAAATCTTTTTACAGAGGGTCGCAATTATCTCATGCATTAAAAGCATCGGTGGTCGGTCTCCTTTTCTCGAATCAACACTTGGGATCAGAATGCCAAATATTGAACGGTGGTGTTGCAAATACGTTGTGTTATCCAATATGAAAAAGATTTATGTTGAGATTTTCGAATGTTATCAAATTGACACATGGCAATATTTTTGTTTGTCTTTCAATATGAGAACTATTTAAAATTTGTTTAACTGCATTAGAATAATAAAATTTTCTTTGCGTCATGACTCTGTGACAAAATTCTGATATAAACATATTCTAACGGAAAAATGCGAAGAAATGAGAATTCTTATTGTGCCATGCATATTTATAACAGTGTCTCTTGAAATCTTGGCATTAACCAAGGAATCTATATGTACTTGCACATCTTTGCTTTGTAGTGCAACTAACTATGCCAGAATTTCTCGACTTGTGTAACGCGTCCCACAAAAGATACCAAGAAACCTCGGCAATTTCACTACACAAATACTTCAACAGTACCCATAAAAGAGAACTATACATAATTCACGAAAGTCTGAGTGTATTTAATTCCAATTCGTAACACACGATGTAAAAAAGCAGAATACGTGTAGTGTAATAAAATTAGTTTGATATGAGAAACTCTATCGAACTTGTATGAATTTAAAATTTTACAACAAAACATAAAAATAAAGATAAACACGAAGTAAAAAAATCTTCAAAATTATCAAAAATAGTAATATAATACATTTTAAATAGAAATAAGATAAAATAAAATAATTTCAAAATAATTAATTTTAATTTTTGAAAAATAATGTTCTTATTTCTCTTTTAAAATCTTTTACTTTCTTATTAAAATATTGCGGTGTAGGTGACTTCTATATTTTTGTACAAAGATGTTAAAATTCTTATAATAAAATGGACAAAATTAGGTTTATAAGGGCAATAAGGGAATAAGACGAAACATTCTTAAACGTGCCGACATCTATGAGCACATTCAGGGACTTGAGCCATTTTCTTCGTTTAACAGGCAGTAAACTACAAGCCCCAGCGTCGTCATAAGCGTAGTATTTATCGGCCAGTCCTGAAGCAGATCTGCTTCTGAACTTAACCGAAAGATGGTACGAGCAATCATTAATGGAAAAAATACGTATAAGCACTAAAAAAATTGAATATTTCTTATTTTGATGATTTAATTAATATGTACCAAAGTTGTGAAAATAATATCACATTTTTGTGTATTGCAAAAAAGCTTATCGAAAAGTTGCAATCTTTTTATAATTATAGTTATACTAAAATTATATTATAAAATAAAAAAATATATAAAAAAGCACAATTATATATCTAAAAACGTATAGAAACTAATTTAAAATAGTTTTAATTAAAATGGTTTTCTTAACACGTTTCAAAAATATATGTACGTACAACAGAAAAGTCGTAATATATAAAAAAGAGAAAATATAAGGTATTTTAAATATTTAGATATTGGCACATACCTTTGATTGTTTTCTATTGTTTTCGAAACATAATTTTATAAATATTGTATCACAAAAAAAATTAATCGTGTCACTCATATACTCTCCACTGACTTTACATTCGAAGAAAGATATATAGAGAAACTGCTTCCAGAAGAAACGACGAGTGACTGAAGAATATGAAAGTGAGAAGATACATAAGAGTGGTTCGCCAGAATTTTTTGTTTCAGACAGATGCTACCTTTGCAAAATTAGGTAATATGGGGATACCATTCTTTGATCGAGAGTGGGTCGAACTATACGTCAATAAAGAAACGGAGAAGTGAATGTGGAACGGTTGGCTTAGCAGGATTCCATAACTTATTCAATTGTGTGCATCCAAGATTTTTTCTACCTAAATGACGGTCTAGCCTTATTGTTATTCCTTTATGGCTATGCTATACAATGCCACAAATAGACATACCTCCGAAAAGTGTTGAATACCGTAAAAAATGCGAGAAGATTTGTCAAATCGTTCACGAATCTGATCGAAGCACATATTTAATTGCACATATAGAGCATTAGGTAGACATATACATAATAAGTATTTTTTTAACCAATTATAAATTCTTAAAAATATTAAATTTGTTATTCAAAAACGCGTGGTGTAAGAAAGAATACGACCAGTTGGACCCATGAGACAAATTACAACGGTTACAAATTAATAAAAATGTTGATAAATGTTAATAAAAACAAATGTATCGACTTTGAGACTTCAAGCGGCAGTCACATAAAAAAAGAACAATGCTTATTGTGACCTGATGAATGAGCGGTGAAACTAAGAGACAGACTAACAGGTCAACGCAATAAATAACTCCGATCGCGATGTATCTAGAGACGTTGTGCCAATCCTGAGCCAACGGCTACCGTACGGATTTGGCTTAGTTTTGTGCTCCGTTGCATAAATACAAAAGTTGGCTACTACCTGTTACCTGAGAAATTACTTACTAGAAACCTAGCTTTCTACGAGACTTTTGGTCACGCATCGAATAAAACGTTGATTTTATTCTTGAGAAAGTGAGGTCACGTTTTCTTATTCTACTAAATTTATAAAAATAAGTGCCGTGTGTAATACACTATTTTAACAAATTTTAGTATGTTACGTTAAAGCGAAATATATACCTATTATGTGCAATTTTCAGAACTAAAGTTTTAACAAATTATAAGACTGGTGAATTTAATTTATACTATAAAATGTTTTATCTTTTCGCAGTTGATATCATTGCACATATTAATTGCTCATTCGTAAACGTGAGTTGTGACAACGATTTCAAGTTTAAGAAAAGAAGGCGCATTATAATAATATGGCTTTTCTAAAAAATGTCTTACTTACCAAACTGGCTCCTCATCCAAGGATACAATGGGCTCGGTAAATTTGCAGTTGCCGCACCCTGAGGCGCGCCTTGCTGCTGTTGACTGAGCGACGATGCAACGACGCCTTGATGCTGCTGAGCTTGCTGCTGCTGTTGCGGGTGCATTCCACCTTGTCCCTGTTGCGACGTAGTTTGAGATTGCTGTTGCTGTTGGTACATCATATGTTGCTGCTGTGCCTGCAGATGCTGATGCTGCGATTGCTGCTGCGGATGCTGCGATTGCTGCGTCTGCATGTGTGGATGCTGGCTGTGCATTTGATGGTGCATCTGCGGTGTTTCGACGAGAGGTGGACTATCCGGTCCGTCGAGAACGCTGCCTTGATGATCGACAGCAGCCGCCTGAAGTTTGCAACTGGCATAGACGATGGGGGTGGACGGATGTCCGTTGGGGGTAGGTGTGTGTCCCATGTGACCCATACCGGTGTTCGGAGACGTCGACCTGTAACCGGCCATGCCGTCCATACTTCCGTGTTCCTGTTGATGCTGATAGTAGGCCGCGTTCCGCATGTCGATCCGATTGTACGGGGGAAACCTCGGATAAGGCATATCTTGCTGACCTCCCGTGGACCCTCCATAATGATGGCCGGATACTCCTTGACGTAACAAACTCGGGTCGCAGGGGTCACCGGTTTGCTGAGATTGTTGCTGGACCGATTGTGTCTGCTGAGGTACCTGTACGGCCGCACCGTAGTGCTGCTGATGCTGATGCGGGTGTTCCACCCCGCCATTTCGCAGGTCCGGGATATACGAATTCGCGAAGTACGAACTCATGCTACTGTCCCACCTGTCGCACCTGCTTATGTCACTTGTCTACGTTGCTGACTGACTTTCCTTTGGTTATCTTCAGCTGATCTACGATTCTTCTCTCTATCCTTTTATCTTCATAAATTTATTTTGTTTTGTACTCTTCCTGTGCGGACACACTGGCACGTCTTTACATAGATACAGATTTATCACTTCGAAATTGCATTTCTTCACGAATCTTTTTTACTTTTTCTCACTCGACCCTTGTCATCTCACGCACTCTTGAGCAGCACAAGCACACACACATATACATATATGTATATATACATATATATATATCAAATTACCATCATTTTGGATCACATGTACATCATTTGACTTTTTATCACACTGAGCTCACTACCGAAAGTGAATGAAATCATAAACTGGAGCACTACAGAACCTTTCTAATTTAGCAAGTGGAGAAAAGGGTGAGTATACCACACGTATACACAAGGTGGTAGCGGAAGATAGTAATCAAAGTCCTTCGTCTTCCCCGGGGTGACACCTTCGTTCAAAGCGCCAAGCCACTCCAGACCCGTTTCGTTCCCCTGTCCACCCTATGATCAAAATTATGCCGCACCTGTAACACAAAGAAAATTACGTGTTATATTACGTTACACATACAGGAAAGATAAGTTACATTAATTACGCTTGACTCACATGTAACATAACGTGAAGTACTTTAGTGTAAATAACAGTTATGTCAAATTATACTAAATTTACAATACTATTAAAAATGCTAATAAATTATTAAATAATAAAATAGCATTGGTGATAGTTCGCAATTACCATGAATCTCATAATCAGCAAGAAAATTTTAAAATAAATATCATTACTTGAATATTTTACGATATTTGAGCAAATAGCATCGCGGACGCAACTGAAACTTTGCATGATCCTTGTCAAGCGAACTGAATGAACTGAGCAAAGTTTAGCTCGTGAATGACAGAAGGCGAGTTACACATGTGCTCGTCACGGTGACGGCCATTGCACAGACGCCAAACTTATTACAGAGTTCTGTGGGCGGGCTAAGCGATCGTTAAATTTGGAAAAATTTCCAACCATTAGGCAGCGTGGCCACTTCCCACTGAAACCTTTCTTCCTCACATCAATCTCTTTTTCGGAAGCTTTGTAAAGGTTCCGATACGCACGTCGCATGAAATTAGTATAGTAGGTCACAGATCACTTATATCTAACTCTAACTCAATATGTATGTCAATTTAATCATAAATACAAAAGAAATATTTAAGAAACAAATAACAATAGCAATTAATTTAAATTTATCTAATTAATCTTCTTAAGAAAATATTTTTATTTAAACCAATTATAACACAATTTAATTTAAAAAAAAAATTTAATTTTTTTATAACTTCATATAGCTTCATGTTCACATAGACAAATTTAATTTAATTATTTAAACATTCTATAAACTTTACTGCATTTATTATACACATCACAAACTATCTTATTGTTAGTATTAAAAAAAGAATACTATGCTATTAATCTTTATTTAAAAATTACATAAAAGATATTATAAAATCTTACTTAATAGTAAAATCTCAATAGCAAAATATCAAAAAGAATAAAAAAATAAATACATAATATTTTATTAAATACATTCTGCAAGAATAAAAATATTTTTAAAAACTGTTCAAATAATATCGAATTAATAATGTTAAAATTAAACGATATAAATACAACGATTAATAATGTATGACTGATTTTATTTTTTACTTATACATATATTATACCTACATGTATAAATACTACATATGTAAAAAATTTCGACTTGCATCAATTTTTTAAGCTTCGCAAAAAATTAAAATAAGATTAATATTCTAAATAATCTAAATTCAATATTTTTTCTTATTTTAATTTAAAAAAACATTAATTGCGTGTAGTAGAGATGTCACTATTATTAATAAAACAATACATTGCTTTTTTATCGACTGAAATGCGAGGGATTTTTGCCTTTTATGAGAACATATGTTGATCTGGAGGTTCAAGATCGAAACCTTCTATACCGACCCTATCCGATATATCCCAACACAATTAACTACAAGTAAAACTTACTTCAATTTTTGCAATTTTCTAATATTTTAGTTTCTTAAATTTCTTTTTTAAATTTCCATATTAGCTAAGTAAAAATAGAAAACTATAATTAAAGTTTCTAGTTAAAAAGAGTATCTATAAAACATTACATACCATTCCCTTAAAGTATAGGGGAACTTTAATTAAGTTAATTTTTTAAATATAAAGTAAGATAAAATTAAAAATATTAAATAGTTAATAAATGGTTAATAAAAAAAAAACAGTCCTTTAAAACCAATAATACATTTGGCATTTACATCGCGAAAAATTCGTCATTCGTCATTCGTCATTTCTCATTAGCGAAGAAATAAATGAAAATGTACATACACGTGAATGTACATATGGTATTGTTGCGGGTGAGGCATGACAGTATGGGTAGCGCTAAACACGGAGTTAGGAGCGCGTTTGAATGTGCAACGGGCAGCATAGCAGGGTAAAGGGTGCGAGAGAGGGTGAGAGGTGCAGCCCTTGGGAGTTTGCTGTACATGAGAACGGGTCGGACGCGGGACGATCGCGATTAACATTCCGGCCGCTAGCTTGCTGTTCGCGCGGCGCTTTCATTAATTCCAGCGTATTGATTCCACGGATTGATGAATGGCCGCCGATAGCGATTCCACGCGCTCGCCACCCCCTTCCCCAACGCCTCTCCTTCCTCGTCCCTCGCGTATAAATTCAACCTCTCGCAGGATTTGAACTCAATTCCCGCCCCGTAAATTCCCCTTTATGTATCCTCCTCTGAAGTGCAAGTATCTGAATCCTATTGACGTGGACGGCGTATTTTTGCAGCTTTGCACCCTCTTCCCCGCTCTCTTTAATTTAATAGCAGCGAAGTGTGCAGAATCAGTTATCTCGTTGCAGTTCATTCTCAAACTATTCTACGAATTTCAAAATTTTGTCAAATTGATTTAAATTCAGAATAAAACATAAGGAAGGGAGATAATGTCATGCTATTTGTAGAACAGTTATTCTTCCTTTTAATGAGGTGTGACACATGATAATTGTGCCAAATCCGAGATACATACATATATCAGATAAGTATTTTAGGCCTCATTTAGTGGTGACATCGACCGGAAAGATCATAAACTAACTGATTATTTAAGGGTCTAAGAAGTGCATAATATTGTCGACAGATGGCGATAGTGATAGCACGGAAGAAGAGGAAAAAACGGGGTGGAGCATGTCTGACAGCTGGGTGGGTTCGGGGCCAAGGTGATTGAAAACAGGGTGGAGCGTCATGTGACGCCATGGTTGGATATGGAAGTGACGTCATATAACTACGATGGCCTCTAGTTAGCAAAATGGCCTCTGGATAGGAGTTTCTTTGTCCCAGTCTTTTATCTACTATATATCTCGACGTAATCGAGGAGAGAAAACGATTGAAATGCCGATTGCGTTCTATCAGTCGGTCCATCCCGGAAGAAACGAGTTGCATTCATTATGTTCACACTCTTTCGATTTTAAGAAGTAGCGAGAATAAATGTTGAAACATAAATAATAAATATATTGTATAATCGAATATAAAAAAAAGACAAAATTTAATACTTATTGTCGTTTCCCTATTAAGCCGGTATAAGAACAACAAAAAAGTGTTGAACGATCTGTTTATACGTGTATCATCGGTTGATGTAGATAAAACGGCCGGATAAAATAAACGACGTCGTTGCTGGCAGCCGTATCCCTAAAGATTGAGCCATAAATGGCACTTGGATTTGACAGTTATGGAACTCGTAGCTCGTGTCGGTCGTCCGCACCTCGTAAAACAGTCATAAACTAAACGCGTTGTAAACTGAACGTTGTATTTCTGATGCCACGTACAGCAGCGGAGTTATATTAAAAAGTTACGAGCTCCTGACCTTGTACTATGTAACACTTAGTGCGTGTAAGGTGGCAGCTCTTCTCACGCTCCTCTCAGATGTTCAGACGCTTAAGTGGCATACGATATTTTGAGAAGCAAAAAGATAAATAAAAATTGATGCACATTTAATGTAAAACATATAAAATTAGAGGTGTAACATGGCAATCAACAAGTAATATATGATTAACAATAGCCACTGTTATAAATCATTAAGATCAACTTATATTTTAGCTAATATCACGATTATTTTTTATTCTACAAATAATATGTTAATATGGTGATTGACTATACTTTCACAATATGGCCCACACACTACAAGCAATTACATAAAATGGGCGCGAAGCGGAGCAGTAATAGCTATCATTATATATAACATATAATTTGGAACAAGAGAAGAAAAAAGAGCTAACTCCTAAAGAAATAAGACGATTCATGCAAGGTTATTAAATAGAAACCGATATAAATTCGTGAAATATCGTGATTTCGGGATACTTTATGTTATGTAAAATGATCCACCCACAGAAATAGGATGACAACATTTTTTTAACTGTATATTATACCACAATCGAATTTATTATATGCATTCGATATTGCTGTCATATGATTTATTCGCTTCGGCGGAAGTTCTCGGACATTAAACCTGTCTGGGCTAGCGACCATTGTACAATGAATTTACATTTTAACGCGTTATTATACATATATCATAATTTTTAATAATGTTGAGAATTACGCATATAACAATGATAAAAGAACGATTTAATTAGATCGGTTAGCGTTTCGTTTCGTATTGTTCTAAAATGCAATATTAATATGCTATTAATTATATCAAATACAAATGAAGAATCCACAATTTCATTCTCGCCACACAAATCTCACGTTAAAACTGAATTTTATAAATCATCTAATAGCGTCGTTCTTTTCCTAACTATAATTAAATAATAAATGTGACATTTGCGTTCCGCGACATAAAAATTAAACATCGGAAATATAATACGTCAAATAATAACGCACAATGTGTGAAGATTGTAGAAGAAACATGCCGACAAACGGCCACGCTAGATTTAGCAAGAAATGCGATCACGACGGCGGAACACCTCGGAGATACCGTTACGCGCATTAGAGGATACTCGGTTGGCGGGAGGTCGAGACGGCATTAAAAGGTGTTCGCGATCAAGGATTCCGGCACACGTACACCATATACATATACCCGGGCGACATCGGTATCCTGATTCTTAACGTTATGCCGTACGCGACGCGTATGCGTGCTTCCGCGATCGTGTGCGTAAGGACAGTGTAACGATAAACACACGGGCCACGCGCGTCACGTGCGTGCATGTATGTGTATACGTATGTGTTTGTGTAGGTATGCGAGCGGATCAGTCGAATGCTAACACGCATGTGCGATTAGCATAATCGAGTCGGGCTGCAGGGAACCAGTTTGCAAGGCCACTGAAAAGCCGGCCGGTCGGCCGGCGGCCGATCGTTCGATCGTTTATGCCGTTCTCTGTCTCTACCGGCGCGGCGAGCGCGCGATCCATCCGTAACACCGATAACGTCAGCTGAACGCGAGAGCGAGGATGGTGACAATGCATCGTTCACTACGGATTCCAGCTGTGCGCGGGTGTTACGTGAGCTTTCTCTCGAATTACGAGACTTCGATAAGAACCCGACCCCATATAACTGCCATTTAATATCGCATAACGGCTATCTGCGTACGTAAATGAATGTAATTTAAATGTTACTATCGCGAAATTTTGATGAGTGACGAAAAATCGTGACAATAATATCTGCGTACGTAAATAAATGTAATTTAAATGTTATACTATCCCGAAATTCTGATAAGTGACGAAAAATCGTGACAATAATATTATTCAATAAAGGTTCTAAAAAAAAGATATCTTCCCAAAATATAAAATCGTGTGATTCGTTAAAATAATTGATAACTTAATTACCACGAATACAAAATAAAATGGCGGAATACAATTACCTATTAAAATTTGATGAAAATTATTTTGTAATATCGTATATCGTTATACAATATATCAATTATACAATAAATATAAATCGTTATAATTGGTCTGGATTTTATTAATTAATCTTAAATGCAAATAAAAATTAATTTTTGGCTTTTTAATATAAAAATGTAAAAGAACTATAATAAGAAAATAAGAAAACAAGCATTAAAAACTTCAAAGCATGTATCTTTTTCCAATAAAGTCCATGTCTATTTCGGATTTAAGTAAAGGCCTTGGCACATTAGTAAAACTTAAGCAGGAAGCAAATCAGTCAATCAAGTCAAAACCTTAAGGCATAACGTAAACAGTAGCAAATCCAAACTGTCGATTTTCTTACAGCTAACGTTTTACCTACTGCCTAAATTTTTCTATGTGCCAAGGCCCTAATGGAACAAAGAGAATCTTTTAGTTGACAACCGTTTACATGCACCCATTAGTAATGACAACAGCTAATTGAGCATACATATAGATGTAAGAAACACATGTTCGTGTCGACGATTTGTCTATTCAAATTTCGTGTGGGAAAAGTGTGTGGTATAAGTTACAGAAGCATTCGTCACATTTTCAACGGTCAAAACATCGTATTCTTGTACCCATTATAATGCCGAAACAGAGATACGTTCATGTACGAACAAAAGACCACTCCCGGTTTAAAGAGTTAAACGCGGTAGCATGGCACGCGTGTTAAAAAGTGTCGACTGTGAACACTGTAGGTAATTTTGGTCAACACTTTACATTGCACTCACTGGTATGTATGTTGCGTGTATAGATCGCTTTGGAAATACATTTAAAGTAACGTTATTTACTTTAATCGCGCATTATTTGATGTATAGATATAATACGGCATACATATGTATACGCAATATTCTGCAGAATAAATATTTTCATTTTGTTGAAATTTTAATTTCCATATAAATATGTTCGTGTCGTTCACGTGATGTTGCATTAATTATATCTATATTGCGATATTACACGTATGCATGTAAAGACGAACACAAGCGAGAGGGATTTAAGAATGCAAGAGACGATGAGATAAACGAGCTTCGATAACTTAGTTTCCGTGTTTAACATATAGTGCTGTTTTAATTACATGGAACTTTTGTTTATTAACCTATTATAAAGCAATCATTATCATATTCTGTAATCTAAAAAGATCTGAATCATATTCATTGATTAACTGCAAATGTTTGCAAATTATATAGGAGAGAAAATTCCTTACACAAATATTAGATAAATTCTACATAAATATGCGTACAACTATAAATTGTTAAAGTTTTAACTCAATTTCATTTACTTATTAATAAATGTTATACTTTAAAAAGCTATTATTTTTAAATGGTTGAATTTAATATTTTTCTTATAGAATTATTCACTATAATTTGTCGAAAAATCCATAAATGAAAGATGCTTAAGAAAATCTACGATATCCCTGTATCAATAATAATGAAAATATTAAGTACATTGAATAATTAATTTATAACAAAAATACCTGCTTATTCCTTGCCTGTCATTTAATAATAGGTATGACGAGAAACGATAAAACGTAAAAAGTAATAAATCGGAACACTCTGTTAAACATTAGAATACTGTTCAAATACACTTTCGCAATTTCGCATAGCTCCCTTTTTCCCCGCGGGATACTTGACATTCTCTACGGTCTTCTACTAGCCTCCAAGGGTTCCAATTCATCTAAACAATTTTTGTCGATAGGTGTCGTAAATTTCGAAGCAGACCTGTTATGCACTTTCGCAACTTTCGCATTTTATGATATAAAAACGTTTTTTGTTCGTTTGCTGGAATTTGGGAGGTGTTCAGCTTTCTCTTTTGGGTCAAGGTTTGGTAAGCTCACCTAAAAGGGACAATGGTCAGTTGTTGCGTAAAACCGATGCGCGCTGAAGATGGGCGAAAATTTTCACTTCCGTTATGTGGAATCTCTAGTGAGGTCACCGTTTTGGACGCAGAGACGTTAAAAATATACGCATAATTTCGTGCCAGCAAAAATTAATTATTCGCGAGAGGTCATCTTGCGACACGCTTTTTAGTACAAGCTAGAAATGAGACCGTTAACGGTTCTACGACTCTCCGCGAATGGGAACAGATTGTTACTGATACACTACCGCGCGTAAGGAATGTCATTCTACAGCCTGCAAATGTTCCTGATTTGAGGTACGCTGAGTCAGAAGTCGAGGGTTAATCTGCACTCCAGATTTCACTTAATTAACAGTAGGTCTAACGCAGGTTAAATTATCTCGCAACCAGATGCTATCGCAAGGTGGTAAAAGTTCCTTAAAAGAACTTCGTAAAAGTTTCGTCGAGCGAAATGTAGCCGTAGATAATCATGTGTCCATATGACGGAACTAAATTAAATTTCCAAGTGAAATGCCACGCGCAATCTTGCATTTAACACAAAAAAAGATTTAGCCTAATATTAGTTTTACGTAAATTAATTTTACGTATTATAACTTATAATATTATAAGTTTATGTTAAAACTATTGTGTGTGTACTATTAATATTAATATTTTAATTCAATACTAAATTACTCAAATAATATATCTATATACATAAGTTGACCTACTTCAATCGATCTTTTAAAAGAACTGAAGGCTGTGTTTTCAATTTAAAAAATTGAGTACTTGTTCGAAATTCAATATACTTTTCCAGTTATTTTAAAATATTAACAAATTAATTACTCTGAATAAAAAAGTAAATACATGGTAAATATTTTTTTTAACGTCATAAAACATCTTGTGATCAATCGTCGCAGTTTATTTCATAATATAGATTATTTTCACTTATCGCGCGACATCATACTTTCCCCTGATTTAAATTAGATAATCAAGATTCATGATGCAAACTAGTTACTTTCCGGAGGGACAACATGGGAAAAGTAGACGCACAGATAATTCATAATTTACGCGTATGTGGGTGACCGATGAGACGAGAGCTGCACGTGACTACATAACACCAAGGGAACCCTTTATTATAACACGGTTTTAAAGTTTATGTATTATATTACATCAGAAGATAAGGGGTAACGAAGAGTTTGTATAAATATGGCTACAGAAAAGTTTAATGATTCTCAGAATGATTAACTGTAATCTTTGGCAACATAAATTATCCTATCGAGACGGAAACAGAAGCACATACACATGCACACATACCTATACACGCACACGCACACAAACTAGGTGTGTCTTTATGCACAATAGCGACAGCGAACTCGAAATTACGAAGCCGAGCCTTTATTTCGTCGCAAGCGCGCGCGAGGGGGTATCTATAAGACCGCCGAGACACGGCGGAGAGTACAAAGTTTTGACGTCACCCTATAAATCAACCAACACACTCGCACGTTCAAGACGTTGCGCGAATACATCCTGGGTTGAAGTTTTGTTCACCGTATGTCTCCTCCGCTCTCAACACAGACAACTTGTACATGGCGCGTCAGAAATTTCGGCGCAACGCCTTGCACATCCTTTAAATCCCATTCACACCAGAAACTATTAGAGCATCGTTTAAAGTAAAACAAACATCTATTGTTGAAGGACCGGCAATTATTGAGGGATTATTATCTGCAGGTGGAACACTTTACACGTGCATAATAATAATCGGAGTGAAATATGCATGGTATAAGAGAGTGAAAGTGGAAGTGAAACAAACATAAATTTTAATAAACATTTAACCGGGTGTTTTTTTTGTGCAATAAGGTGCGTCTAATTGACTGTTTCTTGGAGCAATTTAAGATACTATTGAAGAATTGAGGAGAACGTTGAGTTAAGATAACACGTGTAGATATGCGAGCTTAGAGCATGCGATGATGAGCGCAGAAATAAATGATATGGCATGTATAAAGCTAGAATGTCGGAATGTCAAAATAAACAGCGGCATGGGAGTTGACTGTGTCTACTGAAAAATTTTGGCATCGTCGGCCACGGCACCCGACGCTGTCGGCACAACTTTGAAATTATCTCGAGGTAATTTATATTACGGCTGCGAGCCGAGAAAATACGCGACGTACTTTCGAATTAAAATCGTCGGCGCGACAACGAATCGGAATTAATGAACTTTGAGATGGAAAAAAATTAGCTAAAACAACTTTTATTTAATTCTGTAAATTATTATTTGAATTAAAATTCATTAATTTGTAAAATTTATGCACACAATACACATGTGAAAAATTTTGTATAAAGAAGATTCAGAACCTTTAAACTAGAAAATAACAATGACCAAACTTTAAAAACCTTGCTGCGATAATGATTTCTCATATAAATATGGAGAAATGCAATGAGGAAAGCGATAAGAGAAAATGAGATACATTTGCAAAACCACTCGGTATAGATTTGTCTATAAGTCTGTAAAATGTAACGCTATAGTTATTGCAGTATTATGCAGATATGACGATATGATAATAATGATCATTACAAGCAAAATGTTTAGGCTTTCGCGTGAATCTGCTTTCGTTCTTGTGCACATCTCTCGCGATAAGATAAAAAAAGAAGTGCATAAATGTTACGTAATTAGAAAATAAGAAGCCGACTCTTATCACAAATCTTGATCATACGTTAGATACTGTGCATCCGCGTAGAAAGCATAATCAGTTTCAGAATCGCGCCGTAGATCTTCATAAGAGTATAATTACTGATGATAATGGCTGGCTATTAGTAAGCACTCGCAATTATCATATGTAGAAGATTAGAACTACTGCGTTTATGTATTAACGTACTATAATAATAAATTCGAAAACTTCTTCATGCAACTCATGAAATCGTAATGTCATATATACGTTATTGTTCCTAAATGGCCTATATTAATATTAACAATTATTGAACAAAATACTGTCTATTTGTTTAAAAGAGATATAAAAATAGAGATTTGTATACGGTATACACCATCTGCATGAATAGACGCTTCGCGATTTGTAAGTAAAAACTCGCTGCGATTGTTGGGAGAAACTGTTGTGGAGAACGTCTTGAAAAGCGGAAATTGCAGCTGCTCTTACCTCGCACGGTCGATGTCTCGAACGCAAAAATCAAACGGCAGGCAAAGAAAAACAAGCAAAGAAACAGAAAGAGAAAAAAGAAGGGATCGGGTGGGGTGCCCGTCCTAAGAGGGTGAGATCGAGGATTTGGCGAGAGGTGTAGAGGGGCTGACGGTACGGACATGGTATTGGATGCTATCGGGGACGGGGGTCCCCGCGGTAGGGGTAGTTTGACAAGTTGACAAGAGCACAAAGGCCGTGGCAGACACCCTCGAGCGAACGGCAAGAAGGGTAGGGGCAAACGCGCGGAGAGTGGGCAGGATAGAGCGATGGGTGGGTAGGGAGCGTCGCGACGCTCAGCGACGGAGAATTGCCGGATGGCGGGGTGCCTGAAAGCCCGGTAGATCCGACGCCGCGAACAAAGGGTGGCTCACCCCACTGGAGTCCCGGAGTTTGGGGACGAGATCGCCTATACCGATTTACTCCAAGTCGCGAAGATGCGCACGCGATATATGTGCGCCGTATGTGCGTATGTGGGCGAGAGTTCGGGTCTACTCGACCGATCCGGTGTAGATACGCCGCGGGCCTAATATCGAAAGTTAAGGGCGAAGCTAAAGCTCATGCTTAATTAAATCGGAAGACCGTGGGAGATAATCGTTGCTCCCTGAGCGGCAAAGGTCAATATATGTGATGCCGGGCAATTTGATTTTCGCACGACAATTGAAAATAAACGATAATTTAAACGTGCGCAGTCGATCTTGCAATTAAATGGGTTAAACTATCAATGTCAATAAATAATTTGTATTTATTGGCTGATCAAAATATAAATTCTTTCAGGATTATTTTTAACTTACATTTAATTATTAAATATTTGTATTCACTTGAACACAATTTTCATGACATTTTTAAATTATCTTTTTCAGAATTAATGTGCAAGTTGAAGACTTATGATATATCTCTGACGCGATTGCATATAGAATACCATCCTCGCCGGCCGAGCTTTAAAAAGAAACGGGAAGCGAAAAGAATATGGCTTGCGCCCGTGAAAGCGCTGACAATTTTTCACAATGGAATGCTGTACGGCGTGCCGATAACCGTTCAAAGGGTAATAAATATCTTCGCTAACCACCTTCTATAAGGCAGCCTCCGCAAAAGCGTTCCATTCATACCGCAGTATAACGTTAGCGTGGGCACCGACTCTTCCCGTTTCCGTACCCCCTTCATCATCGCGCCTCGGCCCACATTGATACACATATCGACTCCCTTATGGTTTACGAGCCGCCGCTGTGATTTATCACGCTTGAAAATACCGCACGACGTCATTAGAAACATCATTCGTATCGCGTAACGTCGTATCATTTTGCACTTGAAGTAATTCAATGATCCACACGTCGCCCCCTGTACGACCCTTTCGTCCCGAGCATAGTTAATTCGCGTTATTGATATATGCGCTAGGCGCTTCTACAAAAGCTTCGAGGGAAGAGCAAAGTTCAAAAGACACGAATGAAAAATTTGTTGAATTTTGAAAAATATGCCAGAGCAGAATTATTTCTAAAAATTATGATATTATTTTAAAATATACAATATTAAATCGCATATGTTTTATATTAAGTAATGATAATTTAAATTAATAAATAGAACATTTATATTTGCAAACCTATATTTTAGGTATCATCAGAGCTTTCGGCATTTGTTTTAATAATAATGTAATTGTTTAGTTGTGTTTTTCTCGACAAAGAGCTATATAGTTTTAGAATTGTATAGAAAGCGTTGACTTCAGCGTTTATCTTATATAGTAGAGGAAACTAGGATATTTTGTACATTAAAAATAGCATTATCATAAATTGAAATTATAGAATATATATGATGAACGATTGTGAGCAAAAATAGCAAGAACGAGATAGTGCAACCGTTTTAAACCGTATGATACTAACGCGTCCGTCCGTATGGGATTACCCCTTTTGCTTTCTGCTCTTCTTCACGCTTGTACCAAGCTTCTCTTTTACACTATATGTCGCTAACCTCATACCTGCGCAGCCAGTAAATCAGAAACGCAGCGAAGCGTCTTTCCCGTCGCGTCGCGGTGTCGCGAATCATCCCTCTATACTATAGGATTTTATACTTGCTATCTGGAAAGGTAGACAGGATAAATATATGGAACTTAATTCAGAAAAGGAAATAACATCCTAACATATTTTCAAAACGCGGTAAAAATAGAAACTATATACCACTTAAATTAAATACGCGAGGTCGTCACATTTTATTCATTTAACACAAATTTGAATTAAAATCATAAATAAAGAAGTTGATAAATAAGAAAATATTTTTTCTGAGTAAACAAGGAGTATAGTAAGTTTATAGTATAAAAGTATAGTAAGTAACTTATTATACTTAATAAGTTAAATTACGTCCATAACCATATTGATTATGGATTGATAAAAATTAGATAAGAGATAAAAAGAAAAATTCTAGTGTGTAAATGAACAACATGATTTATACAGCACAATTGGCATTACATACGAGAAAACTAGAGAAGCAAATAATCCTGTTACCTAATTCTTCGTAATCGTGTATAAACCTTTCTTACTACAATGAAAGATGATTACCTACGATAAGCTTAATCTTTTGTCGGTGACCCTCGTCAAATCGAAGGGTTCGTGGCTCATTAAATATTCCTATAGGGTCCTGATACTATATCGAAATATTTTTTATTGCATATTGTGTGTAATTATACATCAGTTGTAATAATAGCCATTTAGCGACACTTGCAAATTCTCGATTAATAATTTTGTTTATAATATCATCGAGACCACCTATAGCTTCATATTTTATCGTTCGATCGTCATCGTGTTCCCTGATAGGACGACGAGAGGATCGCGTGCGTGACGAAACGAAAAACCGGAAAGCCGGACCAGGTCAACTATTATATGAGATGACTCTCTTATCTCTTCAGGTAACCGAGTGACCTGTCATGCTCTTCCTACCGAGTCCTACCTGTGCCTGTGCGTTCTCCCGCCTCCACTAACAAAATCGGTTTCCGGATTTGAAGTATCTGGAGTTTAAGATCTTAATCCGCGATAATATGGGAGCATCGCATTTAGTGGGACATTTATTTTCACGTTCCAAATATTGGAAATTAATCGCCTGGTGTAATTTTAGGGAGACTACATATGACAGCTTCTTTGAGAGATTCGAAGGTTGAATAAATGCAAATTAGAGTGGTCCATTGAGCACTACATTGACTGATCGATAAACTACTCGTAACAGTCCATCCTTCAATTGTTGAAGAATGATCAGAGCACAGCCAAGCACAGCTTATTAAAGTAGTCGTGGTTAAGTGGACTTTTGTAGCTTCGCGATCGTTGACGAGCAACTCACTATATTAACGCATGAGGCAAACATACCTTTCTCCACATGATCCGTCTTCGCATCGACTTCCCGCGGCTAAGATCGTCGATTCACGCATCTGCGACTTACGCACACCATCGCCATACGACGCGTACTCCCGCGCACGCGGCAAGCCTCTTCCCGCGTCAGCTATCAGCTAATTAACATTGCTGGCAGCACGAGTAACAAGCAGGTCGGCAATTACGCGCACCGGACGCGATCGTCGCGGCCGGAGCGTCCTTATCGGTCCCGTGTCGTTGTCAACCGCGAAAAACCGATAGGCGGCTGTCAGCAGACTGTGCAAACGGTGCCAATTAAGTGTACACAGGTGTCAATTTGTCGGTTGCCTTCCGTCACGCTTTCGTATCGCGAGCAACGCGATCAAGGAGTCTAATAATCACCGAACGAATTTCGCACCAGCATTTAGGTGATTCACATCGCGATGCAGCCGCGTGACGACGGTAATTAGTCCTAGTGCACACGCTGATATAACGAGCTGGCCGACTGCGCGGCGTGTTCTGGAACAAAATCCAGGAAGTGTACGAGCTTCTAATAAAACGCTTATCTTCGCTTATCACGATCGTTGCGCGATGCTGATTTAAAGCAAGCAAGCTAAGTGTGATCGATCCAGCGATTCGATAATTCTCAGACATATGCAGCTTACTGAATAAGAAGAAACATTCTTAAGTAATCTTCTGCGAAATAATTAATTAACATCTCTATCTTCTCACTTCTTTACATATGCGATGCACATAATCAAAAAGTTATATCTTCGAAAATATAAAATTTCTTGTGCGGTTATAATTCTCGATAATTTCCTGTTGATCTCAATTGTAGATCCGTTTACATCATCGTGACACATACACAAATCTAATGTACTCCGACTTCACTGTGTTCAACGTTACGCGTTCAACTTGTAAAACACGTTTGACTTCACGTTCGTACTCCTCGGCAACAATCGTACCATTCAAATTTGGCGCGTTTTCGTCTTTCGCTTCTCTTGAAAATATCGTTCGTGTTGCGTGATCTACGAAATCAACGATGGATTTTTCGTGTACATGTGCAAGAAAGAAAGAAAGGCCATTGGAATATTCAATTGCACTTTTTTTTTCGACGCGACAACGATTCCCGATGAACTTTCACCGCGTTGACTTTTCGCGTTCTCGATCGCTGCGACAGATGACAACGAAACGCACGTCTCGAAATGCTCGCGTACACGGCCCGCACGAGTCGACGTGTGTCAGGGCCTTCGACTCCGCAGAAGCACAGACAGAAACGAAAGACTACACAACGTGACTAACGCGGCACGGAGAAGCGAACAGCAGACGTGAACTATGCGTGTGCGTGTTCACGTGCACGCGTGCCGGGGGGAGGGGAGATGAGAATGGAGGAACCGACAGAGAAGGCGAGAGAGAAAAAGAGAGAGAAAGAGAGAGAGAAAAAAAGAGGGACAGAACGGCGACGAAACGCCGGGATATCCACCACGCGTTAACCAATTCCGCGAGCATCGCGCGTGCGTGTGCGCGCGTGTACGGGCGGACGTGAATGTGTGCAGAGAAGCGTATCCTCCCGTCGAGCGTGGAACGGACGAGAGCGTCGAGCTGTCAGCGCACCCCACCCCGAAAGCCCCTTTGAAACCAACCCCACCCATCGTGACGAAACCCCCGCCTTCCCTCTTCGTGTCACAGGCTCTTTCCCTTGACTAGTCGTTCCTCCATCCCTCTTCGGACAATCCCCCCGACTGTGACAACATCGAGGAATTGTGTGCCTTGCACGAAAGCGAAAGTAACATGAGCTCGTATCGATCCGAATTGAAATTACCTTAAAGAATATTGCTTCGCTTCTTCGTTACTTTCGTTGGAATTAAATGTTTATCTTAATGCGCGCGATATAAAATCGAGAAGAAAAAGAATAACGAAGGGAATGAAGAGGAAAGAGATAAGAGAAAAAAAATATTTGAGAAGTTTGAAAATATAAAAGTACATACGAATGTCAGAAAAGCAACTTGGCCCCTTTCGTTTCCACCGACGCGGACAAATCATAATTCTTATTCCCCACCGCCTGGCTCGATCATCCCCTCTACGTTCTCTTTCCGGTCTTCTACTTCGGTTTTACCAATTTCCTTTCAGACCACCCCACTTTCGCATCGTAGCGTGAACACCCACCGTAGCAACCATAACAAGAAGATTCTCTATAGAAACACAAAATCATTAGCTGTGTTCAGCAGAAAAAACAGCAAACAAAGAACTAAGGGTGAGAACCTATCATATTAAAGAATAGAACGCTTATCGAGCTACTTTTTCTGCTGAACCCAGCCACTGTTTTCAACTAATCAAATTTTGCAAAAGGGTTTGTTAAACTACAAAAATGTTACATTTTTTTTTTATATTTAAATGCTCTTTATATCCTTGGTTTCATTTACCCTACTGTCGACGCGTGACCAAGTCCCAGCCCCTTGAAACGCAAGAATGTCAGCCGGCGGTCGAAGGGCCGGCTCGACAGGACAGTTAAGAACAGGTATCATATAACGAAATACGTGTGTATGCTCGTGAATGAGGAAACATATGTGTGCGGCCCAACACATTCAGACCGGGGTTTATCATTGACGACCAATGAACAGTCTGCCATTGTCCGAGGCTGACATCCAGAGGCTGACATTTTGGTAAGCGAGGAATGAAGAATGTGACTTTACTAACATGGCCGTCACTTTTGACCTTATGTGCGAGATATCTAGATTCTATAAAGTCGAATAATTTATCCTTTATGTTAATACCAATCGGCAATCGATTATAATTAATTTTAATGAAAATCAGAAGATATATGTATAAGATAAACAATAATAAAATCAATTAAGTTTAGTATAATGATGAATAATTAATAAAAAAGTATCCGGGAATTCGATATTTCAATCGGAGTTGGTTTTGATATCTTTAATATAATTTATAAGTATTTATGCGAACGGTGTCGAAGATAAAGTTCAGTCAACTTTACCATATTAAAGATAATAATTATTTTAATGTAACAGAATAAAATACCGCGTTTCTTTCATAATTCATTTGTAACATCTATTAATAGAAATCTTTCGAATCATTCCCAGATTTGTCCGAGATCCTACGAGGGTGGAAAATTTTTTTCGAAGAAAATGGAGTTGGCCTGCGTCCGAGCGGCGAAGTGATGACTTTATCCAATCGACTCCATTTCTCATCCGCATTCGTTCTCTACCCGCAGGCTGACCCGCAGTCCCAACCAGGGAAGAGAAGGAACCGGGTGAGGGAGAGAAGCGCCCATGACTTATGATCGCCATTACGGTACCGATAATTATATGCTGTTCCGTAGCCGCTCCCTCTTGCACGTTGTACAAGAGGAACGAGAGGTACCGTAGATGATATCCTGCCTGCCGACGAACTTCGAACAGCCGACCTCTAACGTAACCGCACGCACATCAACCATACGCTCCTCCTGACTCGTTGATCGACCCGATCGATACGTTCCGGTATTTCAGAAGAGTTGGAAAATAATTGCCCCTTGATCGAGGGTCGATCGTTAATATGTGCAATCTCTTTGTGCCACACATCGGTGAGAGTCTCTAAAGAAACTTCAGTGTTTTATATATTTTTATAATCAATTTTGTTAACGATAATTAATACCATAAATAATTCTGTAAAAAAGTCAATCCCATTTTGTAAATCGTAACAATTTCGTAGATCGACATATTGAAAATAAAATCGCTAACAAATTGAAACAAAACTAATTTTAATATATGTTATATTAATACAGGTTATCATTGTAAGTAAATAAAAATGAATAACAAAAAATTTTTTAATCTATAAAAATTGGTCTGGGCAACCGGTTGTGACGCGAAATCTGAGAAAGAAGTGATTTATAATTACACATGAGAACACAGAGTAACCAGAAGCACCCTCAATTGTTGGAAATGGTCGTCGTATATACCGAGGAAGGACTTGGTAGTGTCCTTACGACTCCCTGCGGCCCACTTATTACGCTGATTCTCTTACGGAGCACTATCCTCTAATGTAAGTATTTCGATCATTACCGCATCAAATTAACTCGATTAATAATAGAATAGCCGGGGGTTTCGGATATTCTACAAAAAGCTTGACTAAAAAGGATTTTGTTAATAGTTTCGTGTCTAATTTCTGTCGCAAAACATAACTAAAAATAACCTTCAGAATTTTTAAATAATTATCAATAATGATATTACATAACGTATATAATTTTTTATCATATTCGATAAGAGAAATAATAGTTCGTTATATCGTTATAAATAATAGTTAATTTATGATTAATCTTACATACACATGCTGAATATATTGGCAGTAATCACATATATTGCAGAGATTAATAATAATCTCATAAAACGAATTTTATTAAAAAGAAAAATGCAATGATTGTCGGCAGATTGCGTCTCGTTAAAGAAACATAATTGTCGGGTCATATTTCGGTGGCCAATTGAGATCGCGTAACTTATTGAGACATCGGTGCGTTTAATGCGCCGTTACGTCACGCTTTGTGACTTTTGTAGTAACAAATCGGGACGGCATTGTGCCCGTGCATGAGTTTCCACGGTACTACAGCCCACATGCGTGCGAATACCATTAGCATAACCAACAAGCTCAACACGGCGCCCCGCGCAGGATCCAGACGCGGCGAACACAGAACGTTGTTAGCTACATGTGTAAAGTTCGGGAGGGGAGAAGAGATGCGTGAGGAACGGCAACGAATTCATGAGAACACACCAGGTGTATTCCACCAGTTCTCGATCTTCTGAGCCACGTGCTCTGACGTATTCTTAACTCCGGAGCTCGCGCTCTCGCCATATTTCTTCATTTCTCATTTATATTTTTCAATCTGTTGACATTCTCACATTTTTTCTTCTATACACATTTCTCTTAGTTTTTCTTTAATGTAATAGAAAAGGCACTTGTTCCCATTTATGAATGTAATAATTGGTTTATATGATAAAGCGCCAAATAATAAAATATTTAATATCATAAATAGTCAATTTTACGTTCAAACGATTTGTATATCTTAATCTCTCAATGATATGATACAATAAAATTGAGCATTTCAATTCATTTCATATACAGCGATAGCGTTTTTAATGATAATGATTCTGTCATTGTGAAAAAAATTGAAAAAATGTGATAGAAAGTTATTTTTGTTCATTTTTATGTTTCTTTAATTTAATTTATTGCCACATATGTACATGTTTCACTCAAAATTATTAAAGCGTTAATTGTAAAGTTACTTGAAGTTAGCACTATTGATTAAAATCACATGTCGCAATTATCATTCACATTACTATCTTAAATAAGGAAACTAATTACGAATGTGTTGTTAACTAGCAGCAAATATATCTTCAAATATTTCTATGACGAATGATGACGAATAATACTAATAACTGAGTTCGAGAACTAATTGAGTTTCGCTGGAATAGAGAAATAACACTTCCTAACATAGATAGTTTCTTCATTCCAGACGTGCTCTTATGTAACGGGAGCGCACATCCCCTTTATTGTTTACGAGCGTGAGCTTCTTAAATTCGTGTTATTTTCGTCTGATGTCGCAAGATGAATGGCGTGCGGGTTTTCTGGCAACAACGGCGCATCCGAGAAGAAACTAGAGTAGAGAAATCGAGAAAGGAGATGAAGCGACGGAAGCAAGGATATGAGGGGAGACTTTATCCTCCGTTTCCCTCCTCCCGCCCCCCCCCCACTCCTTTCTCAAGAAAAAGTTAGGAGTTGTTCGTGAAGAACGTCGTTCGAGACGATGAGCGGCACGTCGCTACCATCTCGCCCCCGTATGTCGTCCCCCCCTTTTGTTCCCCCTGTCTCCTCTTTTTTTCCGCGCGTTCCACGCGACGCCTTCGGGGCGCCGTGTCTTGTTATCCGCGTGATGTATGGTGCACTAATTGCACTACGGCGAATAGCGACCGAGTTGCGACGAAATCGATCACATAACTATTCGCGCACACTTGCTTGGAACGATCAAAATTTGCTGGAAAATTGTTTCATAAATCGCATTTAATATAGACGTTTATAATAATAGACCGGTGAACTGACAACTCGATTAGTTTTTTCGTCCGAATTTATATCCGAGATATCGAATTTGTTTAAAAAAAATGAGCGATAATTTTTTGGTTGAAAATGTTGCATTCTATAAATTGCCGGGAATGTTGACATCCTCCGCTGCTATGGTTTTGGTTTTGCGTCCGGCAACGAGATCCCCCTCTCTCTCTGTTGGCCCTACTTCCTTAGTCCGTCCGTCGGCATTCGTGATTTATCGCAACGGAAAATAGGAGAAATAACAAGGGATGTCTGCTGCGTTATACGCCTCACTCTCTATCCCAGAATAAAAATGTACTTTGGACCCGCAAACCCGTTATAACCGGGCAGTTTTTGAACATAGAATCAAATATTTGCTTCAAAAAGTTGATAATATTTCTCGATTATTACAGAAACTAATTTCTGTAGCCTTTATCTTCTCAATTACATCTATTTCTTCCCTTCATTTCTTAGCAAATTGTGTAAAAATTCGATACTATAAATTGTAAAAAAATAAAATACATATATGTACATACATATACATACATAAAATTTTTTAACAAAAATTTATTCCTCTAGGAGTCATATAATAATACTTTTCATATAAATTATTTCTCCAAAAGTAACTATTTTACAATATTCTTTTGCAAAACATTCAAGCAACTAAAGTAAATATAAAATAAATATCAATTCTATCTCTCTCTGATCAAAACAAAACGTTAAAAAAGTAACATTTTAATTTATGCATAAATAATGCTAAAGAGAGAAAACAGATAATGTAAGATAATATTAGCTAATAAAATTATATATTTATTATATTAGATAAAACATTCACCAGTACGTAATCTTATGTAACTAGTGTACATTTTTTTTTATTAATTATCCCTGTTCTGAATATATGGGGTGCCAATCCAACATTTTTTACTAATTGTTTTGTTATTTAATAACGGACGAATTTATATACGAGATTTGCAATTTTATTTCCATCGATTTTGGAACGCAATAGCACGGAAGTGAAATGGGAAGAGAAGCGAGGTCAAGGGATAGGTGAAAGCTTGTTCTCTCTTCGTATTAACTTCGTCCTTTGTATTCCTGCTTGTCCAAAGGAAATCGGGAAAACTTTGCGTCATTGTGGACCGAAAAAAGAAAGTTAAAATCTCGTGAAAGCATTGTTGGTTGCGTCAACGTTGCGAGCTATTCCTCTTTTCTCTCTTTCTTTTTCTTAACTAACCGAGACATCGTATATAATATCAAAATTTATGACTTAGGCTGGTATTCGTCTGAGCGAATCTTTTTCTTTTCAGTACTTGTCTCTTCCTTTTCCTTTTGTAATTTCTTTTTATATCCTTCTATGGATCTTCCTGTGCATATTTCGCATTGTTTTGCGTGTTTCTTTGAAATATTACACATATCTTTTTTATCCTAACATAAATTATCTAGTCGCTATTCGACTAGCTAATTTATTTCCAGGAAGATAGAAACTTATTTACGTCTTAATCTGATCACTGATGATAATTGCTCAACACTCAACACGTTGCACAGAAGTTATCTGAATACAAGTGGCTCGTCTCACCCGACCGTCCCGTCGATGTCCCGATATCGAAAGTTAAACCGTGCTTATTAATAACAGACTCATGAGAACGGCCACACATGCGGAGTAGTTTGCGTGCTGCGGTAATCAGTATAATGATCAGCGGCCGAATTGACGTATCGCCAGGATAATATATATGACGGCATATGGCGGCAGATGCATTGCGCAGCGTGACGTGCTCTAACGCGTCATTGATAGCCCTCCGCTCCTCTTCCCCATCCCCTTCTCCCCCCCTTCCTCCTGTCACTCTGCCACCCTCCATCAAATTTTCCTATCACCCCAGACTACTCCCTTCATTTCCTGCCTCGACGATCCCCCTGCCTGCCCCTGTACTGGCTGCCTCTGCCTCCTCCCTTCGGTCGTGAACGGAAGGGACGTAATACGAGCGAGGGGGACCCACGGCCAACCAGCGTCGTTGCTTTTAGGGATAAGAATTCTATCGACGTCGTACCCCAAGCCCTTTTTTCACGCCGATGTTTCGGCGGAAAAAATAACATAGTGAGAAAAATGTCGCAATGTCAGCAGTCGAAGATACAGAGAAAAACGCATTAATATCGTATATTAGTTATTGTTGATGTTATTTTTTTCCCCGGTCAATGGCCGGCTGTGTGGAAATAAGGATTCAATTAAATTTGTATATTACAATTATATTAATATTTATGCGACTTCCAATGAAACAAACATAGGTGTTTTATGTCTTAAATAAATTCTTAAAATCAGTAGTTTTTTCATAATTTTCGGAGTATAATGCGTTATTCATATCAATGGATTGTACTATATTTCGTCATAAAAAGTAAATAATTTCGATAGAAATTATTAATATAAATGTATAGGAAAATTGGTAAGTTTAAAACGATTTGTACCTGTGAGCACCTAAAAAGTAAAGTAAAGCTAATAAATTATAACATATCGACGTAATAGTATTAAAAAGCTATCATGTAAGTCTTCTTGTCGTTTAGGCCGATTAAAAGATGAAAGAAAATATCCTAGACCTTTTTTAAGAAATTTCTCACGTACTACGTCTTGAAAGTATTTGATCGGCACGTCGATAAAATTTGTTGACGTACCAGAAGAAAAACGGAATTGCTGCGCATTGTAGAACGCCAGGACTAAATGGTTAAAGGACCACCGGCAGCCGAGCCGTTATAAGAAGCTGGATAAATTGCAGTTAATATTGGAATCTGTGTTTTTTGCATCGACCGCACAAGCCGCCTTGAAATCTACTGTATCATCAATTACAATTAAGAGTGGTTAGCGAATCGCCAAACGTTTCAAGCACGCGGTGCGGATATATTCCACGCTTCATGCGTGACTTGATAAGAACTTTCGCAGAAAGCGTAATTTCGCCTCATTAATCTTGCTAAAAACCTAATCTTCGACTATGCTGAACAACCATGTTTACAAATTGCTTTACTACATTTTACTTGACGTAATGTATAAAAAACAGTTGTTACCGACAAGAGTATTTTCGTTTCAATAAATATTATAATGAAAATTACGCGAATACTAGCATATTTCATAATATTGGATATTTCTATATAATTGAGATATATCTCTTTCTTCCTCTTTCTTTACAAACCGTAATTTTAAAATCAGAATCAGAGTAATATACTTATCAATATATACATAACGATTACATGTCCTAAAAAGATATAGTATTTTCTTTTCTATCTGATCTAATACAAAATAATTAAATGATTAGAGGTGAAAAGAGAGCCGAAATTTTACGAGAAAATTGCGATAAACATTACTTCGTTGTTCATTCACGTGCTTTATAGTCACATAAATTTTGATGAATAAGCGAAAAGTGAATAACGAGTTGTGGCAGAATCAATGATCGACGGTTATGAGTTTTGTAATGTGACGCTCGAAGCATTTTACATACCATGATTCGACGTTAATTGAAATGTCGCCATTATTTCTCGTACGTTTTGCGATTTATCATAATTCTATCACTTATCAAACGCACATTTTATAGGAAATTAATGCTTCTTGAGAGTAATAAACTAAATCATTTGTATTCAAACGATTTTAAATTGTCGAATTATACCGAATTATTATATCTCAAATATCATATGTGTTTTCTAATAGAACACGATTATAAATTGCACCCTCTATTTATTAAATTTCATTTAAATTTAATTCATACTATACGATTCATACTTGAATAAAATCGTCTCCTGCGATGGAGCGTACCATCGTTAATGTTTAACAACGATTCAAGATGTAGTTAAAGTCATTTGACTATCCGCTCACCTCCGTCGCTTCTTTTTCCGTCGCCTCCGTCGGCGAGGTCGCCTTCTAGTTTCCCCCCTGTTCAAGGGGGTAGTTGTTCTCCCCTGTAGTTTCAGGGCCGTTGCTGCTACGCTAAACTCGACTTCTTCCCCTGCCTCGCTTCTTCCCTGCACCGGGGGCCTTGTCTCCGCCCCGGCGCTGGGCCCCGTCGTGGCTGGTACTTCCCTTCACACACCACCTTCTCGGAAGTCTTTGTCCACGAAGAGCGAACAGATTCGCCAACAGTCACCGAGCCAGGTACGACGGGAAACTGCGTGGGATCAGAAAAACCCAACACCGTCGACGAACCATGTGTCCTTCGAGCAGACTCACTGTCTATTGGATAGAGTAACCATGTGAGTCCATTCACCATCACCCTTTCCTCACTTTGCCTCCGCGATACCTTTGCACACAATCCTACGAACTGGAGGAGATCGCACAAAATACTTTGAACGCTTACAGTACTCGGTACTCCAGATTAATCCGAATGATACTGCTTCGAGTCCTTATCGTTTCAGATTGTCTTAAGAAGATATTGCTAAATCGCAATAGTTTGTTAGCTGACAAAGCTGCTTGCCGATGAACAACGATAAAAAATAAGCGAGCAGTCGATTTAGCGCAACATAAGACGGATCAGGTCATTCAAAATTATCCTCGTCCACGTTGCTCTTTTACTCGGATGAAATTGCTGACAAAAGCTTGGGTTACTGGTTAAGCTTCTTTAAGACATAACGAGAGTAATGCTCACGCGAGGTCGATGAACAGCGCACTGTACTCAATAAGCTGCAATATAACATTGACCTGTAAGATTTACGACGTTCAGGATCTACAATGCAAAACGTAGTTCTGGAACGCTTCTTTGATACTAGCACGAGGTCAAGCTTCGTTTTCCAACTTAAATTTCCTCAGCTTCTTATTATTGTTTACGATACAACGCGGAATTCAATGATGAAGCAGTATGGATCGTCAATATAGACGAGAATGTTTCAATCTGCGAGGAGCTCCACACGATATTACACTTCCCTTTAGTCATTCGATGGTCTCGTTAATATATCGCTTTAGCTTGCGCTGAAGCACAATGATCCCGGAAGTTTTCTCAAGGAGAGTACCAAGAAAATAAACGTCGATCCTTCAGGATCTGTTAACTGGAACTTGATCGTTGTGCCGATTCGGAGTTGAGTTGCCTCGCCACCGCAGGTCCTCCGTACTGGCTGTCGCACTTCAAGGCGTACCGCACGTGTGTCGAGTTGCACGAAAGACCGTAATTTCGGACGATATCATTCGTCACCGAGCGTACTCCGAGCGCGGCATCCCGTCCACGATTGACAGTCCTTACCGGGGCTTGGTGCGTGTCGGCCAGCGTCGGGACGGCTCTCGGCTCGCCGATACCCATGGAAAACCGCGGACGGTGCCGCGGTGATGTATATCTTAAGCGAGAGATGCGACGACTCTGATCCGCGAATTCCGCCCGCTCGGTTTCGCAGCCTCCGACCGGCGGGACCGGAGCGCCGCGACGCGAAGCGCCCTGTGCACATGCGTTAAGCTTCACTCCCCCGATACACCCGTATCCCCCTTGGTCTACAGCCTCCTGCCCTCGCTTCTCTTGACGCCCCCGTGATCCAGCATCGGTGGTGGTTGCGTTGTGTACAGCACCACGAGAGTCCCTTCTCCCCTGCGCCCGTCTTCGGGACACGGGGAGGCTCGAGGGGCACCGCGGGACACTCTTGAGGCGTCTACCATATATACTGTCACGCCGGCCGCGCCGTTTCTCTCTGCGTCAACAAGGATAGCAGATTGCGTCTGATTGGCGTTCTTCGTTGCTTGTTAAGTTACGCAATTCCAATTAGATGTGATTTTGAAATATAATATCGAAATTAAATGCTAAATCAATTCAAAAGTTTTAAATGCCTGTATATTTTTACGTTTTGGAACGAGTGACAAGTCGTGTCCTAAATTAGAATCGTGACAGTAGACTTCAGATAAATTAATGGTATAGCGACGATGACAACCAATGCGTATTAAAATTGGGACATAATATATTTCGTCTTCTGTCTTCAGATTAAATGATGATATACGATAGTTGTTTTCGTCAAGGTATTGAATTACGTTTAATCATTTAATTTATTGTGCATGTATTCAGTTGAGGGAGAGCCAAGAACTGTATCTATCACGAATCTATTTCTTCGTTCAACTAATTTTAATCCCCAGAAATGCTCAAAATAGCATTGCTGACGCTAACGAAACCGCCGTGCTCGCGCGCATCGCATCCACGTGCCACTCATTCAAGCTTTCATCAACCGCAAGCGTACGCGATTCGAATTGAATGCCGAGCTTTCGAGCCTCGGAACGTGCACGGCCTACAGCGCCGAAGGCCGCGGAGAAAATTGCAGAAAATCCCGAGTTCGTCCGTGCTGTAGAAAGCTGCTGACGGATTCGACCGTCAATCTTTCAACGGTAGTCGTAATCCTATCAGACGACTACCAGTATCGAATCGCGTAACTCGGATAGAACGCTCAAATACCTTCTCGAGAGGATGATACGTCGTAAATATATGACAGCGAAACATATACGTTCGATGTGCTCATGTAATCTATCAATATTAATCTATCAATCTTAATCTATCAATATTAATCAATACGTATCAATATTTATTTATTATTGTCAAAACGCGGAACTTTACATAAAAATCTTTTACATCTTCCAAAACTTCAAATTGATACTCTAAGAATAATATATTTTTGTACTGATCATAAAGACATGAGGGGGTAGAGTTTGTCAATAAGAACAATAAATCCGACTGAAATCTGACGAATCTGATTATTCAATTATGACTTATTACGGATAGTAATTGGTGAGTTACGCAGTCTGAACAGCTATTGCGCGCTGCGGTGAAACATACGAAATATAAAGTCACACAAATAGTACGTTACGTTATAAATATTAATTGTAGGATTTGTTTCGTTCCGTTGAAATATCATATATTATTAGCATACTCGTTATTTATAACAGCATTAATCACACTTATTAAGTTTTAAATCTTACGTCGTCATCACAATTTGTATAATCGTGGATTTAAATGGACTGCTGACAAAGAAATGTTTTATTGGTGTCTATACAGTACTAAAATTTATTATAGCTTGTGAATAATTATATATGCTAAATTTTTTGTTCCAAAAACACATTCTCAAGTAAAGACTGTATATATAAGAAAAGAACGCGAATCTATGATGTATGTACGAAAGCGTATTTTCGGAACGCTGAGTTGCTATTGCAAGTTTAACTCACTGCGAGAGATTTAAGGGACATCGAAAGCGCTAAATTTTCGGACAAGTGCGGTAATCGTCTTGAGGATCGCAAGAAATTAACGAGACACTAAGTTGTAGAGAGTGCTGAGAGCGTAGGGAGGTAGCATCGAGAAATCACAAACTAGGCAGCTACCAAGGCAGCAAAAGTTCGCACGTCGGTAAGAAAGAAAAGAAAAACAAGGAGAGAAATTTAAAGAACGGCAGCAAAGTAGATAAAGAGAGGGAAGGCATAAACCAACGGGCAGCGGCCGTGAAACAAAGCAGGAGTTGCCGGCCGTGTAATTGGACTTTTTGTTACTTGATATTCTTTTTAAAAGCAGCAAGTAAAGCAGGATTTTCTTGGTTATTAATCGAGATCTTGAGAGTTACTTATTGAACATCCGTTTATATTATACACGCGACAAATTTGCTTCAAAAGCGGACATTTAAAAAATTTCGTCAAGAATTATAATATTTTCAGAAGATAATGATTCTTCAAAAATTCTAATAATATCACCAAATCAGAATAATATTCAATACAAATTTACGACAGAGTTTGCTGTATGTTTTCAACGTTGTAAGTCGAGATATATGATGAAGTCGCCATCAATATAGCGGAGACGATATCGTCAGCAGTAAGAAGCAGCCAACCGTTTATTTGTCGAGTTAGCTCTCGATTGCAGACGCATTGGGGCTACTACCGTACCCTCGTCTTGGGCAGTCGCACACACGCAGACGCCCATACGCGGCACGGGCCCCTTCTCACAATCAGTAATCTCTCCCTCCTTCTACTTCTTTCATAGGCCACGCAGTCAGTTGTACGATCTCACGATCGTAGATATGCCCAGCATTCGTTTGCAAATGCTTCGGGGATGGTCGCGCGAGTGTGTGCCACCAGAACTACGTGACCTAGTTTGTTGATGAAGCGCGTAATGTCCGCGTGAAATAAACAGAGCTTCGTGATAATTGAACAATTGAAGTTTCGATTGCCATCTCGTTGTATCATCCGATCAATCAATTGTTCATTAATGTTTTTTTCTACATTCTTACCCAAAATAGAGTAAAATTCTTATTTCGCATAATCAAATATTTGAAAAAACGGAGAGCAGAAGACTTATACATTCTAAAAAAAAGCTCTTAAAAAAAGTATGTTAAAAATTGCTCATATATTTTGTTGAAAATACGAAGAAAAAATATGAAGAAAAATTGTATCATTGTATAACGAAAAACACTGTGCTCTATTTTGTGAATGATTATTAATTATAATGTAAGATTTCGATATGATTTGAAAAAGATTGCAGTTAAAACAAAATATTTTATCACCATCGAAACATAAAAAAATATAAAATTGTTCGAGTTCTCATCGTTTTCAAGTAGTCTTAAATTAAAATTCCATGCAAGTATCTTTTTGGATCTGCAGTCTACGTGCCAACGGTAGCGATATCGCTTTTCCGTTATCCGTGCAGAATGAAGCTCGTCGACAGTCGCTTCTAAAATATTTTATGAGAATTGTGTTTTAAAATTATATACGAAGTTTAAAACCGAATACACAGACTTTATTTAAATTATTATGGAGCAGTAAAATATTTTAAAGATCAATACATATAAAGACGTTCTTTCAAAACGTTCCACTTCATCTTCGCACAACATAAAAAATATATAACTCGTACAAAAAAATAATATATATAAATTCTAGAGATAAAGAATGTCTAATGTTCTTTGTTGTTTCTTAGAAATCAGCATAATTATTGTTTCTTATCGCAAATTAAAATATATTAGTTTAAAAATGCCGTAAAATAAAAATCTTATTCGGTATTATTGTGAGTCCTCAGCGGACGAAAATGAATGAAAATAAACGAAATAACTGTAAATGAGAGTATGTGCAACGTATATGGAATATACGTTTTTCACGCGTCACCGACATCTCGTGAGCATCGGGTAGATTATACTGACGCATAAGGGAGAATTCAGCCCTACGGTAGAGGAAACTCTCTGCGGGAGTAGCCCATGGAAGCGGAGCCAGAGAAGTTTCGCTTCGAGAGCGTGACGGGGGTGGAACGAAGGGTGGCGTACGAACGAACGGAACCGAGAAACGCTGGTGAAGGAGGATGCCGGGAGAGAAGCGGGCTGACGACTCGGGGGTGGGCTAAGGGGGTAGGCGAGGGGATGAGCCAGAGTTGGAGCGATGGCAGAGTATTGATTTAGTGGGTTTCACCGTCTCCTTCTATTTGTCTCTCTCGTTCTATATCTCCACGTCTCCACCATCTATACAGCCACGGAGAGCGCATCAGCTCATTGTTTCGGTGCTGCCGTTTCTTAGCTGGCAGGGCACGCTCTATTTTTGCACAATGAATAATTTCACTTAAGAACGGATACCCTCACTAACGACTATTATTTATCATATTTAACTATTTTCGTAATTTCCCTGGAGGCACATTGTTACCTTATATACATATATTCGTAGAATTATTAACTATATTTTAAAAAAATTAACATTTTAATGGATGTTATAGTTGACAGAAAATACTTTTTGCAAAATTCTCATAGCAATTATGTTAAATCCATGTTGAAATATTTGGTAATATTACATATTTTTAGCCAATTAATGTCAACTTTTTCCCACGTTAAGCGTTAAACGATAAATTACATTTAAAGTGTCGCTAAAAGCTCAGTGGGTATATGTATAAATTCAGAAACAGTTATCGATTGAATAATCCACGACCGAGCGAGATGGAACGCGAAACCGGTTTTGAAAACGAGTCAAGTTCAGGACACATAAATCGCGATGTATCTCGATACACGTAGGAAACGTCACATTTTCACGGCGGACAAGAAGCCGCCATGCCGCGTTCGACTTGCCGCGAGGCAAGGTCATTTAAATGCGAAATTTCTTTGCCGTGCGACAAATGTTGACCCAAGCATTGATGAATATGTAAACCGTTTGTTCAGGTGAACGCTAAACTACAAGTGGCCAGCAGTGTATCGATCGGTGTCGTTCTAGCGTTAACAAATATAACATATATACGATATGCAAATTAAATAGCGGAAAATCGATCTAGCAACACTGTTGTAGTTTAATTTTAAATGATTTATACGATATACAGTGTGTACACTGTTTAATTATGATATTTTACGTTTAATGCTATTATATTATTTAATTGATTTGTAACAAAAAAATATAACAGCTGCTTTCGTTCTTTCATCACAGGAAATTTACATAAATTGCATTTTTAGTTATAAGACACATAGACTAAAAAAAATATCATGTTGCAATCATATGATGATCTAATTAATGATAGTCGCAACACCCACGTAACAGTTTAGGGCATACGAGAAGGGAAACCGAGATACTATCTCCATATAGTTAAGAGGTGTTTACAACTTCAGGCAGTGAATCTGTGGGTAAGTGGTGGAGAAGATGGCAGTAAATATTCCTTGGATGCTACTCCTCCCTACTCTTCTCCTCTATCCTTTTTCCACCGTCAGTTTCCTTCTTCTTTCGCGCTTTAGCATGCCCCCTTTCGTCTCGGCCAACCGAGGCAGCATCATCCTCCGCATCGCGGAATTCCAATTTACCCTCCTCGTACCTTCTTTCATCCTCGATCGTGGAGCATGGTTCAAAACGAAAACACCCAATTGATTGTGTCCCCAGTACCCTCGCATGCCATTTCTCTTTAACGAATTACGAAAGATTTACCTCCCAAAGACGTTTTTAAATGATTAAACGTTTATCTTTTTATCTGTCTACGGGATATTAGATAATAAAAATTCAATGTAAACATAATCAAATATTGTTTGATTTTATTTTAAATTTCTCTGTATTATATTGATTAAATTAATCAATCTAATCAATGTAATACAGGTACGTTTTGAGCACATATAAGTAGTATTTGAATTTTATAATATTCGAGAAATGGATAATTAGAATTTTTGAGATTCTTATAAGATTTAAAGTTATATTTGATATCATGACAAAAAAGAATAACCCATTTTAGAAATACATTTTTGCAAATTTAAGTGAGAAAATAATCTGGTATAAAACGCGGTCAAAATATTATATTTTTCATAATGGTGACTTGTGTGTGTCTGACCTTTTCGGACAGAAACAAATATCAAGATGAAGGTTGCTTCGCTAGATCTGATGAATTTTGTCCTTATCTTGCGGCTATTCTCAAAGGAATTGGTGAATCTCGGGACAAGTTTCAAAGCAGAAAATTGGTTTCACGTCGCAGATCGGAAAAATAATTAGAAAGCTTTCCACGAAACTTACACATAATACATATTACGTAACTTAAATACGTCAATCAAATCTCAACAACTGTATTAAGAAGTGCAAATATCTAACAATTTGCATGTATTTGCGACATTCTTATGATTATTTCTGTTTATAATAATTATAACAAAATCTTGAAGTTTTTTGAAAAATTTGAAAGTATGCGAAATGCACAGAATTAACACTATATCGCGCGAGCACTTCACTATATACTACTTTCAAGATTATATTATAATTGTCAAATTTAATAGCAAAAGTTGTTGGTAAAACCGTACGAATTGTTTATTTTAAATCTCAATAAATCTAGAAAATTTTGCAAAAATTAGATTAAACTAGAAAAAATTCACACGCATATAGAACTTTGGAAAAGTGTCATTAACAACAAGAAGCATTATAAATAATATCGTTAATTATTCTAAAATAAACGTACATAACAAATAATATAGGCAGAAATTATTCAAGCATATAAAAGAGATAGAGAAACAAAAACGATACGATATATCTCTGATGGAAATTGAAAAAGAAAACGGAGAGAGGAATAGAGGGAGGTATCGCAGAGGGATGAGAAAAAAGCGTTGCTGTCTGCAGCCTCGGCCGATACGGAGGAGAGAAAAGGATGGGACTACCGCGTAGACTGGAAATGAAAGAGCTCAGCCCCGAACGGGCGATAATTCATTCCTGAACCGAACGAGGCAGCTGAATCCGGCGTTGCACACGTGCACGATTTCGTGGAATGGGCGGCGCTTTACGTGAAAACTCGCGACTAGTGATATCAATGGCTATGGAATCCACGCTAGATTCGCAAAATAGAAAAACAATCCTTCTTTTTTTTGGAGAGAAAATCCATATCGCAAATTGTATTCAGAGGATAATGTGCATGTGTATGTTTGTGTGAAATTCAATTAATTTCTATTACCAATTAAAGACTTCGCTACATATAACTTTAAGAATTTTAGATAAACATATGTCGGGCATTAAGCGATTTTTTATAATACAGTATCGTTCTCTTGAAAGAATTTTATTAGCAATTTCAATGCGAGCGTGTCGAATATAACAACGTTAAAAACAAATAAATTCCTTTATTATATGTCGTAATCATTATAGCGTTCTCGTTTCTTTAGCAAAATCTCAAGTTTGTTAAGAAAAGTCAGATGTATATTGATTTTAGTGAAGAGAAGTATTATTAGATATTTAAGTTTTCTCAATAACATTCATGATTTTTCCATATGGAAAGAACCAATCTTGCTAGTATGAAACGATCATGGGGCGAAAGTGAAACTCGCTTTTGTGCCGGATTCGTTTTTCCGACTGTCGGTGAAACTTAAGGGAATACCTTCACGGTCTCGACCCTTGTAGTCAACTTTCACTACCATAAAAATATAAAAAGCGTTGTTCCGGTATGTTAGGTAAAACGGAGCCAGTATACATAATACGATTTATGTTCTTCAAGCGAGAACCTACGTTCCTCCGTAAGCCACGTCCGATCAGTGTCACCAAATTGATTCAAAACTTTGGAAAGACTAACACAAAATTTTAGACATTTATTTCTCTTGCATAATACTTAAAAAAATTACTTGCAAAAATATCATAAACGTTATAAGCATGATCATGTTTAATCTTACATTTACATATTAAAAGAACAAAGTACTCTTGAAAAATATTGTTGCATTATTATGTTACAGGGAATAGGCTTTAAAAGATTAATTACAGATATTTGTTAATTTTTGGTCTGGAGTGTACTCTTGAGGATCCACCCCTTCGAAGGCTAAAGGGAGGAAAGGGAATTTTGGCTCTAAGCATAGCCAACGGAAGGGCGGGTAGTCAGCGTGAAACGAAAAGCAAGATTTAGATGTCATCCTCATGATGTGCTTTCCTTCTACTCCTCCCGCATGGTACCAGTTAAGACCTCCCTGTAAGACAACCAAATGTTTCTTCGTCCGACCTTCCAAAATCTTTCAAGTCGAATGACTCATTTAAGAAAGATACTCATTATAGAAAATGCAGCGCCCTAATGATTATGATTTTCTAAAGAAATCTATCACAGTAAGTTTCAAACATACAATTCGACACACACACACATAATGAGTTTTATTTAAACTTAAAATTAATTTAAAAAATTATTTTTATAGTGTATATAATGCATATAATATAGTCAAACAGCATCTTAAGAAAATTCTTTTTGTTAAAACGTATATTATATATAGAGAAAAATTTGCTAGTCGTACAAATCCAAATGGTTCAATATTATCTCTCTATAAAACAAATATTTTATCTTCTAAAATAGTAGTTGTATTTACAATTATATAAAGCATTATATTTTTTCATCAAGCCGTAAAAACATTTTAACGCACTTTCACGGGTTTGTCTTTCTAGAAAGGAAATCCTAAATTTTCTACGAATGGGATTAGCTCATCCAATCAAACGCAACATTGGAAGGGCGGGTTTAATTAAAATCTTCTTGGAGTCAGGCTATACTAAGTCCACGGGTGGGAGATGCCACAAGATGTAAGAATAGAACATGAAGAGATTTCCTTACGACTAGAATTTCTAAGTAATTCACCAAATTAACGAAAAGCAATATTATAATAATGAAAATTCATGTTTTACCCTAACTAATATTCATAAATAAACGTATTCAATAATAGACGTATCCGATTATTTGACATTATTATTTATGACGATTTTGTCTTTAATATTCAAAATAAAGATATGTGCTTATTTAAAAATAAATTGCTTATTTAAAAATAAAAAATATTAATATTTTGTATAGATTACTGTAAATTAAATATTAATTTACTTTTCACTACTGTGATCTATGAAAATACGTTTATGATTTGTATAGATCATATTTAATATACAGTAATCTATACAAATCATAAACGTATTTTCATAGGTCACAGTAGTGAAAAGTAAACAAATTTGCATGTCATTTGTTATTTAAATAATGATTTATGATTTTGACTTTTATATTTTTGACTTTTACATGAGAGAAACAACATTGACATATTTAAATGAGGCAATGACGCATTTAACACATTTAATCTACAGTCAATTTGTATATATGTGATGTTGTATGATATTGTATAATGTGATTTTATTATATATTTTACTATTTATTAACATACTATTAATCATTATTAAACACAGTAATTAAAAGTCATTAAAAAAATTAGATTATAATGATACAAAATTGTGTGTAAAACTAATGTGTATTATGCTTCTAGATAAAAAATTAAAAAAAACCTTCAAATGTCAATGTGTGACATTTTTATCTATTTAGAACAAAGTTACGATGAAGTATAAAATATCTTTTTTAATTTGTTTAATTTTTAAAAACAAGTTTTTTAAAATTAAATTGCACCTTGGATTTCTCTTCTTCATATTTTGGATTTTCCTATTCATAATTTTGCAAAATATAACTCCTATAATATGATGTACATTCATATGTAAATTTTGTTTTCTTTTTTATCTATATATAAGTCACATTTAATCTATTTGAAAAAAACGTAATTCCGGTGAAGAATTTTCAAAAATCTGTTTACGAACGGAATTCATCTTGAGTAATATTCATCTTCAAGGTTAATTGCTGCCAGTCAGCCAATACGAAATCTTCATAAGTGGAGCTATAAATTTATCATGGTCTGAACACCAAGCCTATATTTACTCTATTATACAGGCTCGTTTTTATAAGCCGTTTACGTTTAACGGCAAATAATCGTTTAGATGCCGCGCCATGATACGGGTCATAAATTTGCCGGCACCCATGGTGTTCGAGCTGTGTTATGATGGTGCGGGATATGCGCAGGTCAGTACCACCTTAAATTCAAACGGGGTGCAGGAGGTGGCAGCACCACGGAAACAGCTGCCGCACGCGGACAGCGGCCTTGAGATAGAATTACACTGCCATCTGCTGCACTTTGCCGGAAGGTCGAGTACCTTTGGGTTCCGGCAATATCGGATAGAGGGCTATACTCTATTTGGCGGGAAAAACAATAATCTTCGAATTATCAAGATTTAACATTGACTACGTTTACACGACTGCTTATAATCCGATTTAATAACTACTGTATACTATCTGATCCAAAATTTTTCTTCCTTTGATTATAACGGTCATTTAAATAAGAACTTATTTTGATATCCTAAACATTTAAATTAATTTTTGATATTTATATACTAAAAAAGTTGTAGTTTAAGTATCAAAAAAGCTCATATCTAAATAATCATTATGATCAAAAAAGAAAAATTTTGGATCGGATATATAATATACGGTAGTTATTAAACCGAATTATAAGTCGCCGTGTAAACGTAGTCATTGAGAAGAATGTTGTAAAAATAATAAAACATTAGATTGATGTCATCTTTACGACATGATAAATATATTTGTCGTATAATTATAGCAATAAATCTAATCTAATAATACATGTATATGACAAAAAACTGTTGATTCATAAAATAAAAAATGCAATTCTTGTGTAATTATGTATGATATGTACAATCTAATGTGATTAATTTCATATGTATGATATGTTAATGAATCATACACAAACATGCTAATACATTATTGTTCACTATTTATATGCATGTTCTAAGCAATAACCAATACACAATCTTGCAATCAATATTATAACATAAATATAAGAAATAATCATAATAGTTACTTATGAAATTACTCAAAACATTTAAATTTTCTGTTACAGGTATTATATTAAATAGCCTTATATTTTCCACATTAAATTTTCAAATTCTTAGCTATATATTACATTTTTATATAACGTTATGATTTCAGAAAAATGTACTATATATTTCTATATTAATATTTATAGTTTGCATTATCTAAAGTATAATTTATTTTTAAATGTCTATTGACAATTAGGTAATATATTTAACTCTATTTGCCCTAATTTTTTTGCACGAAAAAAATTTAATTTTGTGTTTTAGAAATTAAAATTTGGAATTTCCTTTATTTTTACTAAAGTCATCACACAAAAACTATAACCAAAAAATGTTCTTTTATTAATTGTACTTTTAGATTCAGTGTAAATACATATTAAAGATACTAAATATTTAACAACAATATTATGTTTACCAAATATATACATACTACATTAATCTCATTTTTTCTAAGAGTCACATATATATTTACCGATAAAATGAAAAAGAAACATATTTTTAGAAACAACTGACAAAATATTTAATACAATTACTTGACATAGGTATATCTATATAATTTTGTAATTTCACTAATAAAAGGCTTAATCGGAAATTAAGAAGTGAGCGCGACATATAAATGTCCAAAGCGGAAGGTCTTGTCGCCTTCATCGCGATTGTGCGATGGACTGGCGCGTGGCATTGCTTATCAATCACTCAGATCAACCTACTGTTTGTCTGTGTGTTCCTGTCTACTGTTTCTGTAATACAAATCAACCCCGCAGTGCCCGTTAACACCGATCCTTTCGCCTTATGCGTGATCGTTTGGGTGGTCCGCGGCCGGAGCCAGCGAGGTGCCAAGATCTATTATTAACGACGGAGTAGGGTAAGGAACACGTGAAAGCACGTTGCCGTGAATTCTCACCAAGAAACCTCGGGCCGCATGGCGATCGGTCAAATATCGATTGGGCCGATTTACCGAGTAACCTGTTCCGTAAGCAGGCAGGTGTATATGAACTGTTTCGTAAGGAGATGCAAGTTAACCAATATATATTTCTTGATAAATCCGACATTGCCTTTTTTTTGGAAATATATCTAGAGACATGGCTGTGAGCTCATTTAATATTAAAAAATTAGAATTTTAGCAAATTTAATTATAATGAATAAAAAATAAAATCTTTACTTAATGTTCACAGATTAATAGAATTTGATTGTCAAACTACAGACGTCAAACTACAGACGAGAAAAAAGACAAAGGAGAAAAAAATTGCGCAAAAATATAAAAATTAAATATTACGTCCAAACAAAATTTGATCTTCTTTATCCTTTCTTTACATCGTTAATTATAGAATCAAAATATGAATAAGAACAATTGCATATCACATAAGCCACTTATAAATGAATTTTTTTCAAAGAGAGGCAAAAGCGTACTAGCGAAAACATTTACTGGGCGTTTCAGTGTTCGCATTTAGTTGACTGTAAAATGAGATGATAAATGGTAGACTAGGCCTGAGCATGCGAGTTTGGTTGGACAGGTAATAATACTCTTCGTAAAGGCTGTAACTCATGCCCCCATCGAACCTCGAGGAAATTGTGATATGACGATCAAGAGCAATAATCTGGAGTAAAACACTGGGAAAGAATTAAGGTGAAAGGCAGAGATCGACGACGACCAATTAGCCTACATAACCATTTTACGAGTATATCCGTCCCAGTCGTGGAAAAGCAAGATTTAATCACGCTACGAGAAGGATGTATGTCTGTTTTCTCACGCATAGCGAACTTCCTCCCGAAACGAGCAGCCGGCCTATTACTCACGTGCGCGATGATAAACCCGTGCAATCGTCTTAATTAGTTTGTTAAAATACGTTAGATCATCCACTCACGCAGACTAATCGAGATAACGATAATAATAAGGTTAATTTACTTTTCCCGAATATTAGGTATTATTTAATGGCATTACTTTAGCAATTTTGTAATGTTATTTAGATAATACGTATATCGCGTTGTTAAATTGCAAATTTTGACGTTTAATTTTTTAATCTACATATTAATTTTAAAACATTCCCTTATATAATACAGGATAATTAACTGTGTTAATAATCAGCGAAAAAATTGCAACTTTTGTACGAACAAGGTAGAAAACTGCGTAGAGTGCGACCGGTTTTCTGGTTCCACGCAGTCAAGATCCCTGGAACACTCGAGCACCACGCAGTAGTTCGCGCAATCATGTTGCGCAGTAGATCGCAGAATAGATAAACACGACACCAGCGCGGCGCTCGTGCTGTGGTTTTAACATCCAGCACGAAGAAATACAGAAACTACTTAGACGTTTCGCGCATCGTTCCTAGATCCACATCTCTTCGGCGAGAGAATAGCTTATCTCGAGCTATGCATCGAAGCGTTACGTTGCGACAAGAGCTACGTCTTGGATGCTCATTCCATGCTTCATATAAAGAATCGCGTTAAAATGGAGATTACTACGATATTATCTCACTATCTGTCTTCTAACAAACAGAGATACATGCAGATATACTAGAAATGCTATTTTTTTTAACAGACTGGCTCATATAAATTAAGAAATGACGGACCGTAACTAGATAAAGTGATATCAATTTCTTCATTTGATATGAAGTAAAAGGCGAAAGATTTATATAAAGTGTTTAAAAAAAATTAATTAGAAATCAGGAAGCATGTAATATACACGTTTGACATTACTCGATAAATCTACTCTCACAATTTATGTTATGTCAAATTTTTTAATTTTAATTAATTAATTAAGCATTTTAGTGAATACTATAGCTTGTAAATTCCAGAAACTTTATTTTATTTATATGATATTACATTCGCTTAATTTTAATTAAGATAATTTATTTTTATATTTAAAAAGCGAATACATAATTTAAATCCTATGTATATAGTTATATAGTATTTGACATATAGCTTAGGATGTATAGAAACTTTTGTTTTTTATTAAAAATCCTAAATCTCATAATAATGGATGAGAAGGACAGGACTGCAACAACTACACCATTGAACAATTTCTGGTCGACCCACAGGAAGCACGACCGAATAAAGAATGGGTGGAAAAAAAACCAAAGATGTATAACGTATGTGCCTATTTCAGCTAATAATCCCGTTATGCCCGGTTTGATTTTGCCTCGCGGCAGATAATGGACGCGCCAGAAATCAAACCCGGGACTAAATCAGCACGTTGGGGGCGTAAAAGGGGGACGGAAAGGGGACTGAAAGGCCGCCTCATCATCCGTCAACTGTCAAACGTCCAACCAATCCTGCAGAACCAAGAATCAAGCAACCACCCACGGGGCCTCAAGGGTAAATTACACCTAGCCTTCTATCCAATCTCGCTTCTTCCTTCTTCGCTCTTTCTCTCTTCTTTCCTTTTACTAAGACCTATCAAACTATCCGGAAAATTTTTGTTCTCTTCTTTTAAGTTAAAAGTTTGTTACACACAAAACAGATTTTTTATCAAGAAATTTTTTGAAATTTTTTATTGCATAATCTCGTAAATATTCGGAATTTCTTCTGTATATAATATTTAATAAATTTAAAAAATTATAAAGTTTCTTAGAAAGTTTCTTAAAGAAATAGCTTAGTAATTAATTCGTTAAAAAAAATTTGTGATGCTGAGAATTAATTGGGCAGCAAAGTTTTTTCAATATAAATAAAGTGTCATATGAATGTGCAAAGTAGAGAATTAAATCTTGAGCTAAACATTAATAAACATTGATTTGTCAATGTTTATACAGTAATTCAATATATTACGAACAGGCTTTTTATTAGAACGGTATTTTCTAAATAAACGATTATTACATGGACTAGATAATACATACGAGTATAACATATAAAAATACAAAATAAAAATTATGTCAACTTACCAATTGTTTGACTCTTCTTATTTTAAGCAGCAGTTGTTATTTTAAAACATTTAACTCACATTTCGAGTTTAAAAAGGTTCTTACGGTAATTAACATCTTGATGTATTTAATTTTGTATTGTAATGGAGTGATAAAAATAACTTAGTCGTGTTGTGTGCGTACGTAGAAAATGCTAATGGATGAAGCAAGGAGGAAATAGATAAGTAAATCGTGAATGGTCAAGAAAAAGCTCATGTTGTGATACGATTGCCAATAACATACTGCTATAATAATTATATTATGCAATAAGCGATGAATTTTCCGATGCGATACAAGAAACCAGTTTAGGCCACGGAGTGGTCAGTGATTACAAATATCTTTCGAACGTGTCGATTTCTGCACCGAAATACATCGATAGAGTGGACGCGAAGACTTATTGACAGATTTATTGCAAAGTGTTTCATATACGATATTGTGTATTATCAATGCCGTTTGAATTATGTCACAGAAATGTTAACACATATGTCATGAAAAATGTCTGGTAAAAAAACTTAATATAATTCGAAGAGAGTTCAATAGCACAGGAACCAGATGATATCGCAAAAAGCATGCAGATATATTAATTTTCACAAAACAAAAGTCGGACGTTCACGGACGGAAGCGTAAGGCCACAATTGTCCGAAATCACGATGGAGCAGAAGTTTGACGCGCAAGAGTAATGACATCCGGTATCTGTTGCTAACTTGAAACTGACAACGAAAAAAAACTCGTAATCCGCGATAATTGTAGTAATATCCCTTTTTTGAAAATTGCAACGGAATGGATATTATTAGGAAAGAGGAACGGACCGATCGAGTAAGTTAACGGATCGAGACGCGCAGAAACACTGCCAGGATTATGAAGTGCGATGTTGATGGCAAGCAGCGCCGCTGAAGGAGGAAGGAGTGCGCGCGGGAAACACACCACGCGCACCTATACGATCTGCCGGATGCCGCAAGACATACAAGCATTCACGTCTACTTATCGCCACATATCGTCGAGCGTCAAAGCTAGGGTACGCCTTGGAATATTTTCTAACGATAAAAATCACCAACAATTAATTTTCATGATAGCCACTACACAAAATTCAAAGCTATATTATCCCCAAAAATACAAATATTATCTTTTTTTTTTAGTTTTCATTCAATTTAACGTTAAGCATGTTCTATAAAATATATGTTCTATATATAAAAATTAATCTTCACAAATAATTATATTTAAAAAAAACATTGCTTTTTCGATAAAAATTCTTATATACATTTTTTATTTTACTTACAACGTTCTCTAAATAAAAATTTGTTGTTTTAATAAAAATTAATATTTTTAATAAAGCGGGCGGTAATGTGTTTATATCATAATAATATGAAAGGGAATATTATTTAATATATTAAAAAACAAAAAACAGCAAAATAATTATAACACAAATATGTTGCAAACCAACAACTTTTCTTTCTGATATTTAAGCGGAAATATAACTTTCCTGTCTATTACAATACCTTAACCGAATTGCGGCGCGTTTTTAGTAGTTCCGCAATTTTCATCGTAGACTATATATATCCGCAATTACTTTGATGGCGAGGAAAGCTTTTAACGTAGCCCACCATGACCGCCGACGAACGAATCAAACATAGCTTACTAACATGTACGAAGCTACTAGCCATGTTGAAGAGGGAAGCCGAAGTAATACCTGGGACGTGGACGTAACGTAATGTATCGCCGCAGGAACAAGCGTGTTACAATGGTAACGCGTTCTGTCACGGTACGTGATATACTACATGGTGATGTAGACTAGAAACGCCCATGCGTATAGTCGTAAGGTCCGAAAATACTTAATCAGCGATTTTTCTTTCTATCTTTTCACAAAAGAAAAAAAGTATTATAAAAAAATTTATTTTATTTTTAATATTTTACGAGCTTTTTTTATTAATTCGATAAATATATGTAACGATATATAATTTATTAGAAAAGTTAATAACCTATATGAAAATTTAAAAAAATGTAATAGAAAATAATGTAAACAGATCAAACAACGTGTGTATATTTAATCAAAATGTTATTCAAATTGAGCTCATGTTAGTATAATTCAATTATCGTACATCAGGCTCTATTTTACTTTGTAATCACACACAACGCGTATTCCTATAAGGAATTATTTGCAAACTAAAGTTGTACATAAAATCGATTCCTCTACCATATCGAATAGATTTCAATTATAGTTCTTAGATTCCAGAAATCATCCAGAAATTCATAGAAAGAAATTACATTTCTCATCAAGGTTCGACGTTAAGTCTCGCGAAGCCAGAACAGAATCGATGTTTATTTCCATCCACAAGTGTGTGTGTGTGTGTGTGTGCAGGTAGAAATCGCCACGTGAAATCGTGTAGTTGATAGTAGCAATTACAAATCGCGTGATTTGTGGTCGTAACTCGTCGCGACGGCGCGCGGCGGCGTCGTGACGCTCCCAGGTTACCTGCAGGTGGCCGGCACGAAGTTACCTTCGCCTTCAGCACGGCATTGCTTTTTGAATGACGGAATATTACATCGGGTTTTACATCCCCTCGCGAAATTAGTGATGTTTTCGTCCATATAGCAAACTCTATCATATATCAGAAACTGGCAATTTGAAATATAGTTTCGAAATTGGATTCGGAAAGTATATTTGAACTTTTTTAAGATTCTTACTTTGATGACACTTTGTATCTACTGGCAAACTTATTTTTAATCTTATGGAAACTTTTAATTGTGAAACAAATATTATTTACAGACCAACTTTTAAAAATGCGAAGATATTTTTCGTATTAATTTCGAGGAGCCACATAATGCGTGGCGTTTGAACGAAAGTAGTCCCGTAATATTTCGTTTCATTAGTAATTTAAAACACGATCAGTGGCGCAGTGTCGACAATTCAGCCGGCAGGAGTCGACACGTGGCGGATTTAGAAAGTCACGAACCGACTGCGACCGTCGCCGACACTCAATTTATTCGCTGCCGCCGAACTCGTTCGGCCACTAATTGAAAAGCGGACAAATTAACACAGTGAACGGATCGTGGCAATTTATAATACCATGTCTACAACAATAGATAAACGAATGCAATATGAGCCGAGACATAAATACCGATTATTAATGATGATGGATAAAGAGAATTAACCGATTGGAATTCGTGATAAATTCGCAGTGTCTCTATTATAACTTCTCAACGCGTGAAAAAATTAGAACAAATGTTTTTATCTTTAAGAACGATCTTAGAGAAAAGAAGATTTGAATTACGCTCTATTTCATTTTATTTTAATTTAATATTACATTTTACATACCATTTTAATTAGAAATTATATCAAGATTATATCATTAAATGCTTGGATGCGTTATTACTTTCTTTTTTATCGCGTATTACTTTCAATATCTCAGATATTTATAGAAATAAAATCATACATTAAAAATGTACTATAGGTATATAAACTATATATAAACGGATCACACTATGTAGTAAGCTGTTACATGTTACAAAGATTTACTAAAATGCAGAAACAGAAATTCCAACAATTTGAAATTGTTGACGTGCACATGAGAAAAGTGACTCGACACAGTTCGAAGAAATCATCCCTAAGTTCTACGAATGTGGAGCTGATACGAGCCGTGTAACAAATACAAACGATTATTATCGAGCCCCATTTGAAGGGGAGACAGTAATTATAATGATTATATTAGAGTTGGGTGGTACGCGGCCGTCGAGAAATAAATTACAGGTTTGCTTGCTGTGTGCGGTCGACATAGCACCATAGGTTCGTTCGATAGATGCGTATCACAGTGTTTCATGCGACAGAGAGCGCCACTGCAACTGCCGGTTTCCGCAATTTCTTATCGCCGCTAATATGGCCGTCACATGAGTTAGAGTCTCGAAACTCGGACCCAATTCTTAAAAAATTAAAAAATCGTGCATTTGCCTCGCGGTGAAAGGCGGCACTGCGAATTGCGGACGGTGTCAAGGTCTTATTACAATCTTAAAAAAAAATTAGACACTATCGTACCTGGATCATGAAATGATTCATTGAATGGTAATAGCTAACAATTAATAACTTCAGCGAAACAACTTGGGTATATGGATCAATTATTATTCAATTTAAACCTACAAATTATGGGCGTTATAAAATACGAGTTATGTAAAACTTGATAGACGAGAACGATGATTCTTCCCAAAAATTTATGACAATTCTTTACGAAAAATAAGAGCATTCCTTAATGTTTTTACATATTTTATATTACCACTTTTATCTATCATCATGATTTTATATTTAAAAAAAGACGGTGATCTTCATACAAATTTCCTAAATGCCTCTATTTATTAAAAGATTATTATTTTTGCTATGCAATATTCTTACACATCTCTTTTTGCATATATTGTTACAGTCATATTTCATTTTTCATGATTTTCATGATCATTATAATATTTTAATGCATTTCTTTTTCTCTCATATATCTTCATATTTAAATTTCAGTATAGTATACGTAAACGTTTTATTTCTCTTCTCTTTTTCTATATTTATTATTTGATGCTTCCGTATTCCTTCACTTCTATCTATTCAATCCTCCTTCCTCTTCTTTTTCGCAAAACGCTCCACAGTCCACTTCTTCATTCTCAATTTTCTTGCTCTTATCGTCTTTCGTCTGTATCCTTCTTCACACTTTTCTTGTTTGTGACACCATCTTTCTCCTCCACTCCATTCTTCCTTTGCGAGGCGCACCGAGTACAGCGATACATGCGATTTTCTTCTCCTCGTCTTCCTTCTTATTCCTCTCTTCTCACTGTGGTGAAGATTGTCGCGCGATTAGTGTAGGCTCCGATGTCACGTGGAAGATGCATTGCCCTCGTGCCTTGGACCGCATTATATGTATCCGCGGTGTATGCATATCTACCGCGGCTTATACGGGCATCGTTTATATACGGTAACGCTGTAAGTGTATAATCGCCGATCGCATTTGCTTGCACTTTACGTCAAGCCACTGCACCTTGCATGTCACCAAGCATCAACGATGTGACGTATCCCGTGTAAACGAAGCGATATGTTGTAGTGACATGTGACATGTCATTTCGAGCGATAAACGCGATCATTACTACAGTTGGCCATCCTGAGTATTACGTTGATCTATTAAAGTAATTGTTCTCATAGTATTTTCAAATTGTATTTGCTGCATCGAAATATAATAATTTTCAATTATGACATATTTTTAGAATAAAATATACCTATTATTTTATTATAGATGTATAAATTTTAATACGTAAATGGAATATTCAATAGATGAGATATTTAGAAAAAAAAGAAAGGCATGTTGTCGGAGAAGACATTTGTATGGTAAAACGATGACATTTCTAACAATACTATCGATTATGAATATTGTGAGTTTCATTCTTTGAACTCAGTTTCACTTTTTGAGAGTACTGATTTAGAAATGTTAAAAGATTCCGACACCTGCGACCAGAGCCACGCTTGTCCCTTTTCCCGTTTGGTCTGTTCTGTTCAAATGTCCCTGGCGCGTGTCGAATCAATTCGATTAACACTAAAACAACCAGCGTTATTTTGATATATATATATAGACATCCAAGTATACAGAACTTCCTATATACAGAAAATTAGTATATGGTTGATAGAAAATAAATTGGCATGAATTATCATTTTTTTTATCTCGACAAAAGTCAATATAAATTTTAAAACAATTCCAACAAAAGCACTTTAATAATTTCTATAATTTAAAACAAAAAATTGAAATCCGTCATTTTGATGGAGTTGATTGTTCTAGTGTTAACAGATCAGATAGAATATTTACAAATTCTGTCCCGCAAATAAGTTGAAAAAATTATCATACAACATAGAGTACTTGACATATTTTCTGTAATATGCTATTTAATCGCATTTACTATCCACATGTCAATGGTCACAAAGGTGCACAATGCATATTTTATATTTTTCTTTTTTTCTCTATTATCGTAGAATGTAAAATTCTAAATAAAATATAAAAATATCAACTATATAGAACTGCAGGATAATGCATCGTGAATCCGACCATCCGATGATTCACTGTTGCTCGTTACTCAAGCAGCTTTTTACTTTAATCATATTAATGAAGCATTTAATCTTGCTGCGTGTTTTACAAGCCGCCGGGTGTGTGGGCCTATCCTGATTTCGTTGTTGACGAGAATTTCTCAGCACTGCTTTTGTGGGCATCTTTCTAACCTTCAGTCGTATTCGCTATATGCCTCTCTCTTACTCTCATATTATTCATCCTTTCTTGTCCATTTCTAACTTATTGTTTTATTTTTCATCCTCCAGCAACGTTCGCTAATAAGTCTCCCTTAAACCTCCATTTACACCTTTACTGTGATACTTGCAGGCTCAGATCATTAATTGCTCAGATATTACAATGATATATTGTAATGCAATGTAATACATGTACTTATGCTCGTGATATATTTATGTGCGAGAAATAATTATCAAATTTGTGTGCGATTCTTTCATATCATTATTACGTATCATTGCGATCATTATGTTCTCAGTGCTTGTATTATCCGATAAAATAAAAATTTTTGCAATAAAATATGTGATAATTAACTTAATTAAAACGACTGACTAATTAAAAATAAATATAATAAACAATAACACTTTTAACTTTGATATTTTTCTGCGTCTTTTAAATTTAATATATTATCTATTTGGTATCTATCTCGATCCACTCATGGCACACTCATCTAAAGATAATGAGTTTTATTTTTATATAAATATATTATTTTAATTTTAATCTTAGTATTATATTATAGCACAAAAAGAACTTGATCTTCTTATAACGTTTATTATATTGTTATATCCGAGAGCTGTTCATAAATTCACTCATTTGAAAAAAAGCATTTGCGTAAATAAGAGAAATTGATTAAACAATTTAACAATTTAATGTGGGATGAATGTAACGCAACAAAGCGCTATACAACGTGAAATATGAAAATTAATAAATTATAAAAGCCGTTTTATACACAACACGAAAATCGGGCCCGCTCAAATTTCAAAATGTCGTCTGATTTATCATCTGACAGTTCTAAGGACAATCTTCTTTTTGCTTAGTATCGATCGGGCATATCGGATTAGAAATTTGTAGCAGGACATAGGGATGAAATACAAGGACGTAACATTATATTTACTGTATGCATATGCACAGCAGAATTTAAATAATATTAATAAGTATTTTTAAAAAGCAGAAAGTGACACAATAAAACATGGAATTCTATGCTTATTATTTAATTCGCGCAAAGCACGAAAATTTAACAAAGTTATGATAAATAAATTGCTTACATCATACCAAGCAAGTTGCATGCTCCACAAGGCTCGAGGCGTTGCAACGTCACTTACCTGAAACAATAAATTACATGCTGTTACATGGATTGTTAGATATGGATTGTACACATGTATTATGGATATTCGGTTAATTCTCGATACATTGTTTAATTCTGTACGCTTCTATATCCTTATATCCTACATATCCGTATATTTATACGCATGATTTATAGTCTGCTATTTTGTATCAGAATTTATAGATATCAATTTTTAATCACATTATACAAAAAAAATATTATACATGATTGTTTTATACACAAATATCATTATAAGATTCAGGTATAACATTCATTTGAACTTGACAGTCTGCTATTTTGATCAAATATAATACGACATTAACTGTAATTTATAGACATTACAACCAATAAATAATACATAAAAAATACGATATAATTGTGACTTAATGAAAAATTAGAAAATTGTCAAAATCTTTACCGGTTGAATCAAAATATATTCATCCAAATATGTGCGTGATAAGATCATTGTCAAGGCATAATGACAACGGTGTCTGCAGCGCGGTCCAACATCTCTTTACATTCTTATTGGCTGATACTCAGCATCCGCGCGCACATTTATTGGTCTCAACCGACACGTGGTGTCATCCACTGAACACTTCGCTATCCCCAAACGTGCCCACAGGATAACGCGCACAGTTAGACACCATCAAAATTTGAATATTTTTCAAATTTTAATCACGTTCACTAATTTCTCTCAAATTTCTGACGCGCGGTTCCATTTGATCGATAATTATGAAGTAACGAATTCATATGACATAATGCAATGGGCGCGATCAGCAGAATAATTTCAGGCGAAAGATGTGTATAAAAGGCGGAGAGAGTGAAAAAGAAAAAAAGGAGCGGCACGAGACAGAGTGGAGACACCACATAAACCTTTCAGTCCGCAAGCCACCACATAAATATAATAGAGAAGGTAAGGCCTCGTGATGGTCGGCCGGCATTGCCCGCCGAACCGTCACGGACTCAGCACGTCGTACAGGAAGGGGGAATTTGCGCGGGGTGGGGTGAGATGGGTGGACGTGTCAGAGACAAAGTGGTGGCCGCGCGGGGTCGAAGGGGGCATCGGTGGCCGACTCCTCTCTCTACGCCGCGCAATACACGGCGGCGTGAAACACGGGGAAACGGCACGAATGATCGATGGGATTCTGCGCCGTTGCAGGCATAGCACAGGTACATAGACATACCCCCACTCTTCCTACCACTCACACACAAGAAAAGCAGTAGGAAACCCCCTCCCCCTTCTTGGACATTGACGGGCGGCTACGCCGCCTGGTGGGCACGGTGCACGTGGTTCCCGTGAGAAGTTTGAAGCATAATCTCGTAGATGGCGCGCTATGCGTTCGGTGCTGAAAGCGCCATCTTACAGCACATCGATGAACATTGTCGACATAAAAAACCAATCTGATTGAAAAGTCGATAAGTCGGTAAAAAAGAAAAGTGCTACATGTCTATGATATAAATTATATGATATAAGTATATATATTAATGAAATAATTCACATATGCATTAGTAATAGAGATAGATACATAATAAACGGATAACTTGAAAAAAAATTAATTAATTAATTAAAAAAGAAGTATACATATGTTTATTACTCCACTTGCCTATCCAGAAAGAAAGACAATAAAACATTATTTTCTATTGCTTTAGAAAATTAGATGACTATCTTTATATATGACTTAAAAATTTGGAACACTTTGAATTAGACTTGAAAAGCCAATAAAAAAAAAATTTTAAAAATATTTCACTTAAAAAACCAAAGATTACTTTAATATTTTCAAAAAGGGTAAAAACTATTTCTATAATGATATAAATATTTTTCCCATACAATTTTTCATCTAAAATTTGAGTTAATAAATATAAATCAGGAAATAAATTAATATAGGTGAAAAGTTTAGATAAATTAGAGCTGACGCGTGTGCGATGTTATTGATCTATAAAGAGCATAACGCTATATATTTCATAAATTTTATGAAACTTGAGCAATTCGTACTGGCTTATCAATATTAATATGTTTACACGGTGCATTTGTTATTTGTTGATGCATGTCACAACACATAAACTTAATTGTCACATTGTCAAATCATGCACGATCGGCAGCCGTGCATGCGTGAAGTAATGCAGCTACCTCCCTGCTAGAACTGATCGGGTTAGGTGATTTGTTGAAACCTCAAGGTGAAACTTAGTTACGCGACACCTCACGCGCACGTGCCCATAAACTGCGAACGCGTGAAGCATTCGTGAAATGCAACCATCAAGACCACCCATATCTTGGAGCCCCTTCTGCACGCCCATTGACGTGAGTATTGCTTTCATGATCGCGCGCACAGATAAAAATTATTGAATGAAAGAAAACTCGTTCAACAAGAAAAAGCTGATGCTATAATGATATTAATAGAACGAATAATTATACAATTTTATTTGCATGTTCAAACTCCATAACGTGATATAATGAAAGAAAAATTTAGTCTGTCGGTGATATATAGTATTATAGCAAGGACAGAATGCGCGATACTTGTAAAGTATTTTATACGCTTTAAAGTATTGTAAAAGATATTAATCATACTGAAAGCAGCATGATTAATGTCGTTATTTATGTGTTGGATAATATTCTTCAACAGAAAATGAAAATAAGAAATCAGATGTCGTGGTGTTTCAGGGGACATAAGCATCATATAATTAGTTGCACTCGGTTTCACAGCGGGTATCGCGCCTCCAAGGGTATTGTACTTTATATCACGAAAGTAGCGCGAAGCACGGTAAAGCAATTGATCAATATAGCGCCAACAATCCCTTGTAGCTACCCCTCCGCAGCTTCCAAGCTCCGTCTGCCCCTTCCTCCGCCTTCTTTCGTCCAAGTCCCAACGGCGCGGAGAGAACGCACCCCCATAACAAGTTTCTTACTCATCTTTTTCGTTCAATAACTCTCCATCCAAGATGGCCACCGCGGTCGTCCCTCATTGGCTGGGGGAAGGGTCGCAGGGGTCTGTACGGGGTTTGGGTGGTTGACCCGTAGTGGTGCGGTGCGGGACGCAGGAGGGGGTTGGAAGCAGTGACGCTATCTATCTTCCGTTGCCTTGGCTCGGCGTAACATAAGGCAAGATAAATTGCGGGATCTCCCGGGTTCTTGAACCTTTCTGGCAAATTGCATAAGAATATCCACCCTCCACCCCACAGGCTGCCTCTTCTCTGCTCCTCCCCCCTGACTGCCCCCGCGGCTCCAATGGAATTGGAATTAACTCGAATAAATCACCTCCGCGCGGCTCTGTACGGATACGCAAGAGCTTCGGCCGTGTTTCCGCTCCACGAAGTTAAAATTTCTTTTAGTACAATACAATGTTATAGTATTACAAACATTCATATTTTTTAGATCTTTTACAATGAAAACAAAATAAAATGTAAAATTTCGTTAAATAGAAACAACAATGTTATTAAAATATTATAACATTTTTCTCTTTTTATAGTTTAAAGTTATAGTAAAATTTTGTTTTGGCAAAAATTTTAAAAATATAATTATAATATTTGTTTTAAGAAATTGTTAACTTTATTAATTTTATCACAAATTTTTTGTGTAAAATTTCCTGATTAATATACTAAAAGTTTTAATTGTATTCTTTATATATCTCCAAAAATCATTACACAGTAAATATGTATAAGTACAATCATGAAGGCATCGCATAAATTGAAGATCGCAATATTAAATATTATTTATCCTAGGAAGTTCATAAAACATTGATATTAGTGAAAATGAACGAAACAGAAGACACAATATGATATTTAACTCATTAATTTCTGGTTATTAAATTAATTTATAAAATAGTATTTTTAAAAAATTTATAAATTTTTCAATTAATTAAGATTGAATAAATACAACATCTGGACTGATGTGTTGGATTCGAAAATATCTTTAAACGTATGGAGACATATACTATACTGTACGTGTGCGCGCGCACATCATGGCCGATTGATCAGAAGAACGTATCTGTTGCGTAAAATTGATAGGAATAATCTAATTTATATAGCGTCATATTCAGATTTATTCTTTAAGTTTTATTTTCTAATTATCTCATGTGGAAGCTGTTTTGTTAATAAATAATACGTAATCGCGTAAAAGATAATATATGATATTACTCGTAAATCGTTTTGGTATACAGAATTATTCAAAGCGCACTGATAAGAAATGTTAGGCACGAGCCGACGAGGCATAAACCAAATCCGCCTCTTCAGTCAATATCCTAATACGGTTTATCTGGAGCTATTATCTACTTCATTTGTCACAATTACGGGGCTCGTAACCCTTTTGCGCGCATGCTTGTTGCGATATCTCGATCGCATGCCATCAGCATGACAGTTCCCCTCTTACTCAGGCTGAGAACCGAAGAGGGGAAGTGGCTGGTTATCACTGCCTGCCGGCTGGCTGGCTGGCTGACTCTCCGTATCGTTTTCCGTGTATTGCGGCAGGTCAGTAAATCCGAAAACGAGCTTTACGATTTGTTTACTCCGTACTGGGTTATGGGACCCGGTTATATAGCCGTAGGTATGCGCGCGGGCTATGTGATCGCGGCCATAAACGCGTCTGTTATGCGCTCGTAAACCGTGAGAGCCCCACTCAACGTTCGGCGCTATAGCGGTGTTTCCCCTTCTGCGGTCGAGCCTCGTAAAACACTTGTTTTACGATTGCTGCCTATCGTTGACGATGCTGCCACCGTTCGCGTGGTGAAAGTATTCAATGTGTTATCTGGATCGTCATTCTATCCCGTTTCTCGATCCTTTCCCTTTCCATTCTCATGCTCAATAGGGTCTGAACTGTCTGAAGGACATCGACACACATATGCTCGACCTTGATGATGGGCAAGGCTATTAGGTCAACTTTTATTGCGTATCCCTATAACTCGTGCTAAATTTTTATAGGTATATTAAAATCCAACTGCAATCTAAAAAGGGTAGATTTATTTCATTAATATATTAGATTGATTCCTTATAAATCAATAAATAAATTGGAGTTAAATTCTTTTTATTAACTAGGCATATATTTATAAGAGAAAGAATTAAACAAAATGAGTCTTTTGGGTATGCATATTCGTTGCATGTGCCAATAGTTTTCTCCCGCAAATAAAGAAGTTGCACTTTATTAGAATTATTTTGTACCATCTTATCGTCTATTTGAGCTATCGTCTGGCAGACAGAATTCTCATTGATACATCAAGACCAGTAATTCATTTCGTATGTTCCGTACAAACATGCAAATCGCATCGCAGAGTAATGGTTTCGTGTCACGATCAGCGCGCCTCTAGCGGTCGACGTTTTATCGACGACTGCTCTATCGGTGATGACGCGACGCTTTCTCTACGTCACGGAGTTGACGTCATCAGCGGTATAGAAAAGGAGCGACGACAGAGTGAATGTGACGTAACTGGATCTAAAGGGAGAGAAAGAGACGGGTTGCGCCAGCCATGCTGGTGTAGGTAGGGGAAGGAAGAAAAGGGAGCCATTATAGAAGGGGCGCGACTAGGCTGAATCCTCCCCACCGGCCTGGTCGGCCCACCGAGGAAACAGCTGTCAGCTGCGTGGAGTTGCGGACCCGCAACTCTCACCCACCAACCCTCCTACATTCTATTCCGTGTGCATGTGTGCGTTAGTACATGTGTCCTGTGTCCCAACCTAAACTCATCCAGGCACAGAATCAGCCGGGCTGCCACCCACCCCTGATGTTAAAATATTCTGGTGGGCGAGCGAGCGAGTGAGCGCGAGCGCGCGCGGGACGGGAATAGCTCGGGAGAATTATGGCCGCCTCCGAGAATCAAATAACTCTTTAATCCGCGGGCGCGTGTACGTTGCTCACGCTTCTTTCTACCGTATGTCGTTTGTCTCGCTTCTGCTGTCTTGCGCACGTTGTAATTTTCTCATCGCTGTCATTGATCCGATTATCCACGATCGGTGACTGTCGTTAGCACTTATGTCAAATTATTGATTTGAAAGTTTTTTGCAACTTTTAAAAAGAAATTTATTAGTTTTAGTTTTTGTGGTAAGAAACAAATATTTTTATAATAAAGCTACCTTAAGAATAATAAAACTAGAATATATAATAAACAAAATTGTTAGCTATTAAGTTCATTATATTTGCTAATATATAACATCATTTATATATCATCTATATATATATACATATAATACACATATTAAAGTAAAATGCAAAAAAGAATTTATAGAAATAAAAGAGATTGTTGGTAAAACAGATTCCGTGTTGAATATTATATCAATTTGATTATTATTAAAAATCAGTAATTTTTAAATAGATCATGTAATTCAAATAGAGAAATTGTATTAGATAATATAAATACATTTTAAGATTATATTACATAAACAACTAATTTTAAATCAAACAATTTATTACAATACGTGTAAATTAAAGTGCGAACGAGAGAGAAGGAGAGAGAGAGAATGAGAGAGAGAGAGAGAGAGAGAGAGAGAAATAAAAAATTATGATTCAATGTAAAATTGCAAGGTTAATAAACTGTACCATATTTGTTAAGAGAAGATAAGAATTTTGTTGAATGCGTGTGTAATGATGCACTCGAATGTAATTAAAATGCACGATGTTTTTCTCATTTATGCGGAAATCACGAGTAAGTACATCCCTCATGGCGTGTATGCACGCAGATTAAATATCGGACAATCGTTTACATGTAAGAACACACGCATTTGCAAGGGGCGGCAGGAAGATATATCGTTCCGCTAATTTGTTCTTCGTGAGCAAATCCATTATTAGGCGGAACACGAACTTTTGTGACTAATTGTAAGTAACGTGTGCATGCTTGAGCGACTATTACAGAAACTTGTATCAAACATGCTTCCCCACACGTGAGAAAATTGAACTATTGCGCCAAGCAATTTAATTAAATTTAGCATACAATAAAAGACATTTTGTAGTTTTCTGATGGAAAAATTTTTTTAAATCATGTTACGTGTGTTCCAACGTAGACAATATTTAAAAATATTAAAAATATTTAAATAAGAAGTTTCAAGAACATATAAAAACAAATCTTTCACATTCTTATTTATTATTATTATTATGATAAAAGTTTAAATTAAAATATATAATCATGGAATTATTTAATATTGAAACTAAAAAGATTTTAATAAAAATATTTTCAACTTAATTTTGAATACAGTAAAACAGATTTACTTTTGAAGACACGTACAAGCGCGTTGTACGTGTATGCGTACAAAGCGGAGCCACAGTAAAAAAAGGAACAGTATTTATTACATGGGTGTAAAATAGGTATATATACGTAGCACAAAAAAGTTTTTGCCATTATAGGAGGATAAATATGTCCTAGAATTAGAAGACGAACAAAAGTTTCAAAAAGGACATCCTTTGGTGAGTGGTCCCTTCTCAATGCAAGATTTAAGAATCACAAAGCAGGAAGCAGACCACAACTTAAACTGTAAAACCATCAATTCAGTTCTGATTTTTTTCGCCTACAAACACGTGTAAAAAATCAACGTAAAAAAGAATCAATGTTACATACAATGTTACAACATTCTGTATATTCAATGTGAAATATTCGATTCTGGAAGACTGTGTGCATTTACATAATATTCTTTTTCTATTGATTATATATTTATTTCTAAATAATCTTATTGATTATTGTGAACAATTTCAGAATTTAGTGAAATTCAATAAAATTACAGGAATACTGTCTAAATCAGAATTTCGAAAGGAAAGAATTTCGCTCCGTGGCCATTGGTCTCGCCAAGGTCGGGCAAGTACATAGTCATAAGTGGACGTGGACAACAGTCGGTCATCGGTGGGGCTATAAATCGGCGGGTGACGTTTTTTGTCTGTACCGGAGATACTGGATAGAAAAAGGCGAAGAAGAAAAAAAGAGGCGTCGTAACAAAAAACTCCAACATTCAGCTTGTTATAAGAGGACCCCGGTTAGGCAGACGCCAAGCAGGAGGATGACGTGGGGCCTAAAGGGGACCAAAGAAGGGAAAGAGGGACTAGAGGGAGATCCAGAAGGAACAATGCCTAAAGTCACCAGGAAGAATGTGGTCCGTCGGGCTACGAAAACGAACAGACTCACTCTGTCCGTTCCTCCATGGAAGGCCATCGATACTCTTTGCAGCTCTTTTCTAATACTGGCGATAGAGAGAATTTAATGTATCGCTTAGCGTTACATTACGATTTGTTCCTTAAAAATGCAATTTAATTTTACAAAAATTGAAAAATTCAGCGAATTTTTAAAAGTTTTCCAAATAACTGTTGAATATTCAGAAAACCTGATATTTCTTGAATAGTCATAATTTATATTACCCACATATTTCTAATAAAATTATAATTGAAGAGAACAATAAAAATATTATTGTTAAATTAAATATTGTAGATATTACTGCTTGAGATATATTATCTCTTTCTTCACTCTTCTACTCCAGAAAATCAATGCTGTCAAACGACTCTCGTCTACTAAGTTTTTCTAGTCGCAACTTGCGACTATGTGCTTACAATAAATCACGTTAAATCCTTATATATGCATTAATGTCAGCGATAATTATAATTCTTATGAAGCGATCAAGAAATATCCCAATTTACGATCAATTTCTTGTTAATGACAGTAAATGAAAAATGAATCTAGAAGAAAAAAAATGAAATTTACAGGCAACGCTGCTGGATGCTTCTATTATCGACGTATATAATCGCACAGATGTAATCTGACGATTTATTGCTAAACTGTATTTATGCCGAACATTTCATATGCATAAGCGGATCATAAAAATTAAATGTAAATAAAAATACGTGGTGGTTAAGATTTTTATGTCATTTTCGATAAATTCGAAAATTACGTTTTTTTTCGATTACGCGAAAGATATTGCGTGAAAAATAATGCGTCTAAAACAAATGTTTTTCGTGAAGAAACTAAAGTATTATACACACATGCATACACTACAAGAATGTTAACGATTTCAAAAATTATACCATTTTCTGACAGGAGATATATTTATTTTCGAAATAAACTTTATCTTCGGCGACAAACATTTTTGCTAGCAAACGAACAATTTATCGCGATATGGCTTGCCAGCTGCAAAAAGAAATTGCTTTTCTTTCGATTTTTCGCGCGTTTTTCTTATAACGCAACTTCGCTGTGATGCCCGGTCCCACCCCTTCCTTGTCGCCGAGAAAGTTTCCGCCGGTTGCGCAGCCGGCGCCTATGAGCACTCGCAGATAGGAAAAAGCGAGTTGGGTGGCTGTAAGACGGAGAAGAAGGAGGTGGTGGAGGTACGCGAATAATAAAAATCGGCCTCATAACTCACACCATGTGCCTCAGCGTGGGGTGGAAGAAAAGCAGAAGGGAGTGGGAGGGTTGCCTGAGCTTCTTATCTCAACGCTGGGGTGACATTAGCGCTACTACAGCAATTCTCTCTATACCGCTCTTCATGGCGTACCGTCTTCACTTATTGCTCACACTCTTATACTGATGTTATAAAGCAGCGAAATGTGAATATTAACAATGATTTACATAATAGGACAAAGATTTATCCAAAAATATTGAACTTAAAATATCAACTTAATATGCGATATCGATATAAATATATCAATTTTAATAGCATTAAAAACAAAACTTTTAATTTGCTTCTATGTACATATTTATTAACGAGCCTGATGGAAACTCGATATATAGACGAACAATTAAACAACCGCAATTCGCGGAACATCCGTTCGTACCGTGCAACGGATCTCGTTGCTGGCTCGTACATGATGAAGTGAAATGGGCCGGGCACTAATCGGCAATGGCCCGAAAGACTGGCGGACTATCGTAAACAACGTCGCTATAATGTTACCCACGTGCTTTCACACACTCTTCGTTGCTCTCTTCATACGCGAACAAGGTAATCACAGTGTACAATAAATTCTTTTCCGTTTACTATCGTCCGTTGTACTAGATACATGTATATGTGATACTTTCACAAACATCATTCGAAATAATCAAATCATAATATATCCATAAACATAACAGTATTATTTACAGTATATAGATAGGGCCGAATTATACGGTGTAATTAATTATTAATTTATTATCTAATAGATTATCAATTTTATTGTGTGTGCATAGTAAATGGGAAAGATAGACTTTATAAGTGTTTGAGAATTTATGAGAGGCAATAAAGCATAATCAGGTTGTTTAAATATGCGTTTGAAATTAAGAATCGTTTGCGAGGATTATCCGACAGAAAAGTGGAGAGTTGGAAACGCACCTCCCGGTAAACTCGGTGCGCAATAGTACATACTCGTCCGTCACTGCCGGTGAACGCGCACAAGCGCGTATTTCTAACGCGCTTGTACAGAGCAGAGATGAGTGAGTTGGGGCGTGCGGAGGTGGGACCGCGGGAGGCGGGAGGGGACACAGACAGGGGATGAGACACACGCGGAGAGTTATGACGCCGCACAATTAGCAGTTCGTGTGAGAGAGATCGATCGCCGCCGAGAACATACATCAACGATGTAAACTCAGGACGCGTATCGTCTCTACGCGTACATCCCGCGGATTCCGCGTAACAGTATGCGTAAATGTAGATGCGCCGTTTCGCTATTTTCGTCGATTTAACCCCCGGATGCGCACGCGCGGGCGAAGCGCCGCACCGCTCTGCCAGGGAATAATGCATTTTCGTTTTAGTTTAAATTGCAGCCGACGGTAGCGCAGCACGAAAATTGGACGTTTGTTTAGCACGCGTCGCGTCGGCCTGCGCCAGACGAGAGACGCCGTAGTGTTTTGTCAATAGCGGGAGATTTAGTTTTGGATAACGGCCCGTGTGTGTGCGCGCCTCGACGCGCGACGCGCGACGCGACGCTGCTAACGCCGACGGGGGCGCACCATCGATGGTTGCACCGATTCGTCATGTTATCGCTACTTCCGTTTATGCTTCATTAATTTTAATTAATTTCAATGTCGTTCGTTACCGCCGCTCGCGCTCTCCAAGCGTGATTAATTAAAGTCGGGGTATTATCAATGTTTTTAATTAATCCGTTGTAAATTGACTTTGTAAATTATGTTTGAAACCCACGAGCCGTTATCGGGATCTGAAGTTATGATTCGCTATTCAGCTCCGTTAGGAAACCGATATTTTCCGTTTACGTCATGCGCCGCGCCGCCGTTAAGCCGAATATTTACTTTTAAAAGATTTCAGCTGCACAAGTGGTGGTAGTTGACTTGAAACCAGTTTTATAAACGGTACATATAGCTTTTCCGCTATTTACCGTTTACCTTTACGGCTGTTTGCTGATATTATTACTCGAGGTATAACTTCGACTTATTATTGACAAAACTGATTAACCTTTTTATATATTGTAAACATTTATCTACAGAATATACAAATCTGTTTATGCTACGCTAAGGGCTCGATTTACGAAAGAAAATCGGGTATAACAATTTACATTATTATCAGCCTAGCATTTTCGTTAGCAGCAACAGAAACGATAAGAACGTTGCTAAATTACCTGCAGTTTTTCCACCTGACAAGGAAGCCCTCCATAGTAGCGTATAATTAGCTAAAAGACGAAGATTGTCTGCAGCCGCGTCGTCGTCAATCAAAGTAATTCACTTTCGCGCCACTTCAAGACGAAGTCATCTCTTCTCGAGCACTATGGACGGAAACTGTACGGCAGTATTTCTCGAGGGGCGCGTGCCACCGCGCTAAGTTACGAGGCGTTTATGAGCCATAAGCGATTCTACGGGCTAGATAGAGTTACTTAGAGGAGTTATTTCACTACTTTCAAGATGGAGAGAGTGGGACGGGCTAACTTTGATGCGTCTCGCAGCACCTCCGCTACGGATAGATCAGAAGGACCGCCTGCGACTGCCTGATTTACTATGGTGGACCGTACGTTCCTAGGGATCTCGTCTACCCTGCCTGCGGTACGACAGGATTTTGTGACGGGGGTAAAAGAAGGACGGGCTAGGGCAGAGGGATAGGAAATCATGAGGTGGGGCTTGTGAAGAGCGGCTTTGCCGCTGACACACGCTGGAGCTTCCTATACTCCAACGTGTCATCAATAGATACATGCCCTTATTTTACTATCATAATCCATACTTAATTAGAGAATTTTAACAATGAGAATCTTAAATAAATATGTCACATATCTCATGCGTAGGTTTTCGCTATGTACAATTCATTGCAATAAAAAATGTTTAGAAAATTTAAAACTGAAATTAATTTAATTTCACATTTAATTCATATCAGAAGTATAACAATAGATGAGATGGACATGTATATTGCGCGGATAAATATTTTTAATGTAAAATACTCCGTTTTTTATGCGAGCGATTATCCCTTGTTCAGGAAATTGCAACTTCTGGACAGAGTTTACGTTTAAACCATGAAAACCATACGCGTACAATCGTAAATTCTTGTCTACATTTTCGTAGTAGGTATACGTAGCTGCATTTCGCACTGCATTGCGATGCGTACAACTTGAAATGCAACATTCCTGCATTTATGCGCGACATCTCTGGGATTTTTTTCAGGTATTTGTTCGAAACTATTCGTAAGTATTTATCTATATATATGTTTAATTGAAGTTATTGTGATAAATCTAACTTATATTTCCTCATTAGTGATTGCGTTAATTTATTTTTCGTACCCACAATTTCATAACAAATTAAAAAAAAATAAAAACTTTATATACATAAATGTATTACACACAAATTTGTTACATATGCCTACATATGGTCAATTAGATGCCATTTCAGCCAGGTTTTGCCTTTTAGATCACGGTTATCTACTATGGAGAGCTTATGCAACAATAGTCCCTAGGGTGCGACCCTACAGTTCAAAGGTATGCGAACGCCGTGTGGCATAATTTTCCTTTATATTTTTTTTCTTTTTGATAGACTTTTTTACGCACCAGTGGATTCTTTTGGGAAAGAATTAATAGCATTTTTATGCTGGCGTTGTTTCCTTCATGGTGACATGACTTATGAGGCTGTTTTTAGTCAAAAAGGTACAAACATATGCGACGTTTTGTGATAGGATTTCTTAAAAAGTGTTACAGAACATTAATTCGAAGGTTTGACTCGTGGATGAATACTTAATCGTTTGAAAATTTAAAACATAAATAGTAGATATCACTAACATGATTCACAGAAGTCAAATTCAAATAAAATTTTCAATATTAATCAAGCGGGAGATATAAAATAGAGAAAGAAATATGCTATGTCATATATCATCTATCAATCGAAGCTGAGGAGTCCAAAATGATCATCGTAAAGAAGCATATATTTTAATTATAGTAATTGATTAATAATTAATCAAGTTTAATTAAAATATGATACATAATTCTCATGATCTCTGTGTATATTTTATGTGTCGTCGTATAAATGTCGCGTGTCGTATATAAATTATAATTATAATTTATATACGACACGCGACATTTATACGCGTAATACAAATTATAATTATAATTTATATTATAAAATTTATTTACGGAAAGTTAAAATTTTAAATGTTTCTATCTTTATCCACATTTATATCAGTGATTTGCTTTTGAGGGTTGCTATCACTAACGTTCGTAGGGGAGTCAAACGTGCGGTGAGGAGGGGATGACAAACGACATCATCGGCTGGCACGGCGCTACGATGGCGAAATCCATAACTGTCATCACTTCTAAACTAGATCTGGGAGAATTCAGATTGCCTCCCCGTTTCGCGTCGACAGGTTAGGAAATTCGTGAAACGTGCAGAGTGATTGAAGCGTGCATTTCACGATGCAATTAATAATAGATCTTAACTCAAGCTGAATAAACGAATCAATAAAGACACTTTTCGTAAACGTAATAGTTCTTTTCCTTTTTGTACTTATTAAACACATTCCTAAATCATAATGTGAGAAAAAAATATTATATAGTTTTATTATATTTAGTTTTAAATTAAAGAGTGGAAATATTACTCTTTATATAGGTAGATAAAAAAATTTATCGACATTTTTATATAATTAAAGATTTTGTCGCTCAGATAGATAAGTCTTTGTGCCAGAAATACAAATTAATTCTGAATTCGTTTAATGATAGAATTAAGAACCTAAGAACAGGTAAGAATTGGTCGGCCGAGAGGGTAATGGAACGCGACTGTCTGTACACTCGAAAGAGTGAGGAGGGTATAGTCAAGTGCGACCGCAAGGCCACAACCGCAGTGTGGGAAGTGAAACGAGCCGAGTGGCGTGGCTTTTAATGGAGTGAGGGAAACAACATTAAGTTAAGAGCAAAGCAGGGTGTGAGAATTACACGGAAATAACTGTAGCTGCCAGTAGAAGCGGCGCGAAAGGGAGTGGAGAATACGATTCATAAACCAGCAATTACCCTGTTGCCCATCCACAAAACAGCGCGCGATCTTCAAGATGTCGCACGATTATAATGTATTTCTCGAGTGTTGAAGCCAACAATTCAACATGCAAAACATCATATCATACTAATATTTCATTTTGCATTTATTTTAACCAACGACACGAAATATATGGTATAAAATTTATAATGCCGTGATATATATTTTGTACAATGTTCACATCTGTAAAAATTTAACTAACGATTTCACCTACATTAATCACGGTAAAGTTTAAAAATTGTAAATATGAGATATTACAAACACAAACGGCTTTTGTATTTACAAAGCACACTTATAAATTCTTTTCCTGATTTTATATATATATAAAATTATAATTATTTGTTTAAATTATTATATTTATTATTTTCTTTTTGCAATAACAAAAATCTTGTTACTATTTTATTTATAAAAAATATAAAAGATATTGTATAACTAATAATAAACGGAACTTCGAAAGTATTGACAGAATAAGGGTTAGGAAGTTCTCGATGTATTAAGCGGGGGATGCAATTTATCGAATGATAAATTTCAGAGAGATAGGATCGCGCGCGGTTAGATTAAACGACGATTCCTTCTCTTCGCCTCTTCTCGTTTCCACCACCTATTCCATCCACTGACTTCCCAAAGTAGTGAAATTAAATATAGGGGTCGAATTGCAGTCCACGGTAATATAAGCTTCTCTTCGTCTTCTTTTCCTTCCCTTTTTTATCTTCGTCCCAACATAAGAGAGTGTCTTTACTATTTTTATCTCTTGCTCTAGCTACTTTCTCTGTCCTTATCTGCAACCGCAGACTTTTCTCTCCATCTTGACAAACACCTCCCTCTTGTATCTGAAAGCTACTAAGCTGGCGTCCCTCCGATTTAGATACTGATGCTATAGCTCACCAACCACTATCGTGCGAGAGGGACGCACAAAATAAGTTGGGTTCTAAATTATCAATATACACTTTTTTCAAATTGAGAACTTATAAAAGTTTACATATTATATATCAAATAATTGATATTAAATATTTAAATGTTTAAAAAATCTAAGAAGTACTTAATTAAAAATTTTGTTTTTTTACCTAAAGTTTAATGAATCCAGAAGTCAATACTTGTACTTGACATAAATAATATCTCGCATAAAGAAGAATGATGATATCTTATTCAGATTACGCGTAAAAAGTCCTATTTATCAAAAAAATCATTATTCTTATTTCGCATACCTATATCAAATATATATATCAGTTTAAATGTTTCTTATCTATCTTTCCTGTAACGTAAAAATATTAGAATAATTGCACGCTTAGATAGAGCATCTAAACGGATTAGCCGGAGAAAAGTTAAGTAGAGATTTTCTTCAAATTTATTGGCTTTGCGCCGGTTTACAATTTTATGTTTTTCTTAGTGATGCGACTTTCTTTACGAGCCAAGCGAAACTTTGAGAATCCGCGAAGGTGATGGGACAGATAAGGCTAATTCCGGGTATTTCGCACCCCGCTGCGATACGTTGAAGCGCCGACCATGCCTCGGCAGAGACAAACCCCTTGCTACACAGCAGCCCCTATCGAGGGAGTAAAGGGCGGTGGCGGAGAGTGGACGAGTGTGTGGGTGAGTGGAGAGCAGGGCAGAGCAGCAGCGTGCTGCCCGCACCAGGCGCCCCTTCGCATATTTCACCGGGAATTTACGAGCCTCGATACGACAGGGAAATTGCAAGAATGGCGGAGTAATCTATCTCTCCTTGCCTCTATGGGCTCTCTCTTCTTTTCCCAGGTTCCCTTTCCCGAGCGCCCTTCTTCTCGCACACATATGTATAGACACATAGATACTTATATGGTGCACTCACATACGCTTGGGAAAAGAAGGAAACTCCGAGTTTTTCCATATAGATAAAAAGAATTTGTCCTTCCATTTCAAGTCACTGTTATCTCCTAATTGTATTATTGCGATAAGAAACCGATCTGTTAGCTGCCACTATGAATTCTTGATAAATGCTAGCAATTTTCTTACTCGCGCACGAGTGCGCAAGAGAGAGGGAGAGAAAGAAAGAAAGAAAAAAGAAAAAGAGAGAGAAAAATCATTATATCCCTGATATAATGTAGGGTATATTATTAACAAGTTAATTAATTAAGAATAGATTACATAAATCATAAGGCAGTCAAAACAATAGCGTTTCAACCCTCCTATTGCGCAATAATTATGCGGAAGATTGCCACGACCATTCATCCGACTTGTTTTATCGCCATTTTCCATCCACATCTTTCACCTCGTAGGGGTGAATAACGGCCGATACACATATGCTGCAATTACGGGGTATATATCAAACTTATTCGGAAGCACTCTTGAATGAGATTCAGAATTAACATAAGACAATAAATGACTTATAAACATTTGAAAGAATAAACTTGAATATTTACTTAAGTAAAACTTATCTTGACATTGTACAATTATCCTGCTTTGAAAATGTCTACATTATCGGAACTTAATTGAAATGTAAAATTATGATTTGCCGAAAATTGTGCTACACTTGTCCACTCGCGGTTCACAATTATGTTCGCCGCGTTGTTTAAACTGTGAAAAGAGTCACGGCCGACATGTTGCTGGACACGATTATGTGTAATGTACCACGTTTTGTAGGGAGAAGGACACTCATACTCAACGAGTCAGCACGGAGAGAGAGAGAGAGAGAAGGAGAGAGACATAGAGGGGGGAGAGTGAAGGGAGAGAATGAGTGGAGGCACCATAGGTAACTGTACTTGCTATACATGGATAATACATATACACGGAGGAAGAGAACCCCCTGTGTCACGGCTCGGTGTGTGCACCTATATCCACATAACGTACTGTATCGTACCCGCGGCCGGCGGCCAGTTTAATTTAACACAGCAGCTGTAATCCCATCCATTACGCTCGCGGTAATATACGATCGCTCGAGATTCATAGTCCGTTTTTTCACTAATTAACAGACGGGACAAATCGCTCCACCGATCCGCGCCCTCCCCCTCCTCCTCCTCTCTGCCACCCCTCACACCCCGCTGCCATCACTCTCTCCCGCCGCGCGCGCGGACTCTTCATTCTCTTTTCGTCCACCGATGAACGCATTGTTTCTTCACGCTCAAATTTACACACTGTTTCGCATAAATTCGAATGTGCTTCATTCGCGCTATTGCCTCGCAATCCGTCCGATTGTCAGATATCAAATTCCTTGCTTTTTTCCCCGCTGTTCCGAAATCATTACACCTGGCGCAAAAGGTTCCCTAATGATGATATATTCGTTGCGTTTGCTATACAGAATCGGCGCATGATATACGTGTAATTTCTCTTGTCGTCATTGAAGCACTTTTTTGCAGAGCGGGTGTTAAACGGTAATTAAGAGAATCGATTGATCATTCTGCGCAAGCATCGCGATGGCAAGTACAACATGTTCGAAATGCTTGGAGTAGTAATAACTCTCTTGCCAATATGGGAGGTGTGACGAGTCTGCTGTGACACTTGTGCGTAAAAACACTTTAAAAGAGATAATTAACACGCATTCGTCAGAGAGGCTTTGGCCGATGAATCGAATACAAATGACACGTACGGAAGAATCAAGGGACTGCTCGATTAAAATGAATAAAGCAAGAAACAAAAAATTACGACATGAACATGAAAGTAGTAAGATAGAAAAACGAACTACTGTTAAAAATCATAATTTCAATTTATCAAATGTTTTTAAGATTTGAACATGTGTACATTTTGATTAATAAAAATCGATCGAACATGAAACGTTAAATATCTTTTCTTTAATATGATAAATATTCTTAATAAAAATGTATATTACGTTTCGCGTATAGTATTAACATCAAAATGTTAACAATGTTATAAAGGATAGTTAAAAATCTTTCTGTTTTAAATAAAGTTCCGGGATATGCTGCAGTAAATGGCAAAGAAGAAAAACATCGAGTAAAGAAGATAGGTGAGTGCTATAGTAACGCGCAAAAGAGAAACGAGGGATAAACGGAGAAGATGAAAATGCGAAAAGCAGGGAGGAAGAGGAATGAGTTAAGAGAAGGGAGAGATGTGCCACGGTGGTTCTCGGTATAACACCAGGCAGGCGCTCTCTTGGACGTCGCGTCTGCGCATTCGTAGACAGGGTGAGCGGATTTAATTGGATGGACGCCATCTCGCGATGCTTAATTAACTAATTAATTTCACACAGTATAAAAACAAAAAGATACCGCTTGTCGACCTTTAATGACTCTGACGTTGCGATAACTGCCATTCGCGGCTTATAAAGTTTCACGTGTGAAAAAAAAGAAAAAGAAAATACAAAAATATGTTTACAAAGCCATAAATTTTATCGATAAATTTTTTTGTTAGCTTATATTGCATTACTGCGATAAATTTCAATGTAAACAAGTCAGCTCGATATACTCGACATAAAACGTCCATCTGCTAGATCCGCCATTTATCAACGACTTCGTATAAAATAAATCTCGAAATGTCCGCATGTGTAAGCTTGTCGCAGTTTTTACTAGTTCATTTCTTGTAATTATCGCGAAATGCACTAATAACTTGTCCGCGATGTGTTGCTTCGTATAAATAAACTTATGCAGAGTAGCATAAAAAATGACAAAACAAAGAAGAATGCCATTCCAACGTCTAACGCGATACTGAGGATAGCGTAAGGAACGAAAAGAAAATGGCCGAGGTAGACAAGATTTGCATTCCATAAAGCATATGCCCATGCCGCATGGAATAAGAAAGCTGCTTGCTCAGCACCGACGAGAATACGTACCCGATCTTAGGGTTAGAAAAACGGGATTAGAAAAACTCTACGAGCATAAGGTTTGAATGCGTTCATGGGAGTAAACTTAAAATGAAAAAACCGATAGAAAAAAAAACGCATCTTTATCGTAAACCAGTTATGCTAAATATTATCGAATATAATAACGCTGATAATAATAAAAAGCAATGAAGATATAGGAACAAATAAGTTTATAGATACATCAACGATGCAATTAAATAATTGCTAAATAAAAAAATTAAACTAAATTTTAAAAAGAACGTAAAATATATTCTATTTCGTATTATAATTTCTTCCCGAAGTTTTTGTCCCAAGTATTTGTTAGTAACAACAGGGAGATAAGTCAGGTCATAAAGTTGAAAGCCTCATCCTGTATGCTAAACATAATTAAACATAATAAAATTACGTTACGTGCGCACGTTCCCGAAGTAAACCGCACATTTAAAATAGTCATAAAGAATAAGAACGCGGAGGCATGAATATGTAATGGTGAGTCCGGGACTTCGCGATGAAAAAGGTTTACAATCGATAAACAGTAAATGAGGGCGCGCGTATACTTAACTTGAGTTATAGGAGTCATTTTCAGATAGATGCTCGAATATTCTCGGCTATGTAAGCATCTCGAGGGGTAGGAGGGGGTCAACGGAAGGCGGGAGAAGGTAGCGGCGGATAGTCGAAAAAAGAAAGCGAAGAAAGCGCGGCGTTGTAGGGAAACAAATCAACTCGTCTGTTGGCTCGTCCCAAGTTTTTAGTGGCGAGGCTCCAAATATTTGCTTTGGTTGTTCGAGCCTGATTCGTGCACGGGATGTATATATACCGACAACCGCGAGTCTAGCGGCATAGGCAACCTCGCCCGACTCTTCTCCGCTACCCGATCTTACGGGTCCATGCAGTTGAGCCAACAACCCACGCCACCCCGTCGTTAATATTGTTGCTTGTACGATTGCAACCCCTCGTCGTTCCCGGACACCATCCCACCCTCTCTCTCTCTCTCTCTCTCTCTCTCTCTCTCTTTCTCTCTCTGTTCGATACCCGGTCTAACCTCGCGAAGCCGCTGCCAAGAATAAGCTGAAAACGCGTTCATCATGTCCATTATTATATGAATGCCATAATATCGCTACTACGTCGTTCTATCGTCGTTCCGCCGTCACTATAATTCCCTAAACCACTTTCCTCCTTCTCTCTCCGCCTTTTTTCCTTTGTAGGTGCACTTTTTCAGACTATATTTTCAGCTATTATCCTTGTCAGATTTCCCATTCGTTCTTTTGTTCTCACGTTGTTCCAAGAATTGGCATAATATCATGGCACATGGCACATGAGAAATTTGAGCTATAGTCTCTAATTTTTTTTTAATATTACGGTTCAATTACATTGTATAGATCGTTGTATGACCAAGCCAGGAAATGTATTTGCTTATTTTTTTATAATCACACCATAATTGAAATTTCAAGGAATATATTGACATAAAATCTTTGCGTTTTTTGTCATCTTTCTTATTTTAGAACGTAATAGAGTTATTTACGTAATGTTAAGTTAATTTAGACCTGATATTAAACTAGTGTACCTTATTAATAAATCCGCAGTATGCTCTCCTCAGCAGTTATCTAGGCAAACGGGGATGAATTATTAAAACATGTATGCAAAGTTATGGAAATATACTCGCGACGACACAGCGCAATGTCTCGCAATTACACTATTATAATGCAAGTTTTCACGAGAACTGCCATTGATACTAAACTTATTTTTAGACAATTCTAGTGCAATGGCTTTATCATGCAATTACTTCCTTTTCGCAAAATTCATAAAATTATGAATTTATTTTTAGCTGATGCCTGTAAAAATATTCAATGTTCAAGAAGTTAATACTGTATAAATTACTTTAGTATGCTAACAGATACCGATATGTTTCAAATAAATACGTTTAAAATGTGATTTCATCTCTCATACAATTTCAAAAATCTAATTTAAATAAAGCCAAAAATATATTATCTTTAATTATTTAAACATAACTATATACGTTTTATACAAACATGAATATTTTGCTGTTAATTTTCTAGTAAATTAAAGTTAAAAATTCTAAAGCCAAAATAAGATAAAAAGCAAAACCAAAATAAATTTTTACATGTATAAATTATCAAGATGCAGCGTAAATAAGTTATTAAAAATTCTACTACATTGAATAAGAAACTTTGAAAATATATGCATAGAGAAATTATTTTTACTTACTGTAAATTCAATTTAAAAAGTCACGATTTTTTGTTTGTCATAGTTAAATTATTATATGCCTAATTTTATTTATTTCTCGAAACAATAAAGACGTATACGTATAATATCAGTAATAACATCAGAGAAGAAGCGAAACTCCTGACATAGAAAGTAGAGAGGCAATAAAAATGAAGCGCGGCATCTTTCCCTAGAGATACCTCGCAGGTTGACCAAGTATCGGTAACTGAAAGTTATCGTCTATCTATAAAATACATATATATGATTTCATACATATAAGTATGAGCGCGCGAACAAGTTTGGATTTGTACTTATAGATAGTCCGCGATATTATTAATGTCGCGCAATAATTTTGAATTGGCAAAACCGACTCATAGAAGCATAGGGCAATTAAACGTACAATTACCTATCGTCCGTAAACATTGTTAAAAAAGATAAATGTGAATGCTCTTTCGATAAAATACTTCATTTAATATATACGTTGTCTGACGACGTGTTCCGGCATCATTCAAAAGCGGGGCGGTAATTTCGACTCTGTTCTCACTGACGGCGACAGCATATTTATTAACGCTTGGCATCCTGACAGCTACTTCTAGAATGGGCTGTTCGGATACCGAGCGTTTGTCTTTAACGAGTCAACTGATGAACGAGTCTGTTTTACGCCGAAATAGATTCGCGGCAACGAGGATTCCCCGTTTATTTCAGAAACAAAAAGAAAAGATCTCATACTTCCCAGAACTATCTTCGTAAATAGCATCTCTAATATCACAAGAAATTCTCTTAATAATTATTAATACACACACAGTAAAGGATAAAATTATAAAGTATATTATTTTCCAAATTTTTATGGTCTCACGAGTCGAAGCAATATTTTCTGCCGCTGCAATGCTAAAAATTCATCGAAACAAGAACTTGTTCTTGCACACCTTTTACAAAACTGACATCGCATGCGGCGTTTATCTGAATTGTAAAAGACTATGCATTAAGGAATTTGTAATTCTGGGTGAGACAACGTGATACGTCACGCTAAGTAGCGTGTACTATGCTGCGCGGATATGCCAGTGGTAGTTGGATGTGCACCCCGATATGCACAGTTTACTAATAATGCACATTCGAGTTAAGGAATGTGAGGTTTCAAGCCGCAAGAAGGCCCAAGGAGGCAGCTACACCGCCGCGGCAGCGATCAATCAATGTTGCCCGTCAGACGGTAAAACAATACGATGTTACCACCATAATTGACGGAAATCTATCATCCGCAATTCGCGTGTTCTTCTACCGTAGTGCGCTTTAAGATCTCAATACTTGGAGAAAGCTGGCCTGTATGTCAACAACTCTTCGCACAATATACTCTATATACCTTATTTATCCTGCTTTCTATTGAATAAGATATTTCCAATAAATAAACTGCATTAAAAATTAAATGTTTTATAAAAATATTGTGTTTTACAAAGTTTATACTATACTTTTTTATCCATCAGTTTTTATACTTATAATTGATATTAGTAAGCGTCTATTATCATCGATAACAGAAATAAATATATTTTAAAAAATATTAAACGAAAATAAAGAAGAGAAGTTATATAATTTTTACTATATCTCTAAAAATTTCTCGATAAAGGATAGAAGGTTTGTATAAAGACGCAGGGGAAAGGCTACATGATAACATGAACGTTATACTGATGGTGGAAGCGTAAGCGTGAAAGAGGGTGGGAGATTGGTAAGCCCGAAATCCTTGAGCTTAACTAATTCCCGCATGAATTACGAGCAAGCCACAGCTAATTCCAAATAAATATTCGGAATACAGATTATGTTAAACGCAGTTGATGCAAATTAAATGATTAGCAGGAGATGTATGTTATACCCTCGATATTAGTGTAATATACTTAAGACTCGTCCTTCTATTCTTAAGAAATTTGACGAACGCATTTTTACATACTTTTTATGTATAGTTTCTGTTTAGCTTCATGATATTCTAAGGACTCTCATATATATTTTCATATTATTGCATATTAAATCTATTTGGCATGATTTACTTCTCATTTATCATTTCTTTGAAATAAAAAGAAATGTTGATTAATATCATAGCGACATAATTGGCGATCATAAAGAACTCTTTACAAAGGGGATTTGTGCTTGAATCCAGCATTGTAAGCTTGACAGTGAATTACTGGTGGAGTCTGGTAGGCACTGGTCGGGAATCTAAGTGGCAAGTAGGTAAGTAACTTGGAAGTTAGGGGGTTATACTCCCTTGCACGGACCCGATACATGTGCGGAACGCGTAAATGTACATGGAATCTGTGATGTTCGCTATGTGTGCGTTTGCATGTACAAGTAATGTGGAATATATCTACCTGTGGCCACAGTTTACCTTCGTGGTAAACTCTAGTAGGTGCCTACGGCAGCAACTCTACTCTAATGCAGAGTAATGTTGATTTATATCTGCATTAGTTTCATTTCACTCCCCCTCATTCCTCTAATATGGCCACCATTTGCCTATTTCCGCCATTATATTTTGTTAAACTTTTATTAAATTAAATACAACACACGCATTTGTTCCGACATATTTATATAAAATCGTAATAACACAAACTCTTATAAATTGTATAAATTTTTATATGTTTTTCGAATAAGTAAACACAATATCCCAAAAATGTACATGTATGTACAAATCTATATACAAGCAATATATACACATCTGTATGTAATACTTATGTAATCCAGTTTAGCGAATGCCATTAATTGGTTCACAAAACTAGACATTTTTCATAACGTTTCTATATCAATATTTTTCATATTTATATGACAATGTCCGACATGTAATATGTAATGCTAGTTGGTTGGCAGATTGCAATGAGAGTATGGCCAAATTATTTTGAATTGTTCACTCGTACGGATTTATGTTACACAATATGAATGTTAACATCGTTTTAAACTATGCATCATGTGGATCTTAGAAAAATCAGCGACTCTTCGAAGGACGAAGGAGAGTGAAGTAATCCTCGTTATTAAACCGGTACGCGTGTGCGCGCCGTTCCCACACGTGCGCGCGATCTCCGACGTGAATACTCCAGTACGTAATTTCTAAATATGTGATTCTCCCTCCCCCTCTTTCTATCTCTCTATGCATAAAAAAGATATACATATGTATATCTTATACATAACTTAACATTGCGAATCTTCGCGATGATACCAAGTCAAAAATGTGAAATAAAAATGTGCGATGTGATTATATTACGAATAATTATGCAATAATCTAATTCTCCTAATTTCATAAGTTTCAAAACAGTAAGCCAAAGACAATTTTACAGTATAATGAAACAAAAACATTTGTTACTATAGCTTGACACGTAGACGTAGTATGTTTTATCGCAGTTGTAGTCAATATTTGTTATTGTGCAGCTACACGAAAAGATTCATATATCATACAGCGGTTCACAGAGCGAACTCTACATCGAACTCTACTATGCAATATTGGTGTTAGTTTTCTACTACCTTCAAACAAGCAAACCTACTTAAGTTCTCATATTAATTCTAATTTTTCTAATCTAATATTTAATTTGCATGCTTAACTTTTAAACTTTCATTAATATTTTTTATTGTTTTTTAACTTATTTATCTTTCTCTAAAAAGCACACCTGATAAAATACAACCCCATACCATAATAGTATAATAGTAAAATTTTATATATACACTTGTTTACGCTTTCTTGAAAAAAAAAAAAAATGTTTTTTAAATTTCTTCTGTTATAAAATAATTGCGTGACGATATATTTGTTTTTAATTAATATATTGCCTAATCAATTATACTACAGCAAAAATTATTATCCGCGGCTATTAATAGAATAATGGAGTAGAGATAGCGCAATTCGCAGAGGGGCATAAAAAGATGGACATCAGTCGCATACGGCGCAGTACGGCGTATTGGCATTATACGCGAATGACACACATGTATGCCGTAAAAGCGTACGGTATACAGGCAACGCGACTGCCGCCTATAGCAATCGCGGAACGGCGCGGCGTGCTGGGTTTCTGCTAGCGGTGGGTTATGTTCACCTGCCTCGGCGGTCGGTCAGGCCCCGACCGACGCGGTCCGTAACCGGCTCGGCAGCATGTCACCCTCTTGCGCGGGTGACTCTATGCCTGGTTCCTTTTACTTTGCAGTCTCGTCACGCCGTCCCTTCCATGCCTTCCACTGTAGAAAAGCGGAGGCGCACGAGCGCGCAGACTTAGGGCACGTTCACAGCGCCCGGTGGTTGTCGTTCGCACCCCCATTCGCGATTCTTGCGCGGACTTCCGGTTTGACGATGTCGGTTTGACGAATAAATAAAAGATAATTGTGAATGGAAAATTAAAACCTCGATCAATTACTTTCTCTTAAAAAACGTTCGAGATTAGTCTAATGTATTATAAATAACAGATAAGTAGACTTTATCGTAGTATGCAACATACACACGTCCTGATAATACTTGAAATGTGTTTAAAAAGTTCACATTATTTAGTTATGCTAACTCCTCGTGAATAAATAATAACGTGTTAACGCGCCAATTTTAGCAAGAATATTAGATATTGGCTACATTAGCTTCATAATTATTCAATTCGTTCTTTTTTATTTCACGTAGTAAATTACTCGATTAAATCAGAGCGCTTCCAATAAATTCCGTACTAACGTGCATGGTTCGCAAGGTTACCATTTTATAGGATTTTAATCATGATATTCAACGCGCTCGTTCCTGTTCCACCGGTTTCAGATAATTCTTACGCAAATGTCTGTGCTTCAAGTCGTGATAATATTACGGAGTTGGCTAGTGCGCGCGGCCTAGAAAACCTTTAGCTAGAATAGGCATCTAGAGTCTTAAGTCTTTCGTCATCGATACTGATTTATGTGGATTGGGCCCATGATTTGCCTCTTGATCCGTTATATAATTGTGCGATACATACGAGCGTACAATCGTAGCAAATAATCATCTTGATAGAAAAGATATGTACGAAAAAAAGAGAACAACAAAAAATTAATAAAATTTATTTTGCGTTAAAAATTCGTGATAATTTTTTGCGCAAGTCGTCTTATGTAACTTTATTCGTGTCCAGTATATTAGTTTGCGCGTACGAACCAGTTACGGTAGACGAAATTCTGTAATGAATATTTCATTACTCGAGAGAGAAATGTATTAAAACGAAATATTAAAACCGGCGACACGTGTTATTAATGTAGATAGAATGTAGGAAGCGTAAAAATCACACGCGTCTTCTTTCTCGCCCGCTAAATCCCATTAAACACTTAAATTCGTATACTTTTTAACGTCAACTTGAAAGATGAGTAGCCCTGCAAGCCTACAGGCTATTTACGCTGAAACATTGCCCGACGTGTAAATCTGGTAACCTTTAGAGGGCGATTTGCGTACAGAAACGGTGAACAATGGGAAATCGACGTTCAAGGAACAGCAAAACGCATGTGAAAACCAGAATAAATATCGTGCAAAAGAGTGTCATAAAAAGAAAGAAAAAGGGACGACAGCCCATTCCATAGGATCGAGAAACGATGGCGAGACCCATGACCCCACCTCGTCGTCATGGCACGTCCAATGCACGGCCAACGAAGAAGGAGAAGTATTTTCGGCTAGGAGTAGGCCGTCCCCTCTCAACGCGCCGCATCCAGGGAAAGATGGAAAGAAAAAAAATCTCATAAGCGGGACTCTCGTCGAGAGTGGTCTCGGAGAGTAGAAAGGTGGGCATATAGCGAGCAGGTTCTCACGCGAGGCGAAAGAGACGGATGAGAGGGGAAGATGGCGGCCGCCAAAGTCGCTAACCGGTTGGTCCGTCTTTCTAGATTCCCCTAAGTTCACGACGGCGCCCCGGTACTGTAAATCCAGTTTGGTCCGAGAGTGTATCCGTGTTTTGCAATTTACGCAATCAGGCAATCGTTGCTTTTGCAATGATTAAAAATAAATGCGTAAAGTTCACACGAGATTTTTAAAACTTTGTGATCGTTTTGACAAAACTTTCGTGCAGTGATTTATTATTATTATATTAGACAATTCTTTTAGAATGTCACAATTAAAAATTCTACGACTCATCATCTGTCAACGGCTGCCTTGTGATTTGATCGGGCTGTGTAATTGCTTTACACAATACAACGGAAATGTCACTCGTATATCCATTATACATACAATTTTGCGTGCCGCATTATTTTTGCAAGAATTTTGCAATGCATTTTCGTTCGCGTTATATACTTTGCCGGCAGCGTAATAAATCTGTCAGCTGTAAACCGGTATCCCAAAATTTATTGACGTTATCACTTGAATGTAACGCTGAAATTGTGCTGCGTCTGCAAAATGGGATATACCCCGTGTCGATATAGCGATCTTTGAATTCCCGAGATCTTCGTTGATCGCGCCATCGTGCTTTGGCCCAGCCAGCGCCTTGTCCTACGAGAGTTCTTAATCCCACAAATACCCCGTAAGCGTTGCATCGTCACGGGGCAAAGCCCAGTTTTGCAAAAGCTCTCCTTGCTTTGAGAGCGTAACGAAAATCTCGCAAGAATGAAAGCGCAAGAGATATAAACGCTACGAAAATACGAATAGGAAGAAAAGGGGGAAGAAGAAAGAACGAAAGGGAGAAAGAGAGAAAGAGCAAGAAGAGATCAGTCCGTAAGCTCGGGGTACTTACGGCGTTGCAGTAGTGGTCCCATTGTGCCATAACGACACAAGTCCCCCCCCCCTGCTTTCCGGTACTCTCACCGTTCCTCTTTACAATCTCGATGTTCTGCTACACTCTTGTTCGCACGTACACATACAGGCATCAACGGCATCAAGAAACACTATTGTCGACGCCACAGCTGGGCCGACTGGCCGCACTCTCAAACGCAAAACATTCATTCGCACCATGGATTCTTTTACGGGAGAAACAGTACCGTTTTAGTTGAAGAAACACACCGATCTCTATGACGATCAGGAAAACTAAAGCAAAGAACCTTGCCAAGTAACCATAATGCACTGCGGAGGCACAGAAAGGAATAGGTCAGCACGAAGCTTCAGCACGGTGACCACTCCTCCTTGGTACCTCTCGCTCATCCACCACACAATCGCACGATCGAACTCGCTTTACACTTACACCGCTACTCGTCAACTCCCACTTATCCCTCTTGTTCACCTGCGTACGCTCCCCTCCTTTTTTAACGTCAATAACGAAAGACATATATTCCTACAAGAATTTCTCAATTTTCTTAATTTTTTCACGGATATTTCCTGGACAAGTTAAGAATTAGATTGTTCAATATACTTTCAATACAAGAGACAGAGTGTATTTTCTAATTCGGAAATGCATTGCATTAAATAAACATAAAAGATTGCTTAAAAATTGTGTACATAGAAACTTCCTAAATCTATACACGAACGTGTAGAACAGAAATCCGAAGAGATAAAATAGCTTTTGATTATTATTACTATTTAATACGATTATTGATCACTTGATCAGTGCATTCATGCATGATTTTATGTAAATTATCAGATGCATCGTACTTTAATGTGATTGCGATTACGGTCAAATGATATTTTATTATTCTCAATTCTATTCTTAGTCACCTCGTATAATATTTCTATGTGAGTGCTTAATTAGTCATTTCTTTTATTAAAATATACTTTTTTATTCAGAAATCGATTTACTGACGTGGTCAAAGCTATCGCAAGAAGACAATTATATTAATACATCGCAGATGTATACCTAATTTTTGTCGGATCTCATTTCTTCAAAAAACAAATTATGAAGTTAAGAGCACAATTGCATTGTAACAATATGCATTATAAAAACAATGACAAAGAAAATAAAGATAACGAAACCAGTTTCATCTCTTAAACGCTTAATTAAGCCGGTCCGAAAGAGCGAAATAAGGATATGTAAATCCGAATGACACGAACGAAGCAAGATAGTTACCATGAAAAGAACGACATCGGTATTATACACGTATGCGTACACACGTGCACGTAAAGTACATATAGGCAGCACTGTGTCTTTTACCTCTGAATCCACACATTTCGATTTATCGTTAACGGCTCTATCGCATACGTGGTCTTCAAACCAGTTTCTCCTTTTATCATGGTCACCGCAGGTAATACGCAATCGAGTAGCGGAGTAATTATTGTACGAGCGGTATCTGTTTGTAGAACGGTTTACAAACGTTCCTCTATAGATATACTACACGATAAAAAACCTTGCTTCTTTAAAATTAAATTCCCATAAAAATAATACTGTATATTTGTAAAGTATAAAATATTCTAGATTTATCTATTCATTGTTTCCGTATAAATTTCTTCCAATTTAAAATCAATTTTTTCTTAACACATATGTCGAAAAATCGATAGTTTTTAAGTAAATTATAAGCAATTGAAAATAAAAGGTTTTCCGGAAATCTAATCTTCAAAATTGCATGTAAACGGTAAATTTTTTTTAATTTAATTTAAAATAGAATTTTATACTTTTTGTAAGGTACTGCAGTTATATCCAAATATTATATTTGCAATCAAATTTTGCAGAAAAGAAGTGATCTCTATAAAAGATGAAAAATGTATAAAACCGTAGCTTTGGAACAATATTTACAACGCAATATGCTTCGCTGGTTTAAAACAAGAAACTGTTACAACATACAGTTCAATATACCAGTCTAAAAGTTATGCATACCAGTACTTCGTATGTATTGCATTCGCACAATCCATAATTCATGATTCTCATCGCATTGATATATCACTGTACGATCTAATAATTAGCAGACAGTTTCCAAGCAATTCTAGATGCGATAGCACCGATGTACACTGGATGATTTCCAATATAAGATTTAGGAAGTGCATGTAAATGCGATAAACTCTAATATATATAATTATATTTTATAACTTTCTATAATTTGCTCTTATAAATTTGTATAAGTAATATTATGTGATTCAACAATCTTAATTAAAATGATGAATTTGTAATTATATAAAATTATCAGCTACTAAACTACCATTAATAACGCTATAGGTATAGAAAATCTTATTTATCGAGAGATTAATTAATTATATGTAGGATATAATATATATTTATTCATTTATACCATTCATTGATATCATATTTTTGTATAAAAACAAAGATATTTATCAAGTGATTTTACAAACGTCGCGAACTGAAGGAGTGAATAATTATACGGGTCTCAAGGCACAGGTGTTTCAGGCTTTTCATGTTAATCAGACACTGTGTGCTCCGTTCATGCACACGCGCAAACGTGTGCGCGCATACGTACATGTGTATAGTGATACATAGCAAAGAAGTATGCAAAATAAGTTTCTACGCGCGCGCACATATACCTCGCAGTATTTCATGCATCAGAAATACGGTAAAAGCTATACGTTCGTTATGTTGTTCTTTTCCTTGTCTAAAGCAAGTGCTATCAATGAAATAATTTTAATTAGCCGTAGCATGGCGTTACTTCATTCGACTTTTAAAACAGATATCGCACGTGAGCGTGTAAGCTTATAAATGAGTCTACATATGCTGGTGCACCTTGACTGTAATATCATAATAGTATTCTATCATTATTAATTTTGAACAAATTGTTCTTTTATCTCTTCGCTTTGCCTTAATTAGAAAAGCTAAATATTCTGAGTTTGCTCTTACCATGAACGTACAGTACAAGTCAACATCAATCTTATATCGTAAACATCATTATTGTTACATATTAATATTATTATACATGTATTAATATATTTTTATAGATTGGTATCCAAATATTGCTTAGTGGATTGCAAATCGACTATTTATATCAGTATCAGACTAAGATGGCAAAGCAATTCGTGCGTTAAGGAGCAATCCGACAAGTCTGACGTATCTAGGAGCTGTTAGCAATACCTTAAGTATATTCCACGGTGTATCGCGTAATCTCTGTGTGCCATCGCGACAACCCAACTTAAACTAGGCACCGTGTAGTCGATGTCCGGTACGCCGTACAGACCTGTCTCTCTCTCTTTCTCTCTTTTGCCTGCTAAGGGAGTGACATCATCAGCCACCTATGTCCACCTCACACCCATCCGGCAGTCCGCGCACGTACTTTCGCCCAAAAGAAACATTAAAACAAAAATATTGTCCGTCTAAAGTTGAACTTATAAATCAATGGCCACCAGGAACGACTAATGACACAATCATCATTCTACATGATCATTGTTTTGCGCCGCAAATGACGATTTCTTTATATTGCACCACTTGATTGAAGTCGAATTTATACACATTAATTACAAATAATTGAACTGTCATTATAACTTAGATTCCCGGTATATGGTGTGTGTCACTCATCTAAATATATATTTATTATTAATAAATTATGCACCTATTTTGAATTAAATTTTAAAATACTGATCATATCTTAGTAATTAACTCCAGAAACCTTAGTAATTATCGAGAAACCTGCTATCTTTTGTGAGAGAGAGAAATATATATGTATGCTTAAACATTAATTGGAAAAAAATGTTCTAAATTACACCATAAAAGAGAAAAAATTTTACTTATTATAATTAAGTTATGCTTTTAGTTTCATTTGTATCTACAGTCATCTATTTCGAACTAGTGATACAAGTTCATCGCGGTTCATCATACAGTATTTACGGGTTACAAGATCATTACTCGGGACCGGCCGTGATCTTACAAGCGCGAACTTGTTTATCTTCCAGGAATTGTCCCAATTAATCTTAATCGCCGAGGATGAGACAAGAATGAGAATGAGCGACATTAGTCAGTCATCATTCGTCACTTGACAAAGTTGAATCTAAGTAAACAGCAAAATAAAGCAAAACAGATAAGGCGAAAGAGTCCGTTCGTTCTAAAAATGAGGGGGGAATAACTCGTAATTTTCTAATTAGGGCAGAAATAATTTTAAAACACTGAATAAATAGATATTAGAACAAAACAGTATTTACGTGATGCAGTTTTTCTTTCTTTATGTATCAAAATTATTAATATAATGCCAATATATTTTCTTTATCATTATAGTAACAAGTAATTTATAATTGCAACAAAAATATATTATAAAGATAACACAAATTAAATCCCACAATAAAAAAATTTGGACATTCAAATCTTTTTTAATTTTAAATAAATTCTTGATTTAAAAGTTCACCCCAATTATCAATACTTTTACAGCAGGTTATATTCAAATGTAACTTAAAACTCTTATTTTATGTTCCCTAGAGTTAAATATATGATAAGAAATAGTTCGTCGAATAAAATCAAATATTAATTATGCTGCAAAATAAACTTTTGAAATTTTCACATAAATATTTCTCATAACTTTAATAACAACGAAAGCCAGAAATTTGCATCGACCTGGAGCCAGCGGCCTTCAAATGCAAGAAGAGCGAGACGCGTTACCGTTAAATTCATTTCATTTGCGTGACGTTTTTTATGACTCGTCTAATTTACGGGGCGGTCGTGGATAAGGTCATTTTCGTTAACACACCAGGTAGAAAAGGAATCATACAGGTGACGCAATAGTTCTTCCGACCTTGCTCCAAAAACATTTTCGCACCCTCGCTCGAGATGTATACCTTTGTATGCTCGTCACGCTTCTTTAATTGGTCAAGATCCCGTTATGCTTTGAGAAAAGCAAAGATCTCAACATTTTTTGCGGTTAAGGTCATTCTACAATATGGTAAATTTTATCCCACCTTAAAAGATAGTGCAAATTTATAGCGCAAAATGATAAATGTTCCTGCAAATTACGAATAGTTGGTTCATCAATCAGAATCACTTGGAAGATATGATTTAATTTTGATTGCGATATTTAAAAAGTTTAGTCACATATTTCTTTTGAAATCAGAACCTAAATGCTATGACTAGAACATATGTAAGTATTTGGATGTAAGTCAATCCAAAATATATACTTAATGTATTTCACATGTTCACGTGAGTCATGTGCGTGCCGCTATCCGACGGTAACCATGGCGTAATATAAAACTCCATATGAAAGTTTCTGTTCAATTTAATACATTGAAAAATTCATGTTAATCTTTTGTTAATTTATTTCAACGGCAACTAAAAAACTAATTTAGCTTTCATTAACATTTTATCATTACATTATTATATATATATAGATTTTCGAATATAGTATCATATAAATTACGCAAATAAAATGATAAAATTAAACAAATGTAAATGCCGCAATTGGCAGTATTATATGTAATATAAAATATCTATTAATAATATATAAATAATGTGTAATTTACCAAATAACATAATTAGCATTTAATTAGAAACAAAGTAGAAAGCCAAAGAAACCTTGAAAAACTAATATTTTCTAATATTTAATTATAATATCTAATTAAATAAAAAAAATCTTTGAGATTATATAAAATTGTTAACAAAAGTTTGTCAATCATTGAATTAATGAATAATTCCATAAATATATGATAATATATGATGATTGAAAATAATATAATGCAATCTGGAAAATAGAAAAACTATTTTCTTTCGCAAACATTGCAACTGAATCAGCAATACATGACATGTTTGTCATGATGTTACTATATATCAATCCAACTCATAAAAATTGTAGATATATATTGCATTTTTAAATGATGACAAAAATAGTCCGTTTTTTTACATATATAAATTGTTCTAAAATTTTTTATTTTAGCTTTTTTTTAGAGACACAACATTTTAATAAAAAATAGAAGATACATCGATTTAAAGTGACTTCTGCCCAACTATGAATTACTGATAAGATACTCGGCCATGCGCCGTTCTTTTTTCCGAGGATGATTCAAGACCTGGCAGGCCCCTTTTATCATCTAAGGTTTGTTAAGTTTCGGGCGACACTTATCTTCAGGCCGCGGGCACTCGGCCGGCACTTTGGAGGTTGCGAAACCGAGAAAGGGCGCAGATCGCGGACCACGAGTAGAGACACGACAAAAGGGGGTTTCTTCGGTCGAAGAGGGAGGTTCGCTAAGGTGTCGCGGAGTTAGAAGAGGGATGGAAGACCCAGGGGCGGGCAAGAACGCAAGAGGGCAAGAGGCATCGGATGACATCGCGACGCCCGAGGCTCCCTGAGCAAGTTCTCGAAAGTGTCGGCTAAACTGATATGAGAAATGGTCGCTTCGTGCTGCCCGTAGGGGATGAAGCAGCCCGGCTATACCTATTCGTTATACGGTTGGGAAACGCTCAAGCACCTCGAGTATTCGTAAACCCCTTCATCCGATACAAGGACAAGCGATCCGCAACTCTACATATTTCTGCTGATACCGCCATATAGTGAATTCCGAGGATGTGTTCACGCTATTTTAAATATTATCACCGAATATTGGAAAGTACAATCGGCGCGTGACTTGAACATCAATGTTGTAAATATTATATCTCTGTAATATATACAGTTTAAGAATCGATTAAATCAAACAATATTTTGGACATTGAGTATCTTTTATCGATACTATACATAACTTTAGAATAACGCGACAAAAAGATAAGACTGAAGAATTTCTACACTTCAATCTCTCATATATTTAAAACTAAGAAAGTTTTTGAAAAGAAAATTTCATTTACCATTATACCAATTTTACGTGGCGTTATAAACGTTATAATACTTTATCTGTTTAAACTTTATTTTGAATGGACTGAACGGCTACAATTATACACGCCATGCGCATTTCAAATTAAAATCATTTAAATCTGCAAAAACCTCGAAGATTAAAAATACGAAACAAACGGATAAATATCAGTCGAGCGAGCAGCAAGATAAGAAAATTTGATTCATTACATTCTTACACTATTTTCAATATTAACAAAATCCATTATATGGCTACATCTTATTGACGTCCGTAATTACATTCTTACACTATTTTCAATATTAACAAAATCCATTATATGGCTACATCTTGTTGACGTTCGTAAATTTCTCAATGTCGTCGCGTGCATGGTTCAACATAAATGTTTAACATATCCAACTGAACTTCAGTTTGATAACTTTCTGCAACTTTCCGGGGTGTTGCATAGATAGGCTTGAGAGGTAAGAAGAAGATGACGCACGAGAAAGTCTAAAGGATTGCACTGGTGGGGGTAAAGGAACGCTTATCACCGCCTGCAGCCGCGCCGACCGTCGGATCCTTATTTATGGCCTCCGTCAGGCGTCGGTGCGGTACACACTATACCTATTTTACCCTCAGGTTCCTCGATACTAAGCTTTATTTTCGGATAGATAGCTCTTCCCTCCCAATTTTGGAAAATCGAAAATATCTAAGCGTAATCAGCGAGTTCTCAAGATCAAAATAAATATTCAGAAACTGTATATTTGTGTTCTATCGAAATTAGGCACAATTTCAACTTCTTTTGGAGAATAGAACGAATTATTTTCTAATTTATGATGTTTTCGTAATGTATATATGTCGGTTTAAATCAAACTTGTTGAATATATTGACGAAAATTATGCAAAAAAGAACGAAGTAGAAGATAAATGTGGCATAATGGTTATTAACTCGCTACATCTTAGTAGTATATTGTACACATAAATAAACAGCTCTTTAAACATTACCTTCATCAAATAACTGTTTTTGACTACACACGTATATTTATCTCACAGCCATGTATTATCATAAAGAAATGACATACAATTCATATCTCATTGGTGTAATGCGAGTACACAATAAGATATATTGTTAGAAATAGTAATGTGTGCATGACACACACACACACACACACACATACACACACATATATAGATAAAACCTCGTTATATTCGAATGACAAATTCTTTGCATGTAAGGTTTATGAACTGTCGAAATAAAAAAAATAAATTACGTTTATCGTATTAGTAAATAAACAGATTTCGAAACATACTCTCTCGCGTGCGAGTATATGTTCATCGCAAATTATCTGTCAAAATAATTGATGCAAAATATTTTCTATTCACAAGACAAGCACTTATATAACAGAATCAAGACGTACATGTGTAAATAAACAGCAAGTTTCTAATATATATTGTTTCTAATACACATCGATACAATCTGAATCAACACAGAATGATCTGAAGGAATATATCAAGAAAGAGTCAGCCTGTTATATAGCAGCTCTAACTGACTAACGGAGCATGTGCACTGCGTAAGATTTTGGCGGGAGGGCGATCTCAATAACTTTGACAGCTTTAATTTCTGGCACGTTTACACCTCCGCGTATTTAACGAGTCGCGTGAATACGAGACGACGCTTATTTTCGTGTGCTGTGACAGTTAAGTTATATGGATGACTTACCCGTAGCGGCCAATATGAGATCAACGATAACGAAGTCGTCTCTGCGGAAAGATGGTCCGCGCACGTTCCTTGCAGCTCATGATAGCGCCTAATCGAGTCCGCTTTCCCAAATTTGTTGCTCCATCCGGTTGCTCTGATTTCCGATGTTTACTCCGTAGCAGGCCTTCTCTCGCGCCTTCACGCTTTTATCGCTCGGACGTGTGTGTGTTCGGTAGGCGGGCGGAGTCTCCGGATATCGCCGTCAGAATATGATCCCGCGGTCCGTCGTATCGCTGGGTTACGAAACCGAGTCCTCGTCCGATAGGAATCGCCCGATTGTACCCCCCGGCCGAGAACGAAGGACGGAGACGTCCCTCGCACGGGTGATGAAAAACCGCGGGTGTCGGTGGATCTCGTCCACCACCTCGCGCGGAGGTTTCGCGGAGGTTTCGCCTTCGAGACTCGCCGACTCTCCGAGATCTCGGGGACGCTCTTTCACCGGCCAAAGCAAACTTGTTGGATGGCAATACGTGAGTTAAATGTTCACCGCGGATGGTTTACGGCCCGATAGTCCCCACTTCGTGCCGCCATGCGGCGCTGCCTCCGTTTTCTCTCTCTCTCTCTCTTTCTGCCTCTCCTCGTGCTTTCGTCCCACTACTACCGGCTAGAGAGCTCTCTCGTTCTCTCCCTCTCGTACTGTCAATCTCTCTCTCTTTCTGTCCCGCTGTATCTCTCTCTCTCTCTCTCCCTCCTGTCTCTCGTATTCGTGTCGTCTCTTCCATGTGCACAGTGCTCCATCGTTGCGTCTTGCTCCGTTCCACGAGCCTCTGGCTCTCCTCACGCTTCTACCCGCACCAGGGCTGTCCTGCGGCCAGCGCAAAGGCGGGGTATTCGGACCGTGGAAGCGAGAGAGCGTATTAGCGCGAGGGAGAGAATTGACTTTAGAAGGAGACAGTGACATCGCAAGATACACGAAATGAACGGAGACGAGAGATCACCGACACGCGCGCAATTGACTCTACACGTATAAGAGGCGGATTTATATGCAAGGGCGTTGTTAATGGCGGGAGGGAGTACGGCGAAGGGTGTACGTTTGCTGCCTCTTTCCTGCTTCGTTCCATCTCTGTCGCGCCTTTCTTCTCTTTCTCCCTCTCATTCTCCTTCTCTTTCGCTCTTTCGCTTTCCGCTCTGTATCGGTCTTCCTCTTCTCTTCTCTTCCGCTTTGAACGTTGCTTTCCTTTCACGATATATAGCCGTCCCTGTTTCTCGCGAGCAATATTTTCATCCCTCTTCGATATTGCGCTCGCGCTCTTCAAGGATAAGTTCGACGTCTCTGTCGCGCGCGCGCGCGCGTCCTTCCCCTCTCTGCCTTCTCTCCTTTTGATCGTTCTCTCTCTCTCTCCCTCGCTCCCTCCCCTGATTTTGTACACTCACAAGGATGGCCACGGTGACGTAACAAAACACGTGACTACCATTTAGCCAATGGCGGATAGTTAGTTCAAATCTCGCGGGCACCGAAGACCCCACCTAGCGCTTCATCTTCAGGACTGGTTATCATCGAATGTACATGCAGGATTGAGCTATTACCTGGTGCTTGGCGTTATAGGTATAATTATATAGCGTCGCGATACACATCGAGTAATGGTGATTTGTGGCCGCTCCTTCGCACATATACATACTCAATTCTCTCCGGTAACCACGTGGTAGACATGCTACATACGTTGACTGTTGCTATAGATTTTCAGACGTGACGAAGTATCGACGCGCACACTTGGCAATATCTTAATGTATTTTGTCTTCGCGTTCGGTTGCTCGACTATTTACGACCCTTCTTTTACAACTTATGGCGATTTAGTCTCAATTGTATATGTTAAAAGTATGAAAAAAAGAAAAAAAATACAACAAAAAATACAACTGTTTCGAAACTATTTTGAGTAGATTGGGTAGAAGAAAGCTATGGCAAGAAATGCCATGAATCAGTAAACGTGATGTCTACTGAAACCTCATTCGACGCAGCTTGAATAATTTAGAAAAGTCAATTCGCACGACGTCCCATTAATTTGAATTCGCGCGAGAATAAACTCTGGCGCTGCGAAATTGCGTTTCGCCATGCGGCCAATTCCGCTTCTGGCGAAATTTAAATCGAGCCCACCTAAACTCGGCACCGAATTTAGAGTTGGAAGCGCCCGGTGGACCATGCGTGCGCTGCAGTCACCGCCGGCGCATACATCATCCGATATTTATTTGTCTCTCTTCCTGAAGAATTTAAAGCGTGTGGAAGCTCCTACTTTTTTCGTCCGGCCGCAGCAATGAACAGTTTTGGAGAAGATACCGTTATTATGGCGTATGACGCAACGAATGGTATCGCGCGCGACAAGTCCGATATATTGAACAATAAATAATGCCGAGACGTAAAATCGATGAATTGGAACCCGGGCTCCTTCGCTTTGTGTGTTTGTTTTTGCTAGACAACATTAAATCCACGAACCCTACAAATGCACGAAACAAATAAAACAGTATATTTGTAAAAAAAAAAAAAATATGAATGTGACAGCTAAGATATATCCTAGAGATTATACCACCTTCGTAAATAGTATGAAGAATGTAGATATTTCGCAAGCAACTTTATACGATACTCACGGATTTCGTGAACGGTGTATCATTAAAAGATTCAATACATTAGAATTACATATATGAGCAATTTTCTTAAACTTTAAATAATTGTCGAAGGGCAATAAAAATACTGTGTACGCGTAACATTAATTCTTTGTAATTCTTTTTCGATAGGATAATAATAAAGATAAACGCTTCTGTAGCCGTAATTAATAATAAAGATAAACGCTTCTGTAGCTGTAGATAAATATAATTTATATAATAAATCGCGAAGCCACGTGGCCAAAGAGACGTTTCTGAGAGTTAAGATGGAGTTAGGAAATCCGAGTACGCATTTGCCGTTTGACGGAATGTTATTGCGGCCATAATCGCAGGCGCCAACAGGTGCGAGCCCGGCACAAGCCTATACGTGAGTGTATGTGTGAGTATGCAATACTACGCTGCGAGTCGGTATACCTATATTATCGCCATAGGGCAATAAAGACCCCCATCCCTATAATCTGTGGCGGAAACAATAACTAAACAGGCCAGGCAAGCCAGCCAACCGGCACTGATCCAGTACCAGTCGTTTATAATGCTAATGGTCATAGAACTGTCAATATTTTGACATTTTACCACTTTAAGAGACGATCTCTTCACCTTTTCCGTGTTTTTTGTTATAAACAATCATTATCATTCATTTTAGAACACTTTTAGTTCCAAGTAAAATAAAATTTAATAAAAATGCGACTCATATATGGTAGAATATGTCAAAATGTGAACATTAATTATGTTTAAAATGATATAAAACACATATGGCACAGAAAAAATTTAAAAGTTTACTTAAGTTATACGGAGAGTAAAAAAACTTTTATTTTAGGAATATAATAAGAAAGTATATAATAAGAAAGATATTCCATAAGATCAAAATTCTCTCTCTTCATTAGTATCTAAAAAAATATTTGTAGAAAGAAATATTTCTTTATAACAGTATTTTGTGGAAAAAGAGCTAGAGTATGTAAGCTATAGCAGTGTCTTGTATGTAACGGTAAATAGTGTTAAGAATTGCGAAATGTTCAACTTATTTTATGTGTTTCATGTTTTATTTTTCACCTACTATTCGCGCCACGTGCACATACATCTCATAACGCATGTCCGCGTACACATATAAATCTATCTGCTTTCATACATACAGTGTTATAGTGTACATCATGGTTTCCATAGTTACGTATGTGTTTACATTATTAATAACTCGCTCATAAATAGACATTAGTCTAAATCTAAATCTTATAACTTTGATATAATATCATATCTATATATTACAAAATGCCAAGCTTTATATTCTATATCATCTTTAATATTGCGCTTATATTCTTACATATCTTCGTATTTGAAAAGCATCTTGACAGAAGCTATACAGAAAAATATAAATATGTATTATCTATACAGAAAAATATAAATATTAGAATCGTAATAGGCATATGTAGTATATACATATATATGTATATAAAATGTATATCGTATAGTATATACATATACTATATGATATCATCTGTATGTATATGCTAGAAAAAGATATATATTTATCACACGAGAGATTTCCATATATCTTCTACCTCGATCTATTTTCTTATCACAAGGAAATTGTCCCACCCGTCGTAGCAAGACGCCCGGCTCCCTTAACCTTAGAAAGAGAGAAAGAAAAAAGAGAGTTAAGAGGGAAGAAACGGTGACAAGAGAGGGGAGGATGTTCACTCCTCTAAGGAACAGTCGTACATTACTGCTCACGAAAAAAGACCATCCACAGGACGTTTAATTTCCAAAGCCCTTCCGCCAGTTCCATTCACCTCGTCCCTGAATCCACGAGCATTGCATGAATTCCGTCATTCAGAGCCGCCCAACCTCTCTCACCACTCTCTGTACCTCTTCAGACTTACGACTGCGAGGCACGACGAAAAGCGCCGTCGTGTGCAATCTTCCCTATGATATCACCTCTGACCCTCCGGCGTATAGAATTACAAGGGTAAAGAGGGTTCGTCCTGATATGGGGAACACTTATGCTTGCCCATGTGTAATTGTAAAAATATGACGCGCAATCTTTTGATAACGTTTAGCGCGTCCGTGAAATATAGAACATTCTACATATGAATATTATTTTGATTTTGACAAAATATGCTTTTACCAAAATTGTAAAGAAAAATTTTTATTTCTTTTAAATATTTTGGTCGCACAAATATTCTACTCCTGAAAATTTATCTGAATATCGTCAATAATTATCTCAATATGTAAATGTAAATTGTTAAATAAATCGCTAAACAGAAAACTTTTTAAAACAATTTTCTTTAGTGTTTCATCGTGTTAATATAAAAAAAAACAACATTAATTTCTTTTGCATCACGCAAACGCATGATCAAATTAATTCTTTGAAGCAACAAGAAACGAAGGAAACATTGATTCCTTTTAATTTTATAATAATGTATCAAACCAAAGTTGATTAGAACTTTAATCATAATAAATAATAAAATGTTTTACACAAAACGTTTGGAGAATTATTGCAACAGCATATACGATATATCTATGTATCCCTCGCGTCAATCTTAGAGTTAGATATCAGTCCGATGCTAAAACATATTTACTTTCCGCACCATTAAACGCTGCGATTTTTACCGCAAGCAATCATGTAAGTTTTGAAAATCGTCGGGTTAACCTAACGGCGCTATAAAATCTGGATTCTGGCGGCACGCGCACTCATCCCCGTTACCACCCGCTCTATGGAGTATAACCCTCCACGAGTCTCCACACCGCACGATAACCTAGCGACACTTCTTCCGCTACGTATATCCTCATTTGTCCGCTGTGTTTTACAACTCGAGTCTCGCTTCATGACCGCTAAACGTGACGGATGCCTAGATTCACATTTTCCTACAAATCATGAGCTCAACCTATGCGTGTTACAACTCGCTATTTGGCAAAATGTGTTGAATTACGAACCGCGTTTACTCAATAACGCTTCTTCGTTTCAAAAGCGTATATTTTTGTAGAATAGTATTTCACGTATCATGCAATTGCTTCAATTATAATAAAAATATAGAACTACGACTGTATATACTCTACTGATCTCGAGATATTTAGGTATATAAATTAATAATTTTTTTATTTTATAAAAATTTATCAGCGCGTCATAATTTTGTTCCACATAATAAGGAACTTTAATAAAGAAGAATAGGGGGGAGAGAGAGAGAGAGAGAGAGAGAGAGAGAGAGAGAGGATGTGAGAGTAAAAGTTATCCCGTTACATATACTATTTAATCTTCACAAAGAATTTGTATACTAATTTAAATATTTTCAGTACACTAAGAAAAAAATATTTAGATCATATAGAAAATATTTATTTAAATTGCTGCCAATAGCTTACTTACTTAATATAATATACACATATTTAGAATTAGATATTTTTATTTAATTTAAATTAAATAAAAATATCTAATTCTAAATAAATATGTGTATTATATTAAGTAAAAATGCTATATAATTGGCAGCAATCTAAATAAATATTTTTTTAAATCTAAATATTTTTTTTCTCAGTGTAGTAATTCATTTTAAATTAAGGAAAAATGCTTCAATTATAGTGCGCCTTCGCGATGGCTACATATTATAAGCCAATATTATTAAAAAGAAATTAAGCAAATTTTTGTAGCAACTTTTATATAGAGGGTGGGAAGAAATGCGGTTTTAAGTACTTTAGCTCGAAGCGACCGGAGAAAGGGTGTTTCTCGAGACGTTACCGGAACTGCCTCTTGTTTACAATGGGAAACAAAGTTTACGCGGTCGGGATTAATCTTCGGGCAAGGCGTCCGTGGGGTCTCCAAACGGCGTCAGGATCAGCAAGATCCCTAATGAATCTAGGCAAAGGACCCTCGAGAGTCGGGATCTTGACTTTTGAGAGGGCGCAGCCAACTTCGGCTCAGATGTTGGTCTCGTGGTAGCCAAGACTTGGTCCTGAGTTTCCAACGAGCCAAGGAATACCTCCCATGTTCTATGAAGTTTCGAATACGAGTATCTACCCACGCATTTGCAACTGCGGATTCCCTATCGCATTCGCAAACTAATACATTTTCCATATTTTATAAATTATTCTTTCCAATTCTTTCTATACCTGATGCCTCTTGTGTTGATATATTTAACAACGCTATTTTAGCTCTACTTAACTTTCAATTGATTTTTTATTCTTTAAATCTTAAAAGATATATATTAAATTTGAATAGTAGATATATATCAGATCTCTATTAATTTTGTAAATGTAGATAATTGAAAATTATCACACAAACACATATATACACTGGTCTCAGTTTAGAATACTAATTGATAATGCTTTCGCGTACGCTTTACGGTCCGCATCCAACGTAATTATAGTTATACTTGTTGACCACGTCCATTTTCACCATGATGGTTCCGAGCTGGTAGCATTATGGTTGACCAAACGATTTGATGTAGCAACCACAGATGCAACCGCAAACCGGTGTTAATATCCATTTGTTTTGTAGCAGCTAGTATTATTCGCGTAAGTGGTTACAAGCTTTTTAAATACAGTAGTTGTATTTTTTTTAAATATCATTAATTTAACTCAACGAAATATAAATAGCATCAATATACAAAGATATAAATAATTTTCTTTTCTAGCATTTTAAATAATATTGTAAAATACGTAGTATATATAATAAAGACTATCAGAATAACGTCGCGTATAAATAAACGAAGCTACATCAAAGGTGGCAAAGCGTGCCTGTGACGATCAAACTCACGGGAGTTTCTCGCGTATAAATGGTGGCGGAATATGGAATTATCGGTTCCGTGCTGCCACCGCCAACACCGTAGGCAGATAGCGTATATTCCACGGCCCCGGTCGCGAGGGTCTTCATCTTTCCCTTCGTCTCGCCGCCCACTCGCGAAAGACATGCCCAAGTACGTCCAAGTAACGAGGGAAGGGGGGGGGGGGATAGGCTAGAGACAGAGAAAGAGTATAAAGTTCTTTGGACACACGGGCACAGCGCATACGCAACCATGATATCAGGTATAGCGCAGTGGCAAGCCAGCGTGTTGGCGATAAATCATGGGTTACCACATTGTAGCCCAGTAAATCATCGGACGCGGGGAACGCGAGAGCTTCCCAGCGTGAAATGAAACGAATTCATCTCTGTCATCCCCCACTACGTGCTTCCATCCACCTCTCTTTCCACCTCCTTTTCTCTCTCTCGCGCTCCCACTGTTGCTCTTTCTCTTCCGCCTCCTCCCTCCAACCCCTTCTCTGCACCTCATCTACTATACCATCCCTCAATTCGCCCCCACCATGCCCCTCTTCGCACGTCCGCGTGTTTTCTATTCTCCGCACGCAACTGGCTAGGGTAGATAGTTATATATAATATCGGTCCCACCCATCTACCCCCATTCACAGTCCTTTCGAGAGGATCATCAGGAATCTTTCACATAAACGAATTTTTCTTTCGGCGATCGTATGACGTTTACTCTATTCGTACCTATCCTTTTGCCATTTTTAGATTGTATGATTCTGTGTTAACTCTCTTCGCGAATGTTAAAAAATATCTCAATTATTGCACACAATCTTATAATAAAAAAATTGAGTGACATTTGAAGCTCTCAAACCACGAGTACGTGAATTAAAATAAAAAACTCACCGGCTGAGATGCGCAACGGCGGAGTTGAATCCCTGCGTTGATCTGTAACATAGAAATATTTTTATATTAAAAACAGTGAAGATAATCTTCACGTAAATAATTATCGCGTCCGTGAAATTTTTGAAACATTATTTTAATAGATCAGATTTTTAAATGCAAGAAACGATCGCGGCTGTATAATTCCACATTAACTCGTTCGTATAATTATTCGCGAAAAATCATGCAAGTAATATTATACAACCGTGCTATTTGCGAATAAGAGAGACGCGACGTTCGTGACGTAACGTCTCTTCTCGCATATGCCGGAGATCGAACTCCGAAATTGCGAAATTGCGCCGGAGTTAAATCTAACCTCGAACGATATTGTACACACGCACGGTCATTAATGCCTGGACACCGAAAATTGGATGCATCTCGGAAACTGACTATTCGTCTCTTTCTAAGCGGGACTGAGTTAGCGAGACTGAGAGGACATTAACGAGTTAATGAGTATCATGTGTAATGGACGAAGTCGCGCTCGAGAAATTGGCGGAATCCGCCACAGACCGTCCGGATTGACGGAACAAATTAATGAATGAATAACTACTCACCCCACGGTCGCTCCGCCGTCGCCCGATGCCACCCGGGCCCCCTCCTCCTCTCCTCGATCCTCCACCATTGTCGCACTCACTCACGACGCGACGACGCCGCGACGTTCACGATCGAAAATCGACGATATCGTCGTTTATGATCGCGCGGCACAAAAGGCACGGCACTCCCGGTATTAATCTCGCAACGCGGCGCGTACTTAACACACGGCGACGGAAGAATTACGGCGGAGTAGCTACGAACGAGTCTATGCGATCCGCTTGACGACCGTGAACGTCCCGCAGGTAGGCGCGAGTGACGTCAGTGACGCGACAAGAGAATCGAACATGGCGGACCAAAATCGCGCCCTCGCGAGTCGCGAGTGTTGCTCCTGATTATCGACATATATCGATCGATGCTCTTGACAAGTGAAGTTGGTCGCGCGATTTACGAACTTCTCTCTCCGCCATGTTTGATTCATTCGTCACGTCTACCTGCGGGAGCCGGGACGTCAAGCAGATCGTGTAGCTTCGTTCGTAGCTTTTCCGCCGCAATTCTTTCGTCAGCGTATAATTAAGTGTAATTAAGTACGCGCCGCGTCGCGAGATTAATACCGGGAGTGCCGTGCTTTCAGTGTCGCGCGATCGTAAGAGACGATATCGTCGATTTTAATCGTGAACGTCGCCGCGTCGTGAGTGCGCCGACGGAGATGCGACAACGGCGTAGGATCGAGGAGGGGAGAAGGGGGCCCGGGTGGCATCGGGCGACGGCGGAGCGACCGTGAGGTAAGTATAGTTATTATTCATTTATTATTTTGCTGTCCTGTGATCGATTCCGCCACTTTTTCAAGCGTGACTTGATTCGCCCACTACATATGATACTCATTAGTGTAATATCGATCGAGGTTTCTCTCCGGCGCAATTTCGGAGTTCGATCTCCGGCATATGCGAGAAGAGAGTTACGTCGCGAACGTCGCGTCTCTCTTAATTCGCACGGTCGTAATATTACTTGCACGATTTTTCGCGGATTAATTATGCGAACAAGTTGATGTGGAAATATACAGCCGCGATCGTTTCTTGCATTAGCATTTTAAAATCTGATATTTGTTAAAATGATATGTTTCAAAAAGTTGACGGACGCAATAATTATTTGCTTAAAGTATCGATTATCTTGAACACTGTTTTAATGTAAAAATATTTATATGTTACAGATCAACGCAGGGTTACATCAACTTACAACTCCGCTGTTGCGCATCGGCCGGTGAGTTATTTTTTTATTTCAATATCGAGGCAATGGATTTGGAAAAACTCTATTACAGATGTAAATAAAATGAAAGATAATGTAAATGTAAAAATAATTAATGTAGCGATAAATAGTGTTCTGTATTACTTATATCTGATGAAATATCTGAATATATTGTTATTTATTCCTAGTTATTACGGAAAAAATTAAAACATTAAATATTAAGAACATAAAAATATATTACAAATAAACTGATATATTACATTATAATCTATTGCCTCGAAATAGACAGGCTCGGAAATGGATAGAGCCTAGAAAATATTTTTACAATTGTATAATCCTTTGCCGACTTTTTGTTACACAAAGTTATGCACATTCGGTGATAATGAGAATAGGATCGCGACTTCTTCGATAACATGAATAGTGAGGATGGAGAGAAGATAGAGCTCTGACTAGGGCTGCGTTCCGATATTCACTGCTAGTAATAAAAATCTATAGTGTATGTGACGTAATCTATAGATTTTTAGTACTAGCAGCAAATATCGGAACGCAGCCTAACCAAGCCTTGTCTTCATTATAAGCTTTTCATTTCGTGTTGCCTTTAAAAAAATTTTTTTTTAATTTTTCTCTCTCTCTCTCACTTTCTTTATGTGATGTTAAGACGTGGCGTTGCGAGTAGGCGCCCCTTACCGAGGTTCACGTCGGCACCGCAATATTTATCGTAATTTGATACAAGCGGACCACGAACAAAAAATTGCTGCTAGCTGACGGAGTGGGAGGTCAGAAAGATGAGGTAAGGGTGGGACGAGAGGTGGTAGACCCATACATTGCGGGCAACTCAGACGCAGCCGCGCCTCCGCCTTCCTCAGCTTCCCTATCCAAGCAGCCCCTATCGCCCGATACTGCTCATTTCTCCTATCGCCCCTCGTACATTCCAACTTTTCACTTCCGTTTTCGTGTATTACAGTCCTTCCTGATACGATCATCGATCACTGAATGTAAACAACAGTGATTTACAATAACGTAAACTTAACAATAAACAATTATCGCTGTTTTATAAGGAATATAATATTCATCCTTAATATTAAAATGTCATATAAATTATATTGAATCATACAAATAAAAAATTTAATAATTTATACATAAAAAACTTTTTAAATATGTAATCCTGTTTTTATTATATAAATATATGACATATACAATTCATAACACACACAAAATCAATTTCTTTCCATTAAATTTAATTAAGAAAGTCATATTGTTTTAAAATAAAATTAGAGTAAAATACAAATATTAAAATTATAAGTACAGTATATTTATACAGTATAAAAGCATGGTAAAGGTGTGGAAGAGAGAGGGAGAAAAAGAGAGAGAGAGATATATATATAAATAATAATAACAGCACAATCCTCTGCGGTCAGGTATGAAGAAACTCGTTTCTACCCGTCGAATAGGTCTTAATTAACATCAGGTAGATTCTGGAACGCGCGCGCGTGTAGCTCCTATTTATCATTCCCAATTAAGCTATAATCCGATATGATAAATAATGCCGTTAACGCAGTAAAGAGGCAACAGGATTTGATTTATTTAACAAGATGGTTTTACCATATTATATAACGATAAAGAATCAATAAGTTCTCAGTGTATGAACATAGTGCTTCCCTTATCTATTGCAAAAAAATTCACATGTTAACGTTACTTCTTTACGCTGTTTCTCTTCTTTTTTACTTCGCGCGCAATAAGGCATCTCCGAGGAAAAACGACAAATTCATGCGCGAATAAGCATCACGCTCGCAATAAACGCACGACTGCAATTAATCCGGCGAAGGTCGTTGGTACGGCTAGCAGGAATGCAAGGAACTAGTGCACTAATTAGGAGTTACCTCCATTTGTTCTTTTATTTAATCAGTGCCGTGGGTGGTGAGCGTCAGTAGGGTGGATGCTGCGGAGTAGATGGCGAACAAGAAGGGGCGAGAAAGAGAGGGGCAATGCGAGGGAGGGAGGTTTCTCGCGTTGCGGTGGCAGACTATTACGGGACTCCCACATAAATTGGATTGTCGCTCGGTCCAAATGTATGTAGCGATAAATCCACCCGGTGAAAATAATGGCGACTCATTTTGTAAATGGCGTAAAACTTAAAATTGTGCCGTCTCCGACAGTGAGATTTATGGACGCGATGACAGCATCGCTATTACGATTACTATCGCATTTAACTGTCGACCAATACCTAAGTATTAGATACATACGTATCGACGTATGGATAAGATATTTTTATGCAAATGAAAAGATATTTGTTATCAGCAAGATTTTGTTAAAAAATTTTGTATAAAGAAATTTTAACGTTACATTATAATTTGATACCAATAAAAGAATATTGTCATTTCTAAAAAAATATAATTTTGTTCATCTAATTATATCAATATTTTGGAAAATTAAAACTAGCCATGCAAAATATGGCGTAATACTTGAAATTCATTCCGTAGTCAATTTATCAATCTATCTATCTTTGACACACACAATGCTCGTGCCATTGGCCATCCACCAGTGACAAGAACCGAACCTGGGACTACCCTTATAGTCGACTTCATTGAACGCGGCGCTCGTTTATCTCCGAACATATACATCATCCCCTCTTCTCGCCTCACCAATGTGCCAACCCTGTTTTCGGTTTCGCCTTCTTTACCCCTTCCCCTTTCCCCACCAGACTCGACGCACGTTCAGTGGTTCAATAGGGAGAAACTGTAAACCTAAATACTTCGTCTTCATTTACCAATGTTCAATGTTGATTCTCGTCCTTCTCGCTCGTGTTATTGCCAAGAATTCTTACTTGTGACAATGATCTTGTACTTTATACTTATTAATTATTTATCTACATATTTATAAAATGGTACACGTATATATTTTTCGATATATATACTTGGATATTTATAATATATATTTATTTATCTGACAAAAAGAACTACTTAGTGAGAGAAAAATACGAAGATCGATAACATTATTAGATTCTCCGTGGGCGTAAAAAGAGGCTGAGTTCGCAATGTGCGTCAGACAGATAGGGAATCTAATTTTCAAATACCGAGGGGTAGATCTGAAGGAACATCCCCCAGCATATTATTTATAATATATACGCAGATGAAATTGGTGTCCAAACACGTTAGGCACGCGTTTTCAAGTCGTATGCTTCATATACTTCACAAGCATTGCATAGTTATTTCCTTCCTTTTAGATATGAAGAAATTTTCATATAAGAAATTTCGGCAGGCAGACAATATTAAAGAAGCAATATTTGTGCGCAATAATGCGTAAGAATTGATAATCTTTTTTAAAGTAATTAGAAAGAAAGAAATAAAGTATTTTCATATTACAAACGTTTTATTTAGAAACAAAACATATCTGAATGGATATATGTAATATTCTCAATTTTCAATTAAATTAGTTATTAAATGATTTTATTAATGTTATAAATATAAAGATGTAAATAAATTTTACGATTTAATAGCAATTCAAAACTTAAATTTAACAGGTAATAAAATTGTGTATACCTAGGCACGTAGAACGGTGAGATAAATCGATAACCAATGATTGGAATAAAGCTACGCCAACCAGCTTTTTCCGGCGGATCTCGTTTCACGGCTCGATTCTGTCACGAAGCGAGCAAGGAGTTTCGGTACCACATTCTTGCCGAAGGGATAACTAGAAAACTTCTTTTCCGCTCAACCGCCTTCTCATCCAACACACACCGGGACTAACTCAGAGAGCTACCCCCTTCTTAACAACACCCATGCCCCACGCCTTGCCCATCCGCGCCCCTGCCTTCTTTTTACCCTCCTTCTTTTTATCCTTTGTAGCAGTTGTGCAGTCGTAGAGTATCTTCGCGCTGCAGGGACGTGTTCACCCAAATGCGCTGTTAAAATTTTGGACACAATCTTACCATTTGTCTTGCGGGATCTGAGAATAAATCTTTGGCGGCTCAGGCGGGCCGAGAAAAACGCCTTGCCCTACGTTACTCACGTGAGCTGGTAAATATATATATGTATGTGTGTGTGTGCGCGCGCGCGCGTGTGTATATATGGATGCATATATCTGTGTAGGCTTGCGCATGTGCATGCCTATGTATGTATACGTGTGCAACGGTACCCTCAGGGTTTCCACCTTCTTATTCTTCTTTTTCTTCATTTTGCCACCCTTATGGACACTGGCAGGCACGCCGAATAACCCCTGGAGTCTTACAGACCGATGTTCCATCAATAAATCATAATATTCGTATTAACATTCTTCGCACTTCTTTCGTGCTGCGATGTTTTACCTCTACCTCCCCTTGCCGTCATCAAAATGGATAAGTTCTGTGACATATCAAAGCGGCAAAAAACTTCCCGATAGGAAGAATTTGTATCACGTATAAGCATATGTGATATGTAATTTCGAATGATTGCAATAAATCAAGTTGTACTTGATGTGTGCGCCGATATTGTTACATTAACAGGATATGTGGCAAGACTTAGGAGTATTTTTAAAAAACTTTGCCAATAAAGAAACGTAACTTATAAATGATTAATATAGCGTGACAGTTTTCATAAATTTTGGCTACATTCTTTCAAAGAATTAAGAGATGATTGACATAATATATTAGAATTTATCGTGTAATTCAATTTTCACTATGATCAATGCACTGTCCGTGAATGGAAAATAAATGGATGACAATGATATCATATTTTATATACTGATAGTGGGGCGTGGAGACGAGATGAGGAACGAAATTGGCGCTTGTATGTATGTGAATTTATGACTACAAAGCATTATTAAAATTTGTCTGTCACTTCCAAAAATGCAATTATACTCTTGATATATAGATATATTACACATATACTCAAATTATTGTATATTATTATGATATAAAATTTAGAAAAATTTACTATATAGTAAATTTACATTACATGTAAAATTACTATATAATGTCATTCATTTTTCAAGATTTTTCGAGATGTGTCTGAAGAAATAGCACGATATAAATACAATTTATAATTAAATTATTATTTATAAAAAGTAATTTTTTGCAATAATTCATTATTGATTAGCTTTTCTTTTCAAAGAATTAGTTTAATTTAGTTATTTAACTAAAAGTGAGAGATAGATCTTTCAATATATATAAAATATTTGATGAAACAAACATATACCTGTTTTTATTAGAATCAAACTGCGATATTATATAGTATATACTTTATTAAATTGCTATCTTTTCTATTCACCATAAAATGAAAACTGTACGCTATATTCAACAAAGGAATACCGAAGGCGGATGCATACACACATTTTAGAGTACTACTTCATATAACGATAACTCAGAAACGCGACGTCGTCGTTCGCCGTGTACGCTTTGCCCCATCCGTGAAGAGCTCCGGCGTAAAATATGTGTCTGGTGTCTTATTCTTCACACGGTCGGTTTCTCTCGAAGGCAACAGGAGAATCGAGAAATGGAAGAAAATAAGACAAGGAGAAAATAGAAAGCACGAAGGATTTGAACGAGGATGGTCTTTCCACAACTCTTCCGAATCCTCATCATTGCTCCAGTGCTTTCCGCTGTATCGTTGCTTACATTCACCATTTCCACGATTCTGCACAAACTTATTATTCTCGTGGTCCCGCGTGGATGGTCGCGAAATACGCTGTCTGTCACATTAGCGGTCCAGAACAGGATATCATATCGGACACTTTGGATAGTCGCGAGACATTGTCATCGCCATACTGGCGACTGCCCACACAGTTTCATTCTATGGAGCGTGCAACGCTTTTGTATATTATACTTATCACAATTGTCTTCCTTCTTCGTTCTATTAATATTTAACAAGTCATTCGATCTCTACTTTTTACACGACGTTGGTTATCGCGCGTCGTCACATTAAAATATTTGCGGTAATGGAAAGACGGTAGACGTACGCTTCTATAGAGGCCGATGATATGAGTCAGTTCTTCATGACGATGAAAGGGAGATTACTTCGCAGTGGTTGCTTTAGGAGAAGGGCGGAACGTGTTCTTGCATACATTTAAAATATTCTGGTTGAGAACCTCCTCTCATAAACTTCCTCATGGCTGTATGTACTTAATACCTGTGAAAGTGTGTAAAGGAGTAATGTATGCGGTGCTGGTAATGCACTTAGGGAGATAAGAGTTTCCCACTTATCCGAGGACATTACCGGATCTAAAAAATCAACAGAGGTTGCAGAAGAACCGAAATTTAGCAAGAAAAATATTGTCGTTGCAGGTTAGCCATAGGTTTACCGAAGGCGATAGCCTTGTAAAAACACGCACCACTTTCTCATTGGTAAAACGCTAATAAAACAAGTTTGAAATATTAACGATAACTGATATATAACCGAGAACTTAGTGCGTGACACAGTACATGTATGATGATTACCAATATCGTCACATCTCTCCGTTTTTCACAAATTGTCAACCACGATCAAATTAACGCAAAGTTAGTTTTACGTAATGCCGTCCCTGATATCAAGACAGGGGGTTGAACGTTTCCCCTTAAAAGAAACGTGCATTAAATCACCGGTACCTCGTCCGTTGCTCTCCTCCTTTGTCCTTGGTCGATCGTAGAAGCAGCAAGCCGTGGCAGGTTCTACTTATCTCGAGAAGGAAAAGGGAGCACCTTCCTCTTTTTTTTTTATCTAGTTACGAAGATGCGAAGGCGCGTCGCAAACCGACCGAGGGAGACTTTCTGCCGGTGGTTCAAGGAGGTAGAGGGATGCCCGGTGGGAGGGGGAGGATGGCACAGGGGTTGGGAGAGGGGGTCGAAAGCAAGGGTGTTATCTGGGTGGCGGAGGACCGGAGTACCAACATAAATATTAGGCTCCTCGTTAATGCCTCTGGTAGCTACTGGCGTTACGTTTCGCAGTAAGTAAATTATGCGATATGAAATTATTAGCACCATTAAAGAAATTTATACTTTTTCGGTGCTACTCCACCCAACCTACCTACATCTACTCCAAAGACTCGAAAGGAGACGAAAGGAATGGTGACGATTTTTCCACTTTATCTGCCTGCCGGTGCTCGTTTCCTTGCCTTCTCGCCCGTTCTGGAATACCGCAACGATATCAGCCATCCCACCCATCCCACTTTTCGTTTTCCTCGTGCCTACCATTTCCCTTCCTCCTGTCTGATACACTGCTTAATGTTTTTGCAAGAGCCAATTCCTATTGTTATCCTTCGTATAAGCTACGGCGTTAGGGTGCTTTGATTGTCAGATATATTTCTATCGTTTACTTCGTGTTATAAAATGTTGATTTGAGAGGACAGATATATGCTATAATGATAATTCGCAATCGTCATGAGCACGATTAAATCATTCCTTTAAAAATCGCTGACTTCGATTTTAATATAGCTGCAGTTATACCAATAAGATACCATAAATTTTATTTTCGGTGGCAACCAATATTATGTTAGCTGAATTTTTTTTCGATGTTTTGTATCCATTTATCACTAAATCAATTATGTTTAATGTTACCTATATTAATTTTACGAACTTTGTACATTTTAGATACCTGTAGCGTTCTACGTTTCCTTAAAATGAATTATAAAATTCACCTATTTGAGTATGCGTCCTTGAAGTTCTCGTGAAGAAATCGGACGAGCATGAAATATTCCGACGAACCAATCGCGTTGCGCAACACAGGTATGAATTTTGAAGCGGACTGTAGGCTACATTCTTGTGCCGTGGGCAAATAAAACGAGCCGACGAAGACAACATTATTACGGAGCGCTGCCAGCCATTGCTCATGCCCTGCTTCCTTACGTATTTCCAGCCATATATATGTACAAGGGCGCGTGAACGCGCACTCAACATACATTCGCATACATATCCGTTTGTGCACACTACGACGTGGTACAAGCGCGAATCGTTGGATTGAATCTGTTCTACGTTTCTGCTGTATCGATAATAATTGAGTTGGCTCCTAAATGAAATAGACCCGTTAATTAAAAAGTACTCTGTATTTATGTCACATTCATCACGTAATGTACCATTACATATAACGAAAAGTTATGCTGACAACAATATGGTAATTTCAGATTTAAAAAAATTCTTATCCTAATGCGATGCATTAAAAAGATAATTTAGTAAGATTTTTTTACTTATATATAGATATCGTGATAAATATTAATTATTAAAAAATTAATAGTGCTTCATATAATATTAATAATTTTAAAGTCAGCATAAGAAGAAATTATATTTGCATCAAAACGATTAATTTATAATGGTATATTTTTGAGCTATAAAACAAACACCAAAGAAATTATCATATATTTAAATAAAATCCAATAAAACTATTTAAAAAATATGGGAAAAAGAATACGAAATAAAAAAAGAAATAAATTTTTGACACTGTGTGAAAAAATTGCAGCGGACATCGTTGTCATTAGATTGTACAGGCCTTAAAGCCTACTGTGCCTGAGATATATGAGTACGCGTTCAGTAGGAAAGAGAATAAGGGACTAAAATGGTGAAGAGCGCTACAATGGAGTTGGCACGCTCTGTGGTCATAGAATCAAGGCTGTCTATTCAATGAGCTCGAAAATAGCCTTCTTCTACAGATATCTCGTGGGAATTTCATGGAATGGCATATTTTATGAAGGTGCACAACCTGCTGTACTTCTAATATCTCGTGTGCGTTATCAAGCACTAATTCTATAACGTGTCGTCATGTCTAATTTAAAACGTCGCAGAGTGTTATTAACGATATTACGAGTAATATAATATTAATAAAAATCCTATGAAGTTTCTCTGGAACTTTAAGGTGTACAGCAAACTAATTCTTTAATATCAATAACTAATATAATATTTAATATTTCTATTCGTCATTTTGTTTCGTAAACTTGTCAAATGTGATTTAATTTTTTATGTTAAAACTCAATTAAAATTTAAAAATAATGAAAAATATGAAAAATAAAAAAGATAAAAAATTGTACGGACATACACAAGCTAAAGATCGTGGACGATTGGTGGAAGCTGTGGAAGGTAGAAACATGGTGGTAAAAGGGTCGTCCAAGAGGTCACTGCCGAAGGAGTCGTAAGAGGGCGAGGAAAGCGGGTGGAGTAAGGAGGAAACACAGAAGGGGTAAAGGGGCAGGGGTGCTCAAGAGGAGTGAGCGGAGAAAGGGGCAAGAGGTTGCCCTCCATGAATCACGACACAGAGGCTGATTTAGAGGCCCAGAAGTTGCCGCTATAGGTACTAGCTGCCGCCTGTAACCTCCAGGTGAACTTGCTGCAGAGTGTATCCTAATGGATCTTATACGTGAAAATCTCAAATATAATTAATGATCTCAAACATAAATAATTATTTTCTAATTTTTGTCATACATCAAATTCCTTTCATTAATCGTTATTGCCAACAACATTCCTTATATTCTAAAAATCTTTATATATAGCTTTAAAATTCGCGATTGAATACCTTATTAAGTATTTGTTGTTAAGTCGTTAGAATTGCAAAATCTTTATCAATTTTCAAATCTATTCACACCTTTTGTAAATGTACGTATGTATATGCGCCGATGTTAATGGATAACTGCACTAACATGTGTAGTATACTGCGTTCGTTATGTTGTTCGATATAGAAGAAATCGAACAATATATAGTTCGACATGCATATATAATTAAACTACAATATAACTGGTTAATACTTATCTCAGTGAAATAGTCAGGATTAAGCGTGAATGCTATCGAGCTTAAGACCGCGAAACGGACAAATAAATTAGAACCAGTATCTGTCCATCGAAAGCATGGTACTGATAAATTTCCGCGCGCGTCCTCACAGACACGAACAGCATATATTTTACATTCTCAATTCGGGATGAACAGATTTATTGAGCTTCACAGCGTCCAATACCGTTCACCTCCCTTGACAATCTTTCTACTTCACTACGTATCTGTATGTATATAAATCTCAATTGTTTTTAGGGCTTTATCTGCTGGCAACATGGCGCAGATTATGTAATAGCAAAATCAGAAGTTTTTTTTTGTGAATTTCTTGTGTTATAATTAAAATAGTGTTGAGCTAATATATGCAATTGAACTAACAAAAAGACAATAATCCAATTTATAGAAACATAGTCAATTTCGTACGAATATAAGAATTTCGCAATGTGTACGCGATAATAAATGAATGTGTGAATTAAAACTAAGCGCAGTTTGTGAAATGCGCGAAGCTTGGTTATAGAAAATGGAAAAAAATAATGGGTTCAAATATAGGTGGAATATACATATATGTAACAGAAGCGAAAAAGAGACAGAGTTAGGAGCGAGGGGGGTACAAGAGAGAAGAGCACAGCAGAATGAGTAAGTGCGAGGGCTCGTCGCTTCTCCATTTCAAGCCTAAGCGCGCCCATTCATCAGGATTTCGGCGCGCAGACGTGCTTTATTACTGCTCGGTCGAAATTGCTATCCTACGACTCCATTCCGGTCCGCGAGCTTGCATGCACCGTACCCAGGCGAGCCTCTTTCGGCATAGTCAGGATAATGCATTAGTACCTTATATAAGATTCAGCCACGCGCAAGCGATCTATATTCTTAACCAGACACGGCGCAAGTTAACTAAATTCAAATTATATCGATATATCGGCAAACAGTACATATCCTTAATCACTATCACAATATAAAAACACGGTTTATAATAACAAATCAATAACATAGTTATTAAAACGTTATTATACAGCTCAGAGAGTGTCGCTATGTGTCTACTTTGATTTTAAAACAAATGACATCCTCTTGATCTAATTTTCAGTAGCTGTATTAAGGAAATGTGCCCAATGGGACACCGTATAATATTTCGCTGCCGTGATTTGTAATTTTTTTTATTAAGACATTCAAGAGGAAACAAGAACCCATTGCGTAATAATTCGTTAATTATTCTACGACAATTTATCTGATTTCTTTCTCGGTCGCTACGGTTGCTGCGGGCTTCAACTACCTGCTGGCGTGCGTCGCGCAATTCACACGATGCTCGCGCGAACACGACGATCTTTCGCACGCGCACACGCGCACACGCGCACATGCATATGCATCCGCGGCACGCGTGCATTGCATCCCCGACACATGTATGCCCGAATACGAATGAAAAAGCTTAATGCGCCATTATTTACTTGATAGTGGACAAAGGGTTCCAGGGGCACCAGCACGTGTTTACGCGTTTATAACAGACGTGACGCAGAGTGGTTATATTCTAGCGGGGCGTGTGCGTCGGGGGTGGATGCCGGCAGGGCCGCGACGGGCTCGCGTGGAGATGGCTGGAGGTGGTCGGAGGCGGCGGAGGCGCTGTTTTGTGATGCAGCACGCACATTACCAGACCGTAATGCGGCGTCGGGCTCACCGGTTCATATATTTTATTTAGCACTGACACACACGGGGCTGAAATTACGCGTAGTTATTAATGAAACTAAACTATTAATTTAAATTCCATTGTTCCATTATAAATAATTACCTGTTAATTACCGGCGAACCGGGCCAACCCGTGTAATGTGATTGGGGGACAAACAAACGATTGGGTTAACAAACGTTCGTTACAGCGTTAATGTTACCGCTCTTTGAAATGTTTTTGCTGGTTTACGCTTTATTTCTGGCAAAGTGCGGCCTAGGAATCTTAATGATCGATTATTGCATTTATAACATATATTTCATATATTTGATGTTATTCATTACATATTTTAATTTTCCAAAATACAAGCGTCAAACCGCGCCCATAAAATAGTGAATTTAATTACTGATTATTAATTGGCGCCAGCTCATGCTGAAGCTTAATGAGTTATATTTGCCTGTGTTTTAAGCATTATTTATTATGTATCATTGTATTAATAAAAGTATAATCCGGTTACGTTGACTCGAACAAATTACGTGAATTATATCTCTATCCATTTATTACTGAATATTATCAACTCGATTACCGATTCTTAAGCTGTAATAATCAAATAACGAGATATCGATATTTGATCGAAGTGGGGATTGGAGAGGAATAGAGAGATACCGCTGTTGATAGTGCCTTTTGTTTCCGTCGTCGTGCACAGATAAATATGCGTGCGTGCTAACAAGTATGCTAACGTCTCTTAGGGCTGATTCAATTAATCAAAGCTGAGTCGGCGACCGGCGCTGATTGCTCTTGCGATGCACTTAGTCGCGTACACGTGATTACACGCTGTGAGATGGACAGATGAGACTACGTGCCTGTAGTTAATCTTCCATGTGTCAAACGGTACAAATGACACGAAGTGGAAGGTGAGGGAGCAGAGAGATGCGTGATACGGACTTCGTGTATGTACACGAACGACTCTCGTATCGATACAGCGGGGCATCTTTGCGCGAGGTGACTTCTAACTGCGTGCTGTGTGTGAAGAGTTCGTGACTGACATACGCGCCGACATATAGGTAGAAGCGCCACGTGCAGGAATGACATTCCAACTTGGTGAGCGAATTGTAAAGGGATCTCCTAATGGTCGCGCAACGAAATAGCTGCGGGATTCAATTCAATTATTGTGTCGTCCAAAGACTCATAAAACATAATCTATGTGAGATAAATGTAACGTGTCTTTCCGTAGTTGTAATTTACAGTTTTGCAAGTCGTTACGTTACGTTATCTCTTCGACACCTTGCACCGGTGTGATACGCGGTAATTGAAATCGCAGGCGGTGACTGGTCGCACATAATAAGAAGGCGCCTTGATGCCAGCACGCGTTCGTAAATACGTATCGAGCCAGGAAATCACGATCACGAACACTTTAGCGTGCTACAGCTTGATTGCTATGTATCGTGGCGCCGGTAACAATTTATTATTCGTCGCGAAGAAAACACTCAGGTGACTGTCATCTTTTCGTTCCCCCCTCCCATAACTTTTTTTTCAAAACTCACTGCGATATATAAAATAAATTTATTCTCAACGTTCGAATCAGCCTCAAAATTACATGTTCAATTTCGCCAGCAGTAGAGAAAAGTTGCAGAAAAAAAATGTATTATACGAATAAAATTTCGTATTTCACGATGATCGAATTTCCCATCATTTTCACATTTAATACATCCGTTCTCTTCGAATTTGGGAATAGTCGCTACGGAGGGTAAACGGGGGTGAGAGAAGCGAATCGAAGAAATGACGTAACGGAGACATAGTGCTGCCAGAAAGAGGAAAGCGCGATAGAAGGCATCGGAGCGCACCGGCGCCCTGCCTCGGCTCCGTCGAGGCGCCGGCGTCACTTCCGCCCTTACTCCTATTCTCCCTGTTCCCTCCGCCGTCTCGTCTCGCAACTGTTCCCGCCGGTTTCGCGGTTCCTATCTCGATTCAGGCTGCCGCTTGGAATCGCAGAGCCTTGAAAAAGAAGCAAAAGGAAATGTACACCGACTGCCGGCGTCGGCGTCGGTAGGCGTTGCCCCTCACCCGGGTGCACTCGCCAGAATCCCGCGACTACGACCACTCCAGCCACCAATAAATAAATATGAGATGCATCGGCTAAACAGTTCCCGGGTTGTTGATCCTGCGAGACTTGTATAAATCAGCTTTATACTCTAGCATCCACGTCGCCTGACCCGGCACGCTCGTACGTGTGTAAAGCTTCGTATCGGCGCGATGCGCGTTTCCGCGCTCTTTGTGATTCCGCGTATATAGCATTTCGTCGGTATCAAATATCCAAGATGCAGATATAACTGGCTTAGTAATTGAATTGAAATATTGAGGGAACACGGCACGCTTCCAATTATCTCCGATCAGAACGATGACATTAACACGTGCTTATATATAATATGTGGACGATTATCTTTATTTTCGCTAAACTTTCTCGCGCGATTTAAAATCTACCGCAATTCCCCGAAACTCATTATTTGATGGCAGTTGGTGCACGTGACGCGCACCATAATCTTCCCCATCTCCGTTTAAACCATCGCCCACGCGCCATCTTTCCCCGAAAAAATAATAAGCGAGAGGGTTGGTCCCGTGATACACGATGTAGGAGACGGGAGACCAGGGCTGACAGGGATTCATAATTTCACGCGGGCTTATTGCAGTCAGTTATTTATCCTCTCTACTCATCGTGCATGCAGCTCTCGCCTAAGACTCGCGGTTCTGTTCCGCTTGCGGTTTTCGTCTTCTTCTCTTCTCTCTTGTTCCCCTCGTCCTACACCACCGCCATCACCACATCGCAATTTCTTCGCTGGATGAGTCATGATACGTCCAAAGCAATGTCGTAGTTTAATTTGGCATGGATCGCATCGTTCACTCGTGCGTTACTTGCGCCACTACAAATCAATTATTTGCGACTTTGGTCAGTAGACGCGTATTAAAAATGGTAATTTATGAAGAACTTGAAACTAGGCGGCAATAAGTCAAGAGTTATTTTTATGGTTGTTGCACCGTAATAAGGATAATAAAAGTGCAGGCCACAGTCTCCGCTTTTGACGCTCGTGCAGGTTACAAAATTGTATCGGTTTAACTTTCCGACGAGACAAGTGTTGATTTACGATTCTCGCAGGCTATATATTTCACAGTTATCTGATTTAAAACTTTGTATTAAACTTTCTCTGAAGGTTAAATCCCAATGGGATTAACAAGGACCGTTGGCATAGCGTCGAGTTTTTGGTTTTCTCGACTGGTAGGTATTCATATATTTTGATGGAAAATAGTCGCTGTTCCATACGAGTTAGGAAAAGGATATTTGTGCAGACAGAGCAGAACCGTGAATGTTTCCGGCCAGTATCCGCCGGCGTTACGAATATTCGGCCAGTTCGGTGGCCAAATAGTCCCTCACTCGCCGCCCGCTCGCTTGAACACGGAGGATAATCCTCGTGGATTATTGCGCTATCACGTGGGTCCATACGTGCTCACGGGTAGGATGTCCTAGAACGTCGTATTTGTATGCCGTGGAATACACCTACGTGTTTGTATCGCACGGGTTCTCCATGGAAACCCTTGCTAGGGGCCGGGCCTGCTGCGATACCCTAATTCCTAAATCTGTCGCCATAAGTCCTCGTTACAATAAATAACCCGACCGGTGTGTCTGAGCTTGCGTCTCTTGCTTTCCCCTCCTTCGCCTTCACCTTCTCCTTCCCCTTCTTCTTCTGGACCATCTCCTGCTGCTTTCTCTGAACTAGCTTTAAATAAGCCTACTTGCAGCGTGCATACGACTTAATCGTTTCATGAAGAATATCCTCCACTGTATACAATTATTTACTAATTTACTATTATAGCAAAAACGCTTCGTAAATTACAATATTCTTTTGTGTATATTACTCTGTAATATCAATGTAAAAATAAATTCTCGTATTAGGAATGCGATATATCAATAGCAAGATACGATAATACAAATGCCCCTAAGGAAGACGTACATTAAACTACAGAGTGGTATCTCTTATCGTCTATTTTTAAAAAGCATCTCTTCTTTAATCCTGCAATATTTCAATTATTATTTGAGATTTATATTTTGTACCATCGGTATCTTCGATATTCAGCTACCGTGTCTTATGCTTGCTCAACACATTGCTGCTCTGATTTACATTTCTTCTATCATGTCGCACTTATTGCTTCTTATACTAAAAGCGGGTACACAAAAAGGCATGCTGGGGCGTGAAATAATACGATCGATAAATCCTAATAAATGTCTACCTGCCCCGTACAGACATATATAAATAAAACGACGGTGTTCTCTCTTTCTCTTTTTCGCGCGCGAAGAGCGTGATCAGGCACATTCCGTCCATGTGTGCGTGGTCACGTGCGTTGTCACGCATGCGCTACATCCAACCATGCTATACAGCTTCATCATGGGCGCTACAATGTACGATATATAGCAGCACATTCTGATTGTAGTATCCCGACTCAAGATCTTTCACAAAAAATCTGATGCAAGATAAAAATAAAAATTTACAGAACAATTATTGACTATACTAATCGTGTTATAAATCATTATCAGAGCAATCTTACATTATATAATATAATAATTATATATACCTAAAAAGTGTTTTTATCGGAAAATGAAGATGTGTCATATGATTCTAGCAATTAAATACGTGATATATCTTATTTTCAATTTGAGCAAATAGCTTTAATAAGTTATATAAATTAGGTCATAAAAAATGATATAAATTTTAATAAGTAACGTAAAAAACTTTAAAAATATATAAATTATCCTGCTTATGTTGCAATTAATTTTATCTCGCTATCGTATGTTACATTAATGATTAAACTCAAATTTACATAAAAAGTTGATAAGTTTTTGTACAAAAAAAAATTCTTCTCGCGCAATTTTTGTCATAAAATCGCTGCAAGAGGTAACAATAACATGAGCTCAGTTATTGTTGCAGCAATGTGAAGATGCATTCAGAATAGCAAAGAAAAGAAAGGAAAGTAGACAAAGAAGAGTTAAAGTTAAAATCACGCGCGAGAGAGATGCATTTCGAGAGTGTATGAGAGCGAGTCGTTAAGGGGCGGGAAAGATGGCGTAAGGGGGTATGAGGGGGTCGTGAGAGGTGGTACAGCGGAGGATGAAGGTGGTGGGGGTGTGCATTGCGGATTTATTCCCGCCAACACATTCATCATGGCGGATTTAGCTGAACCCGTAACGCATTGCCGTGGATATATATCTGCTTCCATCCCTACCCTAACTTCCTCCCTCCTCCGTCCTTCACCCCTCCACCACCTCATCACAATTCCGACCGAATCCTCGCCGGTATATCCTGTATTCTGACAAAACCTCTCTTTTTCAATGACTCCCTAACTCTTTCCGCAATACGTGAAGCGAAAGGATACTGGATCGTTTACGATGCTCCGAGTATTACGTTTCGCAATGGTATATTTTACGATTCGCGATATAATAACATAAATATATCTATCGCGCTAATTTAATGAATGGCTTATTAATTTCCATCTAAACATCGTGAGGTTAAAGAAAAAACTCTTATAAGAGTTTTGCATTTCGCAATGATAGATTTAGATGGAAAATTACGACAAAATGAGCTACATATATGCGCAGTTCTTTTTCTTCCTGTTGACCATTTGCGGCAGAAACAGACCGTAAATAGCTCTTTAATAAATCTTTGGTGTGCTATCAGCAGCTGATCGCAATGCATCATGGCGTAGCGTTGACAGACCCCTCTAACTACTCTTCACCCTTCGTCCTCGTGCTATCCCCTCTCTTCTGCTCCGCGTAGATACGATATTACGGGGATTGGTATAAATCTATGGCTCATCCATCTACATTTTATCCCCGGAGAACCAAGACACCCACGCAGAAACGCGCGTACAAGCGCACACATGAGCCGAAACGCGCACAAATACCGTCAAAATCTTCCTTCTTCTCCACTCCTCTCATATCCTGAGGGTCCCTATCCGCCCTTCTCCCTCGAGACGGTTCAAATCCGATCTCCAGCTCAACTCCACCTCCCCTGCCGGCTCCCTCGTTCCACCTGCTCTATCGAGATTCCAATAGCGGCCTTATCGAAGGCTTTGTACGATGAGGGATCGCAAGCTACCCGGGCACTTTCTGCGGCCCTCATGATACTTCACATTTATTATTATATTTCAGTTATTCGCAATCCATTCTTTATCAAGTCAAGACGTTATTAACAAAGATGCGAAAAAAATTGTAGAAGACTCAGCGCTTCACAGAAGTGACAATTTCGTTCGTACAAATTAAATGTGATATTGTTACAAATAATAAATCATTAATCTTTAATATTTTATTAATTTGTCATCATTTATTGACTTATAAATAATGCCAGACACATTCTATTTTAATTATTTTCTTTTCGCATGACTAATGCATGTTTGAGAAGAAAAATATACTTACTTTTACTATAATTCTCAACAGTATATAAATATATTAACTTTACAATCTACAAGTATTGATTAATTGAATTGCATTTTATTCAACTCCAGAAGCTCTCTCTCTCTCTCTGGTACTGCCAACGGGTGATGATTCATACATGATGAGAGTCCAGAATTCCTTGGCGCCATTCTGTAAATACGGAGGGCAGCGCGTTAGCTCAAAAAGGATTCCCTGTATATCATTTGTACACTGCAACTTTGTTTCTCTATTTACTCATCGCATTGAATCAAAATCACTACTATTCTACATTGGATGTTTAACAGAAACGTACTATTACTTGATAGAATACCACCCTATAAGAACGAGGAAAGATATGGGCACACAAAATTCAACTCCTAAAGAGCTGACAGTTGCAAAAGTTAAAAAACTAAACGCACGCATGGTGCAAGGAATGAAATCACGATGCACTAAGACTCGACCGCATGCTCGAATAATACTGGCGTTATTCTCAAAATATCGACAGTTAAAGAAGGTGGGAATGTGTTTTGAGATAGGAAAAACTTGCTTCGGCTTATTCCCCCCCGTTGGTTTAACAAAGTGCGATCGACGGCGGGATAACAGCTGCTTCGAGTGGCCCTTCCGGTGAGAACGGGGAGAAGCGGAACGATTCTCCCTTCTCACCCTAGCGCCTGTCTTTCTCCCTGTGCCAAATATGGCGGTTGTCTCTGGCGAAGATGGCTTTTGAATTTCGATTTAATTCACGTCGCAAAATGCGGTGCGACTTTGAGAGATTTATCATGGGACTTTTTAATTCTATATATTTTATGTAAAATATCATCGCTAGTAATCATTCTTAACTACATTCTTATTTTATGCGCAAAATGTTTTACCGACGATTTATGTCGTGACAAAAAAATTGCCGTTTCTTACTGCACAAATAAGTTATTCGCCGACGCAAAGGACTTCTTACGAAGTCGAGTCACTTCGTTGCGCGGAAACGTGGCACTGGTACACCTCCAAACAGTACGACGTAGTTTCTTAACTTCTGCTTTCGTCATCAAACTTTCATGAAGTACCGAACGATACGTCGAGCAGGAAAAACTTGCCACGAAATTACCAAGGGCCCCGTGTCAGAACTCGCTTCGTATGCCACAGAGCGTGGTGGAGAGAGTGGAGTGGGAGGTAGAATGGAAACCGAGAAAGAGACGGCACAACGAAAGAGAAAGAAAGAAGAGGTGTATCCCGACCCAAATTCAAGGGACGAGAAAACTTGGCTCGTCAATCAGCAGCCGGAACGAAGAAAGTTCCGGTGCGAGGACAAACGCTTGTCCTCTCGCTGTGTATCTTTGATACCTTCTCCGCGAGTATACACGATGTTCGAAGCTTCGTTCTCTCTATTTGCGATAGTTTCAGACACAGTATACAATCTCGTACGTCTCTCATTACACCGCGTGCGACGAGAAAACGCTGAATCGTATCAGTCCGAAAGGCTGGAGATTAACGGCGAAACTTTGGTGGCTAAAACAATGATTAAGTGCTGCTAACCAAAATTCAATCCGGCATTAAATTTTCAATAAATTCGAAAAATACGATCTGGCGGGTCTTATAAATAATGAATTTAAAGTGGGTGACATTCATTCATGTAGATAGAAAAAATTGTTTAAACTAAGGAAAACTACGAAAGAAGATAAAACGTGCAATGCTTTTAATTGCTTACTCATTTCATTTATTGTTCCACGAGAGTCATCAATGGCATTAAGTACACGGATTACATAAAAGTAATTATAATCATAGTCAAAATAAGACTGTTTCGTAAACAGTACGATATAAATAAAGCAAAAGAATTCTCATTAAATATCGTTTTCGACGCATAATGTTTTATCATCCATGCATTCAATTATAAAAAAGATTAATAAAAAATCCGCGAATGCCGAGGCGTTGCCAGTCAACGGGCGAATACGTCGCCATCTTCAAAGGGTTCTATGCCGGAATACACCAAGATTCGGCTAAATCATTTTTCATGACGGACGAGCGACTTCCACGAAGAGGCCGTAGCTCGCGTGTAGCCGCGACGGCGACGGTCGTCGTCCGTATCTCACCCTGGCCATCAGTATTTTCCAACTTGTCTCACGGATTCCCTCCCGCATGCCTCCCTTCCCCCCCCCCTCACTGACGTAAGTAACAACATATATAAAAGTAAGTGACTCGACTCTCTCGCGGGGCGGTGATACAGGGTCCTCCTATCTGCGAAGTCTATCGGGCAGTAAACAGCGTGCGGCAGATAAGGCGGGAGATATATTATAGACTCCGTCCCGTCGCGTACGAGCGTATACAGAACGAGGCCGTGATAGCTGGCTGACTCTAGCCAAGCCCAAAGCCCGAGCGCTAGAACGCGGGAGGCGCGCGCTCTATATATTTCGCTTCTTTTTTCGCCCGGGCTTCGTTCTGGTAAAAACGCCGCCGGCGTCTGAATACTCGCGCGCGGAGGACGGAAGTCGGTTTGCAAGCCAAGCATGGGGCGGCGGCGCCGAGCAACCCCTTATTTTACTCCTTCCTAGTCGGTGGCCCAAGTAGCTGCCTCCCTCTTCCCACCCCTTTAGGATCGACTCGACTATCCCCCGCTCGTCGCCCGCACCCGGGCCCGGTTCGCCGTCCTCTACTTTAACTTCTTTCGCTTCTCGATCTTTTTCTTCTCTGGCCAATGCTCGAATGCTCGATGCTGCGATACATCACGTGCACGCTGTTGCCAGTTGACTTTCTATCTCTCCCACCCCACTTTCCTTCAGCAGACACGGAAATCTAACTCCAAACTCACCAAACGAACATTTCTCCTTTCTCTTTTGGCAAACTGCCATCTATTCGCAGATTGAAACTTCTTACTGTTAGGCTTCTACGATAAGAATTGAAAAAATTACGATCTCTACAACTACTAACGGTGATTTATTCACGGATTCTCGGATGAATGAAATTCGTTATACCGTGTACACACTTCGTGCGAAACTGTAACCCCGCTAAATATTGTTACGCGTGATTTTGTAATTCGGAGAATAGTCGTGCTTTTCGTCACAGTCGGCGCGGCAGTTGCACGAATAATTTTATATACAGGACACGTTGAGAAGGGAGGAAAGGGTTATGGTTTATTTCAACGTTATTTCAAAACGATGCCATGTTGGGGGCAAGTTATTATACCGATGTCAGCCACCGCACTACCCTACGTTGATCTGCATAACCATCATGGTCTCTCCCCTATAAAGCATTCTGGTAGAAGACCAGCCCTTTGCCGTGACTCCAGACCACTCAATAGAGACGCGGCTATCAGCCAACCGCAAAAACGATTACAAATTAACGTGACGTTTCTTCGCGCTTTAATATGAACTCCCGCCATGTCTCTCATCCCTCTTACGCACACCCTTTCTCGCTCCCCGGGGAGCGAATACAATTATCGTGCCTTTTGTCTCACAATTGCAGTTATTTCTTTGTTTCCTATCCGGAGGGTGAATGAATGCTATCTACTTTTATTCTTGCACTTTTACGTCGATTTTAAGCTAGTACAATGCTGCTTTATTTGCTATTTTATATTAATGTGCCATTTTATAAGAACTTAATGATACGATGAATTTTCCGAAAATGTTATATATTTTTTTCCGATAACAAAAGACAAATTCTATTAATAGTATAAGTCAAAATTATTAGCACATAAAAATGATGTCCGAGAAATAAAATAAATATGTTTTCAATATATGAAAATATATTGCATATCTTATATTAACAATAAAATAAATTATTATGATTTATTATGCCAAATCTCTGAAAGTATTTCAAATATGTGCAAACTAAACAAGCTTACAAGTACAGTTAATCAACTTTCTTGTTGAAGTTTAATTGTTCGCACAGAGCAGACTTGTTTCCTTCTCTCGCTCTCTCTCTCTCTCTCTCTCTCTCTCTCTCTTGTGAAAAAAGAAAAAAATATTTGTGGCGCGTAAAACAAGCCGACACAAAGTTATCTCCCACGTAGTCCTAGATTTACGAGATCCGCCGCTGATTTCAAAGCCATGTTAAAAATGGAACAACCTTGACAGCACGGTCTATTCCCCTCTAATTTTAACGGTCGATACAGTTTCCCGTTTTTTTTTACCAAGGAAAAATTTTTAACGCGTGACGACCGATCGTTGACATTGTCACGCTTCCGCAAACATTTTTGGTCGGCCAGTTCCGTTAAGTCACAGTTATAATTTCGACAAGTAAAATGTGCATTTCTCTGCAAATTTCAAGGCTTTTGTGGTGAAAAGTCTTATGAGAAAGATTATAGGTACAACTAAAATCTTTTAATTCGAAGGTCTTCTATTGTAAGCAATCTCGAGGTTACAAGCCATGTTACCTCATATACATATATACATAAAAAATAATTTAACATAATTATATATAATTTGGAATAAAAGTTCCGTTAATATATATATATACATAATATATATGTATAATGCATTTAAAATGAAATAATTTTGTTATTAAAATATGTAGAAGTTCAAAATTTAATTTTTTATCGTCAATCGTCAATATCATCACTATTTAATCAGTAGTTATTTTTGGATATATTAGTACTATGTTTTATATAAACTGTTTAATATGTATCTCTTACAATATGTAATGTATAATTTATTATAACATTTATAATATGTAGATTTAAGAATATTTGAGATAAAAAGTTTTCATCTCTCTTAATTTAATTCTTTTCCACAGAGTCCGCGCTTCTAATTTTGTGCGTGAATCTATAAAAACATCGAGACGCGTCACTTCTAAGTATCACCCACCAAGATAAAATTGTCCCTCATATATTCAGCACTGGGCAGTGTTTCTCATGTAAATACTGAAAGAAACTGACATCACCGAGGAAATGCTTTGATCCTATCATCTAGACACTTAAGACGTCAAAGCTCCTTATTAAAATAATTGAAGATTCGTACATGCAACATCACCAGAAAATTTTATTTTGTGCGTAGTTTGTATACTGAATGTTTTTGTGACAGAATTTTATGATGTCTAAAGATAAATGTTTATTTATAAATTCCGTCTGCCGTTAAGAAATAATTGAAAGCAGAGATTAATAAAATAAATTATAATTATAATTTAATATTTCCATATAATCATATAAATCGGGCACAATCATACAAGAACACGTATATAAAAATGGTGCGCTATTCCATGTTATGCAGATGACAACGGGAAATTAAATTAACAAGTAATTCATAAAGGATTAGGAACAGCCAATAGCAGGTGGACGTTGCCGTTATCTTGAACGGGGTTGTCCAACCAAGAAATAATACAAGTGCACTAGGCAGAAGAGACCAACCTACCCCTTACTATCCGCACACCCGTCGCCCGCAGATAAATCTTCCCGCCCTCTAATTGGCCTTCCCTCCATTTCCTCGGCCCATACCCTTGGTCGACCTGTTCCTTCTTCTCCTCTCCCTTACTTCCATACCTCCTTCTCTCTGTCTTCCCCTTCCCTCGCTTCGCCGTTCGTTTCATCTCGGTTTCACTTCCCTACCTTCCCGGGCACGGCTCCAGGGAACGTTCTCACCCTATGCGCCACCACCCTTCCCTCCCACCATTCATCTCTAAACCGGCGAATTATTAGAATTATTAGACATTATATTGGCCGCAAAATGTCCGTTAAACCGCCAGAACTCAATTGTAAATTAAGATTTCTGATAATGCCGTGAGATGTATGTGTTCCAAACTTAGCAGCTATTATTAAAGTTCTAGATTCATATATTAGTGGGATTTGTTCTCTGAATTTATCCGAAGAAGTATCAGATTGCCTTATGCATGTGTAATACAGCATATATAAGTGTAAATGTAATAAAAGGTAATGAAATTTTGATCCCACTGACACGCATATATTGCAATTATACAATAAATTGAGATACATCTAAATATATTTTATTTAATATATGTATATATAGAATATATTCGTCAGGAATCTGATAAGAAAACTCGATACCAAATCTCACTATAATGAATTATCTTGGCTAGCGTAGTCGAATCTTAACGAACATTCCTGAAACGCATGAAGGTATAATTTGTGCTCAAATCGAAAATGATTCAACACTCGTGGAAATAACAGATACTAACCGAGAGTTACGAGCGCATCGTTACGAATACGTGTAATATTGCAGCAAGAGCAACATCAGCGAGGCTTTTGCATTTCTCTTTCTCTATCCTACTCAACCGTTCTCCATCTCTCTTTCGGCCAACCAACCACCTCACAGTTCGTTTCCGTGTTGTTACATAATACACGCTGCGGCGCGGTTACGTGGATGAGGGATGAGGTGCTGCGTTGCCTAATAACCTCCCCTTTGCACAACACCCCCTCAAACCCGACTGAATCCTCCTCCAACCCCCTTGTTATACCAAGCGCACAGGATACGATGGTATTTGCGAGCGGTGCATGCAACTACGGGCAAACCACCCTGCAAGAGCACGACGATATAGAAACACCGCTAGAACATCACTGACGAGAGAGAGAGAGAGAGAGAGAGAGAGGGGGGGGGAAGGAGAAGGAAGAAGAGGAGGAAACGGAGGGGAAGAAGGAGGAAGAGGAGAGAAGGGAGGAAGTATCTGAGGGCACCAGGTTACGGAGAGAGAAGCGTGAAGTAATTATATGAGGGCGGAGCACGCTAGGCTCATCTACACCTAACACATTCATATCAGTCGGCCCGAGCCAAGGAGCTGCTGAAACGTGAAGCTCGTACATCAGGATTTCGTTGCTGGAATAGTAGACTCCTCGAGGAGTACGGCAGAATGAGTTTTCACAGTGAAACCTATTGCTGATTTCTTATGGAATAAAAAGATAAGAATTTTTCACACGTGGCACGCGCAAGCTCATCTTTTAATATATTATAGAAAAATATATGTATTTGATAACAAATAAGGAATGTATTTATAAGGTTCAAAGAAATAAAAATTATGAAAAAAGACTTAAGAAAAAAAATATAAATTTTTAAACTGAGAACAAAAAATATATCTAAGTCGCGTCATTTGAAAGCCGCTTCGCCGATCAAGAAACTTTTGAGCAAAATTTCGTATAATATCTATCTACCACCGACGAAAAATCATTGCACGAGATAGGAGAGAAGTGGAAAGATTAAAGAAGCAAAAGAAAGATGGCGCAGAAGGAGGAGAATAGTGTTATACATTTAAGTGGATACACCTATATAGAGGGACTTACTGGGATTCAATTACCGCAACGTCTGCAAAGCACGCTATTCCCACACCCTTAAAAGACTACCCCTCGCGTTGTGCGCGTCCCTACCTTTCCATCTCCTCAAGAACGAACAGGTGCTCTTGTGCCTGCTGTAAATTGTTCCCCCTGTAATCCAAAGTAAAGCGGTCGTTTTATCCGTGCCATGGCGAGATGGATGCCTCGCTACGTCTTTTCACGTAATAGATTGCAGCTACGCAGCTAATGCCTCCGTTTTGATAAAAATTATGTTTTTACCGGCTAAAGAATGCGCTTTTAATTAATATGTTAATCAATGTTAACGGTAAATATTTAAGAACACAATTTATTTTACACAATAGTATTAAAAATGGTGCATACAACTAAATAAAAACATGAAAAAGTCAATACGTAATATGTATATAAATTGTTAATTAACAATATGCAATACAGTTTTAAAACTAATAACCCAGAAAAATGCATATAAAACAAGTTGTAACATAATTTCCAGATTATTTCCATTTTTCTTGGATAAATTTCGATATATATATATTTTTTTATTAAATAGCATTGATTTTCAAGAAATGTGATTTTATTTCTCGGGTTTTCAGATAATGACATTTGCACGGTATGAAAGCACGTGTGTAATAGGATCTCTAAACGTGATTTTCGAAGAATGGCAGGATCAGTTTCATCTTTAGATTAAGGAACCGAGGATCACGAAGTTATAACTAAAAGGATCAGAGAATAGGAAGTGTTGCGTGAGGCCAATAGCAAACTTACGCCTAGATCGGTTATGTACCTTCGTTCGGTTCGAACGTAGGTACATAATTCATCGGGCGTGCACCATTGTCGGGAGCTTCATTAATACAAATGGCGTCTGCTGAATTCTGCCCCCAACCACTCCCCGCTACGTGTACGGTAGTAACGAGAGCTTCCGTCTGTACATGTGGATATGCGACTGTGTATGCTCGTGCGTGTTGGCGCACGTATATAGGAATAGCGAACGATAGCGGCATCCACCATGTTATGCTGAACGTGTGTGCCACCCCTGGAGACGCCGAGACGCGCGGGACATATTTTTGCAGTCCTTGTCGACTTTCATGAGGGAGTCTTTCCGCAATAACATATTAATATCTCGGAGCGTCGCGAGACTTATGGCTGTCCGTGGAAAGCTCAACTCCGGATCAACGCGGCGCCCGTTAAGGCGGTTCCATCCTGTACCGCGATGACGTCGCCTAACGAGTGTTTTAAGTGCCGTAAAGCAAACGCCGCACGTTCTCCACTCTCTACATCGTGATATCGTTAAGGAATTGTTAATGAAACGCGGACGAAAATGTCACTCGCGTTGAAGTAAGATTTTCATTGATGATAAATAACGGGATTAACGGATTATACGTCTTTAAATCGATTAGAAAACAACTATATTGCTGTTATAAAGATCGACCGTGCTCGCGCGTACGTAATTTAATAATCGCATGTAATAATTCCTAAAATTTGATTCGTATCGCGAAGAGTGACAAATGACGGAATCAAGGAAAACGGATTTGGTACAGGATGAATTGCTACGGCCAGGGCCGCAGACAATGAAGCGTAAGACGTGTAATTAAGTTTACATCGCATTTATTTTTTTAGCAATCGTATAATCAATGTAATATTACAATATCGTTCAAAACGGCAACCGTCCCGAAACACGCCGGAATATAATCTTAGTCATAGGCAGCTAGTTCGGCCCTGGTCGCTGTCGGATTACATATAATCAGGATTCAGATTTGTAGACAGTTAGTATTCTAATATATTACAAAAAAAAAGAAGAATTTGCCACGCGGAACATTTACACAAATAACTACCACTACGCATAGGTAACGCCTACCCCTAACAGGACTATGTGCCTAATTGATAACGTATAGCACAGCAGAGCAATGAAATATTTGTTCCGAGAGATCCACAAAATAAATAACTATTAACATTACATACCTCTTAGAAATACTGCATTTACGTATTATTCTCGCATCCTCTTAGCGGCTATTCGTATACATTCATTAACTAGAATAGAGTTACTGTATAGGATAGCGCCACAGATCTCTTTAGAGAGCAGGCGTCTAGGTACTAGATAGAATACATACATTACAATATTCGCATTTGTAATCTATCCTTTCGTTTTGCTTTTCTCAGACCGATTTTGATTGAAAAAAAAAAAAGAAACGTTCTCTCCTTCTCCCTCTCGGTAGAAGATTCTTTCCAAATTTATTTCAAAAGAGATATCCATCTCGAGACCGCGCACTCTTGACCGCTTTAGCAGGTACTTAAGCAGACGCACATTATAAACGTTTCTATACAATATTAACAAAATTATCGAATATCGATATATATATATGTATATATATATTTTGTACCAATCGAAAAAAGTACGTTTCCATCATTAGTCTCACTTTGCCGGTATACGTTTTTCAAATAATAATTCTAATTAATAACGAAATGAAATAAAACAGTCTTTCTATAACAGATGAGCGAAAATTACCATTAGCAAAGCGAAAGTGGTAACAATATAAACGCACTCTCTCATTGCTTCGCAGATAATAAAAAAAATAACAAAAACATAACATCAACAGATAAAATTACTTCTTCTCTCTATCGTTTCCTCTCTCATTCTTTCTTTCTCTCTCTCTTTCATGCGAGGCTGTATCGAGTGCGCATTTTCGAGAGAAAATATATTAAACAAAGGAAAATGAAGAGAAAATCGTGCTAATAGCAGTTTTGTACATGAAAAAGAGTCGTGTCTCTGCTAAGCTCGTCACGAACTAATCGTTAACATCGACTCAATCTCGCCCATCGAGAGAGTTAAATGCTTTTTTTTTACGTCCTATATTTTAACCCTATAAATAGTTGCAGCCCTTTCGTTACGTATTTCAGTTCCCAAGTTGCGTACAACTTATCGCAATGCATATCGGAGAATGTGACTCTGTTTTCGGTCGATTTTTCGCAAACGACACCCCGAATCCGCGGACGTTGGCTGATTGGCCACCCTCGATAATTCAACCCCCTATCTACATGCTACTGCACCAAAGCAGAAACTACAGGTAGAGAGACCAGAAAGGGGAACGACTACAACAGAGCTAGGCTTATATGGATGATACTGTGTGTACTTGGATACTGATTGGTCTGGGAGCATATCGGTCAAAGTGAGCTACGGGAGGTAGCCATGGTGGGGAAGGTTCGTCACTCACCGGGTGCAGCATCCGATTCGCCGCAACCGATAAATTGACGATCGACAGATACGCACATCGACCATCTATTTGGCATTGCAGAGACAGCGGGTGCAGCCTGCCACTCACCTGAAGCATAAACAGAAACGACGGAGTGTTAACTTATTTCACATGTTGTACACATGTTACTATATTTAGAACGCATTAAATTTTTAACAATGAGCAGCAAACATAATTTTGCGATAACAAAGTGCAAAAGAAACTATCTATCAATAAGAAATCATAATTAAATTAATTATTAATAAGATATTAAGAATATATCATTAAAATATGTATAAATCGTTATTGATTGTTTCATTGTCATAATGATCGGATTGAATGATGCAAAATATTAAAACTTTTTAGAGCCATGAAAGTTTTTTTTTTAGAGAACGAGACTGTCGTGTAAAACCAACTGTTTGAGAGTTTGACTTGGGACGTTTATATATACAACGTGCTAGGGATGCGATGGGTCGGACCGCGGATGCTGGTTCAGCAGCTTCTTTTGTAATAGAATGAATGCACATGGTGCCTTGGCCGGTCACATGCACGTTGAGCCTGAGTTTTGGTAGTATTGGTATCTCGGGATATCAATAGTTCACGTTAAGAGCGAAAGGGTTAGTCTAGATCTCGTGGGGAATGAGGGATAACAGAACTTTACGTCACTAATTTCGTTTCATTTTCTTGCGTTCACACGATCAATATTGTGCTAGATAAGAAACAGTTAAGATAACAAATAAATTGTAATAATTCTATACATTCAGGGATATTCTACTTGATTATTAGAACGTAAATAAAATAAAAGTTTTAATGAGTACAGAATTTTTAAATGTGTATTACAAAAGTTATCTTCGTGACAATACAATAAATCTTTTTTCTGAATTTTATTCCTTACATTATAAGAATGAATATTAATATAATATATCACTGTGACTTTGGACAAACAGTTCTCTAGAATGCTCTTCAAACTCGCGCAACCCTTGTTACTTGGAAATTGTTTACACGCGCTTGTATCTCGTTTGAGCTGCCGTTTGCTGTTCGGCCTAGAATTACTTCGCCTTCCCAGGAGTACGCGACGCTCTGAAACTGAGTCTGGCGTACATACCTAAGCGTCCTTCCTGCGCGCATTTATCAGGATTTCCGAAGGAGAAACTAGAGTTTTTAAGCCGCCATAAATTCTCATACTTAAAACTCGCAAAAACCAGAAACACGATTCTCGATATGGCTCTGCAAAACAACGTCGGGCGTTCAGCGTAATTCGCCGAGGCACTTTCTCTATCGAGAAGTAAAAATAACGTCGAAATTATATAATTTTGTGAAACTCGCGCACACGATAAATTCACACATCGGCATAGAACGTACATAGAAGTGAATTTAATCTTATTTTTTTCTGTTCGAATAAATCTTAACCAGTTCTTTTCTTCCACGCAATATCGGTGCGATCTATTTAATCAGATTGCAGGAAGCATTCGAGAAATGAGCCGCAAAAGATTAAAAGAATTGCAGCTGGCTTTATATATGTATACGAACATGCGCACGCGCGTGTTTTTGTGCAGATGCGTGTCTGGAAGAGAGAAAGACAAAAGGGGCGAGGAGGGGTGCGGGGAGGGGAGTGGAATTGAGCACGGAGCAGTTATTATCTATCGCTCTCGTTACCACAGGTTGCTCGTAAACCGGCCGCATCAAGGGGATGGGGTGAAGTGGGATGGAGTGTAGAAGCATAGGTAGATAGGTAGGATACCAGTACTCATATCGTCGTCGTCATCGTCCCGTACTCGCATAGCACCAGGGGTGAACCCCCACTCCGGGCCATACTCATTGGTTACCCCTGCAGAATATCACGCCGAGTGCGAACGGACGGCTGTGTCTGGGGGGCTGTTCGAAAATCTCGACTTGCCATTCTCTACGCTTGGCCGATCGTGAATGGAAATCAGGGCTGATACCTCGCCTCTTTGTGCTGTTAACTTTTAATTATATGTAGGAACTGCCTGTATTATTCTTTAATGCAATTTTCATCCCTTGATAATAAAGCGAATAAATATAAGCATCTACATATGAAGTGACAATTAATGTTGTAAATATATTACTTTTTAATGCATATATTTTCAAGTTTGTTCAAAGTTAATGTTATCAAAAATATATTTAAAAATATGTAGTTACATTTTAAAATGATTAGAAACAGAATTTATATTGCTGTTTGAAACTTTTTTTTTACCAAAATTGCTGGTACTTTATAATATAGATAATAGGCATGATGTAGATGATATTCTTTTATTACTATTATTATTATTGTTATTACTAATAGTTACTATTCATTATTATTACTTAATAGTTTTCTTAATAGTAAATTTTATTGTTCGACGTACAAATTCGTTCAATTACTGTGGTAAATAAGATATTAGTGTAACAAGAAATAGTGAATTCCCATCCATCTTGTATTTGTCAGGTATAGAGCCCCCAAAAAGATATATTAATTCGCGCGCCATGTATAGAAACCATAGCGGTACAAAATATGCGATTTCTCAAGGGCGGAACAGGTACACCTATGGATGCATACATCGTCGAAGCTGTGGCTGACGGGCCGGTGGACGGGCTCGGAGAGGGGCTTGGATTGAGATCGAGTCCGAGTTTTTTGCCAGGACGGCGTTGAACGAACGCGAGTGCGCGAAACCCCCGCGGAGCAACAGTGCGCTCGTCCCGCGACAGGGGGCAGCACTACCATCGCCCTATACCGATATTGTGTAGCGTGTAGTTGCTACGAGCAGCCGCTGCACCAGGAACTCATAAATCTCCCGGGATATAGATGGCTCTAGTGTCGCGTGAGGTTGCAAGCTACCCCATGCAGGGTGCCGTGAAACGCCCTCCCGTCCCTATCCTATCCCTTCACCCGGCCCACTTCATCGTTCCTCTCGCTCTCTCGTCGTCGCCCATCCATTCCATGACCGAATTACTGGAATCCCACCTTCCGGTCCAAAGGTGGACTTTTCGAAACGAACGATGCTCGTTCTTCAATACTAATCAAAATGCATGGATATTTCGAACAGTACTCCGGCCTCCGCGCGCTTAAAGATTCATTAATACTAAATAAAACAATAGCACCTTCACCGGATAAAATAGAATCTTTAAATGATGAGTTTTATCGGGAAATGAATAAGCTAGAAGCGTCGGCGCGTAAACTATAGTATTGTCTTCAAACACTATTGATTTTAAAATATCTATTTATTTTCGTAAATCGATAGTCTACTAAAATATGAACATGCTATGTTGTCAACGAGTATACGACCATTTAAATTTGTGTCATGTAATAAAGATAAAAATAATAAAGTAACGATAAAAACAACCGCACAATGCAATGTTCTAAAAACGCAAAAACGGGCTCCTTTTGTGCATCTTTGTTCTTTGCTCATAAAACAGATTTTATTCATCAGATTTACTGTATTTATTGTAAAAATAGAATATAGAAAAATTAAAAAAAGATTTGATGATGAGTAGAGTAGAGAAGAAATGAATAATTTGGCTTTAAATCTCTTCCTTATACCTCTGCTGTGTTTACACCGCAGATGTTCATTATAAATTTTTAGAGAGAAATATTATTGTATCTTTTCACACCAATGAGATAATATATCGAAGTAAAAAACATCGTTTGTCGCATGACATGCTCGTCTTAATTATGGATACAAGTAATTTGTTGAAAACCGTATTACTTGCAAGATGTTATATACAAATCTTAAATTTTTACTTTAAGATGAAACTTAAATTCAACAGATCAGAAATAGTAACAAATAATGGCATTTTAAAATATACGAAAGCTAAAAGTATGTTTTTAAAATAATAAGAAAGAATTATGTGTTGATATATATATATATATATATATATATATATATATATATGACATCAATGCAGGAATAAAATAAGTATATGGAGTAGCTTGGAGGAATAAGAGGAAGATGAAAGTAAGAAGAAAAAAACAGAACGGAAGATCCAGGGACCAAACAGCCAGCTAGCTAGCCAGCCAACCAGCCAGTTAATCAGAGAAAGAAGAGAAGGCGACACCGATGATGAATCACTCGTTACAAATGAGTGGGAGCGAAAGAGAAAGAGGGAAAAGAAAGAGCAATAAGAAAATACCTATGTAAAAAATGCACCACGTCGGAACATGCTAGAGCGAGTGGCTAACTGACTTATCTACACATCAGAATCTCCGACTCGTTTTCCCGACCTCGCGAGAACAGAATTTTGAACATTTTAGACATTATAACTATAACGAAATTCAGCGGCGTCGCTCACACTAAACAGTTAAATATATAGTTGAACCTAAAAATATTTGTAACCGATATCTGAAGGAAATGTTCGAAAACCTATAAATCAATAAACGAATAAGAATATATGTAGCACGTCAATCACTTTAGGAATTCAGATATCGTTAACGACAAGTTATCTGAGTTAAATTACAGGATAACAGGATTGTTGATAATTTTTTAATTTACCGAATGTTGGCAATGGCGATCGGCGTGCAGCCAGTTAAATCATTGGAAACAATGCGTTACGAAAGGATAACGGCCGAGAAAAGATGTAACCAATCGCCAACGAGAAAACTGAATTCTTCCCGTGGGCATGTCGGACAAATCCGAAGGGTCGACTTGCCGTCGCCGAGGAAATTGGGTTCGTCTTACGGACCTACAGGAGTGCGCAAGTAAAAGAAGTTCCAGTATCATCAAAGAATGTCTCGACGCCGCGCGTTTATACGCGCACACCGATAGGGCTTATACAGAAGTTGCGTTCGCTTGGTCATGGGTAATGGTTTTACGAGCGTCAAGGGTGATATAAAGAAAATGAAAAACACACCGGCGCTGTTGCCAGCATGCACGGCGTATAACTAACTACGTTGCTGCTATGTCCCCTCCTTTCCGCATCTACTTCTTAAGTTTGTGTACAGCGAGGGCAAAACCCGCCGCTTCGAAATACCTTCCGCTTCGCAACTTCACTTCCAATGTAAAGCAATGACAATTAATCATGCACTTCCGATATCATCAAATCATTATGAATATCATATCATGATTATATACTGCCCACATTTCAGTTATTCAATACTTATAGCAAATATTTTCGAATAAAATAGTATTTCCTTAAAATCTCCTCTAATCTTCCTCGTTAATTTGATTTATGTTGTTTAACTTTGCTACAACGTTCTGTAAGTTAAATAAAAAATTATGGTGCACTCAGTCTTTTCTCAATTTGCAAGTTATACAATCCATTATGTGTTCTGTAAAGTAACTAAATATAATATATCCTTTCATGAATTTTTTTGGCGTTACTGAGCTAGTGCCAACTCGCTTATATTCATCATAATATTGAAATAAGCTCTCAAAAGTTTGCGTGGCAGTTCATTAAATTTGGCTCATGTTGGCTCGGGTATCCGTAGATTTTATATAAAGAAAGGGGAAGGTTTTATGAAAGTTGAGTGGAGGGTATGATGATGGTATGGGGTGAAAGATGCCAGCTAATTGTGATACACTCTGCGGGAAGTCGCGACGGTGAGCGAGATGATTGTTCGACTATATAAACTTTGGAAGAAGCGGAAGTGCGCTCTCCGCGCACAACGGAGCTCTCTCTTTCTCTTTCTTTCCACTTTTTTCTTCTATTTTTTCTAATACTTTTTTCTAATATTATTATTGTATCACTTTTTCTATTTGTGGTCAAAACTTTGTTCATCACGCTCTTGCGTAATATATAACTTACGTCGTTTCTAGAAATATTTTCGGTCTCTTTGCAAGTAATATATACCGTGCGGTGATCGTTTATATGATTATAAGAAAATATATGCAAGAAGATTACCCTATAATGCAAATTAAAAGTATTTCCATCATAGAGCCATAAAGCATATAAACGGAAGGACGATAAATTGAGCGGACGATATTTATCACACATATAAGCATGGTCAAGGAATGTATTCATCTCGCTCCACTTTTATTTTAATCTGATCTCGAGCGGCATGCATAAATAAGCTATCTACACATCGGAAATATCCGCGTAAATAAAGGGATAAAATTAATTAGTATAGATAGTTTACAACGTAGATACTAGATACTAGTACGTTGGCACTTAAAAATTATATATAATTATCTGTTGTTGGATCAAACACGCGTTCTTTCACACAATCTCGATTTTAAATGAAAAATAATTTACTCACTTCTCCTGTGTAGCAAATGCAGCACGCAATAGTACATTGGCGTGTGCAATCATATTTTAATTATAATAAAAGCTACTTTGATCACTTAATATACTTAATATACTTTCATCATAAACATGAAAACAAATTTTTTTTTAAATTTAATATAACGAGATAGGATATAACAAGATGAGACAATATTTAATATAATATATTCTTTCTCATTTTATTTATCATAATAATATTATTAATAATATTATTCTTCAAATTCTCAATACACTAGACATTTAAAATTAATCATTTTATAATCATTGAATGTTAAAGCACATGACATTTTTTTAAACATATTCGATTACAAAAATGATAAAAAGGAAACTGTGTAAAATAATCTGGCAATGTTGCAGCGATTTTCGTGTCACGACTGGGATATAGCTATAAGTCGCGTTTTTGTTAAGTATAACCAACCAGGGGAAAAGTAAACATATGCTACATGTGGCATTAAGTAGGTTCTTGAAAAAAAAAGAAATAAAATTATGCGGACTTTAGGTTTTGTATCGAGAATTTCTGGTGGTCGATGCACAATGTTGCCCACGGTCTGTTTCAGCCATACTTCATTGAATAAAAGACAGAAAATACAAAAAGAAAAAAAAGAGAAACCGAAAGAAAAAAACGGTACCAATTATTTGTCTGTTTTTTACCTCGCGTGATTCTTCTTTATATTTCAGAATTTTGAAACGCAGGGATTCTCCGAGTATTTATATTGCGGTTTCTTTTATATTGTTGCGTAAAAATGTGATGCAATGGTACCGAAAGCTACAGCACTGCTCACTTTTTTATGGTAAAATCAAGCGAGAATAAATTTTGTATAATTCTTATTTCATCGATAAGTACCGAAAATGTATATGCAATTATGAGACAATTGCAAAATGCCTCGATAATCTTTATTTAATCATAATTTGATTGATTGAGAAGAATTAACATCGATGACAATATATAATGTGCCTATATGTTAGTGTTATTTTTATATTAGCAATTATATACATCAATTAAAATTACATCTCGCGTAAAACGTTAAAAAATACTTGTTCTTAACTGAATATAACTTTTAAAAAAGAAATAAAAAGTTACTTAAGATTTATCAAAACTAGAATACTTTACGCCATTTATTCTCATATATACGTATATTTTATACATATATTTTTACTAACATGTATAAAATTTAATCTTCACATTTATTTGATATCACGCATCAAGAGATAACTAAAATCAATCACGATAACCATTTGGGAGTTGTCGAAACATGATTCCCGCGCAGATTTATTCTCGCAGTACGAAGCAAGCCAAGCGAGAGAACCACGAGAATCGTGGAAAGAAGACAATAATGAATTCGATTCAACACAGCATTTTTAAAAATGGATGAATTAATTGCACAATAATAAATAATTAATAATCTAAAATGCAACACACTATACAAAATGATTGATACAGATAGTCATCATTATCAAAGTTTTCATAAATAATCTTCCCTTCTAAATCAATTTTACAAATCATTCATGTTTCCGTCTTTCTGTTAACCTATCTATGGATATCCTACATAATTCTGATTGAACGAAAACTTTACAAGAATTGAAAGAGAGAATATCAGCTAATAATAATAGTCGTAAATATTATGATAGAACTAGTAAAAAGAATTACTACCTTAACGTAACAATAAAAGTTATGAAACTATAATAAAGCATAATCTGAAATTATAAAATACACAAAGAAATTACTCAAAGAAATATTAGCGCATTCTGAAAGTACGACAGTGCAAATTACTTATCGTATATTTTCACAGTAAATGTTATAATTGATAATAAAGTTCTAATTACATAATTGTAAATTACAATAATTTTATCATAATAAAAAGGTATATATAATTTTGAAAAAAAATGCTGATGGAAAGTACTATACTTTGTAAATATTTGTAGAATTAAAGTGTTGCTTTCATCTCAACGAGTAGAGAAACATGTTAAAATCTTTCGATGAAATCAAAAAACAGTGCCACGTGCAATTGGTATCTCGGAATTTTTCTAGGACGACCGTGTGCAAGGTAGGTCAGGGTCTGATTGCAGGAAGGAAGCAGTTAGGCCCGGTTAAAGTCGTTAAGCCAAGTTTACGAGGTGTTACCGGGAGCGTAACCTGTAAATCTCAAAGGCATTCGAGAGAAAGAGAGAGAGAGAGAAAACGCGTGCCAGTGGCCGCCCTTGGAAAGGCCGCGGAAGGGGTAATGGATATAACCGGGATGTAAGAAGCGAGGTAAGACTACTTGAGCGCTATAAACGCTTTTATGGATCGTAACGTCTTCTTTTACAGCCAATAAAGATCCCTGACCTACCCGTTTGGCGAGCGGGTAAGTAAACGCGCGCGCGACGAAGCGACAGTGATCGCGCGCATCGATCTGTCGAAATCACGCTTTACTACGCAATAAAATCACGCGGCGTCATGCTTTATTTTCTCTTCATGGAACTGCGAATCGTGGGTTTATTGGATTATTGATCGATAGCTCCGGGAATGCATTCGCGGGGAAAATGTGAATAGCCCTGCCGACTCAGCACGGCGCGCGTTTTATACGACACCAATACCAGTGTGCCGCGCACACGGGCGCGTCGCGCCGGATTCGATTCACCACGCCGAGAAACAGGAAAGCCGTGAGTTACTATATAACCACGTCGATAAAAACAAACCATAAAGCGCATTACGGGCGATCATCGAACTACCGCTCAATATATCCTGCTTGGTGGGTAGAGGCAAACTCTAAATTACGTTACGTACCGACAGAGTAGTCGGTAAGAGAGGCAAAGCGTTATCGACCGAATAACGCCGATTCGTGCTGCCACCTATCATGAGAGTGGTTAAGTACATGTAAAGTAAGCACCTCGCGGAGTATTACATGGAATGATTCAAATTTTGAATGTTATTTTCCGTATTTAGCATATTTTATGTATATTTGTTGACAATTAACATAGTCAATGTATAGTTAAATAATTTTGTGTCATAAAATAACAATAAATTTTTATAATAAATGCTAAACTAATGCCAAAAAATAGATATCCACGCCTTCGCCACGCCCACGTGAACAGAAGGACGAAGCAGCCATAACTTAACTCAGAAACATTTGAAATGGATAGATGGCATTGCTGCTGGCTTTGCCAAAATTATTCAATGGGGCTTTCATATATTATATGTATATAGTATATACATAATATAAAGAAAAATAAGAATTAAAGATTTAAAGAGCATCTAATGTTCATTAATTTGAGAAATAAATAGTTAATTAACACAAATTGATCTAAATTAATCATAATTATAGCCAGAAATGATCTTGATTACATAAATAACGTGTTTATTTCTATTTAGAACATGCTTGCCATCTGCAGTATGGCGTGTATATTATATATATGTATACATATGTTATAATATTTATATTATAGAATTATCTTTTATTTGAAACGTTTAATTAGATTATTTTCGTGCAATAGATTTTTTTTCTTATGTAATGTAATAAGCACATGTAAAGAGAGATAAAGATATTATAATATTTATTATTATAATATCATTATATTATAAAATATTATCTATGTATATTTTCTAATATACGAATGTTATAATAAAAGCATTCACAAACATTTCTAACTTGACAGAACAAATGAATCAATCATTCGATATCGCGCCGCGACTGTCCCATACATTGACCATTAAAACTCTTCTAAATTGCTTTTTCATGTCGACTGTCAAAATTTATCTTCACATATATCTAGAGCAACTTACAAAAATAAATTTGTTTCATCTGTTTTTGAATAAAATATTCTGCGATTTACTTTTACGAAGTTCTTCACGTAATGGCAAACATGTTTCTTTATCTGCATTTGCTTTATGTATTAAATGAATATTAATCATAAAGAAAAGAAAATTAAAAAGAATATAAAACATACGATAAACAATTCACACAATGTACGAAAAATATATAAAAATAAAAGAAATAATAAAATATCAGAAACACACAAATAAGTTACAAATAAATTAATTTTTAAATCTAAATTTCCGTTACAAGCGGATTTTTATGTTTCTATGATTGTGGCATAAATCGATAACGATTCTACTTCAAGAGTACGATTACTCCGATATGGCCGATTAAATAAGCACGATTAAATAAATATTACTGGCGAAGAGTTATTTAATCGCGATTCAAGTGGCGTACAATTACGGCGCAATCCACGGAGTTAATCGGGGAATCGCTTCGCTGGCGTAATATTACGTGCAATCGGGACAAAATTTATGCCCGAACTTCTTCGTCGCCTGAAGATACCAAAAAAGAGATATTAAGCGCTCCAGTAGGTTCCGAAGAATGAGGAGTTTCGATCGTAGTTCTCTGCCTGGCATATTTCTTTTCTGCCGCAGACGTTTTTAAATATTTTGAGAACGTATATGTAATAAATTAGTTTGTGATTTTTTTATGGCAGTATTTCTGCAATATTTTATTTTTATTTTTTACGTATATTATATTTAAAAAATTTAGTTAAAAGTTCTGCCCTTTTAATAATTACTTAATACTACATGATTTAGCTTTCAAAAAATAAAAGATATTTAAGCATAATCGATAAAAAATATTTGCGTTTGTAGGAAAGAAAATATGCGCGCGTAACATAATTGACAATCAGAATAACGTTTAAGCTAAAGTTAGTGTGAGTACTTCTAGGGCCTGTTTTTTAGCTCAAATAGAAGTCTTCCTGCAGCGACAAAGATTCATTTGTCAGTGAAAGTGTGAAAAAAAAACGGGAACCTTTTTTTATAGTTTGGTATAGATTGTCTCGACCGAACAATTTAAGGGGTCATTTATTTTCCGAGAATGGATAGTTCGCTTTCGAAGAAAAATACAAATTATATAGCGATTTTTTTGTGATAGTGTAGCGAAACTAGTATTGTCCTTGGTATTTTTTTACCTAACTGCGCTTTCTACTTTCTTTTTTTTTTGTGTCATCTGCTTGCTTCAGGCACTTTATCACTTCTAAGCGACTTTCTTCTTTTTGAATTTACGTGCTTTGACAATTTTCGATTCTGCGACTAGGAAATCCACGATACGAAACGTCGTAATTTTACCTCATATCAGGATCATTTAGAGTAGCGGAAGCAAGAACAGCGCGATAAAACTGATAAGTTTTTTATTCGGTACTCGCAGAAACGACAAGATAAACGTGATACAATATTTCAAGTTTGCACTCGTCGCTCCCTTGGGATGCACGTTCAGCGCAAGTTAAATACACGCGAATACAACATAACTTAGAAAATTATGAAGGCACGCTTGTACGCGGTTTATCCTCATTAAGCCCGCCGAGTAAACTTAATTTTAAAGCCACTGCTGCTAAAAGCTCGAATCTCATTTTTAACGCTGCTTTTAACGTTTATGCGACTATCACTTTTTTAGTGCATAGCACATGATCCTAACTGTTGCATCAAGCGTATACGTCCACTTTGTTAATTCACAAAGAGTGTTGAATTGCAATTTTATATAATTTTCGACAATATTCTAATATTGTCGAAAAACATATATGTACAAGTATATCTCATAAAACAGTAAAGATAAATGTTATAATAATATTATTAATACAGATATAGTTACTCGAATATTTTATGTGTGTTTTTCTAATTTTCTAATAGCAAACAATTTTGTGGAGATAAAGATATCATTTTTTATTGATATCATTACTGGGTATATAAAACATAAAGAAACATAATATAAATGTAGTATAGGTATATGTACTAAAACTTTTAGAGATTTATACACTTTTCTTCAATCAAAAGATCATGTCATGGATTAATTAACGACTGTCTCAAAAGAAAGTTGTAATAAAGAAAATTATCAGACAATTGACACTTACCTTTAATACAGCTGTGTACATTGCGGTGCTAGTAGAGGGTGGTGTGGATTAGCGGTGGGGTGGTCAGGGGGGCTCCGATGCAGGGCGTACCCCTAGTTGCCCCCCTCAGGTCCCCCACCGCCCCCTTGCTGCTGATGCGCAGCCGCCGCCGCTGCCGCTGCCGCCTTTTGCGCCTGCGCTTGCTTCTCCTGCTCATTTAGCTCCTTGATCGCCTGAATCTCCTTCTTCAACTTCATTCGCCGATTCTGGAACCAGATCTTGATTTGCCTTTCCGTCAGGCAGAGCGCGTGTGCCATCTCGATCCGCCTCCGCCTGGTGAGATAGTGGTTCGTGTGGAATTCCTTCTCCAGCTCCAGAGTTTGGTAGCGCGTGTAGGTCTGTCGGCCGCGCCTGCGCATTCCGTTCGCCCCTGCAAACAACGAAACCAGAGTTGTGGCGGGCTCTTTCGTTTTTTTTCTTTTTCATGCTACATCTACCCGATTCCCGTAAGAATTACAAATAAAATAGCGCTTGAGAAGATGATATTTTTCAGAAAATGTTAATTGACTCTTCTCAATATACCGCGCGCGCGCGCGAATTGCATTTCAGACAAGATGGCACGTTGAAAAATATTTCATTATTTCGCTAATAATACCATGTGAACCATATCTCCGCATAAACGTCGTCAAAGTACTTGAAGTTCAAGTTTAAAATTAATAAGAGAAATGTATATTGGCGAGATGGGACTTGAGTGTGTAGATTTCATCGACTCTCGTCATCCCATTTCTGCTGCTTATCTTGTTGTAAAACAAGTTATGTTATCTTTACGAGCTGCCACTTAAAATACTTATTAAAAGAGCATTCTAACGAATCTCTGATATCCCATAGCGCTTCGGATTGCGAATATCAGACGCGGCGATATAAACGAGGCTCGTGCCGATAAAGAAAATGTGTAAACGACTTAAAATAAAGCGTGGCACGAGTCGTTCCGAGAGAAAGTAAGGGAGTATACGACAGCGAATGGGTACTGTTGAACAGTCACTTGGGTACAGTAGCGGAGTAAGCCCCGACGGTGGGGGCGCAAGCTCACCTTATCGGCCATTACTGCCTCGTAAAAACCCTCCCGTTTCACCTCTGCCACCGGTATCCAACCTAAACCAACCTCTCTTCTCGGCCGTAAGCAGACTCCTTTTACTCTATTTTTGCTCGCATACGGTGCGTGCCCAAGTGCATAAATATCCATAATATAACGACTTTCGCTCTATCGGCTTATCCTTCCGCGTTCGACTTGGATCGGTCCACTCGAAAAGTATAATTGATCAATGGTAATTGATCAAGAATAAAAAATGCAAATATATTATTTTTATAATCTTCCACATAATTTTTTCCCACATAATATCTCCTGATATAACTACTAGCAGAATAATGCTTACTAAAAACCTCAAATGCATGTTAATAAAGATATTAAACATGACGAAAACTTAAAGGTTTATAAGTAGACTCATAGTGTTACAACCTAATAAGAGTTGTAACATAGGATTGCGATATAGCAATTTGCTTTCAAATACGCAAGATTAATGTGTTTCAACGTCTTGATATAAAATAAATCGTGTAATAAAGTAACGTTTCAAGTTAATCTATGCTGATCTGTTATCAAAATGTAAAAAACGTACAAAGTCACATGGCGCACGACTCATGGATATACAGTTACAATTTCAAACAGCCATTGTATCCATATCATACTAAAACAAAGTTTATATCAGCATGATGTCTGTTATCGCGACGTAATCAAGTGTTCTACCGTCCAGGCTACTACCCCTCTGGGCATCTCTACCCGTCCCCTTTGTCACCCTGTGACACCCCCACGATTCTCACGCCAGGTTGTCATGCCGGGTTCGCACCGCGCCGGAAGGGTGTGGAGTTACGGCGCTGCGTTTTTAACGGTTATTTGTCACACGGACCCCATCGAGTCTGGTTCCCTTCCATTTCGGAATCTTCTATCAAACCTTCCTATTATCCCCGGCAGAATCATTCTCTCCATGTATTTTATTGGCACGCGTACCTTCCGAAACGTGAACGAGGTAGATCAAGAGCGATAGGCTTTTTCGAACTTTATAAATAAAATTAAGAGCTCTCTATATATCCTAATTAAATCAATTTCTTATATATGTATGCAAATAAGAAATATAGAATACTGTAACACTACTTGCTATTTATTATATATATACGTATAGAGATTCATTCTTAATTATTTATAGATTAAGATTAAGATTTAGAGATTAATTAAGATTTCCGTAGAGAAAATAATATTTCTCTTACGAAAAAAGTTTATAACATAAAACTGTAAAGTGTAAAAGATAGAAAAAAAAGAAATATACTTTATATATTTTTTGACTTGTTATTTAATTTAAAAATGAATAATAAAATTCTTTATTTTTCATGAGACATCTAAATATATTTACACGAATTTTGCAAAAATGCGTAATACTGATATATAGAAATTATATTTTCTTTTTAATAATTTACTCGCATTTACATGTTTCAAATTCAAATTATGAATCTTACTCTGCATGACGTCTCATCCATGAGATATCGCGTACTAAACGAAATTAGGGGATGAAATATCAAGATTACCGCACTCCCCGTGAAGTAAAAAGAGATGCGTATAGCTGTTTAACCGAAGGGGTGGATAAATTTTATGCTGAGACCCTAAAATGCTTTCATTTGGAGGAACAAAGAAGAAGGAGATCGGCAAGGCATGCCGGGAGGGATTGGCTGGCTGAACAGCAAAGTGGGAAAACCGTAGAGCACGTTTAGAAGAGCGAAAAATATTTCGGTCGTTATTCACGCCTTTCTTGAAAAATGTTTGCCCGTATATTCTAAAAAATTTCAACCTCGCAAAAACCTTCGTCCGACGAATTGTTCTTCCAAAAGTCTGAGTTGTAATAAAAGAAGTTTAAAGTCATCATATCACAAAATATTGTGAGAGAGATAAACTTTTTTTCTTTTACAAACTCTCGAAATCATTATAAAATTTTCAAATATTTATCAATTTATAATTATTAATTCGATTCGTTCCAACCAATTCTTGTATTGTTACAAAAAGCACACGTTAAAAAAAAAATAATCTTGAAAAGAACAATATATTGGAAAGATCAAACTTGGAACTCGGATTGTTGAATGAAAAAAATTTCACCAAGTAATCAAATGCTTTTTTCGGATCGTTGAGAACAGTTTCAAATGTGAAGGGGAATGCCGGTTGAAAGAGATCTGCCGAGTTTCGACGTATTCGACCATAAACTGAGGCAGGGAGCGACTTAACTGGTTGCCAACTCTAACAAGAACAGCCAATACGTTGATTGCTGCTGGGGATTTGCCGATATAACTTTGCAAAACACGATGCCAAAGCTTGCCTTCGGTAACCCTCACTCCTTTTCCGCTTCCCTTCCGTGCTACGTGCACGTATATACATATACGGAGTCGAATCATACATGGGACCAATCAAATCAAAGTAAGTGAATTGGGTCCATGAAGGACTTCCCAGAGTTCCTCCTGAGATATCTCCTGTAGGCTTACCCCCTCGAGTTTCCGCAACGTTGGGCAGTTTTTGTATGTAAGATTAACGATACATCAATCGTAGGGAGGCCTTGTATTTCTTGCTTCCAAATTAAATAATAATTAATGTTCGAATACATACGTTATATAGAGAATTTTAACCAGATCAAATTATATTTTTGAAACATAATAAAGACAAAAATCTTATATAGACAAAGATTAAATGAATGTAGATACTTCATATTCCTGTATTATTATTATGCACTTGTGTTTTGCAATTGTAATGTTTTTTTTTAAATTTAAAATTTGAAAAACTTTTAACTGTACTAATTAATTTGATAAATTTTCAATAAATTACTACTTGCATAAAATATATTAAGGGGTTACATACGTTTGACAGGCCTTAAAACTAGATCAAAATTGACATACTTTTATTGCACGTAAATTATGTTTTATTAAAAAATGAAAATACATGTTTTGTAGAATAGTTTTTTGAGAATATCTCCCGAAAATTTAAATAAAAAATATCAAAAATTGAGGTCCTGGCAGCTATTTTCCCGAAACAGTGTTTTAAAAATCAGCACCAGAAATATCTCGGATAGTAGTGAACCGATTTACATGAAATTTTTTACAGTTACTCTCAATACAATAATCTAGTGCTTGTCATAGGATATTTTCTATTTATGACTTAGTTTTTTTATAAATAAAAGAAGACAGATTTTCGTAGTTAAAAATCGCATTTTTCGCAATATTAAATATTTTTAAAATCGGCTATGACAAGCACTAGTTTTCTTCATCCAGTTTAAATTTTTTTTTTTTTTTTTTTTTTTTTTACGTGAGAGGTATCTCTGGTACCGCAAACGCGGTATTTTTACATTTTTACAGACACCGTTCGAGAAAATACCTGCCAGAACCTCAATTTTTGAAAAAAATTCTCAAAAGACTATTTTACAAGATAAGTATTTTTATTTAAAAAAAATATATATATAATTTTACCACAATAAATTCAAACGTAATGTCAAATGTATGTAACTTTAACTCAAGAGATTTTAATGTTATATAAAACAAATGTATTTATAGTAAGTATGTACTGTTACGTACTCTGTTATAATATAAGTGCTATTATTTTTTAAAGTTAAAATATATCTTAAATGAATTTTTGTATTTTTACAAACATGGCAATAAAAATTAAGGGAATAAATAATCGTATACGAATATGCCCGTTCGACGCATCTTTCTGTATTATAAATTATATCAACTCTTTTTTTAGTTCCTTAGTTTCCTTCATTTGGAAATACTTAACATTAAATGCCCCTTTTGAGCATATCCTACAACAATATTCCGTTTCATTTGAGGCGCTACAGTCCGTTCACGTATCACCAGTTTTGGTCTTCCGGTGCCATCCGGAACGCGCTCACGCTCTCGAAGAACCCTGTTTGCACGCGGCACGGGAGTACCGAGGACACTTGGTATGAGGAACGCGTAGCTACGCAGCAAGATCGTAGCTCAACGTGGGATATACCCTCCTCCAGCCTTGCCAAGGTAGGTAATCCTCTCGGGGGCGTGAGTTACTGCCTAGCGTCCCTCGCGTTCTACTCTCTTCTCTCCCACCTTCTTCCATACCTCCCAGAACCCCTTCCACGTCTCCCTTCCCTTTCACGCTCTACCAGGACCTTCGTCTCGTTTTCTGCCAGGGCGTCTCCTCCTTCTCTTTACTCTCTCTCTCTCTTTCTCTCTCTCTCTCTCTCTCTCTCTCTTTGTCTCTCTTCATACTCTCTTTCCTCTCTCAGGGGCTGCCAAGAAAGCACTGGGAGAAAGTTGGCGGACGAAGGGAGAAGGTAAGATGTTGCTACGTGGCACAGCTGGAGCGCATTAGTCAACCGTAATTAATAAGTTATATACAACGGAGACTAACGAAGAGCGCGGCATTACACTGCCGAGACATCGTCTCTCTTTTAGGGGAGAGGCAACGCGACCTCTCGGGGTGTGACGACGGAAACCTCAACGATCATAAATACATGCTAAAAACCTGGCAGCATAAATAAACTAAGGGTTGACACTCGCAAATGAGGAACAGCAAAGACGTATATTTCTTCTACGGCTACCAGTAGGATTAGTGGTCAGATAAAACGCTTATAGAATTTTGCTGCATCTCGTTGCTGCGTGTAATAAACTTAACGTTTCTTACGTCAGCAATAAGTCGAGCGAATAATCCAAATTATAATAAAATATTAAGAAAGAAAAATATTTAGAGAAGTTGAGTTTACGATTGCTTGAAATAATAAAATTTGTAACTGTATAAGACCTATATAAATCACATATACATATGTCATTTATAAAAAACTTATCATTTAACAAATACAAAGAATATATTTATACTCAAGAAGATTCATCAAGCCAGTTATCGAATTATATATTGTGTGAAGTGGAGTAATCTTTTCAGACCGTGTAATTTCGAAATACAAAGTTGATTTGGTAAACTCGTTCTTACGTGCAATCGCGTAAAACGATGCAGCATACACTGGGAGAAATTATGCGACGCGAACAAGAATGCCGCCAGTAGCTAGTGGGATATACCATAAGAGGACCGAAGGAAGCTATAGCCTATTCGAGAATAAGATATCAGCTTTAGCGTGCGAGCACTTTTTAAATAAGCGCCGCGAGCAAGGTGGCGACTTTACTCCCACGCAAGTGAGACATCTGAGTAAGCGGAAATAATGAAAGAAATGACCAAGATTTTCATAATATCGCATCGTACAAGTTGTCTGGAAATTTGTATTAGCTGTACATTACTTTTATATGTTTAATCGTTATCAATATTTTTTATCTTTATAAATAATAATTACGTAATATTTTAATATCCAATAATGCTCCGAAAAAATGATTCGATATAAAATCATGTTTCTACAAAACTATTTATACAAAATCAATCATTTGTACCGCATATTATATATAATTATAACTAACCATTTGCAATCTATACGAATGTATTCTAAACACATTTTTAATTGAATGATTTGCTGATCATAATCAGCACATTGGGTTGCAATTTACATTGTCGAAATAGAACGAAGGTCGATCATCAGCCGTCATTCGTATACTACTCAAAATGATACTCGTCCTCTGCGTTTTAATGAAGTACGTGACTCGATCCGTAGACGGAATATCATTAACGCGCTTCTGAGTTACGTGATTCGTTGTAATTCATCCATCGCCGCATCTGATGACACGGAACGAAGACACTGATTGGCTGACAGTCTGTCGAAGCACGCAATTAATTGCGAGCAAAAAGTGGTCGGCAGAGATCCTGACGATAATTTCGCGTGTATCCCCTCAAGAAATTTAATTAACACACACACGCGAACATAAGCCGTTCCTCTTTTACTCTTTTTCATCTCTCGTTTCCTGACACTCGAACAACGAGAGCGAAATGGAGAACGGGGGCGAAAGGAAGAAAGAGGAAGCTGGGAGGAGGAGAAGGAGGAGGCGAAAGAGAAGGAGGGAGGATACGAGGTGGCTTCTCCACAACGAGCCAGCTGCTACTCGCGGTAATCGTAATAATTATGCAAAGACCGAACGCAACGGTGCATCTCGAGCGAAAGGGAAGAGAAGGAGGACGCTGTGGGACGGGGCACGCAAAAGGAGCAAGCCGAAGTGAGATGGTGGTGGAGATGGCATGCAAAGGAGGCTCGGCATAGGTAAGCGAACCGAGCCGGTTGTAAGGCGACACCTCGCGGCTCCGTACATCTTTCTCCGTCTCCCTCGTTTCCCCTATTCGGCGGGGGAAAAGAAACGACGAACTTTCCCTTTCTTGTTGCTTTTCGTTTCCACGCCCAGGGTTTCCATTCCACGAAGTTCTACCCGAATAGTCATTGTTGTTTCCTCGTGCGAAAATCTCGTCGAAGAGAAACGATGGTTTACGATTTGACGTATTTCCCATTGTTCCACCTTGTTTATTTTGAATGCCCATCGTTATTATAATGGCGCTATTTTGTCAATGAATTTACGATTTTCCTATGACATTTTTTTATACGTTCGACTATTATAAGACAGACGCTTGGCAAAGTATTCTCTTGAGCGTAAATAATCACCAAAGGAGGCGAGAGACCAAAAAAGGACATTTCGAAGACGAAAGATGGTGGAGAGCCCAATACAGGTGGGTAACGTCGCGACACCTTCTAATGAAACGGATCGTCTGTCTTACTTACATCGCCACGCATCTATAAACTCGCATGCCTGGTAACACGCACACAAAGTCGACGCGTATGCGTATCCGCCTGTTGTAAGAGGAAGGGGGGACATGGTTACCAGCGGGCAACCGACCCACGAACCATCCACATATATCTGCGTCTTAAAAGGAATTCAAGAATATATTTTACATATGCTTTATTGCCGCCTTATTTCCAACTCTGCGGCCATGGCCCTCGAAGAGAAGATCGCAGTGGGTGCGTACGGATGCATTCCGTCTCCACAGAAAGCTGTTTGGATTAACGCACAAAGTTGCGCGAATTTTGCCGCGTAATTCCGAATGCGAATCTTCCTTTCGGACTGTCGGATGCATTATTATTAGTTCGTAAACGAAGTGGCAACGATTAGAGCTAATCATCCGTTTCTGCAGACGCTCGAGCGCGTTTACTTGATAAATTACGAAGATTGTCTCTTAGGGTGATGAAGCTTTTCGAGATATCCGACGTTCTAATTATAGATCGAGAGGAACGGCAGGGAGAGCGATGTAAATCTCCTACGTATTCCCTCGTGGCTACGTGTCTCAGGGTAATGACTTAACTTATACGCATTAATAAGTATCGGACTAGATGATTTGATAATTTGCAAGCGGGGCTACGGATTGCCGGCGAACCTTTTTACGTTCTTTTGTGATACAGAGGCTCCTTTCAGAGCGGAGCAAGACATAGAGGGCAGGTCTCCTGTTCTTGCGATTCGACGAAGCCCCGGGGGGCCTACCAGTACGTACAAGCGCGGCCTGAAGGGGAAGGGAGAAGAGCCGGTTCCGACGAATAAGACGCCATCGCGCGTTTAACCTGCAAGAAACTATGATTACCGTCCGGTTGAACTGCACTTTGAATTTGGATTTTCGGAAACGATAATACGTTAGATACTATCCCAGTGCGCAATTACTAGTGATTGCTACGGACAGGTTTGAAATTTCGTAGGGAGAGCAAATTATACTTGACGCGTCGAACGTGGCGCGCGCGATAATAGCAGAACGAAACATTGTTCGCATTTAAAGAGCCGCAAAAAAACAATCTTGGGACGAAATATCTCTCTGCGAGCTCGTAGTTTTGGAGATGCAAGATGACGACACGGCGAATATAATTGCTATGACGCAAACTTTTTAAGATAAGAATGCTATTATAACCCGTAATATTTATCTCTTCTTTATTGCAATTAGGTCCCTAAGTTTCTAACAAATATTCAATATAAAATGTAGAGTTACAGTGAAGAAAAAATTTGTTCCGTTATTCAAAACGTATTCCAGTTGTAGTTTTCATCTCTCGTAGACTAATAAAAAGGAGGGAGGGTTACAGACGGAAATGCGGAAGAGGCAAAAGGCGCGATTGTTCCATAGCACGAAAATAATAATGAACTCGCGTAAATCAAGAAAGTTGGAGGGTGAACTACTCGCGTAATAATCCATTCACACATATCCGCAATACGCGAGAGCGAGCTGCCAAAAATGTTCTCCGCGGCAACCTTTCCGGCATATTAAATGTCATGTGCGTGGCTCACCAAATCCAAAAATAACGGATATTCCGCGAAAAAGTTGAGCGAGACGGATCGGATTATCGAGCGACGCGTAATGAGTCTCCGGCTCTATCGAGATGTCCGGGACTTGGACCGAATCCCCCGACACGCTATGGATTATCTAGATTCCGCGATTCCGCGCAAAAGGGCGAAAAAACGGAAAGAGTTGGTTCGGTCCGGTTGGTTGGCGAATGGTTAGCTGTTGCAGGTTGGCCGGTCTCGCGGTTAAGATGGACGAGGCGGCACGCTACGAGATCTTATCCAAGCGCAGCAGCGGCCACTGAATCATTCGCTTTGAATAGGGCTTCACTCCCTATATTATATCTATAGATACTAACCTCATACCTACGCCCATGTCCACGAGACAATATACCCTCTTTCGTGAGGGTATATTGGAAAAGAGAGAGAGAAAGAGAGAGCAAAAGTGTCACAGAGGGAGAAGAAAATAGTAAGATCAATCAAATACGAAGTTTAAAATATCTTAAATTTAAGTAATTTTTTTTCAAAAATACTATTATTCTTATTTCATTAGTTACTTTTAGACCTTTATATTTTTAAATTAATAGAAAGCATTGTGTATATTAAGTTATTGTATTACATAGTGCTACCATATGTTATTATCACAGATCGCTACCTTAAATTTTGCAAAAAATGCTCTCTATGTAGTTTTATTACTTATCAATCCGCAATATTAGCTAGAATCTTAATTAGTGTAAATGATACTGTATTTCAGTAACTACATTTGAGTCTTTAACAAATTCTTACAACTCTTGAAAATTGATAGCGAAAAAATTCTTCGAAAGGATTTGCTACAAGAAGATTAACGAATATAAATAAAAAAGAAGGCAATGTAATATAAAAAATTATAGATATACGACGAAGTAGAATTTTACTTCATGTGTACTTGTAATGATGCGTTAGCCAATTACCTTTCTACAACTTTTATAGAAGATATATTGCCGTAACGTGCGTTATATAAATTAGAAATATTTATTACAAAGAAGATACACGATAAGCAATCCGTGCGAAGAGAAGATATTAATATTAATTATGTAGCTCTTATCGTGTCATGCACGTACATGAATCGTTTAGTACGCTCAATGACTTAAGGCGGTGCATTACTCCTCTCAAGATCGTTAATTAGCGATAAATTCATTAACTTGATGAAATATAACATAAGAGATAGGACACCAATCTATATCTTAAGTATCCCCGGCAGTAGTCGGGCAGTAGCGTCGCTAGAGGTGGGGGAATAACCCGGGCTGCGCTCGAAAAAGAGGTTCGTGCCGTAATTGTAAACATTGGATTAATGCAAATGCGCGCTTAAAAGCTTAATTGCTTTGATAAAGCATGGCGGTGCATTAAATTCAAATGCATGTAAATTAATTCAAATTTATGAGAAATAGGTGGACGCGGAGCACTTACTGGAAAAGAGGGAAAATAAAAATTAGTCCCCGCGGGGCCAGCCCTTGCGATGAGACTCTTTTTTCGTTCTACCCCCTTCCTGCCTCCCTACCTCTCGCGCTACCCCATGCCCTCCTACCAATTCCCTCTACCGCGCCCCTCTATTTCGCCAACACGCCATGTTGCCAACCAGATTGGCTGTGGTGCAAGTATCGCCGATAAATTTCGTCTTCGGCTTTCGTCTGATAAATGTCGAATTTGAACACATCGATCGGCTGCGTCGGTAATTAACAAACGCGAGCTTCTTCATTCGAACGCTCGGGTTAATTAAAGTCAATAACTAATATATGTTGTGCGAGACAAGCGCGACTAATTAGAAATTATTCAACTGTATTAGCAATTACAATTTCTTCAATAAATGTGCATATATATGTCCGATAATATTTTTCACACTGTCAAGTTCTTCATAATTATCAATTATAATTTTTTCTTCTATTTCTGTAACAATGTAATATTCCAATAATAATTATAATAACATAAATATAAAATTAATTTCCAATTGCGTTTTAAATTGGGCAGTCTATTCATTTGATTTATTATAGACAGTTTATGATGGCAAAGGATACAGAATTTTGTAAAGTTCGAGTTATGATAAAAAAAATACTTTTCATTGATATCATATATCTATTAAATAATAATCGTGTGCATCCCACAACTGCGATAAAGATTCATCAATTTCTTTCCAATCTTGATCTAGATAAGCGCGTTTTACAAGAACTCGATTCGTGGTATCGAAAACCAACCAATCATTGACGCCGCGGCAACTTTATCGTTGTTACTCACTCTCGCGCCACGGTTACTCTCCGGAGGGATTACATAAATTACACCGGAATATTATCCCTGTCTATACAACGGATTGATTAATGATAATGTATTAAAACGATGTTTAAATTAGCATCGCGCGATTTCTGGGCTTTTACGACGTGATATAATAAAAGTTTAATGAAATGACGTAACTCAAGATTGATGATAATTAGGAAAAATGTATTTAAATTAGCATATATAAATATATCAAAAGAATTATATATTGTTTTGGACTGTAGTCTTTAGCAAATTTTGAACATAATTTTTATTTTTGCTTTTTTAAGGCAGCACACGTGTTTATGTGTAATTACCATGTTATTAAAAAAATCTCAACAACATTAAAGAAAGTGACTAAAAAGCATGTATGCGTAAAGAATTATACACATATTGATACCATTACAATATCGTTGTAAATATACTCTGAATGTGAAAAGATGCAAACCACTAGGTAGTAGCATAATGCCCATAAGGCATGAAAACTCGTCGACAATTTTATTAATGTTAGAGGTAACTTGATTCAATCGATACGTAGTTAAGCGTTAATAAAATTACTGCTGTAAGCTGCTGTAATCATAAGCCCTACAGTAAGCTGCTTGTATCACGCTATTTACTGTGATCATCGGCAGTCTCGTTAACATTATGGTGCACACGAAATGTTGCTTAACCACAATTTTAATCCAGAAAGAAATGAAAATTGAAAAAAAATTTATTTTTTAAGATAATATCCCTCTAAGAGATATAAAAATATAAAAATTCTTATCAAAATAACGCAAAAGTGATTAATACTTATACACACTTTAATTTTGAATATTTTGATACTTTCAAGAAAGAGTTTTGAAATTTAAAACTTTATATAAAAACTTGAATAAAGAAAAAAGATGTTTAGATATAAGAAATATATAAGATATCTATCTATAGACCCTGTTCGAGAAGCGATCGTCTTAAATGTGTACCTTAAACATAGTAGCACGCATGAGTTACCAAGAGATGTAGAGATCAAACGTAACTAATCATTAAATCGGTCTACATCCAGTATATTGAGTTGTTGTAAAGATATCTTTAGCCTTTTCTCACCGAGTTTTCTAACGCATTCGATACCACCATTATTATCGCAAACTCAGCTGCCTTTCCGTTTACAGTAAACGAGACCATTTATTCGGTTTTACTTGTTTTTCATAACGCAATATAATTCTTCGTCTCATTACTTGTGGCTTTACCCTTGTGGCTATCATCGCTACTCGCTAATTTGCGGAAAACAGTAATTATATCTTCTTTTTGCGGAAGAAAGAAAACAAGTATAAACAAGCGTTGTGGTATCTGCTTCTACTTTTTTAACAACAGAATCTTTTTTGTGTACCGATATTTAATTTTACGTAACACTATCGCATCACAAAATCTCCGTAAGACGCGCGAGCAAAGCTCCTCCTATAGTAATTATTCTCGTTCCAACCAGTCAAGTGTGGCTCACACCATTCCTTCGTTACTCTTCACCTTCTTCGCTTCCACCTCTTCGTCGTCCCTTTCTGCAATTTCATTCTCCGAGTCTCTCACGAAAGTATGGCTACGCGAGTTCCCTAACTAAAAGTTCTTTTCACAAATTGCTGGTTATTACAGACGTTACATCCATGTAGTTGTTATATGTTCACCGATGCGGTTTTGTGCCACCTTGTTTATTGAAATTCGTTTTTCTTTGGTATTTTTTTCCTTTTTGTCTTAATCATTAATAATTGGTGAATTATAACATAAATTAAATTTAACGGAAGAAGAAATGTAAAGAAATCTGCAGTTTAAAAATTACTATTCTATAGCAATTATTTTTACAAAATCAATTATGTGAAATTGCATTTTTTAACGTTTATATGTATATTATTTAATGTCGCGATATTGAGTTATATATATAATATAACCTTCGATCATTTTTGTTGTGGTTTTCTCTTAATATAATACAAAAAAAATATGAGTTAGTTGATATTCCAATGGTTATGTTTTCCATTCGAAACACGGAGAATAGAAGTCTACCTGACATAGAGAATAGCAAGGAAGGTAGAGCATGAAGAAGATAAAAAAGGGATAGAGAAGGACCGGGTACAATAAAGAGGGACATCTAAATGAGGAGTGAGAAAGAGGAATGGAACGACAAACAGTTAAGAAAGGCAGCCATGGAGATGATGGAGGGAGAAAAGAAGACTGAAAGGCATCGCGAGGCGAAAGAGTGAAGCACATGTACGAAGAAGAAATGAGGGGGCAGGTGAGGAGACAGGAAGGGGGGATATCAAGAGCGGACCTCCCAAGTTGCGGCGAAATGGCGGATCATCATCGTCGCGTCATCCGTGAGCCGAATACTCTTGTACCTCGATTATTAAACTGCCTGATACATTGCGTATTCTGCTCGTCGCCGTGTTAAAAAAATTATTGAGCCAAGTATCTGAAATTCCTACTTATAGCATAAACGAGTTTTACGATGCTGTACATTCTTTTTGATCATCGACCGCAAACTTTCGTGGATTTCGTAAATAATTGGATTTTAAAATGTGTGGTATGCATTATTAATCCTTTAGAATATATGCGTACATTTTACACTGCTACTATTATGTATACATAATTTCATATTGTATATTAGTAAATTATTAGATTATTAACGTTTTTACATTTAGAAAACTATTTAAAGGATATAAAATAATTTTTGAAAAATATTTAAAAAATAAACGCCGATACAATTTATATAATTACCAAAGAATACGTTAAAGTGCTCGATAAATTTTATACTCATAACTTTTCTTCATATTGACAAAAATAATGATGAAATTGACGTAATTGTAATCTCGCGCTGCGCGTGTACTTGCGGCGCGATCGAGACACTACCGTGTCTCTTGATCAAATTTCAGTTTTTAAAAATTTTTAACATAATAACGGTCTCCTGAAACTATTCCTTAATGAAGTTGTGAGGACTACCATCTTACATTTCATCGCTATTTAAGTCGCAAACGAAGCTACCATGGATACAAGTGGTCGACAGATGATATTGAACCAACAGATATTAATTTTGGGGATGTACGAAATATTTCCAGACCGGGGGATTCTGATCCCCAAGCGTGTAAGGGGAAGATAAGGCACGGTGTGCCTAGCTCATAATCAATGGCTGTCGAGCAAAGTTATAACATGGATGACAAATAAATTTCCCCGAACTTACGGACCGCGTAATGTTTCTTGTGCAATCACGTATCGTTACTGTATTATTAACACTGCAAAATGCTTGTTCGACGTTAAAAATACACAGTACATAAGAAACTTATTACTACTCATTTATTTAAGAATAAATATAATATATATATAAATTAAAAATTTTTTTATTAATTTAAAAGTAGACAATTGCAAACATAAGAAAAAATTAGATTAATAGGCAATCGATATGAATAGATTAATAAACATAATATAAAAGAATTAACTTTGCATTAGAAATAGTACTTGATTGAAAAATATACCGAAGTTACAAAGAAAATGTGATATGAGATATGCAAGGGATATTTCCTACATATGACGCAGATGCACAACTCTGTCACAGTTAATACTTTACGAGTTTTCCGAATAAATTGGTAATTGTAATTCGATGGAGAACTGATCAAGGAAATTGTTGCGGACGTGAATGCTATTGGCACGTGGAACAACCGTAATATGATACGCAGTACCACGTGCGTCTCTAAGGATGCAGCCATAACGATTGGGGAGCCGAAACTCCCCATAGCCTACGTTTCTAGAATGTCGATGCCTACATCTGCCACTTATACTTGTAAGCAACATGGAAAAAGAAAATATATCAGCCATTTTCTCTTTAAAATCACATTAGTCGTATTTCAAAAATTTGACTGCTCAAATCTCAATAATTACTAATATTTCTTTTTCAAAATATTCTTGAAAAATTTGATATAAAAAAAAACTTCTAAATCTTTCGTAATCCGATACGTCGCATATGTGGTTTTTGATTAAGCTTTCGTCCCTTCTCACAACTGAGATACGGATTTTATGAGTGCAATCATTACGAACAAAATTCGAAAATCCCTACGGATGTTCTGGCAGAATGGCGTCACCGTACACCATATGCTGCCATTTTGGTGATATTTGTTGTCCGCTATGGTGTCCAGACGGCGAATAAATCTTGCGTTACCCTCTCAAAGGGGCGGTCTGATCGGAAAAAGATCGAAACTTCGAACGCACGGAAATTATGGCCGCTGATTCCATTTTAAAAATTAAAAAAGATCGTAGCTTACTTTCTCAATAATTAGTTGTACGATAAAAATTAAAAATTAATTGAGGAACAAATATAATTCGTACTTGTATAATGTTTACGTTAAAAAAATCTCAATAAAATTACAAAATTAAAATATATCTTCTGCAATTGTATCAATTTCATAATATTACGCAAACTATATTATTTATTATGTCTGATTTTTTATTTGAACATTTCGACACGCGCAGGTATTTTGACATAAACAACGTTCTTCCGACTTCTTATGAATAAGCAATAAGTACTTTCCTTCTTCGCTCTCATCTTTTATTCTTAAACGTTATTCCTGTCGTGACCGAGCATTCTATTCCCAAGCGTTATTCCCGACTTGGATTGCCTCTACCCTCGCGGCATATCTAGATACACTTGCCAGTCAATATTAATGTCTATATTAACGACGGTATACTTCCCTCTCGGCCTTGCGCATCGCTAATCGTGGCAGGATACGAGGAGAAAATGTTAAGTAGAAGTCATTATTATACGTAATGCAAGATTCCGATAACAATTGAATAGCATTACCTAAAAGAGCAACCGTATTACGCAAACGCGTGTATATACTCTGCTTCTGATAGAATCGGTTAATTAAGTAGCCTTCATATATGTGTCATACACCGCATATTATATCATACCCCGCGTTATTGTCGTTGACATATATGGCATGACACATATTACTGTCATTTTAATATGCAAGTGCGAGCCCATCCCTTCGTGTTATTCTGTAAATTAATCATCGTTTAACTAGCGCGCTCGCGAGTTCTTCCGCTGTCGGCCTTTTCCTTAGTGTCACCTTTGTTTCTCAACCCTAAAAGAGAATTACGTGTTTAAGAACTGTGAAAAGAGTACAGTAAGAACGCGGCATATAAATACGCGCGGACGCGCCACGTATGATCATATTGCGCCCATTAACATGGCGAAAAGTTGCTGCCGCTACCCGGAAAGCAAGGGAGCAGCAACCACGAAGCCTTTAAGCCACGGCGCACGGAAGTTTCCCCACTGATCCTCGGTGCTAGGCGAGTTTAAGCCCTGGGATTCTGGAGTTACTGCCATCATGGCACACCATGCACCACTGCCTATAGGTATAAGTATAGCTTTCTAGCGTGCGAGCACGGAGTGTACTTGTAGCCTGAACGCCTAGCGTTTCATTCAACCTCTTTTTCTCTCTCGTTGCCTCCGCTTTCGCCCCATCCCCTGTTGCGAACCCCTTCTACAACTGTTTCCTCCCGCACCGATGCTCCCCCTACGGCTCCTCTTCTTTCTCTGTCTCTTTGTCGCGCTCTAACTTCGTCTACCTACCTCCCTTTCAGAGTGCGCTTCCATTGCTGAGTCGTGCAACCACGATCTAGTGCATCCCTATCGCGACAACGATCGTTCTCCGGACCACGGTAGCTGATATTTATGGCTTTTGCGGCGCGATGTTGAAGTAGTTAAATTGCTGATATTAAATGAGAAACCCGCGAGAAATTGCTCGCTCAGGATAACGCCGCACCCGCAAGGATTTGCGGGATTTCGGGCGAGCATTCCGATAGATATTCGATAGATATATAGCGTCATTCTGTCACAGGATTATGTTAATGCCAATGCCGATATTTTCTATATTTTGAGTTATAAAAGTTACTTTGATTACAAGACACACAGATGTGGATAATATTAATCAAATATAGTAAATAATTGCAAAAATAAACAAATTAACTTTTTATAACGTGATGTTAACTGTTTATAACGTGCTAAAATAATAAACAAAAAAGCAAAGCATTTTCTTGTCTTTCTTTCTTTTAAAGAAAAACTACTTGTGAAAAAAGAGTAAGCGAAACAAAAAATCCGTTAAAAGAGCTACGTTAGTGTCGCGATGTCTAGGTTGAACCCGAGAGATCGAAGTCTCCCTCTCTCTTTCTTCTTCCTCATTGCCTCTATTGCCAAGAAAAAGGAAGAAGGGACGAGACCGACCTGTACGTCGTGAAGCGAATTCCCGGCAGAAGCAGTCCCCTCTAAGCTTCATGCAAGGCAAATCAACTTCCAGAAAGAAAGACGATACTCCTGGATTGTGCCAGTAAAGCCTTTTACTTATATTTAAATTCGCGCATGGAGTGAGCGAACATGTTTCACCGGAGCGCCTAGAAAACGCCCGTGTGTAACTGTACACACACTGTGCGCCCACGCATATAAATTTTTAAGTGCGCCTTTTCTTGATCAAAGTAACTGTCTAATTCTCGGCCAATTTATAACACACTTAAAGAAATTGGACCCGGAGAATTAATCATTAGACATTATAAGATTGGCTAAGTCGCGCAGAAATTTTCCGTCCAGCGCAACTTACGTAAGCGCTTGAGAAGGATTAGTAATACGGTATATATTACAGTATAAACAATGAGCGCGGTCGCTCAATTGAAATGAAATCGTGATACACTTAAACGAATTGCGTCCAGTAAATAAATCATTGGAAACCATAGAATTGATTTGCATATTCGACGTAGCATTACAGTACTGCGCTTCCGACTCTATGCGGTGAAGGGGTGAATGAAAGGGGAGGAGGGGATTCAAAGTCAGGGATGAGCATTCTCGAGATTGGCTATATTTCAGAGTAACCAAAATACAGGCATTGATTGAATGTATATATGACGGAGTGCCGTAGAAGCGAAGGGAGTTTTGCTTTATTGTATGCGATTTATACATTACGCCTGAGCGCCATTCACGATTTCACTCGCGACATTCCCGCAGTCGGGTAAATAAAGAAGTCTGATTTAGAAGATTAACGATTTAATACGAAACGTAACAATAGAATGCAAAGATTAACTAATAAATTGTAAGAGCCGTTCACAACACGCCTGGAAAGCCGTGTGACTCGCTCAGGCCCCAAGATTTCTCCTTACTTATAATCTGATAGTCTTAGAGACAATTTTTTTCTTGCTTGATGCCCTATATCGATCGGATTACAACGGATTACAAAATGTAGGAGTGAAATATAGGAACGTAATATTAGTTGTCAAAAAAAGAGAAGTTATTAAAGTTAATCGAAAAATTTTGCGACAGCGCATTGCGTGAATGTTGGTAAATATCAATTAGTACAGAATGAAATTAACGGGAAGAAAGACTAACACAGAGGGGAATCAAAGAGTACTCTTAGGCGAGCCTGTAAAACGTGAAGCAATAAACTAACATGGAATCTAATGGACTAAATGTCTGAGAGATCGATGCTATTAGACACTTATTGGATTACCTATGGTCCGGCGTACGTGTTCTTCGACAAGAAACATCCAAGGTACTAATCCAATTATAATAGCTATTGCAAAGATATTGCACTTGATATTAATCATTGCCTATGAATTACGCCGGGTATATCTAAGAAACTGTTTTAAACACAATACCTATTTCAGCAATTTTATAATAAGATATTATTTAAAATAGAAAAATATATAACGCATACGTTATCAGTTATTATGTTATTTAATAATATTTCTTTGTAAATTATTATTTTACTATAATAGAAATCATATTTCATAACATACAAACATACAAACAAAAATTAAGAACTAAGCAGTATGTAATTAATTACGTAAATTGATACTTTCTAAATTTAATAGAAATAAGTTCGTAAGTTATATTTTAAAATATTAGGGATAAGCCGGGTGTACGAGATAGTATGACGATCCAAAGAATATGGGAATAAAAGTCACGAATGCGGAAACTGCTTGCATTCACACAGCTGCTCGTAAATATAATTCTTTTGTAGTCGACTTTTTTATGCTTCTTTTTAGGTGTGTCTAGTTTGAAATCGCGTGACAACGTATATCGGAAATACGAGTGAAAGTTATGAAACAATGCAAGGAAACCTTCTCGAAAGTTTCTCGAAACCTAAGGAGAAAGATTGAGGAAAAAAATAGTTTGATTCAAAGAAGAAAGCTGAATAACGCAATGATAAATAAACATTGAGACATGTAAATGGTATATTAAATTGTATCTCTATTCTTAAACATATGAAACTTCCAAAAAACAATTTTACAATTAAATAATTCGCGTAAAAAGCTCAACAATGCAGTTCGCGAAAACTATTTTCCAAGATGTTTTAACTATACATAAAAAAAATTGATTTTTATAAAGAAAAAATAACCAAACACTTAAAATCATTTTGATATCAATAAAAAGGAACTGCATTTTGGAACGTGTGATAATTTTTCGTCCAGAACTGTAAATCGTACATGTAAAAAATATACTGCTTCGAATAAATAACATTTTACGCCTATATTAATTTGAATAATTCCATCAGACTGTCGCAGTCATACTTTCAGATAAAAAACTATGTAAATAAGTTTTCTAAAAAAAGTCACAATATATAGTTAGTATGCGTTTTATTAATAACCCGATCGATTTTACCCGTTTCGTTACCAATGCACAATAACAGATAGAAAACTATTAGTAGGAGTGACCGAGTGAAAAGAATGGCCTTTTAAAATCCTATTGACTCTTGGGTATAGTCCAATAGTGGACGGCATATATCATAGAGCACTGAAGGGAGGCTCAAGAACAGAAGACCAGTCCTTTAGCCTCGGGATTTCATTATAAAGCAAGTACTACGCTCGTGGCGCTATTATTCACGCATCTCCACTTGCGTGGGCTACTGTCAGACATGGTAAATTACGAAGACGCTACGACATGCAAAACTGTTAACAATCGTTAATCGCGGAAATGTTCACAAATTTCAGAATAGAAGAAACGCAATTCACACGAGTCACATTTAATAGCGTAATAGCGTTTTTTGCAAACGCGCTCTACAAGGGAAGTTCTATAAAAGCAACAAAAATCCTTATAATAAATAATTATACATTATATATAGTAAATCCTTATCGTAAATGACTATATCGCATTTGACAACATTAGCCAGAAGAAATGAACATTAGCGGTAACAAAAGTTTTAACAAAGCACAAGCTAAACGTATTCAATTTCTTACGAAAGAACGAAATTCAATAAATAATCGAAGAAGTAGAAGCCGCGGTTGCTCCCAAAAAAGCCGGACAGGCATCACCCTCCGACGAAACCCAATTAAGAAATGTTTTGTCCAAGCAGCGAGTAGGTAGTGGGCATCGGGACAAGAAGAAGGAGAAGAGCGCGACGCGAGCCGAATAAGAGCACGAGAAGGAATGAAGAAGGCCATGGCTGATCGAATATCCCAGCGTGAGTCCGAGGGGGATCGAAACCTCGATCGAGAATTCGAGGCATATATACTTGCTGTATAAACCGGGGGTTTCGCATAGGCGGCAGAACGGCAGCTGTTTGAGCCCAGCAAATTAGTAGCCGGCGCGTGATTGGTCTGTTGCCGCCCCGTCTATATTGCAATACCATCGTCGCTACACTGTTATACCGCGCCACGATTGTGAGGGCAAGCCAAACGCACGGTAATACCTCCTGTACGTGTGCGTTCACCTTTATCTCTCTTTCCGTCGTTTCTCTTTCCTCTAACCCCCTCCATCGCGCCTCTTAGCGCCTCGAAACCCTTCCGCGCGGCAATTTAGTCGCGATATCTTTATGCCGGGATTTACGAGCAGATAATCATCGGAGGGATGTTCCGGCATTTTTCGGTCAAATTATTATTATTTATATTGCATTGCCCCGCGGACAGAGTTCTAATGCCTCGCTAGACATTAATTAACTCGGGTCCGGCGGCCGATGTGCCTGCGAAAATAACTCTATTACTCCGGCACTCGTTCAAATTATCGGTGTCTGCCAAAGACGACAATCTAGGCACGATTCAATATTCAGAATAGTCACGGGTACGTCAAATTTATTTGCATTTACCTAAGGTTTAAATATTTAAAGTTTGAACATCAACAATCTGAAGAAAACATCGTCTAATTATAATCTAATTCAAATAAGACTTACGGTCAATAAAAACAATTATAATTTAGTTAATTCAAATAAAAGTAATATACATTTTTTGAGAAATATCGATAATAATTATTCATCGCAATGTGCGCCCTTTATCATATGTAGCAAACTTTCTTGTAAAACTGCGCTTTATCTCCAAAGACATATTTTGAATCGATAATATATCCCGGCCGCATCCGAGCTGCATATTACAGAAAAGTAAAAGATTATTCGGTATATTGCATAGAATTAAATTACTGAGATGCTTTATGGTTCCCCACTGTCCCAACTATCTCTTCTCGTTTTGCTCCGGGTATATCTACCTACCTTCCTTCTCTTATCCCTGTCCTTCGGCTAACTTTGTGTACGTGTTTCTTTTTCCCTTCCCACCACCTGCCCGTTATCCCTTCGCCATGGTGCGCGATACTTCCCGGAATTGAGTGAAAATAAAACTCTAAGGAGTATAGCACGGAGAGAAAGAGAGATAAAGAGGAAGAGGAGGATTGTAAAGGGAATGAGGACGGAGGGAACGATCGTCACGGAACTCATGCAGCGTGAGTCGACCTAAGGCACGATCGCTGTTGCTGCTGATGCTGCCGTTGCTGGTGCTGGTGCACCGCGAGAAGCGGCGGAGTGGTATCTACCTATCTTGATGCGATACAAGCAGCCACCTTCTATGCGATATAATCCCATTGCCGATGGGATCCGACGTGTTGCGCTGTTCAACGAAACCGTGCTAAGATAGAGGCAGCCATAAATCCTCACTAGCTACTGTGGACCTAACACCAACGAGCTAGGTTTCTTTGCCCTTATAAAGTCTAGACTACTGTCTTGATTCGCATTACGCGCCGTTTCTTTCGACGAACTACATCGAGGTAGAAGTTTATTCGATCATGTCGAGATTGGTTTGATTTCGTTGAAAGAAAATTTCGAAACTATATCAGTATTTAATCATCAGACTTTCTTATGGCTAACAATTATAAAGTCAGATCATATTTTTTGTAGCATATATCTAATTTCAATAAAAATACGGAAACGTTAATTTTAGTATTTACTTACTCAAGATGTGATCGCGCATATCGGCTTGATTGTGCGAATAAATCGAATGCCTACCTGCAACAACGTAAAAAAAGTTTCGGTAAGGAATACACGTAAGAATGTTCATGTGTTAGATGAGAAGTATAATTTGTATTAATTTAAACTGCAATATAAAAGATAAATTATCAAGATATCCAGAAACATTCTGTTATTAAACGTTCATTAGTAAAGTTTTCAATCTACTTATGTTATTTAAGCGATCGTTAAGATTAATGAGACATGTATAGAGTAGAGCAGAATAAATTATCCATTCTGATCAGATATGTTCGTTACGCGTTCAGCGCATAGCTTCATCGCAGTAGCCTGGTTACGCGTCGTTAACGATGAAAAGATAAAAGACGAAAACCGCACGAGCCACTGCTGATCATGATTTCTATTTGTAACTATCTATTACTACTCTGCTACTGGTGTTTAAAACAAAGTTGCGTCGAATATATGTATATTCCCCGTAAAAATATAATATAATAATTATATTTCTATACAAACGCACAGAAATTACTTTTCAGAATGATAAATTTCGTGCTTTAGTTATCACTCTTTTTTGTATACACATATCATGATGCAACTGCTATTACGTTTCGCTAAAAAGGAAAAAACAACGGATGATATTGGTAAAATTAACCGTTTCAGTTTCAGGAAAACCCATTCCAGGTTGATCGGCATCGAGCAATTTCGGGGAGGGAACTCGGGACCGCGCAGGACAGCAGGACAGCAGCGTTGCGCAGCAGGAGGGAGAAGAAGGGGTGGAATACGGCCTTTCGAAAACCTGGTATTCTGGTCCCTTGCTGGAAAAAGTGGTAGGTTGGGCCTGTTTGGTCGCCATCTCCGCCGGCGTCACATCACGTACTGGGGCTTCCAATGGCGGGCCCGCGGTATAACGAACCGTCAGCGTGCCGGCGAGAAAAAGTTGGACGATGCCTCTCGCGTACCATCGTACCGCCGATTCTAGCTCACGGGAACGAAGAAGGGCCAGAAGAAAAGTGGAGAACGAATAGAGTGAAGAGGAGCGAGAGCGCGTTACGATGGTAAGTGAAGGCAGGAGCAAAAGAGTAAAAGCAGAGACCAGACCCTCATTGGAGCGGCTTTCAGCTTTCGTTCCTGGCCGCATTCACCTGAGGGGAGGCCCCAAGACGGGCTAATGGGACGCAATTAAACGATTCGTATCAAAGAGGACCGCCGATCGCGCTCACGGGAATGTCGCGAACTAGATGGCGACGGGAGCATGCTTGAGGATCCAGTTGATTCGCTCCCCTGGACGAGTCTAGAAAAATCTCGGCCACGTCCAATTCCATCTCATTAGTGGAGACGGCCGCTGATTCTTGTCTCTCTTGTGGTCTTAGCGCAAGAAAAGGAAGCCTTCGGAAGCCATGTATGGAACCGGTCTCCCTTCTGTCTCCCTATCTATACACTTCTATATACCCTGCAATAATATACCGGGTGTCGCCCGTGTACCTCGTATTTCTTCTCGCGATACGGACAGCTGTGAAAATCTAACATTCTTGTACGCGGACTGCACTAGAAACAGGATACAAAGTAAAGGATGAGAAGACATTGAACTTAAGCCGCCAAGCTTCGCGTTAAGATTCCAGAATGACGCCGGGTTTTCTATTCACCTCTGATACTCAGGAATAAATCTCTATCTCTCTTGCTACCTAACCACTAATTTCATTATACAGCTTAATTTTATAGTTCCGCTTTCGTTTCGCTCATTGATCGACTATTCGAAAAGGTAAACATCGCAACAAGTCTTTAATATTTTAATTTTCAGAGTAATTGCCATAAAGCTTACGAGCTAAATGATTCAAATGCTATCCACGATTTTTGTTCAATGTTTATCATGGAACAAACAATATTAGCGATAAAAAATACTCACGTCTATTCTTTAAACAGGACACCCCGTACACCTGGCCACGCTTATATTCCGTATGCGCATACATTGTACACTTATATATTGTAGCCCATACCTGCATGCACCATGCACCATGCACATGCATGCGCCGCAAAACAAAGCGAGCTCGTTAAGAAGTGCATCGCAACGACTGCACTCTTTGCTCCCCGGTATATCCTACTATTGCCGGGTCGATCTGCGGTTCCGATTTGCTCAACTTAGTTGGGTTTGCCTGTTTAAATGTTTTTTCGCAAATAGGTACAAAATTACATTTAAACACACTTTGACTCCGCACGTAATTACATGGTATTATCCAGGAAAGGATAATTGCTTTAAATAATAATCAATGTTCGAAAAAGCTCTCTTATTTCTTTCTTTATCGTAAAATGGTATACCGTACTGCAAAATAGATTGCATAAGCAATATTTTTAATCAATAAGAGTTGTATAAGTATATATTTAAATTTTCTAAGTAGAAATACAAGAACTATAGAAAATAATTTCTAAGCCTCATAACTGTATATTTAATCATTCGAGTATGTAATTTTCAATAGATAAAAAATGATATATATGATTTCAAGATATTTACTTTTTCTATAGTAATAAGGTAAGAGATTAGAGAGAATCTATTACTCTTTAATGGCAGAAATAAATTGGATTTATCGATTATAAATTTACGATCTGAGACGCGATGCACGAAAATGTTGAAGAACGAGAGACCGGTAGTCTTAAGGTCGAGATAAAATCCGAACGTTGAAATATTACCTTATTAATGCCGACTACTTTATTAACGTCAAGTGTTCACGCGTGCACAGTTGATCAAGGTGGTAATCGGTATCCCCCAATAAAATTATTTTCGCTCCACGAAACGTTGGCGAAGACCGCTTTACTTGTCGATAAAGAGCGGATTCTTCATAAGCCCGGCTAACCACATAACTTTCGTGCTGGCAGACAAGTAGAATAAAAGAAAATATAGGAGGTGATCGGCCTTTCCTCGAGGTGGAGTCATGCGAGCGGGGCTTGTAGACCTGGTTGTGAAGAAAAAGAGGAGAAGGGCGGGAGAGAAAGAGAAAAGGATCAAACGGGCTTAAGGTAAAGAGCGTGTAAGAAAGAGAAGGAACGGAACGAGAGAGAAAACAGAAAGAGAGAAAGAGAGAAAGCTTCGAGAGGGAACCAACCGGGCAGACATAGCTCTCGAGTTTGCACGACGAGTTTATGCGATTTTTACACTCGATCTGATTTTTTGGCGGCGCCCCTCGCTCTCGTAAGACAGATATATGTCCCATGGCCATACAAGAGCCGCGCGTATAAAGACATCGAAGCGAAGCCAACGAGAATTTCTCATCCCATCCCCTTCGCGTTTCTCTTCTCCCCTTGTCGGCCTCCTCCTTCTCGATTCTCGTTGCCCCATCATCCCGTTTGCCACCATACTTGGTATACCCTTCTTTTCTACCAACCGCTTCCTTTCACCTCCTCCTTTTTCACCTCCTTCTACTCCGGGCCCAAGATGGGATACAAGAAGACGAAGAATCGAAGGGCCTCGCCCATAACCGGTTCGGTCTTTCTCTCGTCATCGTACTTTCCGACTCCCTCACGACTAACCGCTGATCTAACATGCTGACCTGCTCTATATAGACTATAGATTATCTGCTTCTCGGTCAATTGCATGTATATTATTCCACATTTACTAAAACGTTGGTGATAACGCACGCGAAAAATGACAATCGGTTGCTTTATTATGTCTATTCTATGTTTACGAATGTTCTGAATCTTAGAAGAAATCGTAATCTGCGTACGTTATGATAAATTGCGATCAATAACATGTATGTAGTTGTATATTTCGTTTTGATACGAATAATTACATTTCTGTATATAAAACTATGCTTCTACACGATAAGGAAATAACTACGGATTAAATAAATCTGTAATTAGTTTTACGTTAGTATGAAAATAATACAGATACAAAAACGAAAAATATTAAATTGCCAACAACGACAAATGTTTAAAGATTTTACATGAGTTTCTGCTTCTATGTTATATATAATTCACAATTTTTAAACATGTTGCGCAAAAATTATCTTAAATAAATAAACCGGTTCCAAATGGAATATTTCAACTATATTTATTTTATTGTTATCTTCAATTACTTTTTATACGTTTCATATTAAAATATAGTCTATAAAATTATATTTGAGAAATGGCATATTTTGACACATTTTTGCCAATTCACAACATTTTAAGGTCTCATAATCTTACAGGCAAACAACAAACGCGTGGAAAGAAGTAAAATTGTTAAGATCGCTCGATAACTAAGAAAAAGAAAAGACTACAGGCAGAAAGAGAGCACAAGTACTTATGCAGGTAAGTACAACGCGTATTATGGACCAACCTTCCCGCATACATAACTAACGACAAGTAAGAGTGCAAAAGCAAAGCCAAAGAGTTAAAAAGAAGAAGCGCATAGAACAGCGTCCACTCATCACGCGGCGTGTAGCCGGCTTTTACATAAGTGACCATGCCGCTTGGCGGTGAGAGCGAACGAACGCTTTTACAACTCAATGCTGGATACCGAAGACTTCTCCCGGCTCTCCTTCTCTCTCTCTCTCTCTCTCTCTCTCTTCTTCTTCTTTCACTCTTGTGTCATGTAGGCCTTGCTCTAACTTGAAAAAATTATTTGCGTAAATATATACGCACAGATATTATAACTATTCTTTTCCCTGCCTGATATTTTGTCCGAGAGATATTAGTATAATTATAAAGTGTAATAAATATATAAAGTAAGATATACAATTCGATTAAGTTGAGGATTCAATAAACCGTATCACATCGAAGAATAAACAATTTCAATCGATCAGAAAGCTAGTGAGTTAAAAAAATTCAATTTGCTCAGAAACCCGAGAAAATAAGAGGGTGAAAAAATCAATAGTCCGCCGGAACAATATTATCTTGGTAGGTTCTTTAAATAGATTTCGAGAGATATTCTAACCCTAAAAGGAAAAGATCGGAAACTCTTATCTCTCTGCATCCCTCTTATCCATTATACGTTTGCCTCGCTCTATATCGATCCTTCTTCTCCCGCCTAGCGAGTTTCAGATAACTTTTCTTGTTTATATAAGATAGTACGTTGTGATAATAAAACATTGTGCGAACAGACTTAGTTTTTAATTAAGTATAGAGATTTATATTTATTGAGTAACATGTACGAATGTATCACTGTAAAAAGTTCTTTAATTCCAAACCAAGGTTAAAATTAGTTTCAAAATTTTTTTAGATTCAGTTACGATTCTGAACTTTGAAGTTTCGATAACGTGTTTAACGAAAATAGCAAAATAAACAGATCTTACATAAGAATGAAATATGGCCATATAAAACGTCTATGTTTAAATATTTTTAAATTAATTTTGAATTAAATTATTTTTGAATTAATTTCACAAGAAAATCAAAACAGTAATGGTTAAACAATTAGTTTGTCAAGTTCGCATAGTATAAATAATTTCATAAAGGGGCTAGCGAACAAAACTCGTTCTTAGTGTTTATAATTATATATTACAACCGACGAATATACATATATATTCCAATTTTAAAACTGCGAGCCGATAAATCTCGGACTGAAACACAGCTATCATTGGAACATTAATACCCTTCCCTCCCCGGAATCAAATCGACGCGATTTAATTATTTTAAAATTTTGTTCGCTAGCCTCTTTATGAAATTTATAAGTAATTTTTAAGTTATATGCGATAGAATAAAGATGCTTTTGCGCACGCTAAGCTTTAGAGTTATAGCGCGACCCGTATATCGGATAACGAGGTAAGATAATTCCGCCATTTATGCAAAAACATGCAAATTTTTATCGCTGAAATAAATTTTATTCTATTTCAATTATTTTTTCGCATTCGCTTCAAGAATCTCTCAATTAATCACGACATTTTTTTTCTCAGTACAACTCCCAATCTAAATGAATAAATATAGCCATGAGAAAGAAAGTCACGCTAATTACATACGTAATACATACATATATTTATCGGAGTCGACGAAGTGTTCTGGATTTAAGATGAGAATGCTTCGCACATATGAAATTAATTATTTTTAAATAAGACACGGAAGTTCGTGGGACTTTCCAGATAAATTGAGACGTGCCGAGATGATCCACATATGGAACTACTTTACGCGTCACGTCGTTTAAAGCAAAAAAATCTGTCTACTATTGTATACTATTTTCTATTGTACTATTGGACTATCTTCTATTGTACTTGTCAGAAAAAAAAATCAACACATTTTCACGAATCACCATAAAATATCATAATGTCTACATGGTGCTACTCCGATTTGTATCGATTACGAATAAAGAAAATCATCGTAAAATAAAAAATAAAAATGCGTCCAAACGTCAAGTTACACATTCTAATTTTGTTTAACGAAAATTCCGAGACCCGACTCGCTTAGTTATTCGCGCAGTGTTGAGCCTATACCAATATTCAAGAGGGGAAACGATTAAATTGCGTAAGCACAGTCCGACCGGTGTGTGTTTATCTCGATTCCGCGTGTCCAAATAAAACGGGTTTTCATTTACATTAAGAAATTTAAGAAAACGCGACGATAACCACGCAATTAAAATGCTGGAGCACGTACACAAATTGTGGACATAATCCGCGGAAGAAAAAGTTAATGGTTGTTGTACTATATGAGATTACGTATGAAATGCAAATCGCGAAATTATAATTTTTGCCATGAGTACGTCTGCTATAAGCTTTTACGCGCCCGCGCAATAGCTAATGCATAATAAAACCGTTTAAAATAATTTCAATTGCTCCGTGTCGCGCTACAAAAACATTAAATTACGTTCAACACCTTTTCCGCTAAATCGAGCTCCGAGGAGCCAATCGTATTTCACGCTACTAATTAAGCGGTTTATTCGATCTTGATCTAAGTTTCGTCAACAATACATCTTCCGTTTCGCACTAATACGGAGCACACGCTCCGTATTCACACACGCTCGCGCGCGCGCGCGCGCGTACGAATACATGTAGATGTCAACTGTCTGGTAAGATGGCTACAGCTGTTGCGCTTCAATCGAAAAGATTTGCACGATAATAAATCGATGACTTACATACCTTTGTCGGTGTTCAGTCGGTGACATCGCGAACGAGCCGACGGTCGTCCGAAATCACCGCGGGAAACAGCGAGAAAATTAACACAGTTGGAGCCGCGAGAGACAAGTTTCGTACAGCGACCCGACGGCCATATTGGACGGCCCTCGCCACTCCCCGTCGACGTGGTTGTCATCGCCGGCGACCGGTCGAGCCGCGCGAGCGACCGCGATGCCGCCTATCGGCGGTCCGCGGTTTCCATCGCATCGACCAAGCTCCATCACGGTGGACTGTGGAGCCCATGGAGCCGCCGCCGCCGCCACGCTCCTATCCCGCGGCACTCTCCCGCGGGCTGGACGAGTCGCCATATTGGCGTGGTGGGACATGCGCAGATTGGGCGGCTGGTCCGGGCCAAGCGTCCGTCGGATTACGCCTACGTCACGTGTCAATCATTCTGATACGTTTAAAGTCTCGTTACAAAAGAATGCCGACAGTGCTCTTGCAATACGGTGTGATCGCACGCGCGGAAAAAAGGTATTTATACACATAAAACATCTATCCAGACGCTATCGCGTCGTGGTTAAAGACGCCGTGACGTAGTGAAAGCGAGACAGAGAGACCTAGGAGCGTGCGTGACTCCGAAAGTGTTGTGTCTGCACAGTGATCTGCTTGATAAATTCCCTCGTAATAATTTCCCTGCACGCGACTTTATTCAACCAACTGTACGTGAGATCTTATGTACTTGCTTTGATATCAGCAGGAATTATTTCTAATATGTGCGTCTGCATGTCTCCGCAAATGGTTCCTACACGTGTGACATTACGCCTGCGTCATTGAGACGTATACACGCACATAACGAGCAGGATATGTGTGACGTGGTAATCTCTGAAATTTCGTATTACAAGCAGTAGCAGTTACTTTCATATCAGCATATCAGTCGCGAGATTATTCAGACTGAAAAAGGAATTGCAAAGAGAGAAAAAGAAATAAAAATAAATCTCATTAACGTAACGTTCTGTTAGCGTAACTTCTCTGAGAGAGAACGCTAGATTTAAATAACGAATAAATTTGTAATAAGGATATCTAATAATATTTTTAACGCATATGTAACATTTGAATATAATAAACTTGATATTGGTAACAATTTAATATACATATGCATATGATAAGAATAATCATAAACAAATAAGAATAATTTATTTTCATAAAATTTAAATACTACTTGAAAAAATACCATTATACATATATAAAAAAAATATAATACAAATGAAGAAGCGTAATAATACTTTCATCGAAACAGGCATATTGTACATATATATAATCCTCACACAACAATTTATTATATTCATAATTGACGCAAAATGTTGGCACATATTTTTCTAACATAAAAAAATTGTAATGTATAAAACATGTGCACGTATGTACGTATTACACGTGCAGGTGTGTGTGTGTTTTGTGTAATAAGTAAAGAAAGAAAATTATGGCTATACATTTTCTCTATTTTATTCGTCTGATTGTTATCGATGTAACACTATAATGTTAACAAGAGAAGTTTGACGTGCCTTGAATCCGTCTATATAAACGTACACACTTTGAATTCCAAGAAGAAACCGTAGTTTCTGCTAAGCTGACATTCCATTAAGTATGCGTGAGATGCATTGCGTAAGATTATTTGCGGACTCGAGTAAGCAGATTTCTACAAATAAATATTCTCATACAGTCGCAATGTTTTTCAACCACAATTCGATATAAATATCTCCATGGAACAATCTAATATTATAGTAATTAATTTTTCTAAAATATTTAATACGTCCATTCAACATCTTAATGCGCGCATACTTAAATTAATAATTATAAGTTATAAGATCTTAACATTATAGCTTGAACATTTAAGTTAAAAGTTATCATTGAAACGTTATAAATTTTAGCTCTTGAAAAATTAATAAGCGATTATTTCTCGTAGAAGATATTTCGCATTCCGCACGATAAATTAAAACTTTGACGTTCGTAAATTTCTTTGAAATCTTCTAGATAAAGTTAAACTAATGTCTTTCGAATATTTGATGGAATAATTCAAAGTTATCGCCAAGGATGGATATGTTAGGTCCATGTCGGAGCATGTAGAGCGAAAATTCGAGCACCTGACTCGTCTTCGGAAACAACGGTTATGGCCTCACCGCGAACGGAACCCACCGGATAGTTTCGCGGGCGGAGCTAATTTACGTGAAGTCGGGCAATAAACATCGCGTCTCTCACTAGAGAATACCGCCGAACGTGCATATACACGTATACATACCGGCCTATGTGAGGGAGCGAGAGAGAAAAGCGTCGAAGTGCGTTCGTGTGTATGAACGAGAACCATACGCACGTAGAGCGCAATAGTAGTCGTAGCGCTGGTTAATTAGGGTTTAAGTTTATGAGGTGCAGGGCGCACGCCCCACCCCCTCTCCCCTACCTGCCCCATCTCTCTCCTCAGCCTCTCTCCCCCTCCGGATCCGCCGCAACCCCAACGTCTACCCATCCCCTACGCACTAACAGCAAACCACCACCAGCAACAGTAGCGCGTCGCCCTTTGCATTTATCTGTATATATTCACTGGCGCACAATCGCGCGCATATACATGTATGTACGTCTGGGATATCAAACTTCACACGCGAGAGCAATAATAAATGTTGGACGTTCGCAGCTTTGCAGGTTTATCGCTGTTACCGCAGATTTACGTGGATTCACAATGAAAAAAGGATGAACGTTGGATGTATAGGGCAATGAAAAGATGGTGATTACAGTTTCCGCTCGCTTCCAACGGTACACGAAATGAAAAACCCGATACTCGCTGTTGTTCGAACCGCACTCGTCGTCTGTTGCGAATATCTGGATATTAGAATGCGATAGAGTTTCCTGCCCGAGTAGATAATTGTATTTCGAATACAAAGTACAAGTTGAAATCGAGATTGATTATATTTTGTTGCTGACAATAAGATCAAAGAAGACGTTCTCATCTTATATATTTATTATACCTAAATTTATGGCACTTTATACTTTATATGTTTATATATATTCTGCCACAGAATTGAAGAATTATTCATGAAACTAATGAAATTGATTATAAAATATTGTTAATTATTTGTTAAACTTTGTATGAGAATATAATGATCGTTTGTAAGATTTTTATCGTCATCATATTTCAACTTTTAATTGCCGTCTATCAAATTTATGCTAACGTTTTTATATAAAGGTTAAACAAGTACCTATTATATAAACGTGTTTGGCGATGATAAATAAGCATCGGATGTTTGTACGTAAAATTTCCCCACTTCCACTAATAATAGAATCTCCAATAATAGTAAGATTTCAATAATAGGTAATAACTAAAAATACATATATTCTTTCGTTGATATATTACATATAGTTTATCTTTGCAAAATTTATATATAGGCTAAATTCCTTTAAAGCTAAAATAAATAAACTTTGATAATTATATATATAGTGCTGGAACATTGTTGGAACGCAGCTGACCATATCGACAAGCTGTTCCATTCGAAGTTCGCTAGTCGGGAGACGTATTTCGATTTCAAGACGCTGACCTCAGGAAATCTTTCCATTTTTCTTTTCTCTTCCAATTCCTACTCCTTCTTACTTCTGTTAAGTTAGTACTACTCCATTTTCAGAATTTTTATATAATTGGTAGAGTTCTGGCTCCTCCTCAAAAGAATTCCTTATATGTTTCAGAAAGAATTCCAACGATTAAATGTAAAAAAAAACGAATATTCAGAGATATGATTTATTAACTTAAAACATTTTTAAGAATCGACTTTAATCATAACATAACACGTTGAAATAAAACATTTTTGTCGCTATCCAAAATTTTCAAGAAAATATCCGATTTTTGAAAAAATCTTTAACCTTTAATCAATAAGAAGTTAAAAAATTTCCATCAAAGAATTGAAAACTCATCAAAATATTTTTATTTTTAAGTAGGTTACTTTGAAATAATTCTAAACAGTAGTTCTAAATTTTTTTGCAATTCGTTCATGCTGAAATAGTAGCTATGTATAAACTAAAATTGTGAGATAATATTAGTAAATAAATCATATCGAAAATATTACATAATACAACCGAATTTTGATTATTAGAAGTGTAACAATATGTGCATATGCAAAAGTGTAACAACATATTTTCTTGATATTTTTTTAAATTGCAATCTCATATATGCAATAAATTTGTATCTTTTCTGCGCTCTATTTCTCTCTCTCTCTCTCTCTCTCTCTCTCTTTCTTCAGTTAAACCCTTAAATTAAATTGTAATACTCATATACCAATCATATTAACATCTTTATTGGATTAATATATATATATATATATATATATATATATATATATATATATATGACACATAGCTACAATTATGGCGTTTTCGATTTGCGACTCAAACCAACTCGGGTCACATCATGTATACAGGACTCTAGCATCATTAACGTGGAATACATACATATCTATGTATGTATTCCACGTCCATTGATGCGACCGGAGTCGGGTCAAGTAGCAAATCGAAAACGCCATTAGTTTTCGACAGATATAATTAACATCACGTGCCAAAACCTACGCGCACAGCAAGATATTTCTTCGCAAATGGCTAATCACTCAACCGCTCGAATTAGAGCTTTTTATTTGTTGAGTTTAAAGATAATAGATCGTTATTTGGTTGGAAATAGCGGTTCTGCGAAACACCATCGTATTAACCACCCATTGTTTTACTTAAAAAGACGTGATGCATGGGATAGCTATGTCGCCAGGTCAGAATCGCCATAAAGAATGCGGACTTGCTCACGGACCCCCTTATCAATCTTTCTTAACCTAAGCTCGCGTGCTATGAATTAACGCTATCAGGGAGAGATCTCCTGTCGCAGGTTGGCCTCATGCGAAACGTTGCTTTGCGTGTTGCTATACTACCACAAACGGACAAGAAGTAACGGAAGATAAGACCGTAGTTCTGAGAGGAGACTGAGTTCTAAGGGATGTAATATGCTTGGTTTTCGAATATGTCCGATGATACAAACGAATCCAGCCGGAAAAAACTCTGAGCGGTCAGTCCTCTTTCTCATGATGGTCGCGATATTGTCCAACTACAGTTGCAATGTCAAGTGTACATGTACGCTGATACATACACTTGCATACTCATAGCGCGTGAACAGAATACATAAAACTTGTCATAATAAATCTAGTCAAGTCGTCTATTCTCCAGTAAACTTCCTCGTATAAGACACGTACTATATATGTTAGATAAGTATCAAAATCCTGTTCTTTCCTTTTTTAAGATCGTTAGCAGGATCGTTAACGAGAATAAGATGAGAAACTTTTTTGCCTGATTATTTTATATTTATATTTTAATTTGTCTAACATTTTAGCACACAATTTAATTAATATTCTCGATCGTCATCTTAAGCACATCTTCTGCTATCATAAAGTGTAATATTAATATTGTAAAATAAGAATATCATAATTTACAAAAAATGCATTTTTCAAGAACTGTTTGTTATCATTTAATCAAATTTAATGTTAATATATATTTTTGTAAATTAATAATGAGAAAGAATATATTTAATTATTCAAGATATCTTTCATATTACATTTTTCGGAGTAAACAACTTTGGTTCGGTATACGAGAAAATGAGCGGGCAACACTATAGAACGATGCTTCACTTATTAGGCATCCCAGAAGAGTAAAAAGGAAGATTGGAGATATATGTGTACATGCCTGTGGTACATAATATATATCCGACAACGTTGTACGGCGTAATTAAATCATTCCGACGGTTTTGCAATTAAACTCGATTATTTGCTCGTCGCTAGCTCGTCCCACACCGGCCGCGATTTAACTCTTTCAAGCCCCGTGTGCGTCCACCCTTTGGCACGCTTCATATATACTCACGAAGCGAAATAATCCTTGCGCTTAATTATATTGGGGGTTGATTTTGAAACACGTTCTTAGAAAGTTTAATTGTCTGGAGATTATATATATATCTACGTATATATAGTTAATTAGGAACATTTCCATTTATACCAATTACCTCAATTTTTCTTTCTTGGTATTTATTCAAAGTGTGTCAGTTAAATAATGTTTTATTTTGATAAATTAAATATGATGTTAATTTCAATTTATAGTATTTGCATTAACAAAAAATTATAGATCTACAGGTTTAAGCTAAATCAAAGCTTAAACAATACAGCTAAGGTATCTTCAATTCTGTAATTATTATTTTATATGTTAAATGTTGTAATTCCTATAATATATTATTAGTTCTTCTTAGCGAGATGCGTTCTAAAATGAACAACTTAAAAGGTAAAATTAAGATAGCTGTTCTTACATTGTGTTTATAAAATGTAGTTTTTACAAATAATAAAATAATTGCAATTTAATTAAAATGTTATAATTGTTTAGCAAGTGTTTTGGCTCTTAATTAATTGTTTTTAATGTATTAAAAGTTGGTAATGTATTTCAAAAAAGGTAAAATTTTAAATAAAAATAGACTCGCAATGTTCAAACATGATCCAACACAATAAGAACATAATATCCGAAAAGTAATAAAATATGCTGACCGTTCCGAAACTTTCTCCACACTAAATCGTATTTTTTTGTACAAAAAAATAGCGGAGTCTATCCTTAATAAGAGGAACGCAACTTTCACTCGAGAAATAACTGTTTCGTTTTTTATGAGTTTTTAGAAAAAAACTGCAGGTTCTGTCTTGGCCGGAGAAAGTATTGAAAATTCTAAGATCATAAAAAAGTAAAGGTTGGACGTTTTTTTTGTCTGCTCACCCCAAGTAAAATCTTCTTTCAGGTAAAAACATATATTAGACATTATCAAAGTTTCACATGTATTGTTCAGATAAAAATGCTTTTCTTTCGCTACGTGTATTTTCTGTCATTTACAAAATATATCTTGTATAAAATCTTTACAAAATGAATTTATTCCATCCTTTGAACACAAGGAAGTAAATTTACGAGATACATACATTACATAAGTGTTCAAATTATACGTCACATAAATCTTATAAAAATAATGGAAATGTCACTAATAAATTATATACACCTGCGCCAGCGTTCTTATCTATTAGTAATACGATCGTCGCGCGGAGACAGATAATTAAATCTGCGACTTAGTTTGCACTATTCCATTCTGCCCTGTCTTCCTATATTTTGTTCCAACAGCATATCTCCCTTACTCCGTTTTGCGGAGTCGAGAGAGCAAAACGGAGGATGCGACAATATCCGGCACCCCGGCGTCCGACAACTGATAACGCCAAGGGATGTTTATGTGTGTGTTCATAATACGCTCGCGCGTTTGGATACTGAATCTAATACAGAAATACCGAATTTTCTATCGACACAATGAGTGTTAAAAATATCCGGACTCTTCTACGTGCGTGATTGACTATAACTGATTTAATTCTGAATATTAACAAATTTTTGTTATACAAATAATCTATGTACTATATTCGTATATTCTTATAGATTTTTAAAATGGGTAATATTTCTCTAATAATATTTCATATAAATAAAACTGACAATGAGATAAATATGAGTTCTGTTATAAATATTTATAATTATTTGTCAAATGGAAATTATATGTTATAAAAACTTAGATAAGTAGAAAATTAAGAAGATTACTGATGAGCACAGAGTTCAAGCTTTATACACATTATTTGAAAGTAATATAACATAGTTCAACACGATTTTCGCGATTGAAGCAAACTTGACAATAATTCTGGCTAAGCAAATTTTATCGATGCCGAATAAATCAAGCCGCAAAAAGGGAAGTACTTTCCTGCCAACTCAATGGCTTTCGTATCTATATGTAAATAAAGTAGAAAGAGCTGGTGCGGGGAAAAGAAGAGGCGGCTATTTCTCTCCACGGAGCGTCGCGTAATTTACGTGAGGACTGAAGATAGCGAAGGGACTTAATTCACGTGCCACGAAAAATAGGATGGTCCCCTGTGAGATTGAAACAGCATTCGCTACTCTTAATTTTCTCGATCGCATAAAATTAGCGACCGTGAATCACGCTATATTTTTGTACTAAATTTCGATTGCTGTAGGAAAGATGTAAGATACAGTATGATTTTATGAAGGTCTTAGAGTGATCATGGTAATGTTCCTTCGGGGGAGGAGAAAAGTAAATCATTCTTGTTACGAATTATTATAATTAATAAAGTGTCAAATTGTCTCTCGAAAAATATCGCGTTTTGTGCGATTCGGAAGATTTTTTTGTATTTTTGATCTATCTCGCATGTGATTTCAATGTTCCTTATGCGTAGAATTGAGAAACAAATATTGATAACTCTTGACATGACTTAAAAAAAAATAGCGGCTCTCCTTTTACATCGTACGGCATGCAAATCAACCATTTTTCGCAATACAAGAATACGTAATGTACTCCTGACTTCCCCGGTTCTTGAAGGATCATAACATATCTCTATCGACTGAAATAATAGTTCGCTACGACTGCCACACCCAGTATTGTGTACACAAATACTTATGTGCCCGTGGCCGTATGCGCGCTTGCTTTGGTATTTTACGTGTAGGGAATACCAATAATGTATACAGCACATCGAACGCATACACACATCAGCAGGTACATAGAGAACTATATAAAAGATCTATGTATGTGTATAAATAAGGGTCACAGCGAATTCGAAAAGACAGCAAGATGCGAACGTTAGCGAGAGAAAGTGGGAGAGAGAAATAGATGAAGTCGGTGTAGAGAGGCCGGTAAGGGAGAGGATGGTAAGGAGATGGAGGTCGGCTTGCTGGGGAAGAGGGGACGTGGAAGAACGAAAGAGGGTTGGCGGGGCGGCGGTGGTGGTTCTTCGTTCACGTTCGTTTCTACGTCCCCGCAGACGTCCAACTGCTGATGTACGATTCCCTCGCGCATAGCGAAGCACATAACTTTCGTCTTATACCTCCTCGTGAGATCCGTACGATGATATTGCTATCCACGTGTTCGGGGGCAACCCCGAAAACAGCGAGAAACAGAGGAAAGCGGTGAAGGGGGAAAGAAGAATGACGATTTTTCGGAAGGGACTTGCTAAATCCTCCAAATGTCAATGCCAGAGAAAAGCATACGTATATTCTAGAATTCTAATATTCGCCCTGAACTACGAACAAGAAATGACGAGAGCAAGTTTAATCGTACAGTTAAACTAAACTAAAATTTGCAAAAAAATCACGAACAATACAAGTAAGTGTATATTTCAAAAAAGTAAAAAATTGAAAGTTAACATTAAAAATACATAGACAATTGATCAATCGATATTGGCATGGAGGCTGCGCAGATCACTATACTGTTTCGCTGATATATATTTCCAAATTGACTTATTAATTCATTTATATAGAAATAACGTAAAAGTTAATGCAAAACACATAAAATTTATTAGAAGATTAATCTCGTAATGAAGATACATTTTATGCAGAATAGGAGATAGCATTGTTTTGCATATATTCCAAACTCATGGAAAATCTTGAAAGTACAGAGCAAGCGTTTTGTTGCGCCACGTAGGGAGGGAAAGAAGAGCGGAAAGTATCCGCCCCTTTCCTCGCCCAGGGTGCGCTCGTGCAAGCGGTTAACGCAGCCATTTCACGCCTCGGGAAGCATCCAGCTTCCTCATCCAAATTCTAACCGAATCCACGGAAACCGCTCTACCGCCAAGGTACGAGGATTTCTATTTAGCAGCGACTGGAAAATGGTAGAGACAATTGAGCAAGATAGGAAATGAACACATTATCATCCTACAAAAATTCATGGAAAAATTCTTGTATAAAAAAAATACTTGTGCGATATACCGAAATTTATCTGTTATCTTGGAAATAATGATATCCTTGTGTACAAATAGGAAGCAAATTAGATATATTCCAATAAAATTATTTATACACACCCACATTGCACATCATTTTATAACATATTATATAAATGTTTTATCGGAATAACAAATATTGTAATGAAATAAGTTTTAAAATAATATTATTCTCTGTGATATTTAATTAAAGCAGATAAAGGTTTATTGATCAATCGATAATCTATATATAGCTCTTTCATTAATTATCGTTTTATGACACTCGAATGGCCATTATATAAGCTAGTATTGAAATCATTCTGATGTGTTAATCAACGGTAATTTATACGTGATGTCATAATTCTATGACGAGATTATCTCTCTTTCCTATATCATGAAATTAACATTAGACATCTAATAACGCTGAGTCATGATTCCGCATGAACGTGGGGGATCGCGATATACCGAAATTTCATCATTTTTTTTACGGCACCCGCGTCGCGAGCTTTACCATAAATCGGGCCAATCCCTGCCTTTCGGTTCGTAGCAGAGCAGCTTAAAGTAAGTATCGATCACGGAGGCTGAAGGAATTACGATCCGTGAGCGATTCTCCATTGCCTATACCAAGTGGTTATTTCTGCCATACGTCGTGTGCCATAGGAAAGGGGCGGCAACCGCAGCAGTACGACTGTCCTCTCTCTTTCTCTCTCTCTCTCTCTCACCCCCTCACCCTCCGCCGGCGTGGCCGTACTCAGCTACCCCAATTTCACCCCCGAGAGCCAATATTTATTGATCACCCTCGAAGGCATCGTTCCGTGCACTTTCTCTTTTCGCGCGCTTTATATCTCCGTTCCCGTGAAAACCCTTAAAAAAACAGACGTCGTCCTTCCTGTGGCATCGCTAAGGCACTCGCAGCTGTTCTATGCGAGTCTTCTCTGTTCTCTCTCGCGAGGGAGGGTCGTCCTGCCCGCGGGATGAAAACTCACCCCCCGACTTTTTATTCTTGAGAGCTCATCTCCCATGTCGCATGGGAATGTCGACCGGGACAGGGAAGAATTCAACGAAACTTGGAAACGGGATGGGAAATATAACATCTTCATGGCTCGAATTCAAGTAGGGTAAATTTAACTTAAAAAAAACTTTCTACTTTCCTATATAAATACAGTTTGAGAAGATAGAAGGAACTCCAGATTATACATAGAGAAAAGAAGGACTTACCTTAACCAATGTCCATCTTAAATCCAACGTGGTTTAACAATATTATGCTTACCTGTAACAAAAAGAGATTCTCGAATTAAATTACATAAAGAAATTTTTGCTTGCATCCAGCTGCAAGCTCTCGTTTTGTTTTTGACAAGTTTGACAAATCGTTTCGATCTTTGATTCGAGATGCCGTTTATCGTTGTTTGCTCGTGGCGCCGAATTATTACGCAGTAAAAATGCAGACAAAAAAACGGAAAACGCTCATCGTGGCTGTATTTTATATCGATGATCTGACTCGTTTTTCCAGTTATCACGGACTCTGTCGCAGGGCGGATTATATAATCGTGATAGCGCATTGTTACCGGTGCATGCGCGCATCTCACGGCCGCGGGCCGCCAAATGATCCAGAACACCAGCGGGAATTGGTTCAGCGACGGAGAGACAAGGGGAGAAGGGAGAGAAAAGGGTAGGACCGCGCTGTTATAACTAACTGGCCTGATCTACGACCTGTTTAGTAGTTCTATATCAGCGCTACACCATGCTCCGCTACACGCAATCGAATCGCCTCCTCTGTCCGATAATATCTAACTTAAGTAGGTAACCACCAACGGGGGGAAAGGGAGAGGAGAAGGGGTTCGCATATACGGACGCACTCCCGGGAACGGCATATACCCTTACACGTGAGCAAATATACTCGATATGGTCCGGCCGCGTGCGAGGAGATAATGTCGACGATAGAAGATTGCGGCAATTTAGCGCGTACACAGGCCATCGAAAAATAGTAGTCCGCTATATTACACTTCGACTATGACCATTTCTGCAATTTGGCCGTACTCAAATTGTTTCGTATTTCGCGGACGCGCAATTTACGTTCCGCGCGTGACTTATATCTCTTTCATTAAAGCCGGAGTTAACGGCTCAGACAAAAAAAAAAGATACATAAACTAGTTTAGTATATTGACGACGACACTATTCGCCATTTATGTGCAAAATGGATTTAGTAGAGCTTGGTGATGGACGTTCCATCACGTACGCGTAACTCCTGCCAAGATGAAAAACACGCATTGGATGTTAATAACTTAATCTCGCGCGATTGAAACGGGTACTTTTAAATATGTATGCTTTGTGCGAACATGGAATTGCTTTCCGAAACGCGCAAACAGGAAACTTCGATAACACATAATAAGATATTTTATTTTCAATTTAATTAATTTATTTTCGTAACAACGGAATTGCATTACGATTTTTGCTTTTCGCGACGCAATTTAAATAAAATAAATATTCCTGCTAGAGACGTTTATAGATAAGAGAATACCACAAAAAATACACACATTCTATTAAAGAAAATAACGGGACATTATTCCGTGACGTGACATTTATATGTATATTGTGGATACGGGCGACCTTATAGTCGTCCGGAATGGCTCGTGACAGGATCATAAATCGGCCGTGAAATCTCATATTCCTATTTGTAGCGAGGTACGTCTCGTTCTTTCGCTGACCCAGGCCCTCTTCTGCTTACTCGACGAATCGATAATCCAAAAAGATCCGCGTTATTGCTTCCGTACTGGAAGCCGATGAAAATCTGCAGACCGGTAACTTACGACGCATCGGGTCGGTGAATGGTTATTAGATTATTGACGGTATCGACAGCTCATGCGTTGCCTGCCCGGTATAGGATTGGAGAGCATAGGCTCGGTCGGAGACCAGCTCTGCTGGTGTCACCGTTGGTGGCTCTTGTACACACCACGCACAAATGGACGAGTCCGAGGGGGTGGAAGAGGAGGAGGAGGAGGAGGGAGGGTTTTGGCGGAGGTGCTGCAGTACAGTGGGGCAAAATGGGGAGACCGTGATAACGATAACGTACGATCGGCATTAGCTAGCGGCTTGCTGTGGCTGATGGATGCGCTAATTATCAGCAAGCAGGAGTTACAGTGCTTCACGTACATAAAGCTCGTGCATACGATAATTGTTCGTTTTCGATCGAAATCTACGCGAGAAAAAAAATTAAAAAAGGCTCTCAAGAAAATGTAAGGAAAAGAAGAATAATTTTAAGAGCGTGTCAAAAATTATTTGACAAGCTACGCGACGTTATTTCGTCGCTATTTCATAAATAATTGCGTACGAATAAATTGCAGATGAATTATGTATAATATGAATGTCCTGTAACGTCGACAAATTAATGTTATGGTAAATATTTCGTGAAATATCACCGAATGTCGGGATTCTAAATTGTTCTCGAGACAATTTCTCGCGCAATGACACCGGTTGGAATTACGCGAGAATCGGTGCCCAGTAATGAACATCGCGCTTGTTTATTTAATGGGAAATTCGGTGACGCCATAAAGCTTGAAGAAGGGGGTGAAACCTATTAAATTTATGCTTTTGGTTTACCCGGTCTGACGGATCGCAATGCCTGCACGCATCGACCTCCAATCCCCATCCCCGTGTATCTCAACGATTCCCCTACCCCCAAACTACCATCTCTGCCATCTACCACCCTCTGCACACATTCCCACTACACAAGTCACCCGTCTCTTTCTCTCTCGTTCATTCCATTTCATTCTCTCGGTACCTTTCTCTCTCTCTCTCTCCCTCTCCCACCCCCTCTTCCTCTTGCAACTGTAGCGCATCGTGTGCTTGTGTTTATCCTATTGGTAGCTCGGTGTAATCCAACGGAGATATATTCTGCTGCCTGCGGGGGTTTGGTCGCGGGGATTCGTGGTTCGCGCTACGGCGCCCATCATGACGGACAGCGGCGCGTCAGCGCGTAAAACGTCGCAATTCTGTGGTCCGAATGTGTAGAATATGCGTTTTACCGGCTATCATGCTGAATCTGACATACCGGATAATTGTAATAGTAACGAATAAAGAATAAAGAAACAAATAGAGATCATGTTGAGCGTTCTTTCAATCGATGATTCTAAAAATTATCGTAAAATGAGGACTATAAAAATTGTCTCGGAATAAGGACCGCTATAAAAATTAACTCCCTCGTCCTCTCCTTGCTCACCCTTCTACTTCCAGTTACCGAGGACCCTAATATCTGGTAGCCTCCGAAGAATCTGGTGGAGGAAAAACGACCATCCAACTTTATCCCTTTTGAATCCCCCTAATTACCAAATTTTCCTTGTCCTTAATTTAGTGTTATAATTGCTTCCTACCCTTCGCAAGGGATCGGCTGGTAACACGTCGCGCCTCGTGACTACTACCCCGTGCAATTCCTTATATCCATCTCCGTCCCCCCCCCCCGCATCTCCTTATACGCTTGCGCCTTCTACAAAGTTTATTCTCCCCCCGTCGTCCTTTATTGCGGTCCTCGCGAGTAGGGTGATACATTTTCCCTCAACGTGCATTTAAATGATCTCGATAATTTTATCGATTGGTTCTAACCGGTAGGCCATAACATCAAATCATGTCACTATTTTTTAGACCGTAATGTGTAGATAATAAACTCCAGAAAAAAAATTCCATTACCGGATCATTGATGTACTTATATGACTATTAGTGAATCCACACTCGTGTAACACCTTGTATTTTTGCACGAGTCTATCCTGTGTCTAATTATAACTTCATTCTGTAACGCATTTAGCGTTACGGATATGCGAAAAGACGGTGCACGTGCAACGCGTACCGGTCTGTTAGCTGCGCAGTCACGTTTCCGACCGTTTATGTTTGTGCAACATCGCCACCGTACTTACGGGTACGTAAGCTCGTATCGTTTTTTGTGTCACTGAGAATGCGTGACAATAATACCCGCAGAACGTTCCTCGTCAAAACGTTTTAATACAATCGGTGCCAACTGCACGAAACTCATATATAATCCCATTTCGCTCTGGAATTTTAACATCTCGCGGAAACACGAGCGTTTGTTCTACAACACATTTGCATCACGTACAAATGTTAAATCCTGGATAGGCCGTTGTTTTTACGTAAATTTCAGCCTAACACCTTCCAATCTCTCAAAACTTCTCCGGCTGTTATTTGCTGCGGGCGGTACCATATCGTTGTCTAACTTGTTTCATGATCCGCTACGCGCGGAAATAAGTACGCCGGAAACTACGGATACATTTTTGTCTACTACCAGAACTTTCAGCCATTCGGCTGTACGCTTTGGTTTACTCTTTATCCGCCGCGAATGTACGGAGACCCAACGGTGAAAGAAACGAAACGCTCGATCCATTGGTGAGCGGAGCCGGAATGGAGACGAGAGGCTGAATAGCGCTGTATATACCGCCTGGTAGTCGAGTTGCGTCTACCTACCCCTCTATGTAACGTAAACCGACTTTTATATACTAGAACTTCTAGTCGCGCATAATACACTACCGCTCCTGCAATATTACGTCGAATAGCGTATCTGAAAGTTACGGCGCGTAGTATACATGGACACAATGTGTGTGTGTTTAAATGCGTGCAGGCATACATATGTATGCAATAAGCCGCGTGCCAAAATTATGTCGACTCTTAATATCTTTAATGGCTCGTGATGTTTTTATCACGCGCGTCCCTCTTGTCTACTTCTGGCAATTCGCTCTTCGTGCGGAACAGTTTTTAGTAGCGTCATTTTTCAGCACGTGATAAATCGACATAAATGTTGCAAAAAGAGTAACAAATAAATAAAACAAATACAAGGAACCTATACGTCCGATTAAAGCCGAAGGTATTACAATAGATACATAAATTAAATAATTATCTCTTAATAATATATATTGATTCCACAGAGAACTAAACTTAACTCCGAATTACGATCCCGGTGCGTCTGAAAATTTTCGCTGAGGCTCTTTTGGTAAAAACCCGGGCATAATGCAACTCTGGTTAAAAAAAAAGGAAGAAAGAATAAAACGCGCCACGCTGGAGCGAAGTTTCTTCGCGCAATGTTTTATTTCCCGGCTGCAGGCGGTGGAAGAGTTAAAGCTCGCATCTACCGCCGCGCCGGCCGGCAAAGATATACCGAAGTAAGTACCGGGCGTTAGACTCTGTAGAAGTGTATAAAGGGCCATGCCCAGTCACCACAAACTTCTATTCTCACCCCCGTACCGCCTTGGGAAAGGGTTCGTAAAAGTTGGGGACGCCCAGGATATTTACGCGTTATCGTAAACTGTACGCGTCTTCTTGTTTACCCTGGAATATAGCCGCACCATCTTCGGTTGCCTCCAGATACGAACCGCTTTCACCCAAGATTATTACGCTATCAAATAACCATATCGGTTCCCAAAGCTAGATTGTTACTTCTCAGCTCGGTTATATAAGAGAAGTGCGCGATGCTTATCAACATGTCTTGCTATATGTGATACTATACCTCTTATTCCTTAATAAAAAAATTTTTAAAGTTTCGATTTTCCTATTTCTTTGAAACAAAATACTAGATTTTCATTCAACCTGTCTATATAATCAATCACATTTAAAAATATTTCTATTTCGATGGAATCTCTTTTTAATAGAAATTATCTAGTAAACTTTATACAACATTCAGTAACATCTTAATTGCAGAAGAATGTAAAATTCAGGAAGGCATGTTGTATTTATGTAACATAAATCGTGGACGTCTTCTTCCCTACCCTAAGGTATAAGCATTCCTTTCCAGGAGTACGATATAGCTAAACCCCTTTTCTTCGAACGTAATTATCCTACCAAATGGCCGCATTATTTTACACACTAGGGAGACTAAATTAAATGAAATCGCACGTGACGCTGCTCACAAAATTACGTTACCACAGAAGAGCAATATGTTTAAGAATAAAGTGAAAATAAGAAACTGCGTATGACATAAATTAATAGTGCGTATTTTTTAGAGTAACATAAACATTGCAAATTTATTTTCACATGTTAAGTCTTCCTTCAAATCATCAAATGCAGCGGTGTTCAGAAGTCAAGAAGGAAGGGTTTGAGTCCCATGAAGCACTGTCCACGTTAGGCGCCATTACACTCGCATGTCCGCGCAATTAGCAATGTAAATTCCCTTTGGTTAGTTAGTTAGCATGTTCGTAAAGCAGACCAAGATGGCTAGAGGGACTAAATAACGAACGTCTGAGACGAATGATCATCTCACTTGATAATAGTCAACAATTGCTTTTTAGCTATCAATTGTTCTTGCTAATTTTCTTCTCAGTAAAAATTATTCTCATTTAAATATTCTATATTTTTACATAGAAATTTAATTTTCACATAAATTTCGTATAAATATAAATCAATTCTCTATTTAATTTCTATATTTAAACGTTCATTATTAATGCGATAAAATACATTCTCAAATACATTCAGTCATTACCTTATATTTCAGAATGGTGAATTATCGCGTTAGAAGACCTCTTTTAGTTTCGAGAGACACATTATGCGATAGTAATCAAAGTGCCGCACGATGGCCATTGCATCCCGTTAACGGAACAATCAACGATAGTCGATCACACTACTTAGAACGTACGTATATAAATCTTGTACTCCGACAGGACATTTTTCGAGACAACGGGACTAACGAAGCGCCATGTCGCTTACTCACGCGTCCAATCGCGACTTATCTCGCCTCTCGAATTCCAACGGTTGTACACGCGTTAGGATTCGAGATGTACTGTCACGTTGATTCCTACCTACAAATCCCGAGGACCTACGATGTTCCATTAAGAATGGAAAAGCCATGTTGGATTTAAGTATGGCTGTAAGGGTGTTTCCCACGGATAAAAGACCTGCCCCTTCTCTATATCCGGGGGGTTTTCGAACTATCATAACGCCCTTCTCAATGCAACCATAATACCAAGGATACTTTGCGTTCTCTATGCGATAATACCATTAAACTTCTTGCAATTATCAACGAAATTTAATCGTTTAATTAAGAATCAGCTCTATTAATGTCAATATATTATTAAACAGTTATCCTATTTTATATCTACATAGATATATTCTTTAACTAGAAATTTAGTAGAACAATAACGTTCCATACAATCATCAAGTGTTTCGTAATCCTAACGGGAAGAAGAACAAAGTTTCCTATAATTTTAGTTATATTTTTAAATAAAGACTGTATATAATTGTAGCTCTTAATACATAAAATAATGTATCTCTTTGAAAAATAATGTAGTAAACGTATTGATGTAATAATTCATGTTCTCTCTATATAAATTACTTCTAAAACAAAAATCGTACACTGGAGCATAAATATTTTTAAATAAATTAGAAGAAGAGATAAAAATAGAGATATATTAAAAAACAAAGATTTTAAAGAAAAAAACTGTAAGTTTGTAAAAAATTCAATAATAATATATGCAAATGATACATCAAAAACAATTTTCTCTTCGTGTTTCAAAAAAGTCTCCTCTTCTCTTATACATGATATTATCGACTGAAAGCTGTTGAAGTTTACTATAATGCATGATAAGCTGCATAGATGGCGCCTATGTCTTCAGGCCACACCCGATACCCTTTCATTCACACATACACAATGTCTGCTATTTATTCCGTCTCTCTCGGTTGACATCATTTGGCTACATGCTTACGTTTCTTTGCATAAAATCATCACATATATTTTGCAGAATTCAGAATAATATATAATTACTTAATAGAAATATTGAATATAATTTTGTCGAATAAATATATGTATATTTTTTCGTATATTTAAATAAATAATTTTTTGAAAATCAAATTAATATAAATAAAAACTTTGTATATTTTATAATAAATAGATAAATTTTAGATATATGCTTTTAGAATATCTTGAGTGATCACAGATTTTGTGAAATTAATTTTTATTTCTCATGTTGAAGAAAAATGCGATTTAGTGAATAATTTGAATAGGAAATAAGCGCAAAAAGCAATTGACCTTTAAAGGTCAATTAAGAGAAACGGTAAAATGAAACACAATATTTCAAATTCCAAACGGGTTGCGTCAACTAATCAACTCCAATAACAATCAATGGCATTTTAGAAGTAATAAAAATAAAAATGTCGCAGTCGAAACCGGTAGCGATATATTTCTAATCTCGTTCCGTAAACGATCTCCTTTAATGAGCTAATTAGAAATCGCTAGGACCCGCCAAATGCCTTCCGGTTGTAGAGGGATTCATTGATGAAATCGTATAACAGAGGCTCTGTTATGAGCATTTATAAGCCTCCGCAGCAGCGCTTTCAACCTGCGACGACAAAATTAGGCTGTCCATAAAATGTAATATTATTTTTAGGCGGGCGTTCTTCTCTCTCCCCCTCGTTTATTGCCTAGCAGTAACTATAATTTTTCGTGGGACCGCGTGGCGTGACGCTGGCTATCCATTCGCGCCCAGAATTCTCACGCATACCAAACTTCATCCGCAATACTAGTCTCGGTCTCTATCTACCCATATTCACACGCATCTGCGCTTCCTCTCTTCTACATCTCCTTTTTTTTGCCCATGTGTCTTCCTCTTTCTTTTTCCCTATATACTTCACTGGCTTCAGCTAATGGCGTTAGCGTTCGCGCTTTTATCGATTTACTTTATCTTCAAGATTAGATCGAAATTTTAATAGAATTTCAATCGATGAGTCAAAGTCGTTACTTTTACTATGTAAGTTACGTATTTATACTATATATATGACAATTTACATCTTTCGATAAAAAAACTGTAATATATTATGATAATTACGTTGTTTCACAACGATTAGAGACTTATATGGATTTGTCAATACAATTATGTCGGGTTCTAAATGATGATTTAAGGTGTATTAGATAAGGATGAATTAAATTGCACCGGACAATTAACCTCGATTTTACGGACGCTAAATACAATTAGAAGATGAAATTTGAAAATGGCCATTCCTCGGTCAGTGATCCTCATACCAGTCCTTGACCTTCCGCAGGTTTCGCCACTGGCCGGTCGGTGCACACAAGTACTTTCGCCACTGCAAATAACTTCGCTGCTTACCCTTCCTCACCCTTCGGCATTTCGCGTCGCGCAATTAACGCATGTGCGCAGGCACGCACGTTCCAAAGGGACTGGCCACGGCGATAAATCTCCGACGCAGGCTCCGGGGAGATTTAAAAACATCCGCGCCCGTCGCGCGATGCACTATGCGTTCTGCGATGGGCATCCATGTGGTACACGTTTGGAGCGTCACGGCAAAACGAATTGCTCCGCGGGGCGAATCAAATCTCTTATCGAAACACCAATTTTTGTATCCGCTGCTATTTGCTATCTGATACTTATCGTTCGATGATGAAAGAAATCATGTGGGACCGGATTTGTTATCAGAAATTTAATCCGATGAGGACGAATAATTTATACTGATATTTGCCTGAGCCTATGTTTATCATTTTTCAAGTTTTGTGACAATAACGATTTCAACTAATTTCACTTTCAAATCATAAAAAGTTGTGATTTTAAGGTAATAATATAAGAATAGTAATAAAAGATATGAAAATAATCGCCTACCCGTTTTGTGCAACTGTATGTCTCTTTTCTTTATATATATATATATATATATATATATATATATATATATATATATATATAATATGAAGAGTTCAAAGAATGCACGAAAATTTAATTTTATATCTAATATAATAAACTTATATATAAATATAAATATAAAAATTTAATAATAATATAATAAATTTAATTTATCGCGTCTCTCTCGAAATTTATTATCTGAGTGTTGCGAAGTAATAAATATAGGTTTAAAGGATGCTCCTTAAAAGGCATGGACCTCCGGGCCGATTTCGTGGATACACGAACAAAGTATAGAACACGTCCACCAGATGGCACGATACAATGAGCGGCGTAGTATTTATCGGATTTAAATGAACCCTCGTCGTGTAATTGCGGCGTGATGCATGCGGATGATTTGTGAGCCGTCTAAAGCCCGCCTTCTATGTGTACCACTCCGCCGCCTCTCTCCGGCAAGAAAGTGATTCTAGGTACACCTTGGATATGTTTGTTCCTTTTCTCACATATCCTTCCTGTAATGGCGAGTTATTGCCTACGACGATGCGCTTCTCTCTTACTCTAAGGTCCCATCAGGTACTCATCGAAACTTCGTTAATCGATCTTGGGATTAATAAAATCGACAGGACATAAGAGTAGCTCGTGGAGCACGTGAGACAAGTAAAATGTAATAGCATATAAATAACAAAATTATTTATTAAATAACGTTAATATTATTTAAAATTATTGATAATAATTAATTCTAATATCTTAATTATATATGACTATAATTATAAATTATTAATTTTATTATAGGTTTATATATACCTATACGAGTATATATATTAAAATGTAATTCACAATCATTTTGAGTTCGTATACTGTAATAATAATGTGGTATCGCTTTATTGCGATCTCTTTACGCTCATTCTAACAATCGTTATCCTTCATGTCACGATCGTCTCGTCTTCCGCGTCTATAATAGCATATAAGCTTGTACTAAGTTTATAAATACACTGCTAAATATATATGTGAATAGCGATGCGTTTAAAACCGAAGGTCTTCGTCCGAAATCTCAAGATCCGGTTGAAAACGGCCGGAGAACCGTGCGAGCCCTTTGATGTTGTGGCATATCGGTCGGCCGATCGGCCGACGCATCCCTATAAGCAAGGGTTACTCGAAAGAAATCACAATAATTTATACCGTAAGGGCTTATAAGCGGCGATCGCGTGTCGCTCGGTACCTACCTCCCGTGTTCCACGTATGCATGCACACGTGCTCAATACTGTCACGTGATCCAACCATTTTCGTTCCACGCAAAGGCGAAACACATTGGTGTGTTCTCGGTTAAAAATCAATCAAGCACAAACGTGTTACGCGCATATCGGTGCAAATCATGTGCTCGTATAATTTTAATTTCTTATCAACGTCCCTTTTAAGAACGGTTAATTAATTTGCAATTATGTCTGAATAATGGAAGCGTAATAGATCGTAAAACGAAAGAAATTATAATACATTTATGTGCGTACAAATATAGGACTTAAATATAAAATTATACTTATTACATAAGACACATAAAAATATTACTTATTGTTAACACATTCAGTTAACTAATACTTTGACAGAACAACTTATTTAATAACACACTAGATAATTATTACATTAAGTTAGGAAAATAAATCAGATATCTTCGTAATGTGTTCATATCGTAAATACATTTTTTAAAATATTATATAAACCTAATATATAATATACAGTACGAATGGCGAATATGTAAAAATCAATTACTTTATATAATCAAACAAATGAGGATGACAGAATAACATAAATGTCGTACATATAAAAAGAAATATATGGAAACCAAATATATTTTTTCTTGGAATTAATAAAAGAAATTATATTACACGCTAGCGAAGGTGTAATGTAATATGAGTCTGCATTATTTAATGATGCTAGCATACTGATTATGCATTCTAGCATTGTATTACATTTCTTTATTTTAATTATAAACGCTTGAGGGGACACACACATACAGACACGCGCGCGCGCGCGCGCGCATTTAGGTAATATGCGAGATTTAAAAAATTGTGGGGAGAAATGTATCAGTAAAAAATGAAATACAGAAAATATATTATTATCAAGATCGCGCGCGACCAGTCTCCATATTTTACAAACGAGCAGTATGACAGAAGGATATTTATAGCCTCCCGAAACATACCGAAAGACATTAAAATATATAAAATATTTAAATGCAACAGTACCGTCGCTCGTATTTCCCTCGGTCCGAGAAAACATCGATCAAGCAAATGAGAATACAAAATGCGTCATATTGTTCTGAATACAAATTTCGCATATGCGTCAATATCGATGGTATCGTAAAACGAAATAAAACTCTGGATTTGGAGAGATGTACAACAGTCAAACATTGTAGATTATGGGACTTCATTCAGAGAGAGAAAGATTCGTGCGGAAAAACAATATTTTTACGCTGAGCCGAATGAATTGTCAATTTGGACGATGTTGGAATACCGCCAATCCTTCTGGAAAGTGACCAAATTGTCCTCCGAAATGTGAGGCTCACTTAAAGCATTCCGTCAGTCCATTAATGTAGACAAGTGATATTTAGAAAGTTAGGAGCCCTCTGTTTGTCTGTTGAATATCGATTTAAATTGCGAAAATCACACGAATTAATAAAATAAACATTTACGGACAACATTTACATACAAGAGAGACAAGTGGAGCATTCAAACACGAAAAAGGGCAAATGATATCCTGTTAAAGTCCCATGTGTGCCACGTTAGTATCGTATTCGGGGTGGTCCGACGAGTTTCTGCAAGAGGAATGCAACGTAACAGGAATAGTTTCTCTAGTCTCCCTCTCTTTTTGTTGCTCTTGTTGTTATTATTATCGTTATTATTTTTGGACGGCTGTGTTCCCGATGTTATAAGCCCGAATGGAAGGTGGAGTTCCCGATGCCAGGTAGGAGCAGAAAGGAGGGCGGCACGGATGCGAGATGGGGAAAGGAAGGAGAAAAGGGGGGATATATACGTGTATCGCCATGCATCATCCTTCGTTGGCTCGAGAAACCAAAGGCCACCACAGGGTGCGTTACCTTAGTTGCTTTGCCTATAGGCACTTAAACGTGCCACGGAATTCTGTCCGTGCGCATAGATAACGAAATTATGATAATTTTAGGAAGTGTTGAGAGAATGCTAAGGAATGTGGAAGTTTAGTGAAACCATTATTATAACAATAATCTGCGATTTAATGCATTAGATACAGTGTATAATTTTTTTGTAAACATAAGACTTAATTATGTTTATTATGATTTACTCGATATAACATCATCAGGAGTATAAAATAAAAAAAAAAACAATATGTAACAAAACTTTAACAATATGTAACGAAAAATTAAAATTGACTAAGCTGTTATAAGACTGGCTAAGCTCTTATAAGACTGACTGCCTTTCGATAGAAAGATGAAGACTCTTTGATAATGCTTCATTAATGTAATGCAAATAAAAGTAAACGAGGAATTTCAGTGAAGAAGCGTAATGTAGCGCATGATACTATTTCCAACTCGGGGGTACAGAGAATGAATTGTTGTCGGATACCAAAAACATACCAACTTATACTTCGAGATACGAATATAATACGAGTTCGACTATATAGGGGGTTTGCGAGCTCGCAGCGTGGTACCATCGGAGCACAGATAATGAGACGGCCCCCGACCAAGAGGAGTTGATACGCCCGTGCCGCTATAGTCTCTCCAGACATAGGACTGTAGCCCTATCCGCTAACGTACACTAACGATCACTAACAGGCTTATCGATATGCGAAAAAATAAGAAGTCGAGATAAATGCTCCTCGATCACCTTTTATTGGAAAGAAAATTCCGTAAATCGCATCCGTAACTTTATGACGTAAATATAACATATATTGCCTTAAAGTTTTTCTATTAATAACTGTTGCGCAAGTTTAGTGAAATTGTATAGTTTTCACGCAATCTTGTTACAAAATTAGTTAATGACGTAAACGGTTTCTCCGACCCAGACAAGGGCTAATCTGCTTAATCTCGTTCGCGCTGCCCAGTGCATAAATACAACACGGCTCTTGAAATTGGGCTAAACGCCGGTGTGATCTTGTAAATCGGCGTGACGCAGCGTCCCTTCGGTAATTAATTGTGATATAGTTTCTTTCGAACAAGCTAAAAAAATTTTCACTCTATTTTATAAGATACTATTTTAACTTAAAATATTTTTTAAAAAAAGATTATATCGATGTCCGTTTCATATATATTAACTTATGCAAAAAATAAATTTTTTAAATCTTTATTCATCATACAAATTAGTCAATTCCTTTTAAAATTCATGATATTGAGATAGTCCTGGTACTGGCCTGCAGCGTTACGATTAAATCTTGAAGTACCGACAAGTAGCGTGTACTTCTCGAGTGTCCTAACTTGTTATTCGCATTTAGTAAATTTTAAAAATGCTTAAAATTATCCGTTGCAAATGTGCGAAGGAAATGCGGTCGGTAGAACGTTTCCAAAGACAGTAATTTTCCGAAAATGAAGGAAGGCTATATTCAGAGTAATGCATTACTTCAGCTCTGTAATCATCCAGTGATAACTGACTGGATTAAATTAACCGTAATCGGCATGCAGATCGGAACGATCGATGCCGATGGATGAGAAACGAAGAGAATGTAGCTTCATGTTTATATCCATGAGCCACTCATGGATCTATTCATAGATATCCCGTTCTGGAATTATCCAATTATCGAATTGTCACTATTTGATATTCGCTAAACAAGTGTCAGCAGAAGGAAAGAAGCGAAACGCAGTCGTCTGCTCTGCGGTTGACAAATGTCGTTGAGCACGATAATAGTGGCAATTTTACGCTCACTACACACCGTGTCAAATACGATGAATAAAACAGTAATAGATAGCTTGTCTACAAACGATAAAGCAATATTTGCCGATACAATCGGTAATCTACACTTCTGGATTCCACCAGGAAGAACGAGAGAGATCAAGGAGAATGATCGAAAAAGTCTAGAAATCTTATCTTAGCGGTCGGAGTAATATGTTCGGACATACGCACAAGCTCTGTACGCGTAGAACACGTGCGACGTGCGGTCATTACGCCACGCAGAAACATGTCGAAGATTCTCTACTTCTTCCAGATAATACGCTCAGCAACTTGCCGTAGCGAGAAAAGCCGCAGGTCTTCTAGTAATTTGATCCACGTTTAACCACAAAAGTTATCGTTGTCGGAACATCCTTCGGCATCGGAAGGATGTAATAGGGCAGACCCATCAGCCATTGTCCGTACAAGTAATTCTCGACGACCCGAAGTTCACAATTCGAGAGATTGGAGCAATAACGATTATATCGATGGGTAGAGCAAAATGCGGATCGTAGCAACGCTCGTCTTCCGCTGGGGAAGCCAATTATAATACCCGTCACTCGAACTTTGGCCAGCGAAAATTAACTTTGACGAAGGTCGTTGGGGTTAATTTGGAAAGGACGTTTGTATCAATGTATATTGAGCGTATTTTCTTTTTACTTTCGTAAAGTTATGTGCTTTTCCCATAGCAATAAACAGACAATAGAAATTTAGCTCGTTTCGCGAGCCGAGAATGAATTCATGATTGTCGAACCGTGCACCCGGATGCCCCGTATACCCTAATAAACTCAGCATCGGCTTTAAGCGAATTTAAGGGGAAGGCCTACCCCTCTAAACTTCACGATCACACTTACTAGCCGTTTATCCATCCTCTTTCCCATCCACGAGGGTAGTCACCTAAATCTCGTCAACCTAAGTTGCAGTCAATATTGTGACCGAAGGAATAACGTATCACATTTCACTTTCCCCCTTTGTTTCTCGCGCGCTCGTGTCTCGTTTTTCTTTCCGCCGTCACGTCGTTCCTCCGAGCGTAGTTATCCGAGGCGCTGATTTGATGCACGTTTCAGATATAAGCATCAACCAACCGGACGTGCAGATAACGAGCTGTTAATATTGCGTTCGAGACTTATGACGAGGCATATTGAAACATTCGTTTTCGTATTTTTAACATTCACGAATATTCCCATGTCCTACTGACATTATTCACGCTTGAGCTTCATATTAAAAATTATGTACTCTACGTGAGATTAATTCCTAGAACTGAAACGGCCATTTCTCGCATATAAATGTTATCTCTTTGTGAAAATTGCATGATAGCAACATATCCCTCAAAAATTTCAGATCTTCTAGTTTGTTGCTAACTTTGTGTAAGTATATTCGTGCGGTGGGTTATTCAGATAATGAAAGTCTACCGACGAAAAATAAATACGCGATGAGTTTCTGGGGCCAGCGGAGCAAACACCATTAAAATTTCCGAATATCACGCACATGAAGGGCAACGAACGCGACCTAATATGGGCCAAAGGACGGCCAGCTACATTAGATACCTCCATACATTTCAGCCGTTATTTTGCAGATTTAGTGGGCATACAAGGGACGGCCTGCGCTGATAATGCTTCAACTCTACTACCACCCGTCTGTAGGAAAATTCACCGTGCTAGGGACGCGACTTTTCCAGATATCGTCACAAATTAATCTTCCAACCTCCGTCTGGCGGATTCATTCGCAGCATTCCTCGTGCCACTTAAAGTCATTTACATGCTAAATCTAGCAGTGAAATTTAATTTAGATTGGGACGACAAATTTAATTTCTCGCGATTGCGTTAACGAACTTATTACGTAACAAAAGATTTGTTAGCTCAAAGCGGATTAGATAATAGTGTTAACAATAAACCGTAAAATAATTTATATCTTTTTATAAAAAATCCGTTTCTTATCTTTTTTCTGATTATTTACTTAAATAACATTTTCTTTTACAAAAAATCGAACATCGATATCATAGTATAGCCAGAGTATACAATGTGTGGATAAAAGAAAAATATAGTACGTCCGCATAAGGGTAAAATTATGCAAAGATCCAGCGCATTTCCACAGATGAAGGGGTAGGTTAAGTGCAGCTGCATCATGGGCCAGACCTAGGATTAATACCGCAGACATGGATAATAAGATGCGCGTTCGATTTTAAGTGGCGTGCGGATCAGGATATGCAATCGATTCTGAATTGCTTATCCTTAATACGCGGTATTTCATTTTAGTTTTGGAACACTTTGATATAAATATAATTATCAATGCCAAAGATTCTCGTGGATCAACAATTTTAACTTATTCTTATTGCATTGGTAATAAAATAATTATTGATGGTAACTCGAAAACTATTTAACGTTAAAATCTAAAAATATAAAAGAAATTAATTATCAATACAAATTATCAACAAATATTTTAATAGTAATAACAGAACCTATCTTTGCAACAAAAAATTTATTGAAAATTGTATTTCTGTTTCGATTGACAGGAAATTAAATGATATTAATCAGCAGACGGTGTAAGCTATTATGCGCTTAAATATATTTCGTGTAAAGGGTAATTGCAATGAAGCATTGGAGAAGATAAAGGAACGCCTGTGTCTGGTCATGGTCGATGGCTTCGAAGACCTAGAGGCCTATGGGAGAAAGGATCGTCCGACTCACGGCTAGTGGGGGAAATCAATGATGGACGGATTCTCGGATCGTTTCCCCGATGGTTCGATGGCATCAATAACTTTACACGTATGAGACTGGCATTCAAATGAGAAGATATCATTAACGTGTTCATCAAGAGTGATTTGTTATTCCGCATGAGATCGTAAGTCTGCCGCTAACAGCGCAACTGGTGTATACGGATCGACACTTATATTAAACATAATAGAGCACATACGGCATTGCGTGCATTTATTTTTTAATATACTTTATTAAAAATAATTTTATGTACTTTAATTCGGTTGCGTAAAAAACTTTTTTTACAAAATTTTATGTCCCTAATTACTAATTGTAAGTTAAAGAAAAACAGTTTTTAAGATAATTATTTTTTCCTTACCGAACAAAAAATTATATAATATTTATTTGATATTATGTAATTTTACTCTTTATTGCGATATTATGATTATTTAATCTTCCGAGATATGAAGCATGCACACCGCGCGTTATTATTTGTTACATAAGACAAATTGCATTTGCGTCTTCGTGTTACAACATAATTAGGAAACATTGAAAGGAACCGGTACTGTTTGAAAAAAAGGTAGATAGTCACTAATGGCTCTAAACTCATAAAACAAATTTATATAATGAAGTGTAGTAGCTATATACTTGCTTCGTGTGTATGAGATAGCAAAAAAAAAACTGCTCATTGTAGAAAATTGTTTTTCCTGCAAAATGCGCTCGAAATCGACGATAGAATATAAATATTTTATCAGCGATGATTAGTTTATCTTTAATAAAAAACGAATTAAACTTTAATAAATGTAAAAACAATAATGTAATAATTAATTTCAGAGCTAAGAAAGAACTTTGAGGAAGGGAAATGCTGCTTGTCATATAAGCCTGTCATATATACTTCGCAATGTTATGACTGTAACAATTTGTTTCGGCAAAAAAGAAAAAATATAATAAAAGAGCATAAAAGATAATAAGGATCGTGACCTGATGTAATATGATAATGCTATGTTCAATACAAATCATGCACTCTGTTTATCTCCTGAAATAACGCTCCTTTACGAAGATATAATAAAGAAATAAATTTACCCTTTCGCTTTCAAACTTGAATATTTTGTAAATGAGTTGTTTTTTGAAGATAAATGGAATCAAACTTCAATTTCAATTTACATCGACATCAATTATTAAATTATGAAATAAGATTGGCAACAATGTGCATTTTTATACTAGATAGACTAAATATTAGATGCGGATATTGAGAGGGGGGGGGGGGATATCGTAAAAAAATCCGAACGCGCATATCGGAACACGTATTTTCACACCCGAGATTTCATCGTGAGGTCCACACACAGTTACTACATTTCATTCTTCCTCTAGAAAAAAACACGCTCGATACGCTCGTACGATACTTTGCTCGATATAGACTGAGCTTTGACCGCTTCGGCGCGCGACTGAACGTCCGCGGGTTACTTCCCCAAACTGGTAAAGGGAGAAAATAAAAGACCGCTCTATTAGCATACGATTGGCACCGTCCATCTTAATTCCCGTCCCTCTCTCTGCCGCCACCACGTGCCTCTTTGTCTCCCTCGTGCGTATCCTCCAACAATGTTTATGCCCGTGTTCTTTGGTATGCCGACTGTAAAGCGCGCACGCGCCTTCGTTCACTGAGTTACTGATTGCGAAGAGCATCTTCGTACGCGTATTCTTTTTGCTGCACACGTGTGCCTATAGTTACATGTGAATACAGCATTGCTTTCTCATGAAATGATAATTCGACGTTGATCATTCGTCCATTTTATAAACAAAAAAAAATAAAATTTGTTTTATATTTATTAGTCACGCTGCTCTTTTATTCTAAATGCTAGAATTCTGTAACGGTAGATTTTATAAAATGTATATAGGAGACACATGTAAAACGATGTCTAAACATTTATAAAATGTAAATAGATATATTTTCATAATCAAATCAATAAAAGTATGCAAATTTTAAGCAATTATTGTAAATATAATAAAATGTAACAAAATGTAATAAAATATACAAATATCTATCATTATATACGAGATTTTTAAATGGAAAATACAATATTTTACATCAGCATTGACAAAGTCCGAGCATTTATCGAAGCCATCTTGTGAGCAGAGATTCTTTCCCGGAAAATAACATGTTATTATTGTTAGTGTTGTTATCATAATGATCCTCATTATTGTCATCAAGAGTGTTGCCTAGATATTCTCTTATGAGGACCATACATCAGAGCATGTTCTTTTATACAAGATTCTATAAGATAAAGATGCGGAGAAAAATCCAAGTCGACAAGGCCTCATTATTATTCAATAACTTTACGGAATATTGATATTCACTTTATCATAAATAATTTCACCATAAATCCAGAATTTTTAGCAAGTATTAATTTTGCTCATATAATATATTAATAGTATAATAATAAGTAGTATGAAATAATCCTTCTCCCTCCGAGAACGAAAAATAATTGCATACTTATATGAATATAAAGCAAGTATATAATTGTAGACTCAGAATCAAGGCGTTAAATATAATAATGAGACGCGACAATTTATAATTATTGAGCTCGAAAGAACATTCAATTGTGCATGTATAACACATCGATTAATTAAGATAAAGTTGTGATAAAGTAAAGTAAAATGTCAATTTTACGAGTGATAAGAAACGTAGTTACGGATTAACGAACAGATTGATGAAGAATATTCTTCTCGAAGCTTGGTTGGTAAAGTCGAAGAAGAGCCACTGTTGGCGGGTTGCCCTCTCTTCCGTTATACATTCCTTATTACCCACATCCCTCATCCTCCCATTTCTTGTAGTAATTTCCGCAACCTTGCACGAATGCAATATATTAAGATACTTATCATTAGCCGCTCTCTAATTTATAATAGCCTTCAATTCAAATTAAAATGATCAATAAATTTGATACGGAAATTCGAAATTTGCCCGACCAGATCATAGGGTTAAACAATGACTGTTAAACGCGAGTGGAGCGATCACTAATTCTCTACCTACTATGAGGAAGAGTCACTGTCGGCGATTTGTCGTTTCTTCCGCCACGCACTCTTTATTACCCCAGTCTCTACTGCCTCTTCTAGTCTCGCGCTCCCGCGATTCTGTGCGAGAGTCCGACGCTTTCGGGGTGGGGTTATCATATTATGTCGAGTCACGAACTCGTTATAACACGGCAAGACAGATCGGCGCTATAAAACCACTCAGTTTTGGTTTAACCAAAGGGTGTACATGGCATAACTGGTTTACATTCCGCCACCTCGCTCTCTCTTTCTCTCTCGTTACATTGTGTTTTCCGTAGCATCCAAGATTCGATTCTCTCATACAGATACGCGCGGTAGGTAGAGAGAAGCTTGGCGCGCGGCAGAGAAAACGAAATAAAAATGGCAATGGGAGGGAGATGAACCGCGGTTGGTAAAAGGAAGAATCGAGACGCGAAAACACGATGTAGAAGAGAAGGACTGGCTGTGCCGCGAGAAAAAGAAAATATGGAATTGACGGATATAAAAGCAAAACGCAGACGAGAAAATAATGAGTGTGGAGAGAAGTGCACGAGAGAGGATGGGCGTAGGGACAGCAAAACAGAGTGGTGTAAAAAACGAAGAAGATATAAGAAAGCTTATAGTATAGTAGCGTACCGATAGTTGCGACCGAAAAGGAACGACGATACGAAAATGTAATGGAGAAAGAGGAAGATGGCGCCCAGGGGAATTACGAGCCGTGGAAAGACGTCAACGCAAAAACGGATAATAATACGGGGGGGAGGGGGATGATCGGGGGAGAATTACGTATAGAAAGAAGAACATCGAGGGACAAAACAAGGAGCGATTAGCTATTCGAGGAATAATTCACAAAAGAAATTTGCGCGGAGCGAGAATAAGGGAGGACTCACGAGTCTGCGCCCGACACATCCTACCGAAAGTGGTATTTACGAAAGTAGTTTCACGCAAATTTCAAGTTTCCGCCGGTAAATTGGCGTTTAGCTCTGTATTCAGTCTCAGTATCCGCGAGAAGATTTCGGAAGGCATACGATCTGACCCGTTGTTTCCCCGAGGTAGAGAAAAGTACCGAATCATATGCGCCGAACCAGTTCGTGATCTTGTTATTAACAACGTCGACAGCATAGTCGAAACGGCTGAATCCGAGATACATGCGTGTCAGGAAAACGACCGGTATGCATGGGCGCGCGCCCTCGCGTGCACACGTAAACGCCACCGCGAACGGCCGGGGGAGAGAGAAAACGTGAGAGATGTAATTTTAGTTACGAAGAGTAAGTAATGAGCGATCGACAGCCTGAATACCAATTTCGATGCATGATGATGCGGCATAGGGCAATGTTGTAACCGCATGTTACATGCGCGTGTATACATTCTAATATCGTTCGGATATATATCGATATGCCGATACGACAAATTACAGGATGCGGTGGGGAATTTTCGTGTGAAATTCGAAACGGGAAATAGGGTCACGAAACAAAACTCTTTCGGTGCGTATGCCGCATACGTATCCTACTTGTTATCAATCCAGAATATCCGTAAAGAAGTATTGTCGAAATTGTCATTGATCTCTACTCCGTCGGCGCGACTAAAAACGCAACAACAAGCAAAACCCTTGTATCGCCTGCGAAACGCAAACTTATAAATATATTTAATTTAAAGAATAAATTGGAATGTGTAGCATGGGGTAAAATGTGTGTGCGATGGAGTACTATAGCGAGACTGAGACTGTTAACAAAAGCAAAGGGCGAAAGTCCGCGTGCCGTGGAGCGGCACGTTAAACCCCGTGGGGCGATTTTATCGTGCGCCCGCGTCCACGTTTTTAATTTTTATCAAACGGAGATAAGTACGAAAAGAGAAAATTGCTACTTGGAAGATACATCGCGGGGAGTAAGAATACTCTACCGGGCACCGATTATGCCGCAGGTTTGCGTGGTGGGAGCTGGAAAGAGGTGTTTCCGAGCCGTAGACCACCCACCCCAGTTACGTAAGGCACGATCCGCGACGCTCGCGGGCTGGGGGAGCGAGAATTCGTGTATGCCGAACAAAGCCGATGAACGATACTGATTATCACCCGAGCGCCGCGACCGCGGCCGCTCCGCGCGCGGCTCTACTTCGATTCGAATCGCATTTGCGAAACCCGTTTTTCTGCGACTCACTTCTCTCGCGCGCATGTGCTGACTGGCGCGATTCTAACTCACTGCACTCACATGCCGAGCTGCGTCGTAAATCTTCGTAGGCGGAGCGCAATGTATTTGCATCGGTACTGTCCAAGATCATGGTGCGGCTCGCTTCGCGTTCAGTCAACCTTGCTTGCGCGACAGATATACGTGTAAACATACTGAAAATTATCTTTTTTCCGTTCGTTACATACCAAGCAATTAAAACGAGCTAAAATTAGAGTCGCTATTCTCAAGAAAACGTACGCTGATTAAATAAAGTGCGACAACGAAAACGTAAGTAGCTAGGACTGGTTTATAAAATAAAACATTCTTTTGCATTAAAAAAAAAACAATCGTGTAATTTCACTTTTTTCAGAGTATATATAATATTGACATATGGGCACTCTTGATCTACACTCTCGCAACTATTTCACATAAACACAGATATAATCTCGAACCCGTTAACATAATATATTAAAAGATGCTGAGACAGATCGAATTCGCGACTACACATTTCTCGGTTAGAGGCAGCTATCGATGAGGCATCGACGACGGATTGAGTTGAACTGGCGGGTTCGTAGACAGGTCGGACTCGGGTGGATCTGAGGAAGGTCCAAAAGAAGATAGAAAGTAAAAGTTATGTTCATTGTCGTCGGTTTTGACCGCTTATTTTATGACTTTTTTCGTTAAAAAAAACCTAACGGTTTCTCCCCCTGTTGTCGTGGAAACGGCTGTTTAGTTGTTAGGGAAGCCGTAGATATCAGTGTGCCTTGGTAGTATTAGTTTTGTACCTGTGCTTCTCTTCTTGTCGTGTAAAACGACAATTTGAAGGACGAACGTGCCGACGTGCCCGACCCGCCAATTTTATTGCCGACTAAGGTGAATTATAGTACTATCTGAGGTCTTACGTAAATTTCAGGATGGGTTATTATTATGCTATTTACAAAAAAAAAAGGATTTTGGATCTGAAGCAAATACCAAAAGTAAAACTATATCTCGCTGCTTTTGTTATTATTGTAAATATTCTGCGCTATATACTTAATTGTAAAAATTTTACAAAATTTTTAACATGGTCTAATTTAATCATTCCTATTTCTTTATTTTTCTCAATGTAACGTCTCACGGTAATAAATTTAGTGATAAATTAATACTGAAGATAATTTTTATATTGCTTTATAAATTTTATTTGTATAGTATAGAAAAGCTTCAATTCATTAAATATTTTTATTAAAAAGCAGTTTCTAAGATTCTGAAGTTTCTGCATGTCGGAACAAGGAATAAAGACGGCTTTTTTTAAAGACATAATTGCTCCGGCATAGAATTTATTGAAATATATAACACATGCTCGGATGCAAGACCACTTTCAGCCGGCTTATAAATCAAACAAACGAATGTGTGCGTGCATTCTTAGAGAAAACCTGCTCCGTGAAGTAAAAATTTTGTTGTGTGTGTGTAGCTGCTATACCGCTGTTTCTAACGAACGGTCTATAGCTTTGTGGTCAACTATTGTATCATTGAGAATGCTTGCACAATTTAGTTTTCGCATCGAGATTAATTCATCTCCGTAGCCTATTCCTGAAGAATTGCGTTTTATTAAATAATTGTTACAAAACACATGTAGATACACGTCGTCGATGTGCATTGTGTCTCTCTCAGTCTCTACAGTAAAAATAATATGAATCACACATGCAATTTACTGCGCTAAAAATAATCGCGGAGTACCGTTTATTATAATTGTAAAGTCGACTTCTCGACGAACTATTATAGATATCATGTCCGAGACAGGACAAAAGACAGAAACGAGATAAAAAAAATGTGGAGACGTAAAGAGAGCAGCTCTAAACAATACAGTAGCCATAAATTATCGGAGCTAATGGTGCCCAACAAATGCTTGTCCATACTTGAGCACATGATGTCGGTTCGCGCCAGTCTAATATCTTCGTAGCGTTTAATAAATATGTCGCGGAGGCAATACGTCATAACTTTTACACGCGTGTGTACATATGTGTGCGCATATATGCAAGTATATGCACGGCAGTCGAGCAACGTGACGTCGTTAAGTTACATAATGCTCGGCTCGAACGCTTAATCGCTACACAATGTTGCCGACTGCCTGTGTCTCTTTCTGTCTCTCTAACGCTCTGTACGCATACTGATAAAATAGGCGCACGTGACGAATACATAATTTCACTACAAATGTTCGTGCATCGTACGTTTTCATTAACAAAAAGCATTTCCAGATTAGAATCTCAGTACATTTCGCAGATTGCTCATTCACAGTTTTACCGACGTGATGGAGTCAGCTAAGGTTTTTCTTTTCTCAATAGGGTAATAAAATTTCTAGTACTTGTACCTGTCATTCATTTTTAATGAAACTTTCATCAGCTACAATTCGCTACTATCGATACAATTAAATATTCATTTTAGAAATGTTTCTAACCACGTACAAAAATTGATTACTAAAAAGCATTGGTTTAGACATTTACTGCACAGCTATTGAAAGTCGAAGACAAATGGAACGATAGCTCGAACATAATTTACCTGTCCGCAACCTTCCGTTCTTTCAAAAGAATTGCTTAGACGGCAAGCGTCTAAGAAGCGAAAACTTCTTAATTTTAAAGTCCTTTTGTTTGCCTGCTACTCGACTTTAACATATATCTTCAGTTCGGGTCTTTGACACATATAACTCTTAATAAAATGTGTTCGAAAAAAATATCCTCCGCTGTTTTTTTTTTCTTTAAAAATTTCCTTTAATATCAGTATTTAAAAATAAATCATAAAATTTTCATGCAATAAATTTAATTATTGTTTGTTATAATAGCATGTATAGAAAAATGGCAAATTGTCCAATGAGATTGATAAAACTTTCTGTGAATAATAAATTGCAAATATAAATCAATAATTCGTATAATCCTTGATGAAAATAAATTGTTGTAATAAATAAAATCATATAAATCACGCAATATTTTTTTGCAATGTTTAAAAATAAATATAAAAATGTATGGATTTAAAAATAGTAATAAATAGATATATTAAGAAAAATATATAATAGCATAAAAATGAAAATAATTAAGTTTGATATCAATTTCCCTGTTACGTAGGCAGATCTGATCTCTTAAGATTCGTTAAATTGCTTTGGTAAGATCGTTGGAGACTGACAAGGATGGTCCCCCAATGATGGGGATAGTAGTAAAGGCATTGTGGTCAGGTCGTAGCCAGAGTGGCAGGTGCTGTCCGTAATGGCCGCCCATCGAGGCAGACGGGAAGAACGGTGGGCAAGTTTGTCGGTGCAAAAAAGTGCTGTGTGAGTTATGGACGCGGCGTGGAAGACTATTTGGCAGTATCAACTGACTCGATTACGTCGTTGCGTATTAATTAAATATTGACGCGACAAGCCTACTTCGCAGATACGCAGATACGTGAGAAGACTGAGAAAGAAACGCAGGTGAAACGTGTTCCGAAAATATTTTCCGTGCGGTTGTCAGTGTAGTGGCTCGATTTCAGTGCGTACCTTATAAATCGAACGACCTTGTCAGTAATTCTTCGATATTGCGACGGTAATATAAAAAGTAAATCATTACATTAATTAGAAGATATTATGCTTATTTTTATTAGGTATGCATTTAACTGTTAAAAATGTTTATTAATTCAATTATATAAAACTGCTCAAACATATTTTACTGATTAAATAACAAACGTATCAATTTTCAATTAATGTATAAAGTGAAACTGTATTAAAGTTTCATGTATAAATTATCGCTGTGATATTCGCGATTTAAAAAGATTACAAAATAAAATTTACCATAAATTTTGATTTTTCTAATCAATTTGAATATCTAGAAATCTACTCTTCTAAGTAATATTTTCATCCATAACCAACAGGCAAGAACTATGAAAAACGTATCTAAGAACGCTTTCGAATCAATTATTTTATCATGTAGTCATCTTTCCTTGCAGCCACATCAGCTAGACGTGGTCTTTGTCTGGCGGTATAATCGTTCTGATCGCCGAGCAAATAAACATATTCTTCATACCTATGAAGCACTGATGTATATTTCCAAAGTATCTATTATTTCAGCCCGAAGCAACATGATAATATATGTATATATATCTATCTATCTATATATATATATATATATATATATATATATATATATATATATATATATACAATCTAAAATTGAACTATTTGAAAAGAAAATATTTCTAATTTCAACTAAATCTTCGAATAAGAATGTGATACAAATATGAGACACGCAAATATATAATACTTAATACTTAATAAACTTTTTAAAAAATATTTGCTGTAGGCAAATTCTAAATAAATATATGTGTATAACTTAATGGATAAAGCCATTACTATGTAACGGATTCATGTAACAATGTCCATTTCAGAAAGCATTAGTGTCTCTCATATTAGAAGTCCTGCTTTATTAATTGATCGAAACAGACGCTGACGACGATATACGAAGATTAATACTGGCTGCTAACAATAATTTCTACGGCATGAAATTTGCAAAACGGTGAGGTAGCGTATGGTTGTTGTCGGTATATAAAGTCAGACTAGTGCACGAGTTGTATGTACATGCGAACAGCTCGTCCATCAAATTGAGAACCCTGGCAGTCGCTATACTGGCGGCGGCGTGACGTACCGATCAGCGCCTCAACGCCTCGGCAGTCTGCGCGCGTTACGCTTATGCCCACATATACATAAACATTTTTTCATTCTCGTCATAATTCGTGAACGCAAGAAATTCACATGTAATTCTCTTTAAAAAGGATTACAAACTAACAGGATGTGCCTCGACAATTACTTTTTTTTTTCGTCAATATCTCAATAAGAGAGTTAGACTGAAAATTACAAAATGAAGTTATATGCGATGCATTGTGAGAAGAGAATAAATAGAAGATAGTTATTCCTCTTTGTAATAATGTGTGTCCGGAATTTTCTTGATGTCTGAACTGCTTCAGTCGAATCTACAGACATCGAGAATTGATCAAACAGTTCCGCTGAAAACTGTACGCCTTTTTGAACTAGCTTAAATGTTTCTACTTCACACAGTTTACTGCGATCACACAGTTTGTTCGAATCTTTTATCTGGGCTCTGTTATATATATGAATATTATGTAATTATTTTATTATCAAAACAGGAACGAAACTTAAATATAATAAAAATAACAAGCTTATTGAAGTTCTTCGAGAAGCACCATGCGGGTCAAAATTACTAGTTGCGAGAGGAAGAAGCAAGACGTGGGACAGGACGCGGGGACGATACGATCGATCAAAGATTATACCTTAAGTCGGACGTTATATACAGCGCGAATAGCGTGATTGGACGCAAGACGATGCTTAAATTAAAATGCGAAAGGTCCGCGAGATACACGTACATGTGTACCTGTAGGCACACATCTCGGCTAATGGCGCCGAGGTCGAAACTAGTCTCTACCTTGCAGAGTGCAACAGTAATCTCTCGATTGGTAGACTGCAGCGATGGTATTACGCCGGAATGATTATGAAAATTGTGTTCTTGCTAATCCTTCGTCACGCCGCTCGCGATGTTCGCTTTTCATTCCGCTTCCGCTTAATCATACGTGATTTCTTACTATATAATGCCGTCGATCTTACAAAGCAGAATCTAACAAAAAAAAACATCTAAGAATCGCATAATCAAGTATTATTACGAGTTTAGCACTGTATCAACAGATGGATAACAGAACGAATATATTTATTCATCTGAAACAATGATGTGAATATGTCTTAAGAAAACTGATCACGAGGAAAAAACACAAACTTTATTATGATCAGATTACTCGAAACTTATTTTTTAATCTTTCATTTCGTTATATCCGTTAATTAATTACTCAATGGTAAAAATTGCATAGAAGGGTGGAATATATTCAATATTAGGAGAATAGCTAGAAATAGAATAAAAAATAAAATAACATATCCAATGTGTTGTCTATTTTTAATTTTTACTTTCGAGATATTCAAGACTACCAAACATCCGGGATGACGTACAATAATAACTAGTATGTGTCTTGTATATCTCCTGCGTTATATTCTTACTTTCCCTTGTCGAAAGGCGCATATTGTAACTAAAGAGCGCGCATTTTTTGAGAGGGCTCCAATGTTTTTCGATTGAACAGTACGAGCGGCGGGCGTGGAGAAGGGAAAAAGGGCGTAGTAAGTCATACGGAGAGGCTCGTACGTCATACTTCATCCGGGCCAACGGAGCAACACACGGAAAGGGTTCTCTCCATATACGAAGAACGCACTCACTCAGGCTGCCTCTTTAGGTCGCGATGCCATAGTGTGAGTGTCTGTGTTACACGTGCCTGAGTTTTCGTACACCTTTATACATGGAAGAAATCCGGACCGCTTGATCACCTGTGTGCAACATGCACGCCTACACTCGATGCATATCCGTCATATAATCCTCTAATAGTATGCAACAATTGATTTTAAGATGCGCATTGATATGAGAGGCAACCTTTTTACGACTAACTAAACACCATTTTTATCGCATTCTTTTTCTCATCACATTCTTAGTTATCTATATTTTTAATTTTACAGAAGAATATATGAAAATTATAAAATAAAATATTTTGATGATAATAAATGTGATATCCTTCGTAACAATTAATCACAAAAATAATTTATATGTTTATTTATATTTTTAACTAATAAACATTTATTTCATAGATGACGCTAATAAATCGTGCGAAGAAAAGCCCGAATTTGTGTAAGGCAAGACTTTGGAGTGTTTCTGTTCCGTAAAAGGGGAATCTTACGACTCATGAAGATCAGAGCTGATCTTCTCCGATACGAGAGTAGAGCGCTGTATTACCGGCAAACCTCATAAACGGCCATAGCAGCAAGTGGGGGTTTCTCGGAGAAGGAGGGATAAACGAGCCGAGCCACGATTTCGTTGTCGTAAACGTCAAAGTTACGGTTACAACGTTGTTCCTAGCTGCTTTATATTGAACGAGGTTGCTCCCCGAGGTACGTAACACCTACCTACTCGCAACCGTCGTATTGCAGAAAGTAGCACTATGCTCCTTTCCAACTCGGGAGCGACGCTGACACCACGTGGCTTTTACGCGGGAATCCGGCGGAGGAGTTCGAGATTCGTTGAATATCCTTATGACCGTACCACGCGCTAGCTAATATTAATTTCTTTTTTGTAATTCACACATTAATAACAGATACATATTTTATTCAAATAAATTAATATAGATTAATTAGCGTCTTATTTCTTTTTTTGTCTTTGACAAAGATTGCTGAACTATTCGTCATTGCGAAAACAAATTACATTATATTAATTTTTTAAAGCAGCATTTATTTAAATGCATCGGAAGTATGAATGTAAACTTCGAAAACGGAAGCTACATTAATGGCACGTTTATTCGGCATATTTATCTTGATTAATACTCCCGTATCAAGTTATCGTGCAACCCTTAATGTAGCTTTAAAAAGGATCCTTTTTTAGATCTGCACCGTAAAAGAGGTTCACTCTCAATAGGCTGGAATGAAGAGATGCCTAAATAGCACCCCAGCCTCTATCGTCGCGCCCTCTAATTACCCTGTAGACGCAGTCACCCCTCAATGAGGAGTGATAAATATTGTTCGCGTTTAGGTATATCCCGAGAAAGTGAATCAGCTCTATAAAGAAAGATATATGCTATCTCATTGCTATTGGTAAGTATCGCAGATTATTTAGTGAACACTATGTTTCTAATTTAAGGAAGAAATTACTACTTTTAGTATTAAATATAGAAAAAATTAATGTTAATATTACGTAAAATATTAGAAAAAAGTTTCGAAATTTAAATATTAATAGTATTCGCTATAAACTGAGATCGTTTACTTATATACTATCTGCAAAAATAGACGAAAACAAAAGATTAAGATCGCTTCCGTCTTTGATGAAGTCATTTTTTTTTATTGTTGATTAAGCATTTTTTGCTTAAGTTAATGAGTACATGATTCTTATACTTCAAACTTTTTTATAATTATGTGTATCTGTTATTGAATTGACGGTATTGATAAATGCGTGTGAAATATACATCACATAAAAGATAGAAGTAGATAAATAAAAAGTAGATACAGCACATTAATCACGCGCGCGTGCCGAAAATCGGTAGCTTCCTAAGTGATTTATAAAATGCACATTAACAAAAAAGAAGTAACGACAAAATGTACGTTTAATCATTGGAAATAATGTTTTTTTATAAAAAATAAAAAGCTACAGAATTGTAAATTTGTTCTTTTAATATCAAGTAATATATTAACCAGACTTATATTACGGACGCCATGTCTACCTTCACATTTATTATATATGAATTGGACATATAATCGATCTCGCAATCGTTTATCATACACTTACGATATACACAAAGGTGTAGTTAGAAGCGCGATAAATTAAGCGACAAATGCAATATTTCACACTAGCATGCATTCTAACTATATAATTACCTTTACCGCGATAAGTATTTAAAGAATGAATAGAGACAATAGGCATAAACGCATATATATATTTTTAGCTTTTCATAATAGCTGCTGCAGTAAAGGTTTAAATGGTATTATTATGCTGTCACACGGTATAAGTTTATATACTAATTTAATTTTAATACAGTCACTCTCTGCATCATATATTTGAAACAGATTTTATAAAAGTGTTAATTAGAAATTTTGTATAGTAAAATGCAATGTAACACTTCAATGTCAATATAATGATGTATCATAAATCATATATATTTCTACACTTGTTATCTAATCTAAATATGATTATTCAAAATATCACGGAAGCTACGACATGTAATTAATTTCCTACACAGCCGAGGCTACAAATCAGAGTCATTTATCGTATTTGATAATAGATGAATGCCGATAGACATTGATAGCTCTATATTTAACTGCAAATCTACGACAAATTAATCCATAATCCTGTACCGATAAATTTTCCTACATGCTCGATTGTACCAACAACACTGAAAAGCACTTGCCAGAGAGTGCGAAATGAGTCAACGACTTTCAATCCGCGAGTGCATAGAACCTGTTATACGAGTATGCGACCAATCAAATACTTTTTCTCATTCCTACGATTCCTATAAACACTGCGTTCCATGTATCATCAAAGCAATTCGTAACCCGTAATCAATGATCCGGAACATCCAATTGATCGAGATAAAGATGAATGGAAACTATTCCTTTCAATTCTTAAACAGATGATAAGTAAAATAATAACTTTGTGCGTGCATGTATGTGTGCGCTCGCGCGTAGGTTTTTCATTAAAAATGTATTATAATTTAAAATTAATAAATTACTAAATTATCGTAATAATTAGGAATTTCAGGAAATTCCTAAAGTAGAGCAAGTTCTTGAGCGATATAATATAGCTTACAAAGTGATAATGAAAAGATATACGTTTGAATATTAAAAATTGTTTTTTATAGGAAAAAATTTACGTTGCAGAATTTACATACTACAAAATTCATTGAATAATATTTTGGTGTTTCTTAAAATAATTCCTTCCTTTATATGTAAAATATCTTTTGTAGTTGAAGATGAAGAAAAAAAGAAGTGACTCTTAAACCCGACCGAAAAAAACAGTAAAGAAGATTCCCGTCGAGAAGGAAGAGCTAGAGGCGGTTTGGAGCAAAGAAAAAGGAGAGAGATAACAAAAAAAAACTGCTAGCTAGCTAGAAACCTAGTCTCAGTTGAGCTGGTAAAGGAAATAGTCTCACCGAAAGTGCGATATAACCCATGAGCCCTTGATTATATATCTACTAACGGCAAAGCAGAAGGTTATTCGGGAGTATCTCTCTCGCAATGAAAAGGACAAAGACACCGCTAGAAACAGCTGACTACCGGAATTCGGGGTTCCGGTGGGGTGAGTACAGTGGGGAAGGCACTTGAACCCCCAATTGGACGAGGACTTCCCCATTATACCCAACGTACCCAACGATTTTACACGCACTTGACTCCATTCTACCTATCTAGCAGACATAATTTTGCCAAGGTACACGGTCGATTTTCCACAACATAGCCCGCGCGTGTTGACATTGCACATGCGAAAATAAAAAACTCGTGAAATTTACATTTTATACGAATACGTATGGAAACGTGGGGTAAGACTAGCAATTTAAAAGTAATCATGAGCGCACATTTATTACTGTTATCATTTATTACTCGTTACTATGCTATCAAATGATAATTTATGCGCTCGACAATTAAGAGTCTAGAAAAATTTGCCACTTTAGAAACGGCAATATCAATCTCAAACTTACGTAAGAAAAATTTCGACAAATGTTAGCTATAACAGCAATAATTTAATATCACTTTTACATGTTAGCTTTAGTCGCTACCAATTTTTTTGTCATCGTATTTATTCGACCAGAAGGTAATGGAATGCTTTTATTTTGTCAACGATTGTAAATCTATTATCACGGGTTTTATGACGGACACGCCGTATTTCAAAACGGCGCACAAATAGACTTGGCGAAAAATTTCAACGCATTCGGCATGGTAGTACGCATTCGACGAATACAACATATATCTATATCTTCCGCTTTTTTGTAAACAAAAGAAGAGTGAAATAACTCATCTTGTTCACGCGCAATAGAAAATTTTTCATCTATCTGGATTTATTCGTGATGCACGTGAAACGTTCTATTCTATAATCTCATCCCGCACGATTTCTAGGTAATTTGATCGCGTGGAAGCAATTTTAACAATTTAGTCCGGTATAACCAGACGGGCAAACCTGATCCACCACGCCTTCCCGACCACGTGGTCGTCGCTCCCCACGTTTCCCCTAACCATAGTGGCTCCTATATTTCATCGCGGCTGTTATGATAATAGTCTTATAAGAGAGCATTTATGAATGCAAACTCACCTGCTATAGCCATCCAGGGGTAGAAGGTATGGTTGGTAGTAGGTTGCTGATGCAGTTGCGTGGCGACCGGTTGACTCGCGGACGAGTTTAAACTGCAGGTGTTCCAAGACGACGTGAGTGATCTTGACGAACTGTTGTTACCAGGACTCGATGCCGGATCGCCGCCTACGAGGCCACCGTAGCTGCTGACCCTTGTGCTCTCTGGGGTACACGCGGAGGGACGTACGACCGAATTACTCTGGCTGTTCGCTCCCGAGGTCGCTGACTGCCAAACGTCCTTGACCGCCGCCGCTGCCATCACCGCGGCATAACCGTTTTGATGGGTCGACGTTTGATCCTGTTGCTTACAGTCTTTCGTTGCCGTTGTTGAGTATGAGGACGTGGTGTGACCGGTCGCCTCAGGTGTCGTCGAGTAAAGCTTGCAGGCCGTCGCAACGCTCGCATCATACGGCGAGTCTTGAGGTGGTCTTGTATTGCTTCCACCGCCTGGGTGGATTCCTAACGAGGATGAGGTGTGATGATGATGCTGCGCCGAGGCGTAGGGCGACATACCTAATCCGAGTGGAAAGCTTCGATACGCTGCTGCAGTGGCTGGATCATGATGTTGACTCGCCGCTCCTGTTTGATGATGGTGGCTTCCGTAGAAGCCACCCGCGGTCTGCTCAAAGTACGAGTTCATTATCCCGGGTATTTTGGATCACTTACACTAAAACACCGGCACTCAAAAAAAGCGAAGAAAGAAGTCAGAGTTCAAAGCGGCCCGCAGTTACATGGAGTGCACACGGCTAGTCGAATTCACTAGTCCGTACTCCAATTCCGATGCCGGGTTACACCGATTTAACTTGTTCAAATTAAACAGAAGTTAAAACCTCTGACCTCGTATTACGTTCCGAGTTAAAACGTACGCGCTTAAGAAAGCGATATGTTTGACACGGGTGGCGACAAGTGATAGAGTTGACGAGGGACAAATAAACGAGCATTAAACAATTTTAAGAGGTAATAAAAGTCATCGGCAGGTATAGCTGGTTACACCCAGAGTGTCAATATCAGTAGGCCGTAAGAGTGTAATTCAGAATGGGTCTCATGTCAGCGGCCGGGGGCTTTTATGGTCTTGTTATGGTTACCGCTACAGGCAAAGCATAAACTGGTGGTCTCGACTATGGAAACAGGCGATGATCGTTAAACCGTTACGATGCAATAAACTTAGGTAATAAGACGGGCTATAAAATTGCCTTTGGGTTCCTCTACCGCGTGCTCGCCCGACGACGATTCGGTCAGCCGGCACGCGACAGCCACCCTCGCGGGCGGTTCTCTCTCTTTTTCTCTCTCTTCCTCTTTTTAAAATAAACTAAATTTTCGCGTTCGATCAGGTAAAGGCCTCTTGAAAAGCCGGTCGATCTGTCACGGAATCAAAAGTGACTCCGCTAGTTCGCACTGCACTAGCACTTGTCGTATTGTGACTTCGCTGACGACTGTCTGGTCCGGTACGAGTCAGAGAGGACGATGGGGATCGTAACGAATCACGGTATGCCAGTGCGGTGGTCCACGGCACACTACCGCTTTTCTCGCGCCCCGTGTACCGCCACTCTGTACCGTCGTCCGTCTCTTGCTCGCTCGTTCACCTCGTTTCGTCTCTGTTCTTCGCAGTCGATTTCTCTCGCACTCTCTCCGAAGTTTCCTTCCCTGTTTCACCAACCACCGTTTCTCCGTCCACTCTCTCTCTCACTCTCCGTCACGGTCACTCCTACCCATTCGTGCGGTTGTCGCTTCTCACTCGCGCCGTACTCTTCCTCCGGAGTACTACGTCCTAACGGAGAGATCGCAGTGCCCGTATCCCTCCTTGTCCCTCGTATACCATCCCCCTCCTGGTACGATAACCGAGCTCTCTCGCTCTGTCTACTGTCGTTGTTGTCCCCCTCTTCCACCCCCAACGCGTTCCCCCCACAATTGCTCTCTCACCCTCTGATTCTGTCTCGCTCCACCTCTCAACGATATTCGTCCTCTCCCTTCCCATTCGATTTAACCTCTCCCTCTTTCTCACGATACGATTCCTCAGTGCCCCCTATCGAGCGTTCCAGTAACTCAACGACGTACCGCCAGATTAAATTCGTACTCGCTCGTCGTGCGCGTCACATTTGAGACGCGCGAGCCAGATAAGACTTCGGTAGGAAAGAGGAAAGAACTTCTCGTCGCGGCGCACGAAAGAAAGAGAAGAGACGAGATAGCAAATAAGAGAGGGATGAAAATACGTAAGGACACGAGCAGAAACGGATAAGAAGACGGGGCAGGAAGAGGGTAAAGAAGAAAAGAAAGAACGTTATGCGCAATTGCAACAGCTAAGAGCAAGACGAAACGGAGCGAGTGCCGTTGCGATAGTGCCGAGGAGGGAGAATGTGCCGCTAAGGGAGGAGGTTATACTTAAGGACCAATCAGAATTGAATTCGTCACGAATACCGCGCTGGTGTGGCATGAAAGTTCCTACGCCGTGTGAAAGTAGTTCCAAGTCGGAACGACGCCCATGAGCGGCTAGGCACCGCCCCGCGGACCCCCACTACCGAAACGTGCGAGATACCGGTGGATACAGGCACGCTGTGTGCCCGTACCGGAGAGAGAAAGAGGGAGAGAAAGAAAGGGAGATGGAGGACCGCGCGGCACGCGCGTCACGCAATGTTTCTGCCTTCTCTTTCTCTCCTCTACAACCGTTCGTGGGGATACGTGCACCGCCACCTTTGAGTCTTGTAGCGAACTAGCCTCGCCAGATCCATTCAGACATTCAAACGACCAACATCAACGAGCTATCTCGCGATTATCGTTATTGCAGTAGCAACATCGTAAATTTGTCGTGACGTGGAATAGCCTGATCGACAAGTCGTGCGCTAAACGGGAAGGTAAACGGGTTTAGAAACGAAGAGCATTATGAAACATCTCGATCATTTGAAATTGCATTAGATCGAACCGGTCCGATATCGAGGCTACTCGACGATGCGAGGATGATGTAGATATGAAAATAAATGTAAAGATAAGAATATATTATCGTAAACGCCTTTTACGAGGCATTTACCCTTGTTTTACTGATCAATTAAACGACGATCGCACAATTAAAATGTCGTAAAAGTGAGCTCCGTGAGGTCAGTAGTCAAATAAGCAACTTCTCACGGCGCGTGCCACGCTAGTATCGGGAGTGTTTATTGGGATGTAAATGTCGCTGGATTATCGTCCCCGCGGTTCGCACCTCGTAAATTATTCCGTAACGAGCCGAGTAATGCCCATCATAAGCTGCTCGCTAGAGCTGACCCTAGTTATTTGCTTACTCGTTCTTGTAATTATGAATACTTAGAGTATTAGCTTCCTGCTGTGCTCTCAAAAATACACGAGAGTAAAAGATATCCAAATTCGAATATTTAAGTCGGCATAAATGCAAAATGGTTGGACCGTTCTAAGTAAACGAGAAAAATAACATCCGCAATATGTTCAAATAATCTGCTAAACAGTCAGCTATATAAAAACTAGCTGCTACATCCTATTTTTAATTATTATAAATAATATAGATAATAAATACAATATTATAAATAATATAAATATAAATATAAAAAAGAATGTAATGCATAATGCTAGAGTTATACTCCTAATAGATGGTTGTATCTTCACTATATATACACATCGTTGATCGCTGTTATACACTGAATAAGCGTATAAATTACATAAAAGTTTATTAAGCTTTTAATTTGATGGTGCCGTTGATGAAGACCCAATACAGTTTTCGCTTTGCGAGACTCCGACAGGTGGCAGCCCGTTTGCTTGAAAATCATGACGGCAATAAACTTCGGTTTTATGACCACTTGAACAGAATCGTAAAAGTCAGGGCCTTTAAGCTTATAACGTAGAAGGGCGCGTGTCGAATATAGTGGGGGCGTGAGGAAAGTCACCATGTGAATGGGGAAGGTGTAACGGGCCATATGGATACTCAAAAATGGGCCTAAATGCCTTCTTTAAAACGGCATTTACATCGAATGGCTAGTTTCAAAGATATCCCCCTTTAGTATCAAATATCGTTTTAACGAATTTAAATTTGATGAATCTACCGATAAAAGTCAGGTACCTATCTACTGCTTGTATGTTATTAAGTTTCATCGATGATTTCTGTCATTATGTTAGTGTATTTTATAGTTTTGAATTACACGCTGTAGAAATTGAGTATTTCGTGCTTATTGTTATACCGTGATATATTCCACGCGGTACGAGCAAAAACGCAGGTATCATCGCTAACTATCGATAAAAAAAATCCATGTGAATGATAGATGGTTCACTCTATAGATAGATCTAAACAAAAAACTAAAATGACGAAACGAGAATTTTGAAGGAGGGATTAGAAGGCGTAGCTATACGAGAAGACGAACACTAAAACGATGGGGCCATTGCACCCGAGTCGGGCAAATCTGCGCTCTTGCTAAACCAGCATTCATTCCTCATCGCTCTGGTGGCTTTGGCTCCTCCACTTTTCTCCAAGCAATGGTTCAACGCACTGCTTGGGCTCTCATTCTGGTTGAATCTTCCTTCTTTCTCTATATTAACATTGCTTTTTGTATTGCACATTCCTACGCACTCACTATCTCGCATCTCTCTTTTTCGTATTCAATTTAATAATATTTAATCAACAAAGATTGACATTTTAAGATAACATTGAGATTATTGCTGTTATTATTTCTTACGTAAAGATTGTGAAACTCAAAATACGAAACATGACAACGAAAGAAAATAGTGAACTGGATAATATTTTAGCGAATTACATTTTGAGTGTTTTAATCGAAATGTTAAATATAGCATCTAATTTGAAGATAATATAAATAAATAAAAATTTCTTTGATTGTAATATTAATAATATAAAAACTAAAATCTTAAAATATAATTTCTTTTAATTATGTAATAATTTACCCAGTAAGCAAGAAACATCAAGAAACATTTTAACTACATTACAGCAACGTTTTAACATTAATGCAATGTAGTTGAAATGTTTCTTGACGTTTCTTACTTACTGGGTAATTTTTACTAACAGCGTACTGTACTCTAAAAGATATAATCTTAAATGGATTAGCATGTGCGTGTGTATTTTACGATAGCTTTTATAACTAGACAATGTTATTCTTGCTTTATCATACCATTAAAAGTTCATAAATTTTTAAAAATCTTATTAATTAGCACTTATATTGATCGGCAGGAGTAAAGATAAAATCACATAGCAAGGATTTGGAAGATGCTTCCTTTGCCATCTGGCGGTCTTTCGTGTCATCACCTGATTGTAAAGGTTGCATCGAATTTTCTGTAGTTTCGCAGTCGATATTAGGAATTTTACAATAATCATTAACGCATATATAAATATTTAAAATGTATTGCACAATCACAAAAATTTTAAATTCAAACTATCACTGCTGTTATCTTTACAAACAAGACAGTTGTCATTATCAATTTTCGCGATGCACAGATGCATTTATAAATTACGAGACAAAACATGGTATTTATGTTTATTTTTTCTGTTACAGATTAATAACTAAAACGAGAACATCGACACTTGCGAGTATGATAATGACTGAAAGACGTATGAACGAATTTCTTGCGAGACAAAAAAATAACTGGAAAATTATCAAGAATAAAACGAGTTTGTAATAAGAAGAAAGGAACGCGCGAGGACAGCTATTATAACCCAGTAGTAATTGACGACCAATTTATTTAATACGTTCAAGACTCGTTAAAGCTTAAGAGTGATCTACCTTACCGATTGAGAAACTCTCTCGCAGGTGAGGCTAGTGAGGTAAGGCAAAGGATAACCGTTAGTAGAAACCTTCACCTGAGGGTCTTTGGATGTTCAAACATCGTAAAAACACATAATTCGTCTACAGTAATTAGACATCATATAATTAAATAACATCAGATAAATTACTACCTGATGCTCGCGTTACGTTTTTGATGGCACAACTACTTAAAATCGCTTTGTTTTTGGTAGCTTGATGTCTGCGTAATCGATAATTGTCGATAGAAAAAAACATATGAAAATCGGATATCGAATTAAATAATTTACTTTACATCAGAGATATTAATAAATTTTATGAAAAAATGGAATGTAACAATCCATAATTTATTGCAGAGATTGAAATATTTCGATTCATGGGTGTATGTTTCTATATCTTTTATATTCTATAATAGATTTCTTGAAATATTTTAAAATTCCATAATCTATATATATGTACATTTATAGAACTTTTTATACACATATTTTATATGTGTACAAATTTAATATTTATAAATACACACACTAAAATTTATGAAATAAAATAAAATGAGCAAATTATTTTAATTTACTATGTGTAAAACACACAGGTAAATTGCATCAATACGTTTGAATTGAAACATAAAATGAAATGAATGAGGCCATAAATACTGAGAGCTAATGGTAGGGTGCGGGTAAGCTATTGCTAGAGAACCATTAATTATACTAACATTGTAAGAGAACACGCATTATATCCTTGTAAAGAGCGACATTGTCCGTTATAGAATATATACTATAAAAAAAATTTATTTATAATTGGCGATAATTGGTTCAGATAAAAAAATTTTGTCGTATATTTTTTTTTATCGTAATAATTTATAAAAACTAATTTGTAATACTGCATAAACAAAATTAATATTAATATCTTACCTTGTCATGTTGAATGTAAAAAGACGACGTTTTCTATTTTCCCATGAATCAGCAAGTTGGACATCCGATCTGAAAAGAGATATATATATTGTATAACGTAATGCAAGAAAATGCACCAATATTTATTTCATTTATTGCATATGTTAAATTTTTAATAATGATATTTATGTAAAATTATTATATACACCCTTTATACTGTTAAAAAGTATTTCGGTTTAATAAAAATGCTATTTCAAAAAGAATCCATAGAAGGGAAATATAGAGAATCCGGCACACTATACTGTAAATGAGTATATAAAAGCATATGGCGTAATATTCTATGAATATCTGAACACTGAACGCGTTTACTTTGTATAAATATGATCATCGAAGCATAAGCTTCTGAATTCGCTGTTTGTATCAAATGAATAATGAATGCCTGATTCTGAGCCCTACAATGATATTCTGTTTGATAAGAACACTGATGCTCTTTGTGCTCTGATCGTGTCACATTAAGATTGACGGAGAACTTATCACAGATGATCATGCAATTCTTGCGTCAGATTTCAGCTCTTATAATATTAAATTTTTTATTTGTTTTAAACTTAATTTTATTCAAATTTCTACGAAAATAAAGGGAAGACATATAATCACACATTACGATTTTTATCATCGATTTAAATCTAAGATTTTTTAAATAGAATAATGTTTTATATTTTTCTAATTCTGATTTGTTCGAAATCTTTTCGTGGCACATGCCATTTCATAATAAGTATATGTAAAAAGTCAATAATAACATAAAAGATAAGTTTTCATTACTTAGCATGTACATTACGTTGAATAATCTGTGAATAGTTTTCTAGCGCGTTATAGCATCAAGCTGAAACTGCGCTATATACAGTACGAGATAATCTAACCAATCCGCAAAGTCTCAATCAGCAAATTTAGTATAGCAACAAGACCACGGGAGATAGTATTACGTATAACATCGAGCGTGTGTATTAATACTCGTTCCATTGAACCGTTGAAGATCGCGTCTAATATAATACAACAGTAATGCATTGCATTACTCTGCAACTCAAAGCTTCGGCATGTTGTGCCATAGAATTGACTGTATGATGTAAATTTGCAATTCAAACGTTCACGAACATAACATGAATAAATCGGTGGAAGAGGATCGAAGAAAGTGATGGAGGTAAATGTGAAAACGGAGAAATATAGGACTGGAGAGAAATATATAGAACATATAAGAATTTATCTCAACGATTGCGCGAAAAATATCTCACGAAGCATACAAAATTTTACAAAACTTGCTAGTCACACAATAATTCTATGTAGTACTTCAAATATTCTGTTTTGCTACATATTTCATGAATTTTTAAATGATTAAATAAAATTATTACACAATAATTTTAAACTTTTAAAATCATAATTTGTGTAGATATAATTTTTTTTACAATATATTGTATATATATTGTATACTATAGTCCATTGATTTTCTTGTCGTAAATATGAGAGCACAGAACATCTTCGTTTTTTAATAAGAACATAATCGTATGATTCGTTCCATGCAGAACCGCGTCAGCCGCATAACGAAAAAGTGGAGGACAATACCTTTTATGTCAGATATTAATAAAGTTCAATGCGTCAGGCACAACCCTTCAAAACCCTTGCAAAAGCAATGATAGCGTAAGATCCACAAAGGACGACGACGATTTACAACCGACGATATGCTTTAATACAAAAGCTGAATGAAGAATGTCTTTATTAAAGCGCTCTGTACCGAATTTAGGTCAGCGTCTTCCATCACGAAAGTCGTTTTAGACGCAACTACCATGATGATTTCTTTCATGAAGGTTATTTGAATTGGAGAGAGGGCATAGAATCGGGCGGATCCTAAACTGAGAGACGCTCTAAAAGAAAGGGGAGTGACTTCAGGTATTTGTACCCCCGGAATCCTTCTCGGCAACCCCGCCTCCAAAATAGTCTCTGGACCATCTTGCACAACATTCCTTTTGTAGACGTCAAGGTCAAGACTGGCTAGGAAAATATGGTATCCTCTGCGTCAGAAAAATTGTACACGTTCCTCGACATTCCATTCCGCTTGCGGCGTGGCGGACAATCTGTTTTGATCTTGAGATATTAAGCACAGTAACATGTGACAAGAATAAATTATGTGCTAGATATACGACACTGTCTTGATTAAAACGTGAGAAAAGATTTCGCGAAGATTCTTAGTTGATTATAATACTCCATAAAATTCCACATTCTTTTGTTCTTCGTCAAGATATTACAAAACTCAATAAAAATGCAAAAATATATATGTATAAATATTTCACAATAGAAAAATATAATATTTTAAATCTAAACATATCAATTCTCTTTTTAATTACAATAATAAATTACATTAAAAGATTATCACGTAAACATTATTAGAAGGATAACAATGCGTGTATAAATAGATAACGTTTACTTAAAGAGTATATTATCTTATTTTTCCATTTACGTATATTTAATCTCGTGAATCTATATTCTTATATTTTGTTAAATTAGAAGTGTTGCGTCGGACTGTCAGAATATCCATTTTGCACGTGTTATTATTTCGGATAATGATGAAATCCGTGACACTATAATTGAAAGAACTAATAACACGTAACAGGTAAAAACCTGTACTGCGAAAAAATTTATAAAGAGAATATGGACAGAGCGCAGGATCAACGGACAAAATTGTACTGAAGTCTGGGGAAGAGGGTGATGAATAATGGATGATACGACGTGACCATCTCGCGCCCAGTATGGCCTGTAGGAGTTAGCCGTAATGGTCCGTAAATTGGTAAACCACAGGGACAATGAAATCGGTGTGCTTCGTTCTGTAAACGCTCTGTTATTACGCGCTTTCCTGCCTGTATGATTATATCAAGCGCAGTGAACTAACATCAGAATAACAGCAATACAAACATGAAAAATTCAACTTGAGTTTTTTAGACAATTAAACGAAAGATGATAATGATATCACATATTATCATAATAGATTTCAATTGAAGTTTATCATATGCTCGTTAGATAATATATCGCAAAGTACATGTGTAATAAAAGACTATTTTTAGTGTCGCTGTATTCCAAATCATGCAATAAAGTAGATTATTCACTTTAATTTATAATGACCAAAAATACTTCCCGTGTTACGTGTTAGGAAATGAATATTTTTTAAATAAATTATTACATGAATATCAGATCAATTAAAATTATAGTTATCGAATTTCTGTTGTCCGGAATTCACATCATAAACTCTAAAAAATTGGTACTAGATATCAAAAATATTTTGTGTGCTCCAAAATTCTGGTTTCATAATAAAATCCTCATGTAACGTATATAAAGAAGTTTACAAATTGACGAAAATAATAACAATAATTTTGTGAAAAATTTTGCTAAAAGTAATTCAGTACTCGATCGGGAGACAAAGGCAGAAGTTGTTCATATAAAATAATTGTTTTTATATAGAGAACTGCAAACAAATAGGTACTGTGAGGCTTAACAGGCGTAATACTATAGGGAAAATTGTCTTCAGGAGGTATATTCTAACTTGTCTAAGCTGCTATACAAATAAGTGACATTAGCTCTTAACTTTGTAGGGATTTATAACACGGGATTTGTATCAAGAAATTTTAATATAAGAATGTTCAAAAATTATCAATGCTACATGAGCAAGATATTTATCATTAATTTTGATTTAATTACGGTAGGATCAAGAAAAGATATAATTTCAAAAACCATCTATATAAATAAATTTTTATCACCGAAAAATCTTTAGATTTCAACGTTGTATATAATCATCATATTTAAGAATATAATTATTAATAATTGTTGTGCATGAAGTATGACTAATGTGAGCTATACTTTGTATATAATTATATATGTATGTAGTTATGCTATAATTATTTTAATGACTGCATTCTTCTTTGGAGATAGAGTCCTTGAAATAGTGATTTAAACGCAAATTGCGTTTTATATAAGCAGAACAGACATAAATCGATAATTACAAAAAACATTACGATTCCTGGTGAGGTTCTGCCAATTATTTCACGACTGCTGGTTTCTACCTACTTAAAGCAATGAAGGAGCGTAAACGATATTACACACGATAACCTTAGGCGCTAACAAGTTCAGGCCGATGACTGAACACGCGCGCGCGCGTCAGATTAGAGAGATAAGTGGAGTACATAAATGAGCTTCCGGTGCATGTGTAAATAACGTAAAATCGGCAAATACAACGTGGCGGTGAGATGGCGTGGAATAAATGATCGAAGAAACGATAGCGATCGTTCTATAGCTGAGTGTTCTGTGACAAATCGAAGAAAAAAATATAATTTCTTTAATCAGAAAACTTGCGACAGCGTAATCTGTAGATCCCAACACTTTTAGCGTACTGGTGATTACCATTCGATAGCAGCAGTAAAATCAATTGCAATGTGCAATGTGTCAGACGTAATAATAACACTTTGCGGTAGCCGCATTTGACAAGTGATAAAAAGTTCATCAAGCGCGTAGGTTACATCAACAAGAATTTCCAACCATATCTCATTAAAGTTTAACACGATCAGCGCTAAAATGGCAGTAATAATTTATATCCAAAAAAACTTTACTTAAATATATTTTGAATATAATATTTTCATATAAATAAAAAATTTTTGTGTTGGAAATCTCACATTCTTTCGAAAAGCACACGATAATGCAATCGTTGCATATTTCTTGCATTAAGTATGTTCTTCGCCAAAATATGGAGAATTATAGAAATAACAGACTCTGCAGATAGAATCGCAGAACAGTGGTTGTGAATTGCCAAACTGCATTAATAACATATATGTATGTTGTTGCGCATAGGATATGCAGTATATAACTGCATAATCCTAGCTAAACGCAGAATGCATGTATAATATAGTACGTGTATGTGTTATATACAATCATACTATAATTATTATTGCGTTCACACGTTGCTAAAATCAGAAGTCGAATATATTCCTTCTTTGTTACGTAATATCTAGTGGCGATGTACAGTTTTTATGATGAATTGTATATTGTACGACTCTTGTTATGCGATCAAGCGTGTATGTAAGACATAGACGCTGTGGTTTAAGAACAATGGAACGAGATAAGATCATACGCGCGCGCGTGTACGATCGCCTGTGTATGTGAAACAGAAGTCGCGGACTAGTCCTAGATATCCTGCGCGTAGGCTTGGACAGGGTCAACGCGGGGTACAGAGTGTAAAAAGGCTCTACGTGGGCTGGTAAGCTTTTCATCACGCAGGTTCATCGGGGCCACGAAGAAAGATCTGGGGAATGTGCACGCTCTGAAGAAGTGCTGAGATGGACCAGTCGAGAGGAGAGCTATGCGAGAAACCAATGAGAACGCGACCTTACGCTCTTATCTTCCTTTGTCCGTTTCTTTTCTGCGTTCCATAATCTCAACTTCGTTATTGCGTCCCCTTTTCCAAATAATTCTTCATATTTTTCTGCATAAATCATTTTCCTTATTACTTATATTTCTGTTATTTTTACGTAGAATAAAAGTTCGTTGTATTCGTTTCTTCTGATTCCGTTCTTAAACGTTTTAAGGAGATGGAAGCGCTTCTTTTTCAGTCTCTTATTTAAAGATGTAATCCTCCTCTCTTTTTCAATTTGCTATCTTTGCTACGTACGTACGCCACCGCGCGATCATTTTTCATCTTCTATTTTTATCCTGACACGATCGCTTCTTTTTAATCCTCTCTCTTTCTCTCTCTGTTTCTTTTTCTTTTTTTTCATACTTCCTTTCCTTTTTTGCTATGTACATTTCTTTCCTTTCCTTCTCCTAACAATGTTTGTCACCCCCTATTTTCGTCTCAACCTGATAAATGTTCATCTTTCTCTCTATATATTTTTTGTCACAATATCGCTTTTTTGTGACAATATCTCTTTCTTTTCTCAAGTCGCCTTTTCACTGCATGATTATTTTCCTCGCCATATTTGCCACTCTATTCATTTTTTTTTTTTCAATCTCTCTGTGGTCTACGATATTTACTAATTTCATAAAACGTCTTTCAATATTGTTTTGCATATTTTATTAGGAAACGATATACGAAATCGACATTTCATTATATGTATAAAGTACCTACATATGTTCTTTCTTATTTTTAAACTTTATAATTTTTTATTTATCTCTTTTAACCATGTCACATTATAATATCAATTAAGTAGAAACTGATGTAGAATTTTACAATCCATAATTCGATCTCAGTTTCGCTGACGAGTTTATCAGAAATCTGAGAATACTTAACTATGCGCGATTTTTCGCTACTTGTAAGCAAATATGGCAAAGACTGTGAAAGAAGAGAAAACATTTATCTGATATATACTACGTTTATATAACGTGCGCGGAGTCGAAACATACCGTGAAACTCGAGCTAAAGTACTCAGTGTGTTAGGCAATGAAGTGTAAGTGGATACGTTTTGTGATCTGTTAAAATGCGATGATATCAGCACTCTTTTACGATGGAGAACGGTGGAGAACTTGGTTAGTTATTTACGAGAACTTGTAAATTGCGAATGTTAAAGAGTAAATAGTACTCATGAAAATTTAAAAAAGCAGTCTATATTCTATACAAAAACAAATAAAACAATAAGAAATTCGTTACAATACACAAAACTCGTATATAAAATCTGTTTCAGCTTAGTGGTAAGAATTTAATTTATTGAAATTAAAATAAACAGGCTTTCCTGATTATGTCTTATTAAATGCTTTGAAATCAATATTGAATTTTAATTCATTATCTAAACAATCAATTACATTATTAATAACAGCTGTATATTATCATCTCATAATGAAACTTTTTTTTAAAATATCGCAGATTACGTTACATCAATAATTATGAATAAAATAATGTAGACAGTCGTGTATCATATTTAAAGAAACAGCTTTAGTAATGTCTACTGATCTATTTGTGTTAATTAAAAGTATATATTATAGATTACTATAAAAAGAAACGTATTATAGATTAATATAAAAAAGACGTAGTTATACAAGTGAAAAAATATGAAAAATGCTCAGAAACATTAATAGTACAGAAAATACCTGATGAATGGAACTTCAATGAAGGTTGGTAAAGCGAGCGTCGGTTGTTAGGGTTGCATCACTGGCTACCATAATGCACTGCGCTCAGCTGACATTACAAAATGGCCGCCCGCAGCTTGGGCGTGGTCGTTTCATATCAATTAAAATTTGTTACTCTTAAATTTGCAAATACGTCTTAAGGATTGTCGAGATCAGATTGAAATTAATATGCAGAAAAACAACACTGTGACGCGATTTGCACTTCCACTTCGAGAAACGCTTGACTCGACGTGATTGTCGCGGCACGCGATGTGGATGCCGCTGCTTCTGTAGCAGCCATCTTGGTGATACTCCCTCCATCATGCGCGCGCGGTCCTCGTGTCACAACCTCCGTCGCTTCTCTTTTATCTCTCTTTCCCTCCACTCTGCGTTGCGTTTCTTCTGTACGCCTTTCTGCAGCTTGAGAGCGATATTCTACCGTGACAATCTCTTTCTACTGATATGCCATTTAAGAATGTTCTTTTTTATCTTAGTGAGCACGACAGGCCATTGTCTTGAGCGATCGATATCGTCATGATAATTGTCACATATTTGTCGAATTAGATGATTTTTATATATATTTTTAATTCGACCAAAATCTTTATCATATTACGTTTATTTATCATTTACGTAATAAATCTTATCCGGTAAGTATTCTCGCAATCTGTCTGACACAATAAAAAGTGCAATAATCCTTTTTGACTTTTATTTCAAAAGTGTAAATAATAAAATGTCGCGGAACGGAGCCGTGAAAGCGACATCCAGATATAAGTATCCAGCGATAATTTTAACGAAATAGAGCATCGCCAAAACGGCGCGGCGGCCCGATGCCCCTCTACCCTATCTCCCCTATTCTGACCCTGATCCCCCATACATCTCTAGGGCTACTCGTCTCACGCTACAACGGCGCAACTTAGTATTGTAGGCATTCCGAACGAAGTTTCGGGGACGTCAGCGTGCGTGTCGCGAAGAAAATTAACGACGGTGATGACAATTTTGAAATTCGCGAAGCGTCGCGGATCACCGAAAAGGCATTTAACCACCGACGCCGGATGATGAGTCGAAGAGAGGACGGCGGGAGGGAGGTCGGAAACGGCTTTGGAAATGTTTGTGGTAAGTGTCGGTATACGCGCGAGATCCTCGCGGTTGTGTGCGTGTGTTCTGTTCGGCGGTACAAAGCTGGTTTTCGTCGCGGCAGGCATTCTGTCCGGAGGAGCGAGCGAGGGAAGCCGGGGAAGTGGGATACGGCCATCTTGGCTGGCTGTACCGTCCTATCTCTCCCTCACATATGCGCCTCTCTTATTCCTCTGTCGCGTCCCGCGCCTGCGTATCTCGAGACAGCGCCACTGGATTTCTCCTCTTTCCTCCTCGGCCGCTTCGGCGGCGCTTGTTTTCTTCTTTCTCTCCTTCGTCTTCTTATTCCTTTTTTTACTTCGCCCATCCTTTGACACGTGCCGCCGGCCGATTCCAGCAGAAGTGCGATACTAATGGCGCGATCCAAATCTAAAGCACGTTCTGGCTACTTAACGGTCAATCTACTTTAAACAATTCTGGATAGAAAATATTTATCTTTAGAATTTAGAATGCAATCTTAAATTTGCGTTACCACCTACGCATTTTTTTACACTTTTCGAATTTATATTACGATTAAACGCGTTTCATAACTCAACTTAATATTTTTTGTTACTAAGATTTTCCATTACCAGACTTCAACCGTGTAAATTTATACTATTTGAGTTGTGGGGCAATAATTTAAGATATTTTATTTACGCTTATGTAAAAATTTTGTTTAACAATACGCTATAAATTCCAATATCAACTGGGCAACCACTTCGCAATAAGATCTGCTACGAACAAATAAGATCTGCTATAAACTTGTCATATTCGATTCGCTACAAATATTTCATAAATTTATTAATGGCTTTGCACGATGTGCAGGGAATTGAAAAGCTCACTAGATAATTACTTTGCTTTCACCTACGACGAACAGAGTAACGCTGTGAATGTTTATACTCGATAACGCGACCATTTATTATGCTGTTGATAGTATTCCATTAATTTATCCCATCGCGAATTGTAAATTAAATATATGGTATTTCATTACAAACCAGACTGATTTGATGTGCATTTCAGATAATTAATAAACGATAAAGTAGAATCATTAAAACGACTATCACATTCATGAACGGTTGCTTTACTACTTCAAGGATTATGCCAACCATATGCATAACTTTACTACAATACTTCTTGTAATATAAAGCCGTTCTAGTATTTTGCTATAAGCTCAAAATTGTTAAGATATTAAAATTGCTTTAGATTCAATAAAATCGAAAAATACGTATAATTCATAATTAGAAAATAAACAAATTAGAAAACTCTAATCGTATTTGTTTCCGACTTTTGTAATTAATTGTTTATTTAATGATCCAATGCACTTAAATAAATTAAATTAATGAAATTTTACAATAGATGTTAAGATCTCCAATTTTTTCTTATAAAGAAGTAAAAACATTTGTTTTCACACCTTCGAACATATAGACAGAATATTTCTGTCTCTTAAAATATAATTAAAAGTGTTCACATATATAATATTTGCAATATATAACGTTCCAATTTAATTTACTGATGAAAATTTGTTGCTTTTGCTCCACATATATTCGTGTTGCGAAATCGAATGTTATCGGAGCGTGCATCGTAAAACCGGTCCTGTCATATTCTGGTACCAGCGGTAAAAATCGAGATTTCATCTTTTTTTTATTCACGTCATAAAGATTGAATTAAATTTGATATACGATTCAAAGTTCCATTTCTTGCTACTTCTATCTTGCGGGAAAGAAATAAAATTTTGCTTTTATACATGCTACTGCAATCACAAAAACATTCAAAGAAACCTTAACAAATACGGTTAAAACATTTTATATGTATAATAAAGTTTATTATACCACTCACCATATATTTGTATTCGCACAATTCATATGTTTCTATGTATTTGTGCAACAATTTTTATTATTAAGCTATAAAACATATTTTGCGGATATTGTTTATTGTTGCGAAATTTTCAATTTGAATGTAACGCAAAGATATCGCTAATAAAATATTTCACACCTAGTGGAACGTTAAAGCTTCTCCGCAACGCATCTCCGCCATTAACTCCGGACGCCGTGCTCAGACTTACTGCATATTGATCTCATCAATCCTATCTTCCACCTTCCCTTCCCCAGTCTTCCCTTCTGTCTGTTCTTCCCTTCCCTTCCCTCGTATCACAACTGACGCGGGGTTGTAAATTATGTTTGATCGATATTTAGAAAATGAACGGAACTACGCGACATTGGATTACGGTATTTCACGATATAATAGAGACAATTTTATTGTGCATAAAACAGAAATATATTAAAGGAAAAAATAATATATAATGAAGTTATTTTATAATTAAATTTAACAGTGTGCATAATACTAGAACGAGTTCTCAGGATTGAAGAATACATAAATATGACACCGTATGACACTTTGCTTTCTCAAATATAGAATTAACAATACTTTACGATAAATTCCAAGATTATATCTGAGAGTGTTGCTCCACTATCAGTTAGATTGAAAAGATTAGAAATCATTGGCTTTGAAGTCCCATTTATGATTGTCACTTACAATTAGCCTAACCAACTATTATTTCTATCGTGATTTACTGATATACCTACTTTATGTGCATTGAATAATCTGTTGAATGTTGGCAATATATTACAATTAGTGGAATACATATGCATTTGTTATTAAAGCAATCTGCATGAAATATTATCGCTGCTACACTGAGATAAACATTTGCTATTTTTAATTTTTTTTTTCGTTCAAAATTATTTTATTCGATAAAACTTTTTAAGAAATTTTTTATCTGACATGGCATGTTTAACATGCAAAATTTTTAATCTTGTTTCTACGCTTTTATTAGAAAAGGTGAAAAATTATAAATAAATATAAATTAAATTTAAAAAGTAAAATATGAGACAAAAATTATACATCGAGAATATTTTTTGAAACATTTACTAAAATTTATCGAGACAGATATTTTATCAGTTAATTCTAGTTTGTATACGACTTTACTGAATACACAGAAATAAAATCGCAGCCGCACACGCATACACGTTTAATGTTTTTTTTCTTCGGATTTTGCTGGCAGATAATTCCGAGTCAACAGGCAGACTTGATTTTGCTGCGTGAAACATCGCGAATAATCCGTGACGTGGTAACGACGAGAATGGCCAATCTGGTTGCACTTTTATGCGCTGTTTGGCACACGAAACGCACGTCGCGCCTATAAAACGCATAAACCGTCAGGTATAAGTGGCCGGCGCGCTCTCTCCCAACCGAACCTCTTAAAACGGGCGCGCGCACGCCGCACTGCCTTGGCCGGATCCAGTAAAAGTTGCCTTTTGTTTGATAGCCGGCTAAATCGGCCTGGCAACCCCCTAATGCGTCATTACTGTCGGACTTTACTGCTGCCTCGTATCATTTCACTTAGGTATATTGATATGGCAACGAGTTCTCGACCTATCCCAACACCAACGATTTTACCGCACTATCCACGAAGATGTTAGTCACATACTGAGTATTACATAATTTCCCTTATACGTGCATAAGGAAGCAATTATTTATTTGTGTAGATTAAAATTTATCTTTTTACTGACTATCACGGGAATTTTTAATTATTTGTCACTAATCTCTCGATGCATAGCTGCGCAATTTCCTGTTTACTGGCAATGAATAAGCATCGGTAGGAAAAGCGTTTGCACACCAAATATTACTAGAAATATGTTTTTGTTATTACTGCAATATTTAGTTATTTTTATTTATTTATTAACTTCAGTGTTTTCAAACTTTGCTCTTTTTGTTCAATTGTCAATCAAATTGCATTAAAAAAATACATATTTTTATATCAACCCTAATCAAGATCTTGCTTAAAGCAATTAATAATAAATGATAAGATATAAATTTTATGAAAAAATAAGATGGAAATAAAATTAACTATATATTTTATATTTAATATCTTTCTAAGTGCATAATGTTTTATGAAAGAAGTTCATTGACGTTAAGTACGAGACGTCGCCGATGATTACAGTTTATCTTTTCTATACCATGCAAGAACACAAAGTCCAAATCTATTTCTGCTTTCTGAAACTGGACCATTTATTATATTTACTTTTAAAATCATTGGTTAACTTTCGAATAAAGTTTTTTAATATTATATCTTTGGTAACAGAACGTTTGTTACATCTTAAAGTTTGATTATTAATGCATATAAAATTATTTTAGAAATTTTTTTACAATAGTACATCAGAAACTATGAAAATTTTATTACATAGTGAAACATCAATTTATCATTGATAAATAAGAATTCATCGAATATGATGCTGTTAATTTAATGTTATTCAAAGGTATTATTTATTATATGTACAACGCATTATATGAGCTCACATTACATGTTATACAAAACTAACATCGATTATAAAAAACAGACATACCTATAATAAAAATTAATATTTATATGTAGATGCTTTTGCATCATATCTATTTCATATAAATTGTGCGTTAAAATAATATTCGCAAATATTTTCGCGTTAGCGCAAAAATGTTGATGGAAATGTTTTTCGCATCTGACATTTTTACCGAAATGTTATTGTGGAGCATTCCAGAAAACCATTGTCACTAATGCACGACAGATAAATTAATGGCCTGCTTTGTGTTCCCAATAGCTCAGCAACCTCATAAATTTTTCATTTAACAACTGTTTATTTTTCTTGGATCAGACATGGCAAATCTATAAATACTACTAAAATATAAGACGTTTTGCATCTGCCTCGCGGTAATTTTTGTTGTAAGCCATCTAAGATTTTTTTTTTTATTGTGAATAAAATGATGGAAAATATTAAAAGACATTATTATTGCTATTTTGTAATTTTGCGCATCAAACATCTCTTTGTAACTAAGTCTTAAATTAAAATTTTATTGAAATAAGTTTTTCCTTAAATTAGAAAAAAAATATAATTTTATTATTAATTCAGTTCTTTGAAGTTTAAATTGAAAAATGCTTCTTTAGTCGTTTATAATTCAGTGATTGTTTTGATATTTTTTCGTTAAAATTTATCATCTTCATTAAAAATAAACCCTAAATTGCAATATATATCGTGGATATTGCTTTTTACCTGATTGTTTAATTAGATTACTGCATTATACACGTATACAATGAAGAATCACGCCCCACATAATAAAAATATAGAGTTTTAATGTCTTTTGTCGAGCCGAAATGTTTATCACTTCTCATCACTGTCACTAATGGAAAAGAGCTAAATTTTTGCGATATATATTGAAGTTTTTTCGCGAAAAGCACGCGAGAAGAACCTCTACCGATAGTGTTACATACGCGTAGGTCGAAAGAAAACTGGCTTGTGTAGGGTTAACCCCACTAACTCTTCGAATCCACAATCGGATGTTGTCCTGGGAGAAAAAAAATCTTAAGAAAGGATGGAGCAAAGGAACAAGGCTACCTCTAAGGCAGGCAATTGTGGGGTTTACGACGTTGTATTGGGCATAGAACGCTTCAAGCGATGTTACTACGGGCGCCGTATCCGACGGACCGAAAGACCGATTTCCGACGGGCGCGAACGGATTGATTCTACAAAGCTTGATTCTCGCTACTCAGATGTGGGTTCTATCAGCCAATACTTCTCTAAACCTAATATTATTAGCCAGTTAATGATCTAGCGGCGAAAAATGTATGATTGTAGACATTCATTGATATTATATTCAATTAAAAAATGTTATTTGAGAACTAGGCTTTTATATAGATTAAAGTATTATTTAACTTACTATTATTTAACAAACTCTAAAACATTCTAGCAACTTTGAAAAATACTACCTTAGGAAGTTTATTAAATATATGCTGTGTTGGACAATTTCTGTGCAAACAGCATTATTTAAAACTGTTTATTTTTCTCCTTAGGTATGATATATTACTTATGTTGAAAATAATGTTCTAACAGGAAAAGTGAAGTTTTTAAAAGAATATTGTATATAACAAACATATATATAAAAATGTTTTATTCTTGTCAAAGTAATTGTGAAACTGCTAGTTGCGGTCAGTCAAAGCGCAGCGGGTCTTGCAAGTCTACAGCTTTACTTCCTCTGTTTTTAATTATGAGTTTGGTAAGACCCACTGTGGATATTCCTATCATAAACTTTCCCATACTGTCACTCCGTAAATGCTTTTTTAACCAAAACTCCTTTTTTAACAACCCTTGAGAGACCCCGACCCTTAGCCCTTTTTAAATTCGGCACAGATCACCATGGGGGAAAAAGTCACACTGTTGCAGGAAATGACGGTAGCTATTCTTTCTCCAGTTTTAATTGTCAACCTTGGAATTCCTTGCGATTCCGTGACTATAAGGTTTTTTAAGGCCCTTTTTAAGACGTTTTTTAAGGCCCTTTTTTTAGCCCTTTTGCGGCTATGTTGATGACAAAACAAACGGCTGAAGCGCGTAATGTATGACCCTTCAATGTCCTTGGAAAAGATCGCCCTCTCTGTCCCTATTTCTTCGGCGATGCGGTTCGTTCGATGTTGGTTGTTTTTTTAGCAGGTAAAAAAATCAGTGGCATTAAAGCAACGGTATATATCGTTGACAGTACAGAGACTGACGTGAACTGTGTTATTTCGTATATTTTGATATTTGAGTCGTAGACATGCTTTTAAAAAATCAACATTTTTTATATCTTAATCTCTCATAAATCATAAGGTTTATTTAACAACAAGAAATTATAAATCCTTCATCATAGTTGATCAGCAAAAGTGCGCAGAATCTATCTAACGTCTCAAAACATTTGTCATATGTAATATCTATATCAATATGGATGATCTCTTTCTACAGGTATGATATTTTAATTACGAATTGATAGTAGAACATTATATATATCGCAACCGCAGATGATCATTACAGTCAACTAAAAAACTGAGCTAACAATTGCATTTATTAACTCAGTTACATCGTTGCAATAACAAACATGATTTGCTAAATATAAAGATAATGTTACAATATCTTTCGTAAAAATGACATATTTCTCTTAATTTTTTTTAATGAAAAATGAGTAGATTATAATAATCATCTTTTGCGATATGTAAGTTATCTATTAAGTTATATTTATGCATATAAATAAAATTGCACGGGTTCTAGTGCTGTAATTGCACAAGAATAAAGCGCAGAATAATAATGCAATTCCTCTTTTCAAACATCATCATAAATTGCTCGGGACTTTTATACTATCGGATTAAGACATCTGCACAAAACTGACAGACATACGAGACAGATCATACAACCCGAGAAACGTGACGAGAATTATCGGTAGCTAGAATAACTCGCCATGTATGAAGGTTTAAACAAGGCAATGATCAATTAAGATTACCGCACCTACATATAGCGAGATGCAGTTTCATCTGAATGTTCCTTCCTCGCGTTGCGTAAACTGATTTCAACTATAACGAACAAAGAGAATCGCTTTTTCGTATAAATCCGCAAAAATTTTGCATATTTAATAGCGAGTTACCCAAGAGCATAATTTTCCTGAATTGTTTGGTACAAACAGTTACGTATTATGTTAATACGCCATGACAGAAATATGTCGGTATTAATTATTGCAATGGTGTAATCATTGCGGTGTAAAGATCATCCCGTGGGATATTCCATCGCGTTAATTTTACGTTAGTTACATCATGGCAACCGTTATTAATTGTTTTTATTAATTTATCAACCTTAATATTGCTGCTGCTTGTGCAAAGTTGACAGCCTAATATAAATCCTCTATCATTGCTTCATTCAACGGTTATCTCTCCTACCTCTCTCTTTTAGCTCGATTTAAAAGATCTTTTTTATCCCGCTTTATTTCCGTTTATCCCTACGGTTGCACATTTATCTAGAGAAACGGGAAATCGTTGCTCCTGCGCGAACAGGTAAATAGGTATCGATAGATGCATAGAGTCTGGTAGAGAGACCGCGGCCATTCGCGTTGTACCCGTCGCTAGGGTGGAGCTTTCCACGGCCGCGGAGGGAGAAAGATAGGGCGGCGGAAGGGAGAGGGTGATAGGGAACGACGGGGATGAAAGAGAGAGAAAGGTGGTGCGGTCCATAACGCGTGGCAGTAACTAACCGGATTCCGGTGGGCTATGCGCGGCAGCACCATCGCCCCATACGGCGTAGAATATGGGGAATCTATGGGCTCATATCCACGACCCAAACTGTACACTAGCCAAATGGACGCGGCAATAACGGCCCGTTAACGCTAATTCGCGGAATTCTGATTGACGACGGCCACAGGGAACGGGTGCGCCCCTCAATTTCTGCCTCTCTCGCCGCATTCTATGTTCGCCTCTCTGCTATTCGGTTGTGCGTTACTTGTCTCTCTTCCTCCCTTCCCCCCTCTCTCTCCCTCCCTTATTTCATTCTCTAGGTTACATGAACTCCCTGCCTATCACTTCAATGGCGCCAGTGATTTTAGAAATATCGGCAAAATATACATACATTAGAAGTATAAATGAGGCGAGAATTCAATGAATCTATATTCGAGGATAAGTTTTTAATGCAAGATAATTTTTATAGATACTTTGTGGCAGCCCTACTACAGAAACTCTATTAATTCAAAGAATGCTTTCAGAGAGTTATAATACTCTCGTGTATAGATATAATACTCTCAATAAATACACAGAAAACTTTATAATTTATGTCACTTTATATAAAGTAACGCTTCTTACTGATCGAACGAATAAACGCGATTTTACTAATAATTGGTTTGACGCCACTGCATTTTACCCTTTCCTCTCTCGATATTCGCTCGGGTTTCCTCTCTGTTCTATATGGATTTTCTCTCTTCATCTCGTGCACGCGGTTGATCCGCGTTTGCCTCACCGACCGCCATGAATTTGTAATACGAGCTCAAACACCAACCAGCCCTCGCAAATGCCATCCCCGAAGAGTAAGCACACGCATACGTGGGCGTGCACGGCAAACAAATGTGACGAGACACAAATCTATTGACATATAATAACTTGTGCATCACGACATACGACATAGCCTCTGCGAGAGGGTGGCTGCGAAATGCCCCGCGATTCTGATTCTTTTGTTTCTTTCCGTTCTATAACTATTTTATAATCCTTTTTTTTTTCAATTTTGCTGTTATAATTTTGCTGTTCCTGCTCCCTTTCTCATATATCAAGCTATCCGACATCTCTTTTATTATTCTCATGAATTGTTAATTGCGTTTTGATTCATATTTCTTTGAGATTCTTTTATCATTAATGAAGATCTCAGCCCCGTTTTAAACGCCTAGTTTAGTTTTAAGAGTAATTAATCCTGTTAGAATTATAACGGATACAATAAAAATCTTTCAACGCGCCGTATCTCTGCGTCAATTACGAGCGTTGCAGGTACTAATTTATAGAGATTCGCCAATAGATACACGCAGTGCCGCTCTCCTCGAACAACGAGACGTGTCTTTTTGATTCGATGAGATCATCATTTTGATTACATTCCTGAGTAAAACCCATCGTAACGAGCGTTGCGTGCGTCCGGACCTTCCAATTAAAGCCGCGCGCTTGCCGCATTTCATCGTTTATTTATAGATGCACAGTTATAGCACGCACGCTTTTGCCGTCGGATGCTCACCCTCGTAAACGTGTCGACGTTTCGGAAAATGCATGGCCGCCAGAATTTGCTAAGAGCATAAAATTACGTTTGCACTCCTTTCACTTTACCACTCGGCACTCTAAGGGTGATGTGTCCGTCTAAAATTAATACGAAAATAGTATTAGATCAATGTCAATTAAATAAAGTGTTCACCACAATGCGCGAAGGCGATATAATATGTGGAGGAAACTTGCGTAAGCAAACCAAATTATCTCGGATAAACTTTGAATAATTACAAATCCAGAAAAAAAATAAGAACTAAAGAAAAAAAGAAGTTTTAAAGTTAAAAAAAGAATCTCATTCTATCAGTTTACCATGTGTATAAAATTGAAATAAGATGTAATAAAAGTCATTACACACATTTATTTTATAGATTAAAAATATTATAATCTTATTACGTGCGTCCATAAATATTTATGTTATATCCTACTTTAGTCTCTTATTAATTATACGAATAAGTAATATTTATACAACATAAATATCTTTTATGTCTGTGTAGATATAATTATAAAATAATTATATTAAAGCCGATAGCGCAATATGAAAGATTCATCAATTAGATGAATCACGATTCAGTGAGATTTGCGCCTACCATCTCCTCCTAACGATTATTTTGTGATTGCCGCCAGCTGCAGATTAGAACTACCATTTTGGTAGTATAGCGCCGGTCGCTACCCCTAGAATATCGCAGGATAAGAGACTGGACCCAATTAAATAGCCAATAACAAGAATTGTCCAACCAATCGACCTTCCCTTTTTTTCTTTGGAAATTTCAAATGCACGAGATTTATTCGTACCACATCAGCAATAACATTTTATTAAAGTAGTTAATCGTACACACGATTGCTTGTATTAAATATTTAATTCTTTTATCGTACTATACATGTGAATATTTAAAACAATAGCGTTTATTGTTCAATTATTTTCTATTATTATTCTATTTTTATTTTTGGATTTGCTATGACCCCTTGATACAGAATTCAAGCGTAACATAGTACTGTCGATTTACGTGACCCTTTAATTCGTGAGGAAAACGTTACTTGAACCACAAATAAATCGTCCGGTAATTAAGCCTAGTCGCTTTCATAGCTTGTAAGAGCACTTGAGGTTCCACTTATGGGTTTAACGTGCCTGCCAGGTATATTTTTACATCGATATCTGAAGAGCAATAGTTATTCAGATTGTGATACGACATCCAGCATATTATGTCAAGAACATTTACATTAAAATATTGGAAACCCGCATGATATATTACGAACTCAGTCTTTATTTTCAATTTGTGCGCGCCGTTATCCTTCAATATTATCTTTTCTAAATCAATATCGCTTGAATTTATTGCACATATTTTGTTGCTAAGAAAATATCTTATTTTTTCGCTTTCCTATAACTTATATCTATAAATAATTAAGTACGATAAACCCGCTAATTAAGATAGAGCATTACTTGTCGAGTTGTAGTAATATGAAAAATAACATATCAGATAGCGAACACGCGCGTAATGACATAGAGTATAGACGATTACGAACTCGCTGATTGCAATATTATAATACTTACGTAAATACCTATTAGCAGTGTATAAATACCTACTAGCAGCGTACGTACAAAGGACATTTACAGTAGCTTAAGTAGACACGGTTATAGATCGTTCATTAACATTTCTTACCTGTTACCGTCACTATAATGGATATTAAATTATGTATTTTATGAACTTGGATACAGCCTATAATGGAGGTACAAATGTTACTCGACGACTGTGCGTATGGTCCTGTGACCTATACGATACCGTTTTTTTCTACCCCTTTCAATGAGACTGCATAAAATATTATATGTATTCTAAGCATTAGAATTTTCTACAAGTAATAATAAACAGTATCGTCTTAATTTTCTCGCAATTCAGCTAGGAATAAATAATATTTAATAAGAATTATGTTTACATATATTATGGTAAAATTAATTATTAACATATCGGATTTTAATGTCTATATTTAATTTTATAGTATTTTCTTTCTGTCAATATGTTTTGGATCATTATATTTATTAACTTTTCCTCAGATAAGGGATGCTCCTATATCTAAGCGAAAAATGCCAATGTTACTAAAATGCTAATGTTAATACGGACGGGATATCTTGCAGTTGCAAGCGATAAATTATTTTGGACAAGCTTCCGAGCAGACCAAAGTGCTCTGGTCTACTATAGCTAACAAACGATACCGTCAATTCCATTTGAAGTCGTTTTACTCGAGTCGCATCAAACGATCTCAAGAGCGCGTTTCAACAGCGTCGCGTAAGAGCGCCACGAAATCAGATATCTATGCAAAACTTTGTATCCTATACACACGCATTATACGTATATGTCATAAATGCACACATGCACACGTGTATACCTGGAAGCACGAGTGAGATCCTCGGGAAGATAAAAGGAAGAAAATCAGCGGTGCACGTGCAGGCTACCCAACTCCATGCCTCGTACTTCTTGTCATGCGCTGGCCCACGTTGCTCGGATGCATTAATCACTTCGATGGCAATGCATGAACATGCATTACGCTGCCCTTTACCTCACCGAGCTTCTCTCTCTGTGCAATAGTCACGCGTGCAGCACGAAGATATAAATCTCTAAGACATTATCCCCGAAAATTGAATGTCTCCCAGTGCAGATAATAGATTGAAACCAATTATTTCTATGAATTTTTTAGCTATCTTAGCCTATTGTAATTGTAGGAAATATCAACATGTAGATGATGATATGGATAGGTATAAACGCAACGTATATATCTTCGCCAAAACAGTTCAGAAATCGGTAATCAGTAACCATTTGCAATCACTTACACTAGGGTGAATCATATTGCGGATATCCTTAAGGTTAAGAGGAACCGACTATCCCTGCTCGGTACATCTTCTGTGGAATTTAATTGCTAGCATTACGCGAAACAACGGGAGCGTCTTGCGGTTGGTGTGATGCCAGACGCTTGATACAGTGCCGGCGACAAAATGCAACGGCTCCGGAATGAATAATTCAAGTCACCATGGCGAGCTCTGCTCTCGTGCGAGAGCGTCGGGCATTCCTGCACGCATTTGCTCCACGCGATTATAAATCTCGAGACCGCGGGATTATAGCGAATGTTATGCACCAATGAGGACGGGGGATGAGATACGCGACCTTGCTTTATTATATTTTGCTTTGTCGCCAGTCGCTTACCCTCAGCTCTTCCATTTTTATCGCTTTAAAACGCAAAACCGCGAAAATTATTTTTGTGTTTGAACGTGGCGTCCCGCACAAATTCTCTAAACAAATATGTCACTGTCACTTCTAGGAAAGTCTGCGCGAAACGATTTTGCTACGGTTGAGACGCCTGAGAGATATAAAATACAATGTGTTATTTTCTTTCAGCAGATAACTTGATCCAGCATACAACTTATTTTATTACAATTTCTTAGCAACATTTTTAAATTTAAATTGAGTGTGCTTCTTTCGCTCTTATTAAAAATGAGCGCTTTATCAAAAATATGTGGTAATTTTTATAATAATTAGTAGTAATATAATCAATTTATTGCAGAATTACATATATGTAAAGAAAAAAGCGGGTTAAGATATCGATGTAGCGCGCACACGAGTCTATGTGGAGAGATCAATAACTGGTATGAGAATTATGACTTTCATCGAGCGATGATGGAGCTTTAATAAATTATTATGGAGCTCAAGGCACATTTATGCTGGAATATTAATTTACTATATTGCCACATATATTTTCGCGCATATTTATCTTGTATCCACATTCTCATAAAATGTAAAATTTATAACCTAAACTAATTACCTAATTAAATCTGCAATAAAGTAACACCAGCCTCAACTAGTCATAAAACTTATATTTCGTCGGGTATATGTATTCAGAATTAAGCTTGAACTTCCGTGAATACTGCACATTCGCTGTTTATGTAATTACGTTATTTCTAGACATGTTTAATTAATATTAAATGCAAACCACTAATGATTACTGATAGTGTAAATGCAAGTAAAGTCGTAGAGCGTATTTTCAAACATTTCTACACTAAATATTTCCGTGCAATATTAAGTATCACAGATATCACGAAGTTGAATTGAAATAATTTTGATTCATAGAATTAAAATAGATAGGATGACATATCTTATTATAGTGACATGAGAAAGCTATTGAGACGACTAAACCATTTTTCTTGTCAACTGCGGCTTTACGATGCGGACAGAATGTTCGCTCTGCGTATTGTCGCTGATCGAAATTCAAAAGTTTAAAGTAGTGCACACTCAGAGGCGCGCAGTGAACACGTCTGAGTGTATCAACAACCCTGAAGCAATTCTCCCTGATAAATAATCGAGCCGCAATGATCGTTCTCAAGGATAAATCGAGCGGAGCAGGCTCATCCGTCTGCGACGGCAGACACGAAAACGTATAGAGGCGTTAGCTATACGTACAGCAAGAAGGTGAACGCTTGACGCTGTTTATGGTGGTTCGTTATACACTGACGAGGTGCGCGAGGTTATATTAAGGTGGTGGATACGCGACCACGATATCTAAGAGGGGCAGTAGCGATCGTAATTCACGGCGAACCGGTGCGTTCCCTCGCGCCGTTCTTGGCGAGGTGACACACCGGTGTGTTGGTACCTGGTTCGCGTTGGTCGAAGGTAAGCCCGGATCATATTCTTAACGAGAGTGCTTTACGATCCGAAGGCCCTTTATCTACGGTGGTGTTGTTGGCGTTATCCAAACCGAAAGAAAGTAAGAGAGACGGCGAACAAGAGAAAGAGAGAGAGAAAGAGAGAACCTGAGGAGTTGGTAAGGTGGCCGTGATGTATCTCGCACTTAGCTGTCCCATGCCACGCCATGGTCGGTTAAGTCCAACCTTACGCTTTGTCACGGCATCACGTTGCCGTGTACGCCCGTGTTCAAGATCTTGTCCGTTAGTAATTGTCATCACCGCATGCATGTAGAGGAGAAGGAAATAGCAATGAGCATGCCCAAGGCACTGGACGTTTACGACAGTGTTGTAGAAAATAGGCTGATCTGATGATAAGAAAAAAGAAGACTTGTAGTTTCTCGACAATTTATAAGGCGTTACAAATTAGAATCAGTGCTGAAAGCGACATGATATATTTAACTTTAAGTAAGAAAATTCAAAATTTTTTTCTGCGTTAAGCATTTCGGATCGTCAATGAAGATTTCTTTCGTGGTAATAAAATTTTTTAAATGATAGATTTAATACGGCAAACTTTTTTTCCAGATTTCTTTGAAATAATCAGTTGAATGATTTATTTCAATTTGATAGCTGCTTAATTCAATCGCTTCAAAAGAACAGTCCCTTTAGTGTCGTTGACATATGGCATTTTCTTATGCGCACGGTCCATACAGTGGAGATACTGTTTTGAAGATTACAAGTCACGCAAGAAACAGCAGCTTATTTCAGAGTGACTCTATCATCTCGTTTTTCTTTCTGTTACAATTTTAATCATGCGTTATACTTTGTACGTTTCTTGTTTATTTATAAAAGTTATTTATAAATACATTACGAATTTATAAATATATTTACAAACAAGATATATTTCTTTCTGATTAATATTTTAAATGTGTACGATAAGCATTTGGTGATAATGATTATAATTTTGATTCAGTCGCATTAAAATACTGTATATCGCTGACTATGTTTTCTCGATAATTGGGAAACACGTTAATCTTGTTATCTTTACGCATACTGGATGCTACCCTTGACTCATCAATTTATCTTCCTCAGCCACTTATTCAAATGAGAAGCTCGCTCGGGAAACGATATGATAAAGAGATAATTCAATACATGTATTACAAGTACGTCGTTATTACAGTCATACGTAAATGAGACGATTATACGACGTTTATGCGAAACACGATCGGAAGCGCATTGGAAATAGCTTTCGTCAGTATTCACCTACTGCACGTATCCTCGTGCGCGTCATGCTCGGTGCAAGGGCCGTGAGAGCCGTTAACGTTCTTCTCATAAATATATTCGCATTTCGAGAAACGTCAGGATATTTGCGAACGAGGCTCTCATAAATTAAAGCTCGGCAAGCAACCAGCCTAGAAAATTTGAATTTCTTCTCCTTTTACGCGTGCGAGAGGTTTCTCCGGAAGATCATTCACCCTCTACACGTGCATGCGGATAAGATCCTATGAATACATACCTAACGTTAGCTAATTTGCATATACGAGAGAAACCTATCGTGTATATTGTGTACTATATACACACACGGTGTTTCACAATTCGCGTCGTTAACTTGAATATAGCAATATTCCCGAACTCAACTAAAAAAAGCAAAAAAATCCTAAATTAAATGTCGAGACAACAATAATTCTTAAATGAGAAACATTTGAAGTTGACGAATTAATTGTTGTTTAAAAGTTGACGTGTTTTTTTTAGTTTTATATTTAACCACCCCCTATAAAACACTACTCATTGATTTTCTATTATAATGGGATAATTTCGGAACACCCTATACGCGTTCGTTTTCGAAGCAACCTACGTACAAGCGCTGGACCGACAGAACATCGCTCACGGCGCTCCCTTAGTCCTAAAGCGCTATGTTACAAGGGTTGGGGGGCACTTCGTTCTCGTACTCTTGTACCTTCGTTATCCACTCCCCATTTATCCTTCATGCGCTCCTCGCATGTACGCTATCCTACGTGTACGCCTTCCTTTTTCTTTTCTATGTATAATCGGGGAGCTGCGAGAGCGTCATTACGCCGGGCCAGTTGAAAACGGAGTTGGCGGAGCTGCGGTCGAGATAATCCGCCGTAGCGGTGTCACTCTCTTTAGATATGGCGAACAATTTCCGGTTATATGAAAATTCAAAGAGGCGGACCTGTTGAATACGCGAAAAGTTTGGTCGTCAAATTCTACAAACTTTCTTAGAGCTAATCGCGAATAGACGGCACTTCCTTTGTATTTCTAGGAGTCCTAATATGCATTTTGACTGCAAAGTAGAATGAAAGAATGAGAAACAAAAGGATACGCGGTGCAAGAACTTTGAAATAGTTGACACGCGTTTCGCAAGTTATATCTCTAAGGGATTGCTTTTCTTTTGAAAATGATAAAATCTTAAGTGTATAATACGACAGCAATATACATTTATCTCGGAACGTATTCGGTAGTTCGGTGTACGAGAAAGCGATTGCTTAGGTGTCAACTTGGGTGTAGTACATTTTTACGGTGGGATCGCAACATCAGTGACAGGTGAACTATGTTATTTTCCGAGTTATTTTCTAATGCTGACTACCGGTCCGTTGGTTTACGAGGCAATAAAACCTACGTCACAATACTGGAAGCCGTCTCGCGCGATGGGTCGATGTATTACTGGTGCAAACGCCACCACTTCATATGACGGATTCACACAGGTCGTAAAATTAAAGACCTGAACAAATTTACGACCATTTCAAACACCGCAGAATTTAGGATTTCAGTCGCGCGCGTCTTTCTTATAGCTATTAAAAGAAAATTTAACGCCATTAAAATCTCATTAAACTCTTTTATGCGTTTATTTGAGCAGTTATACAACGCATGGAATAAATATTGATTATTTTGATCAAATAATTTACGTAGCACCTAATTCAAATAGAAAATATGTTATGAGAAAAATATTATATACAAAAGTAAAGAATGTGTCGCGTTTTTATTAACAAACTGCTTGAGTACAATGATCTCTCTAAATCTGAATCAGTGAATAGTACTGCTGAATCAGTGAATAGTCACTAATATCAGTGACTATTCACTGATTCAGATTTAGAGAGATAATTTCTAAATATACTTAAGCCAATATGTGTTTTACTAATATATTTTAAATTATATTAAGTATAATGCTTCTATCTCTGTTTATTAAAATCTTTGAAAACTATTCTAGTATTATCATGGCTTATTTATAACGGTGATACACTATTAAATATTAAAGGATGAAATTTAAACTATTGTAATACATTGAGTTAAATAATACTTTGTTATTTTTAACTACCGTGTGTATCGATTATTTTAACACAAACAGTATTTTAACAGTATTATTTAACTCCATTGATTCAATTAAATTAACGATATATTGAGTAGAAGTGGCGACCTATAGAAATGGTTAAAAATGACTCAAGTTGAGTATAATTTGACACTACGAATTTAACAACGTAAGATGCTGTTCCCAAAATTAGAATAGACTTGTCACGTCTTATTAAAATTTAAATTAAACAGAGAAAAAGAAAGAAAAAAAAAGAGAGAGAGAGAGAGAGTTTTCAAGGAGAGAATGTAAGCGATTGAGATCGAGAAAGCAGGGATGGTGGTGCATTCAGGCATTATGGCTGCCGCTCCTTGAGTTTGGAGGGTCCGCGATGAACGGCTAGCAAGGATGTAGAAGGCTCCAGCACAGTTGGAGGGGAGTTGCGGATCGAGAACATCCATCTTCCCCCGCTACTCGACCCATCCCCTATCCCCCATGCTCTGCCCTCAGCGATGTGCAGGGTTCACCGTACCGGCATACATCTCCTGTCCAAGTCCCCCTTCGTCTTCTCCTTTACTTAAGTTAACTTTATACTCCTTCCGTCTCTTTCTCGGCTCTCTCGCCAGACCCTTTTTTTCTTGCGATACTCTCTTGCCTTAAGAACGAAAGGCAAGCTACGAAACAAGCATCGCCGAAGAAAACACAAACTTAATCCTACACGTGATTCATCTGGGCAACCATAGATCTGGATTATCTACCATCATCTGCATCTTTATGAGTATCTACTCTGTCCTGATTGCGCGTATTCCACACGCTCATATTCAGGCGTAGGAAGTAATACTATCGAAGGGATAAATCGGCGAAAGGTATGTCCTGCAATATTATTTTGGAACTGTGTACAAAACGGTAAAAATGATTGTTAAGAGTAAAACTTTATCGCTAACTTGCTCAACATTTTGTCTCTAGTAAATATTCCTCATGTGATTCATTTACTCCGAAATATCTAAAAAAAAAGGAAGCTACGGAAACCGATAAAGGGCTGTATCAATAGTCATACAAAAAAGTAATAGAAAATGTCTATCAAGTTGTAAATATTCTTAGTAGCACTAATATTATGAGAAATGACTCTTTATGCTCAAAGAGTACCTCAATTTCATCTTTAATACGGTTTAAGATTACTGTCGAACAACGAATGAATCTCGAACATATATCGCGTGACAAAAGGCACGATTCTGTATCGTTAGCTCGATCATAACTGGTTATATAATCGATGCTTTGTTACACAGTTGCCTGCGGTTTGGATAAAGAGAAGTCGTTACCTAAAAGAGGAGGAGCACGACAGTTCTTCATCTTTTCACTCTTTCTCGCTTCTCTTTCTCTGTTTCTTAGTTCTTCCGCCAATCGCCCGCCGCCGTAGCTCCTTGAACGCGGTCTTCATCCTACAGGGAGGCTAAGTGCCGTTCAAAGCCCGATTCTCTCACCTGCCACGATGATGATCGCCGATTAATTCGCGATTGGTCGTTGGAGTTATGCGTCGATCGACGATCCGCAAATTACCTATTCATCGCGTAATAGCAGCGATGTGCTTCGAGAGTGATCGTGTTCTTTTCTTTCTATCCTTCTCTTTCATGTTACCTTTCCCATTCATTTCCTTGTCGATCAATTACCTTCCATGCTTCCTTTTCATTCTTTTATCCACTATACTTCTTGTTCATTGCCATCTTTTTAATTTAAAAACAAAGATACGATAATATATGTGATAATATATGTGAGCATCTATTGAGCTTTTATTCGATCAGGATGCATTTAACACTTAATAGCATAATAGCTAAACGGCTTTTTTATTTCCGTTTCTTTACTTGCTCATGTATTTGTGCGAATGTTTGTTTTTTAAGGCTACATTAAATTTAAAAAATATTTTTTTAAATGTTATAAGATTTAAAACATATGACTAAAATTTCATTTTGTTAATTGTCTGTATGTATATAGGACCTATATATATTATATTATAAAAGTGATTAACATGCATCAAAGCGTATTGTTATTTTCTAGTTGGTTTTCCACTTGCAATAGGTGCATTTTAGTCAACATTCGGAAGCCATATCATTTTATCACGGCCATTCAAACCCCATTAGCCGTGCAGTAGAGATACCGCACATGTCTATATATATGTATATATGCCTAGTCTGCATCCAGCTTTTCTACCGGGTGATCAAATAAATATTCCAATTGTGTAATAAAATAATTAACTTAATTCCTAATTTCTAATCCTTAGTAAACAAATGCAATTTGGCTTAATTATTGCTTTAATACAATGTTATCTAATCATTTCACATTCGACTAATATTGTAATGATTTTAACGTATTATGAGATATCAGCGGCTAATATTGTACAATTACTTTTGCAACTAGTAAAAGAGACTTTCAATCATATGCACAATATTATTAAATGTATTAAATTCTGGATTAATCAGAATTAATGTAAGAAATAGAGCGCGATGTAATATTTTATATACATAATCAGATCTATGCTTTATTATAGGTTTAACGAAACATTCCAATGAATTGGAAGCATTATGCTTTTCATTATTGAATTTATTATCGAAATTATTAAAAGCGTTAAAGTATTACATCTGATAGATCTCATTTTTATCTATTATAAAATATATTTTTATTATTTTTTTAGTGAAGAGAAAAATAAGTGCATTAGTGTCATTAAAATTGTCTATATAATCGTAATATTAGTTGATAATGGTGATAATTATGCTGTAAGTATAATTCAATAACAAAGCGTCAATAAAAATAAAACATTTTTAAATGTATAAAGTCTTTACACCATTGAATTCTTAACAAAAAAATCTGACGAATCGCTAATCTCCTGGTAATTTTACAATATTCAAGTCAAGAATTTTTTTGAGTTTATATTATATTATGTAAGTCCCAAAAATAAAATATTGGCCATGTATGAGTGGTTAGTGAAGAAACTTTGGCATCAGCCATGATACTATGGCGATGATAATGGGGAATTCAGGCAGGAGTGGGGCTGACTGCTCAAGGCCGACTTGTTGGTTGCCCAAAGCAGGCCCAAAGTGGGGTCTTCGTTCAGAGTAGGGATTCCATATGTCTCCTCTTTTTCTCTCTATCTCTCTCTTTTTCCTTTAAGTATCATAACAGAGACCAGCATGCGCTGAAAGCTGGTTGCGTGTAGTTACCACCAAGGAATGTATCGTCCACCAATTGGTAGCAAATGTTGATGGTCGAAGATAGAATTATAAGCAGTTATTGAACATGCATGAGCATGTACCTACTACTTCGCTTTTGCGTGTGATGTTTTTAGAAAATTTTAATTTTTTATAATTTACTTCTCTCTCTCTCTCTCTCTCTTTCTCTCTCTCCCCTCTCTCTCTCTCTCTCTTTGTCTCATTTTCGTAAATTAATTTCTTGTAAAATGGATATTTTGTGTATAAAAATATATGCTCTCTAATTGCTTATAGAAAAACGATGGCATTAAAAATAATTTACATGCAATAGACTAAAATTATATAAAACGTTAATAATAATATATTTAATAATGCGCACAATGACAAAACATATATTCGCGAGATAATGGCGTAATTTTAGCGCTGCTTCCTCACTTGGCGCAGATATTCGGCAGAATCTCGTCCCGCGATTGTCTCGAGAGCCCAACGACTGCGGTTTAGGAAATAGTGTAGGATCGTAAGGAGAATTAGGCGTCTGAAATAGCAAGGCACGTAGCTTCTTAACGACGTCTCGAAAAGTTCGTGATTTTACTGAACTGCCGAAACAATCAATGAAAGAGACGCAGAAAGAAAACTAATCTTTGCTTTATATTAAGCGGTATACATATAATACTATAATTATTAGAAGAACATATTTTTGTTAATTTTATACAATAAAAGAAATTGCAAATATAGTTATAAATCTGAATTAAATTAGCAATTTTAATTCCTAGTAGAAAATATAATTTAACTTAGTTATAGCTTCAATTTAATATTATCTGCTTATTTTATGTCTTGAATGTTATTAGATAAATCTTAAAATCTCTCTCTCTCTCTCTCTCTCTCTCTCTCTCTCTCTCTCTCGGTAAATATATTGCAATTGTCTATATAAAATATTTGACTTTATCAAAATTATAATTAAAATAAAATAAATTAACGATTTCTTTTAATTTAATCGTACAATCGATGTTATAATAAATGTTTAAAAAAAAAGAAAAAAACATTTAATTTAATTCCAAAAATATGTATTTCTTTTATTTTCGTTAATGTAAAAATATAATATTACTCTTCTGTTCTGCTCGCGGATATTGTAAGAAGCTTCCTTCCGGAATATATCCGGATAGGCCATTAATTCAATACCAAAGCTATACTTGTCAGACCAACCGACGAGGGATTGAAACGCTTCGGCGGTCACTCGTCGTCTCGAAGATCGAGTGAGGGAGAGAGAGGAAAGCCATTTCTCTCGCCGGAAGCTAGACACCCCGAGGTCTCCATTTCTATCGACATACGACGACGTGCCACGTCAGCGCGGATCGTCCACCCTTCTCCGGCTTTTCGTCAGTTCAAACGCCCGCTCTGATATTTATTTTCATCGTTATTTCCGTCAACGCTTCCTCGACATAGACATAGGTGCTCTATAGATCTACAAGACACTCTGAACCCATCTTGGAACCGAACATATAGATCCATCGACCGATCCAATATCTAAAGAGCTTCGGTGTCTCTAGCAATGAGATATTTGGAATACTAACTGATATATTCATAGATGAAAAGATATCAAAACAGAATATCGGAGAAAATTATAGAACGTTATTCGGTAAAATCTGTCTTTTTCTTTTACATGAGAAGAATTATCTAAGCAGAGTTTATAGATTGATTATACAATAAATTTATTATTTATATAAAAATATTTTAAAATCAATTCTAGTTAATGTACAATATAATTTTACAGTTAAATAGAACATTAGATAATTATGCAGAACACTAATCGTAAAATAAAGAATTGAAATTTTGAAATTATTAGATGCAAAATGAGTTAAACTGACAAAGTACGTTAAAATCAAGTTCGGAGCAAGAAAATATATTCATATTTAAAATGGGCGTGTCGCAGCGGACACCAAAGGTTCATTGCACCATTTGCCGGCATGATCGCCATTTACCACGAAATTACAGACCGATCCACGAGCAAGTTGATCGAGAGCATTGATTAATATCCGAGTTAATATCGTAAGGTTATCTTTAGGACGAAAATCGTTTGTGACGCTCAACAGGCAGGGTCTGCGCATAATGATTTTCTCAATTGCTCTCAAAAACATGATTGACAGTCTTTATCATTCTACAACGTTTCGAGATACAATCTAATCGGGATTTTATCTTAATTTGAACCCTTCCATCTTAAAGATTTTCAATCAAGAAATATTTATCTCTGATGTATTATACGATAATTTAAGGTTTTTTCGATTTTATTTAAAGTTATTATTTTGTATTAATAATTTATCTAATTGTAAGTAACAACGAGTTAGTTATAAGATATTTTATTAAAGAGTAAAACAATTTTCATGCTCTTTTTCCTTATTAGTTTTATATTATTTTCCAGTGAATTTATTCTTACCTCTTCTAAGCTAGCAGGACCAAATCGGCAGAATCAAACCGGACCTATCAGAATATTTAGTACCCATTTTGTACTAATTTGTACCACTAATAACAATTTTGTATCCCGTGCCATTTCGGAGAAAATCGTGGCGGTGCTACCTTAGCATTAAGCTAGAAAGACCACAAGAAAAAAAAAGAAAAAAAGAAAATTAAATACAGAAATTTGAAGGACTGAATTTGTATTAATTTGTACCATACAAATAAACTTAATACATATATTTATCCCTTCTGCTCAAAAAATAACTCACCGGCCGATGCGCAACAGCGGAGTTGTAATTCTGCGTTGATCTGTAACAAAAGAAATATTTTTATATTAAAGCTACGTCCAAGATAATCGACAGTAAATAATTATCGAAGTAAATAATTATTGCCCGTTTTTAAAAATTATTTTAACAAATATCTGATTTTAAAATGTAAAAAACAATCGCGGCCGCCGGCGCCGCAATAATAAGCGGCTGGATATTTCCGTGCTAACTAGTTCGCATAATTCATCCGCGAAAAATTGTACAAATAATACTGCGACCGTGCGAATAAGAGAGAGACGCAACGTTCGCGACGTAATATCTCGCATACGCCGGAGATCAGACTCGACCCGAAATTGCACCGTAGTTAAAAACCACGAAAGTGGCGGAGTCCACCACAGAACTGACAGGACGGCAAAATATAATATATTATAATATAAGAAAATTAACAACTACTCACCCCACGGTCGCTCCGCCGTCGCCCGATGCCTCCCAGGCCCCGTTCTCCTCTCCTAGATCGTCCTCCGTTACTCCGTTGGTCCATTGTCGCACTCACTCACAACGCGACGACGTTTACGAGCGAAAATCGACGATATCGTCGATATCGTCTCCTCTTATGATCGCGCGACACTAAAGGCACACGGCACTCCCGGTATTAATCTCGCGACGCGGTAACTAATTACGTCGCGGTCGAAGAAACTACGAACGAAACTCCTACGATCCGCTTGACGCCCATGACGCCATAACACCGCACCGTCGGCACCGTGACATCTCGCGATTTCCGCGCGCAGGTAGACACAAGTGAAGCGAAGGTGGCGGAGAGAATTTCGTAAATCGCGCACGGCCAACTTCACTCGCCCGGAGCAACTAACGCGAGAACGCGATTACGCGATTACGCGACTTTGATTAACTACGTGCAATTAAATCATCGATTTTTTAGAACATTATGATGTCTGTCGTCCACGATCAGTAAATCGTCAAACACGATTAAATATGAGGTTAAATCGTTAATAGATACTGTTGCTAATTAAACACGTCGCGGCTCGTGGCTTGCGGCGTCACTCGATTCAGGGTCCACACGTATTCTTTATCCGTGTTCCGAAAACGACAGACGACGGCCACTTCATTCTGAAATCGCGTGACACGACGCGAGCGAGACTCGAATCAAGTTGACGGTTGATGAGAAAAGCGAAATCAATCGTCCGAAAGAATGTAATAGAAATTAAGTCACTATCATCGAATGCGACATACCTCGACATCCGTATATCCGCGAAGCACACGAATTAAATGAACATTCGCTGTATCACAGTTTTTTGCAAGCTAAACAATCGGAGTAATCGGACCCGGCGATTCGTGTATTTACTTCGCGATATGCGATACGGGAGCGGGAGCGCGGGGCGCGGGAGTAACGACGTCAGAACGGGCCACAGGCGCCGCGGTAAACATGGGTAGTGGGGACAGAGTGGGGGTAAGGTGAGTACACACGGTGCGCGGTCGGTTAGTTCGGTATGCCGGGTATGCGTATATAAAGCCTACCCCTCTCTATTCCCACTGCTCATGTTACCAAGGCGCCCGCGGCCCGTTCTGATTTCTGATGTTGCTCGCGGATCGCACATCGCAGAGTAATATAAGTACGAATCGCCAGGTCCGATTATTCAGATTACAGAAAAATGTGATACATCGAATGTTCATTTAAGGCCGGTTCTAATACAATCAGTCGTATGTCGCCTATGTCGGATGGCCCAATGAGAGAATTTCTTTTTCGATAACGAATTTTTCTCATTGGACCATCGGTTACGTTCCGACATCCGAGGTATAAATCGCATTCGATTATACATTCTTTCGGATAATCGGTCTCACTTTTCTTAACCGTCAACTTGACTCGCGTCTTGCGTTGTGTCACGCAGCTTCAGAATAGAATTTCCGTCGTTTTCGGAACGGATAATTAAAGAACCCGAAATCAAGGCCATCACACACAAAATGCATAGCTTAGCATAAGACCCATAGAGATATTCTTATATCTCTAATCTATGATAAGACCAATGAGCATACAGCATAAAGTCGCCATATTGATTTACATAAGATGTTCATTGGTCCGTCCAGCGCGACGGTTTTATGCTATGCTTATGCAGCCTATGCAATTTTGTGTGATAGCCCTAATATATCGAATGTTTATTTAAAGCCTTGTGTCCACGATGCTAGAAATCGCTCCGAGATCTCGGGCGGAGAAAGAATTAACCAATTGCATTGGTCAATTGGTCGAATTGCTTAAATGTGATTGGTCAATTTTTCCTCCGTCTGAGATCTCGAAGTGATTCTCTAGCATCGTGGAGACAAGGCTTAAAATCACATGGATGTCAGCCAATCACAGATGAGCTCCTCGTCTATGATTGGCTAGATTACGATCCGCGATCCGCAATCTCAATCCGATCCGTGTCCGCGATACGTAGTGTGACACGGGCTTAATACATGTGCTTCGCGGAATTAGATACGGATGTCGCATTTGATAATAGTGACTTTCTATTACGTTCTTTTGGACAGTTAATTTCGCTTTTCCCAACCGTCAACTTGATTCGCGTCTCGCCGTCTCGCGTCGTGTCGCTTGCGGCTCGACTTCAGAATGAAAAGTGACCGGTGACCGTCGTCCATCGTTTTCGGTTTTCGGAACACGGATAAAGGGATCGAACGGACTCTACATCGAGTGACGCCGCGACGTGTTTAATTAGCGATCACGGTCCCTATTAACGTACGTTTAACCTCATATTTAATCGTGTTTGACAATTTGGCGATCGTAAGAAATAGACACAACGTTTTCATAAGTCGATAATTTAATTGCAGTTAACCAAAATCGCTTTGAATTGATAAAATTGATTACCTAATTGATCACCTAATTTGAATCGCCTAATTGATAAAGTAGCGATCGTATTATTTTCGGTTGGCATGTTCCGCGGATATTTCTCTTTGATCTTTGATTTTAATTCATCAATTTATTCCTCTTACGTCGCTTATATTGCAACACGTAAAAGTAATCTCGATGTTATTTATTGTTCAAAGTGCGAAAAGTACAGGTGTAGGAGGAGCAAGTAGCGTCCTCGCGACAGTCGCGACAATTGCTCTTGACGAGTGAAGTTGGCCGTACGGCCGCGGTCCGCGCGCGCGATTTGCTAAATTCCGCCATGTTAGATTCACTTGTCGCGTCTACCCGGTCTACCTGCGGGCTGCGGGACAGTGCGGGACGTGGGACGTCATCGTCACGGCCGTCACGTCACGGGCGACAAGCGGATCGTACCTATAGTTCTTCCGCCGTAATTCTTTCGTCGCTGTATAATTAAGGCTGCGTTCGCGCTTTGGGCGCTTTCGTGCCGAAAGCAATCAAAGCGAACGCAGGTCGCAGCCTAAGTGTAATGAAGTACGCGCCGCGTCCGTGTTGTGAGATTAATACCGGGGAGTGCCATGCCTTTTTAGTGTCGCGCGATCATAAGAGTAAGAGACGATGTCGTCGATTTTCGCTCGTGAACGTCGTCTCCATGTTATCGTCTATCTGCGGGACAATGGACATCGCGGCACGGGCCCGGGGCCGACGTGGGCCGACGGGCATCGAGCGGATCATGCAGCTTCGTCGTAATTTTTCCGTTGCCGCGTCGCGAGATTAATGCCGGGAGTGCCGTGCCTTTAGTGTCGCGCGATCATAAGCGACGACATCGGTCGATTTTCGTGAACGTCGCGAGTGAAGTGACGCGACGCCACGGTTGCTTTTGGCGAGTGAAGTTGGCCGTGCCATGTTCGTCTACCTGCGGGAGATCGCGGCACGGGCCGATGGACGTGGCGTTGAACGGATCATACAGCTTCTCCGCCGTAATTTTTCCGTTGCGTCGCGAGATTAATGCCGGGAGTGCCGTGCCTTTAGTGTCGCGCGATCATAAGCGACGACATCGGTCGATTTTCGTGAACGTCGCGAGTGAAGTGACGCGATGCCACGTTCGTCTACCTGCGGGAGATCGCGGCACGGGTCGATGGACGTGGCGTCGAACGGATCATACAGCTTCTCCGCCGTAATTTTTCCGTTGCGTCGCGAGATTAATGCCGGGAGTGCCGTGCCTTTAGTGTCGCGCGATCATAAGCGACGACCGGTCGATTTTCGTGAACGTCGCGAGTGAAGTGACGCGACGCCACGTTCGTCTACCTGCGGGAGATCGCGGCACGGGCCGATGGACGTGGCGTCGAACGGATCATACAGCTTCTCCGCCGTAATTTTTCCGTTGCGTCGCGAGATTAATGCCGGAAGTGTCGTGCAAAGTGTCGAAAATATCGCGCGATCATAAGCGACGCGATCTTATCGTCGATTTTCGTGAACGTCGTCAGTGAGTAGTGAGTGCGCCAACCGGCCAACGGACCAACGCTGCAACGGAGTAGGACCTGGTGAATCGTGGAGAGGAGGAGGAGGCCTGGGGAGGCATCGGGCGACGGCGGAGCAACCGTGGGGTGAGTAGTTAAATTGTTATTCATCTATTACTTTGCTGTCCTGTCAGTCCTGTCAGTCCTGTGACGGAATATCCACCACTTTCTCAAGTGCGCAACTTTTGATTCGTCCATTACATGATATTCGTTAATTAGATAATATTATCTTGGACACCTACTTTAATGTAAAAATATTTTTATGTTACAGATCAACGCAGGGTTACAACTTATAACTCCGCTGTTGCGCATCGGCCGGTGAGTTATTTTTTATGTATAATGTTTTATTACGCAAATCAGTGTTTTTCCGGGAGGAGGGGAGGGAAGTGGCTGACCACTTTTATTTACATAAATTACAAAAATATTTTCTAGGCTCTAGAATCTATCCATTTCCGATCCTATCCTTTACAAGGCAATAGATTATAATATATGCGCAACTTAGTTTTTCCCGGTTCCGTTTTGTTAAAATTTTCTTGAAATTTTTATTAAATTAAATTATTTACATATTCATACTGCGTGTGCCACTGTAAAGTTGGCACCTCATTTTCAAAAATCGTCTGGATGTATCTTCCAGAAGAAACCTTTCCCCAACTTTTTTTTCTTTATTTTAATGAATTTTTGACTCAATGTCTTCCGTACAGAACCTTGCCAGCTTTTTTTATCCGCGGTTCTAATAATACGGGTAATGCTGCTCAATGATATACGAATTGATGCCATTCAATACTTAATAAAGGTTTCGATTTCTGTTTCCGTTTTCTAGCTAACAAAAGTATCGGTATTGCGCAAATTATACAGTTTTTTCGGTTCCGGTTTATTAAAATTTTTTTATTTGAAATTTGTATTAAATTAAATTATTTACATATTATCAGCTTTTTATTTAATGATTTACTTTAATACGTAATTATGATAATAATTGTATCAATAATTATGTGCAAAGCATTAATGGACTTTAATTTAAAATTATAGATCTATTTTTCACATATATGTTTTGTATTTTGACAATTAGTAGTCCTGAGTAATGAGGAGGGGAGGGAAGTCGCTGACCACTTTCATTTACATAAATTACCAAAATATTTTCTATTAGGCTCTAGAATCTATCCATTTCCGAGCCTATTCTTTTCAAGGCAATATTATAGATTATAATATATGCGCAACTTAGTTTTTTTCCGGTTCCGTTTTATTAAAATTTTCTTGAAATTTTTATTAAATTAAATTATTTACATATGCATACTGCGTGTGCCACTGTAAAGTTGGCACCGCATTTTCAAAAATCGTTTGGATGTATCTTTTCCAGAAGAAACCTTTCCCCAGCTTTTTTTTCTTTATTTAAATGAATTTTTGACTCAATGTGTTCCGTACAGAACATTGCCAGCTTTTTTTATCCGCGGTTCTATAGTACTATAGTTTCGTGATTCATGTCTTTTATGTTTACGTGGCTTGTTCGTTTTTCTGTCATGTTTGTCTCGAGCATTGCCGGGAAGGCGCGGTTTTGTTCGGCGGGAGTGCGCTTGTGCGCCTGAGTCTCCCTTCCATCAACGGAGGTCGTCACGTCGGAAAATTTCGAATTTTTAAAGGACCGTTTAGAGACATCAGCGGGTTTACATTCCGGTGCTTCGTGTCGACGTGGTGTCTTGGATGTTGCATTGTTCAGTGTGACTTTGACTTCGCAGAGTATCGTGAGTTCGTCTGGCGGCGGGTCGTTGACCTGGTCCGGAGAAGGGTCTCTCCTGGCGAAATTTCGACATCCCCAATTCTTATTTTTGAGGGTGTTTCTGTATTAGTGCTCTCCATTATATGTTTTTTCCTTTTTGGCATTGGTGATACCGGATTAGAGTGTTGCATTTGGCATTTGTGACTCCCTGCACGAGGTGGGAGTGAGAGGTGGCGACGGGTAGTTTTTTGTTTCTTCTGTGCCCTTGGTGTGCGGTTCTGGGCGCCACCTTACTTTTTGGTTGGCGCCTTCTGAGAGGGGTGAAGGCTTTGATTTTGTATTTGATTCGCAGCTTGGGGTTTTCGATTGTCCGTTCATGCGACGGTTTTCGTATTTGGGATTTCGTGCGGCTTCTTGTAGCGTTCGACGCGCCGATACTGCGGGTGACCGACGGTCCAGCAGACATTTTTCACACTGATTACACACTTGTGTTAATTTCTCGACATTTTATGAAGTTGAAATTATCGCAGCTTGACGAAATTATCGCAGCTTATTGTACAATAGCCTTTGGGCTAAAGCACAAGGATTGTTTGTTTACGGCAATCTTTGTGCATGGGCTCTTTCATGACTTACTTTTACTCTGGCTGCGTTCTGATTTTCAGTACTTGCAGTGACTCTCTGCAATGCTCTCCATTATATGTGTTTTTTTTTTAGCATTAATGATACCAAATTGGAATATTGCATTTAACATTTGTGACTCCCTGCACGAAATAACTTACGCAAAGCTTATACGCAAAAACCCAATCATATCCGCGTATAACGCGGCGGGAGAAAAATAGCGTCGCGTAGCGAGCTCTCGGGTGTCGCATAAAATTCCGGATCGACGACAGGGATTTTCGTCCGATCGAATGACTGAGTCGCGGATTTATATGTTATAACTTAAGGTGATCCTAAAGCCGTGATTCTAGCCGGTTTTTTTCGCGGGTTTTTTTCTTAGCACTAATCTTTTAATTGGCTTTATAGAAATGCAAAATTCTTGTCTAGAATTAAAGTACGCATCAAAATCTAGGTCATGGTAGTCGAATTTATATGTGGTGGTCGTCACGTATAACAAAAAATATTAATTTTTTTTTGTTTTCGATATAAATTCGACCACCATGACCTAGAATTTGATGCGTACTTTAATTCTAGACAAGAATTTTGCATTTCTATAAAGCCAATTAAAAGATTAATGCTAAGAAAAAAACCGAAAAAAACCGGCTAGGATCACGGCTTTAGGATCACCTTAATGAAGAAAGAAAAATAAGAACGCTTCAAAACATCTGTAGCATTAAATGGACTGCAGCCCTAGTCAGCCTACCTTCATTTCATCCCCACAATTCATGTTACCGGGGAAGCTGCAATCTTATTCTGATATCACTAGCACTGAGTGGGCGTAATCCTGTGTGATATAAAAAATTATAAGTTATCGTGCATTACGGCAAATGATTATAAATTATAAAAACATGTTCTAGCTAGGCTCTAGAGCCTATTCATTTCAAGGCAATAGATTAATACAATATAATGAATTCGTTCATTTGTAATATACATTACGTTATGTTAATTATCTTTTATTTTATTTACATTTGCAAAAAAAATTTATACAAATCTATTGCCTTGCATCGATCGCTCGCTCTTTATTGCTTTATTTTAATCAGGTGTTTCTGAGACGCGACGAGCGCGTGACATCTACACGCGTCGTTGTGCGATTATAAAATTGTTCTCAACACTTTCAAGCAGAAACCCAGACCGGATGAAAATATCGGTTCGATTTCGGTTTCGGTACATTAAAATACTTAATAAAAGTTTCGGTTTCTGCTTCGGTTTTCTAGCTAACACAAGTATCGATATTGCGCAAATTACAATTTTTTCGGTTCCGGTTTATTAAAATTTTTTTATTTGAAATTTGTATTAAATTAAATTATTTACATATTATCAGTTTTTTATTTAATGATTTACTTTTAATACGTAATTATGATAATAATTATATCAATAATTATGTGCAAAGCATTAATGGATTTTAATTTAAAATTATAGATCTATTTTTCACATATATTTTGTATTTTGACAATTAGTAGTCCTGAGTAATGAGAAGGGGAGGGAAGTGGCTGACCACTTTTATTTACATAAATTACAAAAATATTTTTTAGGCTCTAGTAGAATCTATCCATTTCCGAGCCTATCCTTTTCAAGGCAATATTTATAATATATGCGCAACTTACAGTTTTTTTCCGGTTCCGTTTTGTTAAAATTTTCTTGAAATTTTTATTAAATTAAATTATTTACATATGCATACTGCGTGTGCCACTGTAAAGTTGGCACCTCATTTTCAAAAATCGTCTAGATGTATCTTCCAGAAGAAACCTTTCCCCAGCTTTTTTTCTTTATTTTAATGAATTTTTGACTCAATGTATTCCGTACAGAACCTTGCCAGCTTTTTTTATCCGCGGTTCTATAGTACGGGTAATGCTCAATGATATACGAATAGATGCCATTCAATACTGAATAAAGGTTTCGGTTTCTGTTTCGGTTTTCTAGCTAACAAAAGTATCGGAATTGGGCAAATTACAGTCTTTTCGATATTGATTAAAAAAAATTTTTTTATTTGAAATTTGTATTAAATTAAATTATTTACATTTAGATTTATATTTAGAATCGGTACTTTATTTGCCCCAAGGGGCCTTAAAGGGCGTTTTTAAGGAACGTACCCAAATTTTTACATATTCTCTATTCCCATAAAAGAAACACCTGGCCATTGTGCGACTTCACAAATTAACACCCACCCTCCCTTTCTCTTTATATATTTCTAGGACCTAGACCGAACGAAAATAGTCTCTGTGAAGTTGGCACCTCACTTTCAAAAATCGAAAGTTTTATCAACAGTTCTATTTGCACCCGCAATAGTTCTACAGTTTCCTGATAATTTTTAGAAAGAGTTCCGTTGATTTAGTTAAAAAAAATGAATTTTGAAAATATGAGGTGCTAACTTTCCGTAGCACCTTCATGTTTCGAAAAAATTAATTTTGAACATGATATTTTATAGTTCTCGAAGAGTTCTACAGTTCCTGATCAGATTTAGCAATAGTTCCGGTCATTAAGTATTTTTAAACAAATTTTTAATCTGATTGCGAGCACCTCAAATTCCAAAAAAATTGATTTTTACCATGAGATTCTATAGTTCTCGAAGAGTTCTACAGTTCCTGATAGGTGTCAGCGACAGTTCCGGCCTTTAATTATTTTTAAACAATTTTTTAATTTGACCGCCAGCACCTCATCTACGAGAAATACGGGGTGCTGACAATTCTGATCGTTTTCTTCAGAGTTCCCGGCAGTTCTCACATAGTTCCGAGCATTTAAATACGTTTTGACAAGAGTTTCAGCTATTTACTATTTTTAAACAATTTTTTAATCTGACCGCCAGCACCTCATCTACGAGAAATACGGGGTGCTGACAATTCCGATCGTTTTCTTCAGAGTTCCCGGCAGTTCTCACATAGTTCCGAGCATTTAAATACGTTTTGACAAGAGTTCCAGCTATTCACTGTTTTTAAACAATTTTTTAATTTGACCGCCAGCACCTCATCTACGAGAAATACGGGGTGCTGACAATTCCGATCGTTTTCTTCAGAGTTCCCGGCAGTTCTCACATAGTTCCGAGCATTTAAATACGTTTTGACAAGAGTTCCAGCTATTTACTATTTTTAAACAATTTTTTAATCTGACCGCCAGCACCTCATCTACGAGAAATACGGGGTGCTGACAATTCTGATCGTTTTCTTCAGAGTTCTCGGCAGTTCTCACATAGTTCCGAGCATTTAAATACGTTTTGACAAGAGTTCCAGCTATTTATTATTTTTAAGCAATTTTTTAATCTGACCGCCAGCACCTCATCTACGAGAAATACGGGGTGCTGACAATTCCGATCGTTTTCTTCAGAGTTCCCGGCAGTTCTCACATAGTTCCGAGCATTTAAATACGTTTTGACAAGAGTTCAGCTATTACTATTTTTAAACAATTTTTTAATCTGACCGCCAGCACTCATCTACGAGAAATACGGGGTGCTGACAATTCCGATCGTTTTCTTCAGAGTTCCCGGCAGTTCTCACATAGTTCCGAGCATTTAAATACGTTTTGACAAGAGTTCCAGCTATTTACTATTTTTAAACAATTTTTTAATCTGACCGCCAGCACTCATCTACGAGAAATACGGGGTGCTGACAATTCCGATCGTTTTCTTCAGAGTTCCCGGCAGTTCTCACATAGTTCCGAGCATTTAAATACGTTTTGACAAGAGTTCCAGCTATTTACTATTTTTAAACAATTTTTTAATCTGACCGCCAGCACCTCATCTACGAGAAATACGGGGTGCTGACAATTCCGATCGTTTTCTTCAGAGTTCCCGGCAGTTCTCACATAGTTCCGAGCATTTAAATACGTTTTGACAAGAGTTCAGCTATTTACTATTTTTAAACAATTTTTTAATCTGACCGCCAGCACCTCATCTACGAGAAATACGGGGTGCTGACAATTCGATCGTTTTCTTCAGAGTTCCCGGCAGTTCTCACATAGTTCCGAGCATTTAAATACGTTTTGACAAGAGTTCCAGCTATTTACTATTTTTAAACAATTTTTTAATCTGACCGCCAGCACCTCATCTACGAGAAATACGGGGTGCTGACAATTCCGATCGTTTTCTTCAGAGTTCCCGGCAGTTCTCACATAGTTCCGAGCATTTAAATACGTTTTGACAAGAGTTCCAGCTATTTACTATTTTTAAACAATTTTTTAATCTGACCGCCAGCACCTCATCTACGAGAAATACGGGGTGCTGACAATTCCGATCGTTTTCTTCAGAGTTCCCGGCAGTTCTCACATAGTTCCGAGCATTTAAATACGTTTTGACAAGAGTTCGAGCTATTTACTATTTTTAAACAATTTTTTAATCTGACCGCCAGCACCTCATCTACGAGAAATACGGGGTGCTGACAATTCTGATCGTTTTCTTCAGAGTTCTCGGCAGTTCTCACATAGTTCCGAGCATTTAAATACGTTTTGACAAGAGTTCCAGCTATTTATTATTTTTAAACAATTTTTTAATCTGACCGCCAGCACCTCATCTACGAGAAATACGGGGTGCTGACAATTCCGATCGTTTTCTTCAGAGTTCCCGGCAGTTCTCACATAGTTCCGAGCATTTAAATACGTTTTGACAAGAGTTCGAGCTATTTACTATTTTTAAACAATTTTTTAATCTGACCGCCAGCACCTCATCTGCGAGAAATACGGGGTGCTGACAATTCCGATCGTTTTCTTCAGAGTTCCCGGCAGTTCTCACATAGTTCCGAGCATTTAAATACGTTTTGACAAGAGTTCGAGCTATTTACTATTTTTAAACAATTTTTTAATCTGACCGCCAGCACCTCATCTGCGAGAAATACGGGGTGTTGACAATTCCGATCGTTTTCTTTAGAGTTCCCGGCAGTTCTCACATAGTTCCGAGCATTTAAATACGTTTTGACAAGAGTTCCAGCTATTTACTATTTTTAAACAATTTTTTAATCTGACCGCCAGCACCTCATCTACGAGAAATACGGGGTGCTGACAATTCCGATCGTTTTCTTCAGAGTTCTCGGCAGTTCTCACATAGTTCCGAGCATTTAAATACGTTTTGACAAGAGTTTCAGCTATTTACTATTTTTAAACAATTTTTTAATTCGACCGCCAGCATCTCATCTATGAGAAATACGGGGTGTTGACAATTCCGATCGTTTTCTTTAGAGTTCCCGGCAGTTCTCACATAGTTCCGAGCATTTAAATACGTTTTGACAAGAGTTTCGGCTATTTACTATTTTTAAACACTTTTTTAATCTGACCGCCAGCACCTCATCTACGAGAAATACGGGGTGCTGACAATTTCGATCGTTTTTTTCAAAGTTCTCGGGAGTTCTCACATAGTTCCGAGCATTTTAATACGTTTTGACAAGAGTTCCAAAGACGCCGCATATTTTTTCGAGAGAAAACGACGTCGCGTTTTACGGCGCTGGTTTTGATTTCTTGCACAGTCTTCTCGTCTTCCCAGTATTTGGCGAACACGAAGCAGTTCAGATTTTCTGTGCTTTCATCTAAATCTGACTGATAGCTTGCGATCATTACATTTTATTTTTTCGAAATAATATAATTTGACCCAAGTTTATGACCAATGGCAAAAGTGGTTTTCAAAAACTCAAATGATAACTTAAAAAATAGAAATCTACAATAATATCATTTATCTAAATTATTTTAATACACTCTTAAGCATGTGTCGCCAAAAATTGGAGGTACACGTTGAAATAAAAACCCTACGTAATTACGAGGGACATAATTACCATCAAAAATAGAAGGGAAGATGGTACCTCGAAGTCAGGAAGTACATTACGTATTTCCAATTTTTGGCGATACATGCTTACCGCATAATGTACTCTTAAGCATGTGTCGCCAAAAATTGGAGATATACGTTGAAATAAAAATCCTACGTAATTACGAGGGACATAAGTACCATCAAAAATAGAAGGGAAGATGGTACCTCGAAGTCAGGAAGTACATTACGTACCTACAATTTTTGGCGACACATGCTTAAGAGTTTACATACCTGCATTACTTGTTTCTTCCAGTTTTTTATCAAATAACGGATACATGTTTTGTCGGTGGATGACCACATTATATACACAAAATAAACGATTCTGCTGCTGCTGCTGCTGTATCACTGTCTAATTTGCGAATGTATTCCATGCATTCGCACTGTGACTCCCGGCACGCACCGCGAAATACTCCGCGAATGTCACTGCTTGTGAATATATTCATATTTATGTTAGTTGCGTAAATAATATAACAGTCGTATAAAACGGTGTAAGAATTCTTTGTTCGAGCAACGATATGACACGTCCGCGTCGATGCCACCTAGTGGCTATGCCACTGCTATTCGCGAATGTTTTTTGTTCAACAAATGTCGCGATCATGCATGGTTGACGTCGAGTACCTCGTATACGAGGTACGTATGTAGGAGGTACATTTGTACGAGGTACATATGCACGTACGAGGTATGTATGTACGGGGTACATACGGGAAGCCCCCTAAAAAACTGTACCTCCTAAAAAATTGTACCGTGAATTTATAAGTGCGGTGCCTCCAATCGGTACCTCCTCCTTTATCAGTACCTCGTGTGTATTCCGTACCTTGTGCTATACTGTACCGGGAAAAGTATCTCCTAGCAGTATGTAACTTGAAATGTCATTTCCATTTAGAAATTAGTACCTCGAATTTGGAGATACTACGCGGTACATGCTTAAGAGTGTAATTCTGTGAGGTCTCTGAGATTCCATCCACATTTGTCATCGTAACTTCAGCAAAAATTCAATTTATTTATTTATTTATTTTTTTAATCGATTGAGAATCGATCCATGAATAGGCCCATAATGTATAAAAGTCGATAGAATTAAATCGATGCGTTCCGTTTCACGCATGATGCGCATAATGCATCATTTATCCTTGTTGTTCACCGAACGCACTCCTAAGAGTTTCAAGATATACGAGTAAAAAGAAAAGAATATAGGGGACAAAAGTGCAGAAACGCGAAAAAAGGAAGTTGAGCTGGGGTCTTGGAGACTTCACTGTGTATACCTAGGGTTAACAAGCAGCACTGCGCTGCTGCATTCTCGATGCTGCATAACAAGGAAGAAATTTATATAATTCATATTTTTATTTAAAAAACCGTATATATGCAGCACACGGAAAGAATGGTTTTGCTGAAGTGTCTAAAAATTTAGCTGAATACAGATCTAAAAGTAATTTTGTTGGATCATCAAAATAATTATGTAGAACACTTAAACTGATTGCTAAAATGTCAAAATTTTTTACAGCATTATCATATTTTAGCGACTTACTATAATTATTTTGATGGTGCAACAAAATTATTTTTAGATCTGTATTTAGCTAAATTTTTAGATACCTACAGTCGTTTTGGTTTGACCCAACTGGCTAAATTAATATTTTTACATATAATAATAATTTGGCCAGTTGGGTCGAACCAAAACGACTGTTGTTTTGAATTATTTACTGGCGACGGAAGTTACTTGTTTTGTTTTTAGATACCTACTTCAGCAAAATCGTTCTTTCCGTGTACATATTTTTATCAAGGTCTAAATAATAATGTTAATATATATCACTAATGTAAAATGTATATAAAATAATTTTTTTATCTGCGAAAGTTGTTGGAATATTATCGAATCATTAGAGAATTATAAAATCTTGAGTTTAAATTTTTCACGATGTAATAAATAAAACTGTACGTATGAATTTACAATCATCCACAGTAGTATTTAAAGGGGTAAAACGTTTTGAAGACTCGACCGTTGAATTTGAGTCTAAAGATGAGAAATCAGTGAAATTTATGGAGAAGAACAGTATGTTATATCAAAAGATTTGTTGTACGTCACCAACAGTAACTATTTTAAGAATTATATATTTTACACATGAGGGAAAAGAGAAAGTTATGATAAATGGATTAATGACGCGTAATGAGTTAATATTTATTTTAAAGTAGATTAGTGTAAAGTAGATTATGGCATTTAAAATTATCATGTGAACATTATTTGTTACACTTTGTGAATCGCTTATTACCTTTTGTGAATTATGGCAGAAAGGATAAAAGGTTCATAGACATATTATAGTTATCTCACGAATCTCACGTGTTGACGCTGAACGACCCTTCTTAAGAGTTCCAAGCTCATTGAAGCATGCGATTATCTATCACTTTAGCCGGGGTGTCGAAGTTGGCCGGCCTTGCAACGTGGGAGAAGCGGACGCGATTTTCGCCACCGCTGCGAATCGAGCCCCGGCGCCGGGTATGCTTGAAACGCAATGCCAGTGCACTACGTTTAACACACATGGATATCCATTCACGAAATAACTTGATACTATTTATTTCTATTTTAATTTGACACGGCTACTAGGGGCAAATCTCGTGGAGACCGTGGACATATTCGGACGTGTTTTTTCCTGAATAATTTTTGAAGATTGCTAATGCAATCAGCGCCGAGATTAGATTGAATCTTTCGAGTCTGTATTTATTATCTTCGACTTGTTCTTGGCCGTTATGTGATCCCGAGGAGGATTAGGTGCCATAAAATTAAAGAAGAAGAAGAAGGCTACTGGGGACTACGGCACGAGTCTCGTGCGTCAAGAGGCGTAATCGTTTCTATACCTGATAACTGGCTCCTACGCTCGAGGGACCAGCTATGCACTCATTGGGTGTCTCCGTACTAATCGAGTCACCACTCTCGCATCGTGCGTGCACCATCCGAGAACCCGGGCATGAAGATTCATTCTTGACTTTTTCATATTTACTACGTGTTGGAGAGCAAACGGATTGACAACCGAGAGCTCCCTAGATAACCGTGCCCTTTCTTGGCCCCACAACTCACCATGGACAGCGGTACTTGGGCCCGTATCACTACAGGACTTTAGTGGTGCATTCAGATCGCAATTGACGTCGCTTGGTTACTGCAGAGCGCGCCGACTAGTCGACATCAGATCTTGTGATCGAGCCGTACTGAATCAGAACAGCCCCATTGCAACGTTCCAGCAAGACCACTGGGAGGTGGGCGCATGACCTGACTGGGAGAGGCTATATATTCGCGTCACCAGACCAATTGAAGCATGCGATTATCTTTTACTTTAGCCGGGGTGTCGAAGTTGGCTGGCCTTGCAACGTGGGAGAAGCGGACGCGATTCCCGCCACCGCTGCGAGTCGAGCCCCGGCGCATGCTTGAAACGCAATGCCAGTGCACTACGTTTGACACACATGGATATCCATTCACGAAATAACTTATTACTATTTGTTTCTATTTTAATTTGACACGGTTACTGGGGGCAAATCTCGTGGAGACCGTGGACATATTCGGACGTGTTTTGTCCTGAATAATTTTTGAAGATTACTAATGCCATCAGCGCTGAGATTAGATTGAATCTTTCGAGTCTGTATTTATTATCTTCGACTTGTTCTTGGCCGTTATGTGATCCCGAGGAGGATTAGGTGCCATAAAATCAAAGAAGAAGAAGAAGGCTACTGGGGGCCACGGCACGAGTCTCGTGCGTCAAGAGGCGTAATCGTTTCTATACCCGATAACTGGCTCCTACTCTCAAGGGACCAGCTATGCACTCACTGGGTGTCTCCGTACTAACCGAGTCACCACTCTCGCATCGCTTGCACGTGACTATCCGGGAACCCGGGCATGAAGATTCATTCTTGACTTTTTCATATTTACTACGTGTTGGAGAGCAAACGGATTGACAGCCGAGAGCTCCCCAGATAACCGTGCCCTTTCTTGGCCCCACAACTCACCATGGACAGCGGTACTTGGGCCCGTATCACTACAGGCCCTTAGTGGCGCATTCAGATCGCCATTGACGTCGCTTGGTTACTGCAGAGCGCGCCGACCAGCCGACATCAGATCTTGCGACCGAGCCATACTGAATCAGAACAGCTCCATTGCAACGTTCCAGCGAGACCACTGGGAGGTGGGCGCATGACTTGACTGGGAGAGGCTATATATTCGTATCACCAGATCAATTGACTTTGACCCTAGGCCCAAAGGAACTCGTGCAGAGAATCAAAGACCTAAGACAGCCTAACTCGGTCGATACAATACGACAGTGCTCGCACCAGCGCAGTTTTCGAGCCACTCAGATCGCCGGATCCTAACGCGGATCCGCTACTTTTTTCGCGCTCCTTTCTGCCACGATTCACAAAAGGTAGTAGCCTTGGCTCTGTTAACAACGTGGATGGGAGCGAGACCGCCGTGGCCAGCGTGATTACCGGTAGTAGGTCCGACGCACGTTGCACGTAACTTTTAACTTTTTAATTTGTCATGATTATTTGTACTTAATGCATTAAATTATGCGTTTTACTCATTGATATTGTTTAACAATAATCTTATCGTTGCTTATTAAAAATGCAACGATAATTTTATCATTGCATCTTTAATACGCGTATATATCGATGCTGTGAGATTTATATCAATATTACTCGTATAAAGCCGGGTACTCACTAGGAGCAACGTGCAACGCAACGGTTGCTATAATTTTTTTACAATGTGTTTATTCCGGAATAAGACGTATTTACGCAGCAACCGTTGCGTTGCACGTTGTACGGTTCTAGTGAGTATCCGGCATAACAAACTCCCTCCGTGATTATATCTCCGATTTAAGATGAGCTTAGTATACTCTCAACGCAAATACGTGTGTTAGAAATTCGCGGTTGACTTATGGCCGCTGGACATTATTATACTCTGCCTGTTACGTTTCGCCGCAAAACCTAAGGCCGGGTACTCACTAGGACCGTGCAACGTGCAACGCAACGGTTGCTACAATTTTTTCACAATGTGTTCCGAAATAAGACGTACTCACTAGTTGCAGCAATCGTTGCGTTGCACGTTGCACGGTCTTAGTGAGTACCCGGCATAAGATGGCTAATAGAATGGCTGGCAAAAAATGATGCTGTTGATACATCATTTTTTTTCCATGTATATATTTTCCTTATTACCTGTAGCATAGCGTGACCTTGCGATCTCGTAATATCAGGAATTGAGTGCTAGGCAAGCGAAAAGCATTAGAACTCCTCAACATAAATCGTGTAGATACTCTTCGAAAAGAAGCTGAAACTCTCTAATCAGAACTATCGAATTTTAAAGTAGGAGTGCCAGCTTTACACACCCGTCAGATTATATCCTTTCGCGAATTTTTAGAGCTATGTCAACGACAGGAAAAATAAAATGAAATAATTGAAAGCGGTTCCGATCGGTCAGATTCAGATGAAAGCATATAGTAAATCTGAACTGCTTCGTGTTCGCCCCAAATACTAGTAAGACCCCTGTTGAGCTGGCCCCCCCCCACCTTGCAGAAATTAAAAAAAAAAATAGCGCAAAATTACAAGCTATTTGTGAGCTTTTATATCCCGCAGATTAAAATTTTTGAGCTTGTCACACTGAACAGGAATTTAATATTTTTTATGGGGGGCTGAGTCAACGTTTAAAAATAGATATTGAATTGATTTTTACGGCAGAATTAGGAGCTATTTATGAGTTTTCAAAATGATATAGTTTGGATTTTTGATCTCATCCTCTTAACCCCGAAACAACCCTTTAATTGATTCAACTCAAGAGAAAAATGTTGAGAAAAATTTAAATATATCGTATCGCGGATATAATTCGTATAGCGTATAAACTCTAAGAATAAACTCTTAAAATACGCGCATTTTGATTATTGAGCTACAACCCCTTCGCAAGAAAACCATCCCATCTTCCTGGCTTAAGAGAGAACTGTACTTAAAATGAATAAAATTATTTTACGACTAAATATTGTTTACTAAATTCTGAACACTAAAATAAAAAGAAAGAGTACTTCACTCTTGAGACTGTTAGGGATCGGGGGTAGTTTTCCATCAAACGGCTAGGGTACAAAATCTGAAACTTCATATTTTTGTGATACAAATTATCCTGAATCGAGTTTACAAGTAGCAATTGATTCTGCTGATGAGAACGAGTACTTTACTCTTGAGACTAATAGGACTGAGTTCTATTAGGAGCTGTTTGAAGCAGAAGGGATGAATATATTAAGTTTATTTGTATGGTACAAATTAGTACAAATTCAGTCCTTCAAATTTCTGTATTTAATTTTCTTTTTTTTTCTTGTGGTCTTTCTAGCTTAATGCTAAGGTAGCACCGCCACGATTTTCTCCGAAATGGCACAGGATACAAAATTGTTATTAGTGGTACAAAATAGTACAAAATGGGTACTAAATATTCTGATAGGTCCGGTTTGATTCTGCCAATTTGGTCCTGCTAGCTTAGAAGAGGTTTTATTCTTTATTTATTCCTAAGATAAGTTCAGCAATACTTTTTTGGAATATTCGTAATGCTCTTTATTATACTTTTCACTACTACTGATATAAACTTTATGCATTGTTTAATAGAAAATATCGTTAAAATGAGCACATTTGAAAGAGTTTCATCATATTACACTGCTCTTTACTTAATTCAATACATACAGAGCGTTTGCTATGGGACATTAGGCACATTACAGGGTCATATTTCGCACGGATTAGGTAAACAGAGGTACATGGATGTCGGAGAATCTCAAGCCGTGCGAGTGTTTCGAAAATTTTCTTCGGGCCATCAGTCTCGCGTATAAAAGAGCGTCCGTGGCATGAGAATGGTGGGCGACGGCGGAAGGTGGTATTTGCGCGGGCCAAACGACCTAAATAGAGAACAAACAGCGAGGGTGCACACATAGTGAGAGCGAAAAAGAGAGACTAACGCGAGAGAAAAAGGGAGGAGGAGGACATCGATAGCGGACAGGAGGACGAAGGGTAAAGGGCGAGAGAAAAGGGAGGAAATGGTGCGCGTTACGGAGAAATGGCGCGGAAACTGGGGATAGTGACGAGCAATGGGCGACGGTCGACTCCTCTAACCGAACGAAAACTTGAATCGGAGGAGATCGTGGGAGGACAACCACTCTCCGTGTGATCTCTGCGCAAACCGTACCACAGCGGTATACGTACCATGGAAAGAGGACAAAGGAGGAAACGAACTGGGATACTTTACGAACAAGAATCGCGGAAAGGACCAAGGGAGGCCCTGTGAGCGGAGACCATGTGAAAACGCGAAGAAAAAGATCGTCGGTCTCCTCTTCCCGACCGGGTCCCTTTCTTTACCTTTCTTTCCCTTTCTTCGCTACTTGAACTGCGCGCGGAAACCGTTCGCGGGATTAAACTGACTTCGCCGACTTGCTGACGGCCTCCGGAATTCCTATCGCGAAGGCCAGTAAAGACCTTCTGTTCTTAATGGACCGCAAGTAACGAGTCTCGCTGTTTTGTAGCTGGCAATTCGACCTTGAGATTAACACAATCGCTTCTCGTTAATCCGCCCGATTCCGACTGCTCACATTTCTGGTATGAATTTTGCACTTAAGTCTAGCTGTTTCTTTATGTTGTCACTTCAATTATTACAAGATTTAAATAAAGAAATAAGATGTTTATATATGCTAAAAATTTCATGTGAAAGTTTAACAACTTTATAGTTTCAATTTCCAGTATGCAGATAATAAAATATTGTTAAATAAATGGTAAAAGTAAACAAATAGAATTGTTAACAAAATTCGTATAATTGTATTGTTTCTTCGAATCATAAAATACATGGCACATGTATAGTAATCGTGCTGACATCTAACGGAAATCACGATAACTTGGCCGTACTAGTTCAATTTACATTAAAAAAAAGCAATATTTGAAAAATTGTGTCCAATAAAAATGTTATAAATAAAATACTCAAACTATATATCTTAAATAGCAATTCATAGATTAGATCGGTATCGATATAATTTTTTGAGCGCAGGTGCTTTAGTGGTCAACACATAATTTATGTGCAACATATAAATATATTCAGATACATAGGTAGGTATACGTAACGTTTAAAATTTATGGTAATAACATGGCATATAGACGTATTAAATGAATATTTAGAGTACGCGCAAGGAATTACACAATTAGATCGCGTTTTATACTTTTACCATTTATTCAAAAATATTTTATTATCTGCATTCTGGAAAGTAAAACTATAAAGTTGTTAAACTTTTACATACAATTTTTAGCATATGTAAACGTATCTTATCTCTTTATTTAAATCTTGTAATAATTGAGGTGACAACATAAAGAAACAGACTTAAGTGCAATTAGAATTAGTTATTTGTAAAACAGAAATTTTTATTTAATTTCTCGTAAAATTTAGTATGTTTTATATCAGTTTATGCATAACGTGTTTCTAAAATAATATTTTTGATAAAAATTAATATTTTCGATTTTTTGATAACGTATGATAGAATAATGAAATTAATTGAGTGGCCAATTAATAAGAAAATAATTGGTTCGTAGGAGCGCCAAAGTAATTTACATGCATAAGCGAGTTACATATATAGGCTGAATGTGTTTTGTTATCACTACAAGTATATATATAATGACTTATTATTATTATTACAATCAAGAATTGCGTATGTGCAGATGTGCACCTTGCTGATAAAATAAAATCTCGCGACATAAAAGGTCCTCGAAGGTCCTTAAATGCTGGCGATCATAACGAAGCGTCGCAAATGGCGATAGATTTAATTAAGATTGCAAAATGTGCCAATTATAAATTAATTGCGCGGTAGCGTTACAGTAGCAACATGGGTTTTAACATCGTTATATCTTAACAGCATATCAAAGATACGTATCATTTGTCAGTCCCATTCAGGTATCACTATCACTGATTGTGAGACGCGTAACCTTGTGTCATAAAAAGTCGGCAGAGGATTATAATATAATGAATTCGTTCATTTGTAATATACGTTACGTTACGCTAATTATCTTTTATTTTATTTACGTTTGCAAAAAAAATTTTTACAAATCTATTGCCTCGCATTGAAATTAAAAAATAACTCACCGGCCGATGAGCAACAGCGGAGTTGTAAAGTTGTTGATCCCCTGCGTCGATCTGTAACATAGAAAATATTTTTACATTAAAGCCGTGTCTAAAATAATAATAATCAATACTTGAAGCAAATAATTATCGCGCCAGCGATTTCATATTTTCGCATTAACTCGTTCGCATAATTAATGAATGCAAATAATATTATACGACCGTGCGAATAAGAGAGACGCGACGTTCGCAATGTCTCTTCTTGCATATGCCGGAGCTGGATCGAACTCCGGCGCAATTTCCCAAATTTTGTACAACCTCTTAATTTAACTCGGTAATATATAGTGATGCTCTTTATAAAAGTGACGCGATGATATTCACAATTAGTCGCAAGACGCAAGAGGATTATACGGTATTCTAAACATTGTTCGTGCATTACGGTTTCCCTTGAATCTGTGCTTGTTCATAACATTATCATGTATGTACGTGTCCTACTCATAAGTGCAAACTCCCTGTGAAGGGACTGAGAGGTTTTTGTGGTGTAAGCCACACACAGCACTACACAAAAGTAAGTAGAGTTCTGGAGTCAGTAATTACTAGTTAGCTGACGACAAGGGCTTGCAATTATAGCGAACTATTATAATTACGAGGTGGTTCTATTATTTCCGTCTCGTTTAGTCGCAATATTTTTATACCGCGATTATTAAACGAAATTGCATTTCCATTTGCAGCAGATATAAGCGTATCAAAGATTTATTAGTATATTTTAAAGATGTAAACTTTTTTTTTTTTTTTTCTTCGCTTTTTTCGCGACAGAAGAGATAGCTCGAGCATTGAAAAAATGAGTATTCCAATTTTGAAGCGGACATAAATCTCTCATGTGTGTGAGATTTGTTGAAATAATTGCGTTGTCCTCTAGAGCGTGAAACTTGAGCGATTACTTTTTTATCCGGTAAAGACGACTAATCGCTGTGGCGCATGATTTATGATAGAATTTCGTCAACGGCGTGAAACACTGATAACCTTTAACATTCTCACACTATCATGTCACTAAAATAATACTTTTTATCGTACGAAGACTGATGACCGGCACAGTATTGATATTTGCGCGAAAACATTTATTAATCTTTTCGTTTTGTTAAAAGTTTTCCATTAATCAAACATTTAATAAGAACAAGATATATCCTAAACGGTATAAATTCATTGCACAAAATTTAAATCAATTAACGCTCATATCAACTCTGTCATGATATGTCATACATAAGAAGTTACTTAAAAATTATTAAAAAGTTAACATAATAACAAAAATGTTTATTCTAATGAAAGAATGCATAATTAAATTATCTATTTATTTTTTAGAATAGACTGTTAAAAGTAAACGTTTTAATTTAGTTTGTTGAGAACACAAACAATTATATAATTTTTTTGTTAATTTTTTATGTCAATCTATATGGCATTTCTCATTCAAATGTGGGTGCAAAATAATAATAAAACTACAGTACCTATGTTAATATTGTAAAACGTAAAATGTCTTTTCTTATGCAAACCGCTATCTTTCTCTCTCCCTCTCTTTGAGACGGTGGTATAAAAAATATCAATGGCAGACCATTATCTAGAAAAAGTCTTCTTATACCAAGACATAAAAACGCGTATATACTTTTTAGCTACAAGCTCACGCTCTTCCTTACAGGAGGGTATAGTGGCGCAGACGGCGTTAATGTTCGCCGTTACTCACGATTCTCATTTGCAAGATTGCCTATACATCTCGCGGCATCCTATCACGACCGTTATTCTATACAGGTTAATTTGTGTATAGGTTGGTCTAACGGGTGTACAAAATATTCAATTTTTGTTATTTGTATATACTTGCCATTTCACTATGTCTATTAAATAGGCATTTATATCAAATTTGTATACGAAGTTTGCGATTTATTTAGATACGCATATGTAATATGCATATTTTGTGATTAATTTTAATTGAAGGTTTTATTGTTACTCTTGAGCTTTTGCTTCTTAATTTACATTAAACGCCGTAACATAAAACTCTCCAAAAATTACAGACATATAACTTTCTTATTATTTTTTTGTTATAAACTCAAATTATAAACATGTAGATATATGCTGCAGCTCCAATATACGTGCAGTCGTCCTCACTTTCAAGGCAGATTGGGTGATACATTACAACTAAAAAATAAATAAATTTTCACGGTAAAATCAATCAGTAAAGGATAGGATGTTTGGCCTTGCAGTAATTTACTTTACCTTTCTGATAAATTCTTTTCTTTTTCTCTCTCTCTTTCCTTTTCTCTCGGTTAGTGGTACAATATTTCGTTGTAAAAATATTGATGTAAAAGTCAACAGTACCGCTCAAATTGCCGTAAAATAGTCGAAACTTTATTTCCAGACGGACGACAACGTCGGAGTGGTTATAAAAAACCATCTGAGAAATAACAATACAAGCTAGAAGCACCGTTACGTGAACGGCGTAGCCCTTTTGTCGATTTTTTAGCCTTCGTCTGTAGGAACAATGACTTTCTGATCCTTTAAATCTAATTCCGTTCTGCGATCTCCGAGCGGGAGAATCGCTTTTTTAAGCTTCTTTAACCTTGCATTTTCTCATAAAAGGTGTACTCTGAGTTACGAGTTACAAGACGCCTATACCTGCTTTGCGCTGAGCATCAAAGGAGGCGAGAAAAAATATTATCAATTATTTTGATAAAAATTCGACTGGAAAATATTCGACTGTAGTATATACTTTTTTACTCGAAATAAAAGCAGTCCGAATATATGACATTTTCTTTAGAATATGAAATCGAAGTGTTACTGGTGCATGATCTGTAATAATATCGTATATAGGAGAATACCTGCGTTTGTAGTGATTGATAGTCTCATAATTAGCTTACTGTCCCGTAGTAAGATGACCCTTGCAAAATGGTCGTTCTAGATCAGCTACAACAAGAGCAGACATTTACGGACACTATATAGCTGGTAATAGTAGGCGTGCTTTTAGAATAACGTACCGGTACATGAGTGTTACAAGATCCTTCACTGACGTAGGTGTAACGTTACTGCGCCTCGACTAGTAACCGGACTTACTTTAACGAGTACAATTGCCTGGGTTTGAAAAGTTAATTGCTCGGAAGTACAATCATTGATTTACGATAGTAGTCATTGACAACGACTACACCATGCAAATAATTTTGTGCGTGATACAGCATAGGTAAAATTGCGTCTTGCAAGATAAACCCACACGTTATTTGAAATTCTTACCGACAATAACGACTGTTTTAGATGCACACAATAAATTTACCGCAAAAATATTGGATGCGTTGACTTGATTTGTACGCATGTTAAGCACTATTGCTCCGTGCGTATGCAGGTCATTTAAATGCTGTTATTTAAATGCTGAAGTTTCGAACGGCCATAATGTAAATGAGGACCGGGATCTTTGTGCATAATCTTTTGTGGATTACAGTTAAGCTTAATGTTTTGCGCGTTATGAATTTATATACGCTGTACAATGTTTGAATTATTCAAAATCTTATTCTACTTTTAAACAGCCACATAGGGTAAAAAGAACAATAAGAAATGAAATTTATATTTTCTTTGTACACTGAACGTGATTTTCATATTCCGAGTCTAACGATCACTTTTACAAGATATTATAAATATTACATATCACGTCATAAATTGATATTAAGAAAAAGAGACGTTGAAATAAAGGGATAATTGCAATTTCTTCTCAAGATCTCGGGGTCAGATCATAAAGGTGGAAATAAGGATTTCCGAAGATGTTACTGACCGAGGGTTCAACTACTGCCCGACAAAGGCTAAAGAAGGTCATTGGTAAACTCTAGGCGAGATCTTGCATTATTTATGAATCACGTGGTTAAATAGAAGCCGAGATTTTAGCTGTGCTAACACAGAAGAGCATTTATCGCCTCAGTTAGGATAGGCGCTCTCCACCGCGGCACGCAGCTAGCAACACAACTTCTCTCCGAAGCAGGAAACCCCGAGGGTTGCCTCTAAGATAAAACACCATATCGCACACACCACCCGGCCACCGCGTATACGTACTTGTACGGTGCACCGTGCCGGTATGCTCTTCCATCGTGTCCGCAAGCTATACACAGACGTGCTCACTATACTTCGCTAGGGTTGCATTGCCCATTGGTTGCTGCAGCTATGGCCTATTTCGCTCGAAAGTACGACCCATTCACCGTGAAAGGGTCGTCCGTTTCGACCTCTTCTGCTAGCGGGCTAAACATTCTTTCGGTGCTTTCTGCAACACGGAGATTCTGGCGCTATTCGCAAAGAGCTATTTACCAGAGATGATCCTTAAAACGCGACTCCCCTCCCTCCCGCCTTTTGCACCAAGCGATGCAAAATGAGGCCGTCGTCAACCGTCGCGAATAAAATTTACGATAATAAAGCAAAAACCGCATCCACGCATACTATTCTTATCGGGTATCCGAGTGGCGAGTCCGCCTCCGCATATTTTATACGTCCGGATAAAATTTATATTATTTAAATAGAGATTCATTATTATTAATTAAAACGTAACATAGTATAAAACACGAACCTAATACATCCCTCCAAGGGTTATTATAAAGCCTAAAAATGAGATAAAATACTGCTGGCGAGATAATTTGTGGGATCTATTTTCTTCCGGCGGGCACGAAAGTAGCTTTTGAGTATTAATTACGTGAACCTTTCAATTATACGTTAATTAGAACAGACTACTGTGTAAAACTATTATGTAAATCACAGCATGAACAATTTACATATGATACAATTATTCTGAGCAGATTGGCATCACTTAATATGTGCTTGCGGATGACAAGTGATTGGAGACTTATTAATAATACAAAATTATAAAACTATCGTCATTGCTTCGTTAACTTAAAAGATAGAATAACGCATTGAACCTTTCTTAGGCTGAAATTTTATTATTGCCACTTTTTTGAAAAATAAAAAATAATCAATAGGTTATAATATGTACCTAATGTATATAATACTTTTTGAATAATTATACATACTAAATCATTAAAGTCATATTCATTTTAATAGAACATATTTAGCTTCGTTAACTGGTTCGGATCAAAGTTTTTTATATAAATTGTGATTTTTACGTTAAATAATCCGATGGAAGTTGGAAAAAGATATTTTTCTAACAATTTCTTCTTCTTCGTTACAAATATATTTTTTACTTTCTGCGTAAAAATTTAAACATCTAAAACATCCAAAAATTTATTTCATTATCTATAAAATAGATATTATATATTCATATGCATTGTTGCTGCAAATGCTATAAAAAACATTGCGTCATCTTACAATTCGGCGCTTTGAAAAGTTTATGCGAATCAAGTATCTATGTAGTGAACATATACGTACATCGCGCCGTCATCTTTATTTACACAAGTATCACGAAGAATCTCAAGTTTATTCCCACTTCGGCTGTATGTTTGTACGCAATAAGATATATTGATATTCCTCCCGTCTAAACCCTTCTTTTCCACCCCCTTCCATCGCCGCGCCGCCAGTTCCGGCACGGCACCAACTCTCGTTCCTTTTTATCTCCGTAGAGTTTCCACCCCATCAGCCTCACCCTCGAAACCCCCGCCACCCTATCGCACCCCTGCGTGCGCGCCGTTCCCTTCGCCCTCATTCCGCTACCGGCACGAACCGTATCCGATCCACCCCGGTCCCAGCCAGTCCCCTACCCTCCAGCGAAGCGCCACGGCAGTCATGGCGGCAGTTACGGAATCAATAAAAGTGGTGCTCATGCGCCTCAACTGCCGTCGCTACTGCCGTCCGCTGCCACCTCCCACCCCTTCGCTTCCTCCCCTCCTCGTCCAACGACTTCACCGCCGTTTCAACCCATCCCTCTCTTTTCATCCCGTTGCCCTTCGCTATACCTCGCTCTCTTGATTCCTCCTTCACCCCCCCCCTGTGCCACCATCATGCACCGAGATCCCTCTCGCCACCGCTATGGATTTCGTTCTTTCCCCTCAACCTACGACTTTGAATCGCGCCAACTTCCATCTCCCTACCCCCTCCTACTCCTCTTGATGTATCCGTCCTTCCTGAAACTACGGCTAAAACTATACAACGAGCACGCTCTGTACCGGGTGTCTCGGCATAATCTCCTTTCGTTATTTCTTACATCTTGGGATACGCCGTATAGCGCAAAACACTCGAATGTCTTAGAACGCGATTTTAAAGTTACGCCGCGGAAGATTCATGTCGGCACACAGTCTTTGTCCCGCGGATATTCGCGCACACGTTACTGAATATCGATCATGCTTAAATCCAGCACCAATATATCGAATCCCTACTAATTTACATTGAAATTGGTTCAGTCGTGTCGAATTTATTCGAAAGCGATGGAAAGCATCAATGATGAATGGAGCTGGTATGTACATACATGTATATATATTTAAATTCGCGTTAAAAATATTTTTTTGTTGTCAGATTGAAATTGAATAAAATCCATGATTTATGCCACGAAAAACGCAGCGCAATTTATAAAAGCGCATGTAACAATAAAAATATATAAAAAAAAAGATTTTTCTCTTCTCGGTTCACCTGTACTGCAAAATTAATTCAAACCAATTTTATATAAAATTTTTTTAAATTTATATAAAATTTCTCACTGTGCATAAATTATCCGAAATAGAATTTACGAATTTACGAGCTTGTAAATTCCATAATATTTAGGCGGAAATAACAATAGGATTTTAGCGATTCGTTCACATCTTGCGGCTAAGCGAAGCGTTCCATTAATTTCATGAACATCTGATTAATTAGCTGAAGTAACAATATATAGGTCGATCAGGATGATTATTCATTTTCCATTATCCTGATAAACGAAGCTAGTCCTGCGACGGTAGGTTTTTCCGTGGCGCGGGAGGCTATGCGGGCAAGCGCGGGCAGGTAATGTCGGGATAATGTTTCACATAAACTGTGGTGGGTCACAACAATGTGAGCGAATATACATGAAAATAAAATATAGCGGTGGCGATGTATATGCAACTTCGTTACACGCTCAGCATGGTTTACATTGACAAGAACGTTTGCAAGTATTCACCACTTCAATTTTTATTATCTTTGAATATGTGGAATAGTCCAAATTAAAAGACACTATTTTTATTCATAAATGTCATCGTGCATATCTTAACGGATTCAAACAATCTCAAATTAACATATTTGATTCTAAGTAAATACTATCAATATATATATTATAGCATATATAAAAAAGATTTAAACAAAAAGTATATAATATTTTCTTCTATAAAGCTTGTGAAGCAACTTTACGTATATTTGATGATTACAATGACATTCGTTCAGAGTCAAGATTTAATTTCAAAATTCTGTTCTAATCCCTTAATGTGTACTTGAACAGTTAACAAAAATCTCTTATTTTAAAATATTTTCTAAATTTAATAAAATTGCAAATTGACAAATGTCTTTGCCAACATTTCCTTATGATAAGGATTAGCTACTGACCAAATATACGTTATTATACGTTATAGTTGTATATAATTAATTATCATATATTGTATAATTTATTATTATTAAGACTGCATTATATGTAGATGTATACATATGGCATGTAATTGCCACATGGACACAATGCATTTACTTTACGTATATATGATTCGGCTTTAGGGCAATAAATCCTTCTTTATACATGAAGAGTCGACGTTCGTGGATTGGCTGGAAGAGGCCAGCTTCCGGACGAATGCGGGTGTAGGACGCCGATTAGAAGGGGTAGGCAGCGATGCGTGGAGATAATTAAGCCGCCTGATCTATGGCCGTTTCACGAATTCGCTCGTTATCTCCTCGGTACCTCGGTGTCCCCTCGGTGTATTTAGTTCAGTTTTGGATATACGGTTGGATCCCCGTAAGCCAAAACCGATGGTATTCCGCGTCCCTCCTACTCGGTAGCGGCCATAGACCGGGAAAGTGCAGACCCCAGAGGTCGACGTTCAACAGTCCACGGCTTTCCATCTCCATCCCCGATCCTTTTTGGCGTCCTGCGTCCCACTCGGACGCTTCCTCGCGTCCCTATCTCTTGCTCATCCTCCTGACCCTTCTAACCCATCCTTTTACTCCTCCTCCTCCTTCTCCTCCTCATGCGCTCAACCTCCCTCTTTCGACTGCTTTATTGTCTGGAGTCGCTCCATCGAGGGTGCATCCCATTCCCGTTTTTAATTGAGACATAAATAAGGTTTGTTTGGCTTTGCCATTCGACCAGTTAGCTATCCCTGGGAATTGGGATTGAGACTCTGCCAATACAACTCGTTCTGCATAATGGCCGCGTTAAATTTTGCCTCCGTGAAGAAATGCTGAGAGTATTTTTTGCATTGATCAGAACAGGTATATATCTATAATTAAACCAATGAGTATCCAATAAAATTTATTTAATTTTGTCTTTTCTCCATAGAGATTTTATCAAGATTTGTAATTGATTAATCACGTTTTCGAAATTATTTTTAGTAAGTTATAAGAAATAAATGTATAATATAATATATTATATCACAAAAATGAAAAATATATATCGTAAATTTATGAATATAGTTCAAAAAAGAAAAAATAATGTCTAATATATACTGAGATATATATATCCATGAGATTTAAAATGCATTACACAATAGTTTTAAACAGAAATAACAGAAATAATGCTACGATATTAATAAAGAGACGTAATAAAATTGTGTATGATGAAAAATTGAGCTACATTATTTTGAAGTTTTTTAGTCAGGCAAATGATTCTTATTCCAAGCGTAATTCCCAAATACAGGAAGAATATCCTGTTTCGTCCCGGATCTACGTTATCATTTTTACTGAGATATCGACGAGAGCAGATAGAGTTATTGCCATCTGTGCATCTCAAACAAAGTAAAAGGCGCGGCTGGACCAATCCGGTTCGCTTGATAGTCCGGTAGACATATAGATGTAGGCGAGAGGGCCAGCAAGACGCCAAGGAAACTAATGTGCTCGTGCCGTAGAATCCTTCGCTACTAAGATCGTAATTCTCGTTGGTCAGGTATCTCCAGAAACTTATGAGCAGCCTTTGTACGCTGGCGGCAGACGCCTCTACATGGTACAAGTTAATCCCACGAGCTGACATGTATATGAATACCCTCCAGTCCGACGATAATTCCTCCATGTTGTTGTGATCCACTCGCGATGCGTGTAGCTAGTCTCAACTCACATGTATCGAAAATCTTATACGTACCATTCTTCATTTATAATAGCTTTCTGCTTTTCTTCTTTCCATCTTTGCAATTTTCGTTAATATAGCCATATATGTATAGGTATAAGACACTTAATATGTTAATCCATTAATCTAGATTAGCATATTTTTTATGAGACTAATGTAATATCACATATTACATAATAATATATATTATCGTTACACTACTGTATTTATTATTTGTAATAATACGGTTTCTCCTTTTTATCCAGATAATTCTGTTATTTAGCCATTATTGAGTTGTTTTATTTTCTTCTCTGCTCCTCTTTTCGGACATTGCATTCCCTGTATTCAACCCTATCTATTGTTCCAACAGCTTCGCATGTTTACCCTTCCTTCTCCTCGCTAAACCTTTCCTCCATAGGTAGAGAACGGAGCTTGGAAAAAACAGCGAGTTCAAAAAATGGTAGCGGTTGGCCGTGTGTAAAGCAACACATACCGTACGTCACCCCCGGTTTAATCTTGCCTCTCATTTATGCTACTGCGAAACGGCCGAACCGACGGTCATGGAACCCTGGTGAATGCCGACCGCTGCGGCTCGTGGCGATTTCGCTGACGTATTTCGGCCATCCGCTCCCCCTTTTGTCTCGCCGGTTCGCGAGGATGTAAATGTTATTGGCGCCGTAGTGTCGCGCGAGGATTCGAAAGCTCGGATTAAAGTCGCTCGATATACGACCGCGAAAACATCCGAGGCTATACGATAGAATAATCAATTATTGTTCACCAGAAAAGTCTCAGTTGATATTTCAGTCAGGAAGTAAACTGCAAATTGTATAAATAATAAATTATATAATGAAACATAACGCATTTATAATATATCTTAATATTTTAGATTAAATAATATCATAAATGTTTTAATTAATGAATTTTAACGGAAAGATTTATATCGAAATAATGATGATTGATTAATCGAATCACCAATAGATAATTTTTCTTTGCAATGTAAAGAACTGATGAACTAACATTTCTTTTTTACTTAATTAAAAATTAAAATAATAATTTCTGCAACTGCATTATACGAATAAATATTAATAATTATTATTGTCAACATTAGATACCAATATTTGAAATAAAGATGTTACAGTTATGTCAATAATGCCCTTACGAGCGCCATAATGTTATAATGGCTTAATCGCGTCGTTGAGGCCTCGAATGAACGAGGGGGAACAATCCCAAAGGAAGATACACGCGCATTATATTTCTAAAGGAAGATACTTCATGTTAGACGTGAGTTATTATTCGACATGTACGTTGCCAACCATGCGCAGGATTCTAATCTCGCTTTCCCGCCTCTACCCACCTCGTTCCAACTCCTTCTTCCAGTTCGAAGCAGGCAAACCGCTTCACTCTCTGCCCCACCATCTCCGCGGGGAGCATCTTCCGCTAATGAAACGCTGGTGAGCTACCGCTGCCTCGTGCCGCCAGCTTTTCCCATAGAGCCTCACTGGAATCACCCTCGCGACTTACTAATACCGGCCTTCTAAATCCCCCAGTTCTGTGGAAGGGTAGGTTATATTGAAACTCCTTCAATTTGACTCACGAAACTTTGACGGGTCCTCCATATCAATAATATACGAATTACATTGTTTGCCTGGTACTTTTCTACGCGAGAAAGAGAATGTCGTATAAGAATGCCGATTAAATTTCTCGATTGCACGTATTTATATAATTTGACTAAACTGATTTGTATTATAATGTGTATACATGTATATATTTAAAAAAATATATATATTATATATAAAAGTAATTGATCTAACAATAGCTTCCCTGAAATATATTTAGATATTAATTTATCAAAAATTTTTTTTATACTTATACATATTATATAAAATCTTTACATATAAAAATCTTATTTAAAAAAAAGGAAAGAAAATATAATTATGAGACTAAAAATTTTTCTTTAAACGGGTTGCCGACGTCGGCCATTAATGAAATCTGTGATCAACGATACGTGCCGTATCTCACGAATTTCCTTGTAAGTGCGTGCTGAGAGAAACGGAGAGAAGTGCGGTACGTAATGGCGAGCGGGAACGAGAGAGCGGTAGAGGAAACACGGTTTGTGGAAGCACGGAGACAGTAAATATATACGGAATAGCTCGGGGGTAGCTATATGCAGGACGGTAACGCGGTAAGATGGGCCTCTGCATTGCCGGCATGATTGCCTCTATGGCACATCGAGGCAATCCCCGCGGCTACGTGCCCGACATACATCCGCTTCCATCTTACTTTCTTTTTTCTTCTTTTTTTTCTTCTTCTCTCCACCATCTTCTATTCCGTGGTTTTCGCCCCGTAGAGAATCTTAGATATGCAGGCAGCACCTATGCAGCCAGGCATTGCCATGCATATTTAAATGGTGGACTGAATGTTCTGCTACTACATCAAGCATAATTAGATGAGTTGAACGCGTGCCGGCGCAATTAATGCTGTTCAAAAAGCTAGCCGAATTGTATAGATAAAAAAACCTGAAGTTTATTTATTATATTGACCTTTTATCCTCTTATTGTGCTTTATAATTTTTAATTTGCTGAATAAAATCACAGAAAATAATGACTGAAAAAAATTGTTTTTTTTAAGACAACTAAATAAGTAGGTGATTAGATACGAAATTTCAATTTATAATCAAATAACTTATCTCTCACAGTTATATTGTCTACCCACATTGCCGATGCGCACTGAAGATTGGTGGGATTTGTTTTCCCTCGTAATGAAGATCTAGTTGCGTATTTAGGTGCGAGTAAAGCTTTCTTAGTCGTAACCTTGATATACAACCGTCTTCGGTCGTTCTCCCTCATTGTGCTCCCGAAAGACATAGGTACGGAGCGCCATTACACGAGAAGCTATTTTTGCCACTAATCTTCTTGCATGTTCGCGTAACGACGACCCGAAATTAATTAAGTACCAGATCGTATTTCTGGGAATCTTTAGAAATACGCGATGATAAAAAAGATAAACAGACGAGTTGACGTGTACATGCGTGGACGATGAAAGCAGGGACCAGTCGTAGCGTATTATAACGCAAGTGTTGATGAGAGGCGGAGTACATTCGTGACCGAGGCTAGGATGTGCCCCGGTAGTCCCTCAGTGGCTCGTTAAGGCATTTGCATTTCATTTCGACCCTCCCTCTCCTACCTCCGACCTCGTCCTTTCGCTCTTCTGCGCAACAGCCCCTCTTTTCGCGTATAAATATTAATGCAACATCCTGCTCTCTCGGGAGGTTTTTGTTCCTCTTCTGCCCTGAAGAGCCGCGCCCTCCTTCTACCGAGTACTTTGAATGCTGATGCGCCACGAAGGCTCCGTGCTCGTATCCGCATCTCTCAGTCTCTTTCGCTTATTCTCTTCCTCTTTCTCTGCCCACGGAGCAACTGTGCGTGCACATTTACGTTCCGCAATGAAATACGATTTATGAATGTTTCTCGACATAGAATTCGTGCGATTCTGGAGAAAAGATGAAGATAAACGCCTTCTGTTTTACTAGTATCTCGTGACAACGTCAAGATTAAACAGATCATTGTCTTTAAAAAAATCCAAGTCAATTTATAAATCAAAAACACATTTGGAAAAACAAGTATTGATTTAATTACAAAATTGATTTAATTTTAAAACAGCATATTAAAATCTAGAACACTTTTTTATTTAATTGTATTTCAACAGCTTTAAAATTATTAAAGATTATTTCACAAATTTTTCTGTTATTAGTATAACAAGCAATTTTCCTTCTCGTAATAATCATATACCATGCTAGAGAGTAATTTTCTTAACCATCTTCTCGTTTTAGATTTCGTGTGCGTGCCAAGTGATCGTCGACCACGTAAAGTCTCATTAAACTGCCCTCCGTCCTTCTATGTCTTATATCACAGACTAATTAAGATGTAGCTATACTGCAGCCCCAGATGCAGCAACTGTCTTGTAGAAATTTACATTCAATACTCACATGATAAACATACACGCTCTTTGAACTTCTGCTTATTATCGTCATCAGCGGTCCGCGAAGTAAAAGAATAAAATGCGACAGGTAAATGTTATTTATTTGTAATTTTATTTGTGATTATGTTCGCGAGTGAGGAAGGAGTTGAGAAAGAATTTATTATCCATATTTTATTGAATGCGTCATTTTGCATTCAGTTAGTTGACTATGGCCGATTCTTTAGACTCTCTCCAGTTTAGCTAGCAAACAAAGTTAGATGGGCAGCATACCTTTACAAATTTGAGTCCTCTACAGTTTTCTCATTATAAATTCACCTCTGCCCGCTGCTGGTTCCTCGCTACCATCATATACGGTGAATCCCCTCGATCTCCTCGCTTTCCACTCGTATTAATGACGGACCATTATATCATTCAGTTCCCTCCGGAGATCCGGCCGCTGGGCGGCTGAAGCGAGAAGGGTAAAGAAAATACGTCGAATGTATTTTTCAATTTGGATCGGCGCCAAACTGAAAACTATGCGCAAATCTAGAAATTCTTTCTCAGTTGTTTCTCGTTTCTCTTTTACGGTCCGCTCTCGTTTTGAATAATACTATTTTTGTTATTAGTGGTCATAGTATAAAACATCTCATATTTATAAAACTAAGAATTTTAAAATAACATTTTCAAACATATTATCTTAAATATAAGCTTGAATAAAATGTAACTTATTGTAGAAATTTGAGTTGTAATTTATTTCAAAATAAAAAAGCGGGCATATTAACATATAATTTTTATCTTGTTCGTATCAAGCTAATTTTATCACTTTCGATGAAATATTAAATCTCCGACATAATTATATTAAACGATTGAAGAAGAGATATTAATATCTATATATTCCGTGAACGTAGAACTAATGCAGCGTTTAAATTAAAGACCGAAAACTAATTTGACCCGTGCTTTCTACACTTTTCCAAATTGAAACGGCTCAAAATCATCTAATCCTGCCGATCGTTCCGAGCGCAAGTGCTCTCTCGCAGATTGTTCGATGAATCAATGGAAACCCCGCGGTAACGTTTACCGGGATTGGATTACTTCACTGTAATACATATTCCTCCGTAACTTGCGAGTCGAGTCGAGTCGAGCCAGGTCCGCCGGTCCCGAGAAACTTTGCATCTGCGCTTTTCAATTTGGTGCGTTGCCAGGAAGGTAGTTGGGCCATGGAATAAATGAGAATCCACATCGCATAGCACCTTAATATCTCGGTAGAGGTGATTTAGACGTTTTTACAGGGTGTCCTTGCAGTTACTTATATAAGGAAGATGAAATGTTCGGCGAGGGGGTGTTGAAACTCGTGAGTTCGAATTCGAATTCGGTAGCGGCGCCGGATGTGCATAACGACGTCTTACGTACTCCATCTAGTACCCCGCTTGTTATTTTTCTACTACTACCCAGTAGTAGTCCAACGATGTGAAGTCCGCCCTGAGCATCGAACACATGTTCCACCTCCACTAATCTACCCCGACCATACCATCCGAAAGCGTTGGATGTGGTCCCAGATGCTCTTACACAGCCGTCGCTCGATCTCGTCTTGTCTTCCAGACACTGACGTTAGCACGAGCGTTTCAACAGATAGCTAGAAATTACATAATAAAATCTACACGTAGCGTTACATGTAACACTCAATAATGTGGTCATATGATTCAGAATGCGATTTGAAAATTGTGTCGCCTCGAGTTGTAATATAACGATGACAGCTTACAATTTCATATTATACTTATTCAATGGCTAAAGAAACATATTTTATCTTTATATATATATTATATAATATTCATTGTCAAATATCTAAAGTATGATAAGCTCCAAAGGTCATTTTGTTAGATTAGCCCTTAATATATGCAAATATTCACGAGGTGATACGGTAGCTTTGATTACGTGTTCTAATCTAGCTGTGCATCGCGGGTGGCCAATTGCCCGGCGGCAAGATTTTCTAGGTTTCATATTTGATATTACCTCATGTCGAACAGCCAAAGGCGAATAGACGTCGATTATATCGCGCCACTAAAACCAAATGGGTCATTTGATTCAGCAGCGATATCTCTCTCATGAGAGATCTGTGTATATCTACCCCAAGGTAACATGATGCTGTAAAGCACCATAAATATATTATGCATATTTTAAATATAGAATGTTATTTAGCTATCATTATATATAAGACAATTGTAAAATGCGTCAACAAATTTTACATTGAAAAATAAGTTTCGTTTCGAATAAATAATCTCGCATGAGAGAACTTATAAAACACTGTAACAGTTTTAATATGAATAATATGTATTGATCGTTACAAATTTATTGAAATTAAACATACGATTAAAAATCACGATTAATTCTAGTGGAAAGGAGAAATAGTCGAGTTTCTCCATTACTACATGAATCAAATTTGTTAATTTAAAGGGAAGTAATTCTAATTGTAAGACTAATTATACATGTACATACATATTGCTGTAAATAATCAGAATCAAATTTGCTACTAGTAAATGTCTTCATTTAGATCGAGCTACTCGATAGGTGACCGAGCTCACGCTCATAGGCTGTATATTGGTGCGAGAAATGCTTTCCAGTGGAGTAGTGCGGTGTTTATCGGACCGTATCCCTAACCACATCCTCTACCTGATTCGCTTGCTCAGATCCAGAGGTTACTCGTAATCTCCCAAGCGAGTTCGACCATCACGGTTGCTTGCTTCCAACACACTCACGTTTCTATGGAAATTCCGCGACATCGAATGACTTGTCCCGCAACATACTTCGATTTAATTTATGTCAAGCGAGTTATTTACTATATTTCTCAGATAAAAATCACTGCCACATACCACGACTGCATTTATTATCCATTAAATTAATTATCACAAAATTTACTTCCATAAAGAGGCTCGTAAATGTCATTTTTTAATCGTGCAAGGCATTTTATTACCATGAAACTGACTGCTATAGTTGACAGTTTTATTTAAGTATTTTAAATAATTTAAAAGAGATGCATATATATTCCAGTCGTAATAAACAAAATAAATTTTAATTATTTAAATCTGTTCTATACAGGGTAATTGCAACAATTTGTACGATTTTTGAATACTTATGAGTGAATATAATGCAGTTATAAACAATACTTAAAAAAGTTATAAACAATACTTTATTTATTTAAACATGAAACAAATTAGAATGACAAAAATTTCATAATTATTTTTCTTTATTAAAATCTTTAATAAGATTTAGAATTATATTATTTTGTATTTACGTAAATCGATTTTTTATTGTCATTTGTGCATAAAATTATTAAGGTATTCAAAAAAAATTCCTCTATCTTAATTTAACCTTTTTATACACATTTTTATGTGCAAAACAACTAAAAAAATCAATTTAAGAATGATACAAAATTCAAATGGTTCCATATAAAAAACTCTTGAAATTGACCTTATCGTGTCTAATCTCTTAATAAACAATAATTTTTTTATTATAATTTGTTGCCCATTTAAAATGATGACGTTTAGTTTATAATACATTTTATTTATTGTGGTCATCACGTATAATCTGTGACAACTGAAAACTGCTTTATACTCTACACAATTTTGCTAGATTTCTGCAAATCTAGATAAAAGATCAGACGTTTTGAACGACTCGCAATTAATTAACTCTACTTTTTTTTTTTCGAAAAGACTAGGGACCATAAAATTGCCCTTGTTAGGATACACCTTGAATGCCGAACGACTGAGTTCATTACTATTAGAATTTAGCAAACTGTTCAACTTAATACGTTCACTATCATAACGGTCACCGTTGACTGATTTATTTTGTTTACGTATTGTCAATTATATTATCAATGACTGTCATGGGGCGACTGTCAAATAAATGTCACATATCATATTTTTGTGCAACTGAATACTATAAATTCATCACTATAAATTAAGTATTTTATTGTTCGTTTTTAATATAAAGTCATTTTTCATGCGTGAAAGGAAAATCAGCTAAAATACGCTTGACGGTGAATGTGCTAAGAGAACGTATATCTCATCCATACTGACTTAATAAACCGTAGGGCAGGAGGATCCATGAAATTCGTAATTTGTTCTGATAATTTAATTAAGCAAGAACAAAATAATAACCGATTTTATTATCGCTAAAAAACTTTTGTTTTCCATTTCAATTATTATTTAAGGCCTGAATCTTATCACGGCAATAGGGAAACAATTTCTTCTATAAAAAATGAAGGTATCGGATTATAAATGACTCCCTCGAGTCTTTTCGAAGTTTTCCATTTTGGAAAATCAGTTTTTCCTACTGAACTCTATCGCAATTCTGATATTTGTTTAACTTTAATTTAATCGTGCAAGTTTCCTCATTCGTAATATTTCAAAATTTATCAGTTTAGTTTTACTTGCGTGTTTTATACATTCGGATACTGGGAGGGCTTCGATAAAAGACCGCATGATTACGAAAGGTATGTAAACAAGGGATCGAACACACAGACAGAAAATAGTACGCTGGCATTGGAGCGAATTCCCATGCGGTAGTAAGATATTGGTTTTCATCCCGCTCGTTCCGGTGCTCGTAACGTTTGATAAAAATGCGTGTTACGCGTTCCAGGCCAGACCCACCTCGGACTGAAAGGGTGCCTGGGGAGTCATACGCGAAGAGATCACGAAAATTTTTCCTCCGCCTAGTCTCACTCCAGGTATTTGCGCATAAGAGGGTGACGACCAGACCTATGCCTATAAATACCTATACGCAATGATATCATCTCTCTGTCGGCAGATTTTTTCGAATATGACGCAAACTGATAAAATCTATGATTTCCAACCTGCATCTTTCCGATCGCTACGATATTACGAAAAATATTTAGAAGAAATTTGAATTTTATAAAAAACATTTTGTGTAAATATTAATTTTGTTGCTCTTTTTCGGTTAAATTGCTTTTGTACAACTTTTGAACATCCACTGACAAACGGCAATGGAAAAGTGAGTTTTCTACTGCAGATATATTGCATTCCCAACACGATTGCACGTAAGCCCGCGCCAACGCCGGGATTTAAACTCAAGCGTGGAAAGCTTATACAAAGCTCCAAATTTATTGGATGGAAATCCTCTCGGCATGAGCGTGCAAGTTCCCTACAGCAAAGTTGTTCGGTAGGATTAACACTTTCCTATCTCCTCCTCAATGTGCCGCTATTCTCGGTAAACTCTTCTGTTTCTATGGCCTTTCAGTATCATGGATTTACTAAAGCTCTTAATGAGCATGTTTATATGTTTATATATATTTTTCGCAGAGTCATTTTCCAAACTTGTAGTTTTAACTATAGATGTTTCTCTGTCCGCCCGATTTCTCTCATTAATGAATCGATTCACATTATAAGATCACAATTTAAAAATACGAACACGAAAGAAATGTGCGAGGATGAACATTTTGTGTGAGAGCAAAGTCATTCTTATTCTTTTTAATACATTTTTTTTAAATTATTCATCGAATTTTCTTTGCCGGTCATTCTTTTCTAGTTCAACATGCATTTTTCTCAGACAACGATAAGCTCCTCTCGTCGATAGCAAAGATACGCTCGTTGAGTTTCTTTTATACGAAAAAAGAAAACAAAGACTACACAGATAATACTGGTCAAACGACAAGCCAGTATTATGTATGTAATCTTGGCTCGATGGGCTATCAAAGGGCAATCACTGTAAGTCCAGGCGAGAATTAGATCTCAGTTTCTTTAACTACATTATCGACTGAAACAAAAGCAACGCTGTATCTTTTGACAGTGTACTCCTTAACGGTGCGTTTTTCTAATTCAATGCTTTTCTGCCGCAACGCGTTTAAATTTTTGCTTATTGAAAAACGATACGATTATCTTCTTGATTAATCACATATAGTGAATATATTACTTTGCGTTCAAGGTTGCGAAATATTTGTATTGTAATTAACTGATACGTCTTTTTGCATAAAACGTCGTCTCTTTACTCGATATATACATATTAAATAATACTGCATCGAATGCATTATATTTTGTGCTCTATTTGGAGCTGACGATGTTACGATCACAATGCCTAAGTGCATAACCGAAGAATAAACAAGATATACAATCGGTACTCGGCAGACACAATTATCGTTATAATCGTATTTTTCGAAAAGCTTGCACAACCAGCACGTACTCTCCGGACCATCCCTCGCTTTCTACTTCAACATCCATTCAAACACACAGTCGGCGAAAACTTTCCTGGCGGGATTTGGGAAGCGAGGCGAAAACGCGAGCTTTCCTGCCAAGGAAATACGGCTCTAAGGGGGTTCCCAGGGCAACGCCAATGGCAGCCAGTCGGCATCTCCCGGAGGATATCAGACGAAAGGCGAAAGAGGTATCTCGCGCGGGGAATATTCCTCTGAAATGTTAAAAAAAAAGGATTCGCGACATCCGCATAAAGTTACACGTTATAATTATTTCTAGAAAACATAGGGGTTATTTCGCAGGAACTTTTTGATAGAAAGAAGATTATAAAATTCGTTCATTCCCTGGAAATGGATAAGTTCAAAAGTAAAAGATCCTAAAGAAAAACCTAGGGCTAGGAGGGTTTAGAGGTCCCGGAGGGATAACTGGATGGTTAGAGATAATGGGAATTTTGAAATTGGATTATCAATCTTCGGGCTTCTAAACCTCGGGCTTAAAATTGCCCCTTTTCATATCCGCAGTATTAAGATTCAGAGTGAATTTTTCCAAATCATGGTTCTTTTCTATATTAAAAATGAATTAGCAAAAGTAAACTGTAATTAGCTCTCTTCGTTTCTTTCTTTTTGGATTTAATTATTAGTTTTAAAAGTTATAACGCAGTTACCGCAAAACCGCAGAACGAAGTTGGCACAAAAAACTAATATGGTGAGTCTGAATGACTCAGCGTTTATCCGAGGCAGTTAATTCCCGCGAATAATATCTTCTATTTGCCATAAGCGAGATTGTACATCAGACCGCCTACCTACCTGCCCTTTCTTTTCTCAAAGAAAAAAAAAGGAATGGCGTGACATTTATGGAGTTAACATTTCTAAAACTCGTCGGTTCTCATACGACGACCGGGGGCAGAGAGAGAGAAAGAGGAGCGGAGGAGAAGAAGCGGGCAAGAGAAACGCAGAAGCAAAAAAGATAGAAGCGCCGGAGCGAGTTGGGTGGACGGGGATAATGGCAGTCTTGGAATTGCATTATCAATCTTCGGTCCCCTCGGCCCCTCGGCACCACCTCACCCTACGGGCACTACGCTCGACTCCATTCCATTCCATTCCACCCCTTTTCCACCCCCTTGGACTACCCTGGAAACTCTCGCGGTACCATACCCCTCTTCTCGTGCCAGGGAAAACCCCCCCGTCAAACGCGGCGCTTCCCAAGCTACGTTGCCGCGCAAGCCCTGTCCCCACTTTCTTGGCGCATGACGCTCCATTCCCTTGGATGTATATGCATGGTATCCTCCCTTCCAGACTACCACCTTCCCGGATTCACCTCAGTGAATATTTGTATTGCATTTTGTATAATGTGCATGCATTTTCATACCAAATGAAATTATTTTGATGAGCAGTGAGGCTCACTTTAATGTACCATCTATGACATAGACGTCTCTGAAAATATTCTAAGAAATATTTCGCGCATTGAAAGTTAAATATAAAATGCTTAATGACAATAGATAAATGACAGTCTTCCTAAACTATCTCTTTCTGAATTTGCGCGTATTAAAACATAAATTCATCTTTATTTCATATATTTTTTATTAAAAAATTTATTAAATTATTACTGAATTTTTTGTAAACTTTTTATGAGCTTTTTATGAATTTTGCTCTTCGTAGTATATTTGAGAATACATATAACATATGTATTTTTCAGAATACACGTGTCATATTCTATATAGATCATAATCGAATTCGAAAGGCTAACCATAATATTGAAGAGACTGACAAATTGACATAGAATCAGCTGAAAATGTGTACGATATGACCGAAAATCGAGACTAGTTAAGATCTTCTTTCTAGGAACGGCAACAGTCAACCTTATTGGCACCTTCATCCGAGGATGAAGACGAAATGACGACGGGTGAAAGGACGAACCGATAGGGGGAAAGAGCGCCTTTCTTATCCGTTCACAAAATGCCGCGGCCAAGCTACGAAGTCGATAGCGTATCGCTTTCCACGGACCCAAAGGTTACCGAATCGTTCTGAGACTATCTTAATGGCAGGATAGATCGTTTGATACTATGGCCGAGTCGTAAAGGCTATTGCTCTGCCCTCCATCCCTTCTTCCATACCCCTTTCTACCCCGCGTCCCTTCTGCGTTCCGCAGCTGAGAAAGCTGGCTTAGCGCCACCCGGATGCTTCTACCCTCGTGCCTCTATACGCACCTCGTTCGTACCCTCAGAAATGTCGACATAGAGTATTGGTATACTCAATCTAATCCCATTCAGTAGGACATAATTAATTATCGCCGATATCTTGGATTATTCGCTAAATCCGATTAAGTAATGAGTATGTGCTAAAAGATATAACTTAAGGAAATATTACTTTGTTGCTCCTATACGATCTATATTTTTTCCTATCTTGAGTAATGAAATATACATATATAAAATACCACGTCACCTTAATTCTATATTGCTTAAATTGCATAAATTATACTTTATCTTTAATTATTGCAAGTTATTTTTATTGTCATTATTATTTTCTGGCGTAGGTTGTGTATGAGGTATGAAAACCTAAAAATATCGAAAATTTAATAGAATATCATCAGTCTCGACAAGGAGAACTGCTAATAAAATTAATTAATACTTCCTTTCTAGCTTCTATTCTGACATTTATATGTATATTCGGAACAATGCGACCAACATGTAACTTAATTAAAGCAACGGCACAAACCCGACCGCGTTTGTGGCTACCGTTTCTCTATATCCGTTCTGCGTAATATTATCTAGTCTGTTCCCTTGTTCTCTTCGCAACCCATAAAATGCCGCAATGTTAGCTTGGAATTATATTTGTTTTGTTACACGTACATTTACCATGACCTTTGGCAAATATGTTTCTACTAGAAAGAAAAAATAGCTGATATTAATATGTTAAAACAATTACGTGAATTAGAATTTTTCGGGATTGTAATATATAATAGTCTAACAAGATTATAAATTTTAAGAAAAGAAATTTCTGTATGTCTTTATCTTTATGGTCCTGTCTTATTACGAAGAACATCAACTTTTCAAGTTTTTCGTGAAATTATGTTTTCTTTAAAGGTTTGTATTTATATAATGAAACACCATCAAATAAAACAAAGTTCTTTCTTATTTTCATATTTTTTGTAAAGCATTTTTTTAAAAAGAGAGATACCATATTTTAAAAACAAATATTTCATAAAAAACAGTACTAAATATTTAATTTTGTAATAATAAAGCTTACAAAGATAATAAATAACGCCTATATAATATTATAAACGTTCATGTTTTTCTACATATGCAGGACAATTTCGACTTGTCTGAAATAAGATTCAAAATATATATTTTAAATATTATATATTGATACCTTGTAATTTTGTGTTGGAAATGTGCACACGCATATATACAATTACACGCAATTATACCTACCTTATATAAATGTCAGCCACTGAAAAATTTTAATTTTATATTACATAAATCAAATTTTATAAATGTTTAATATTTATCACTAGTGTGTGAATATAATTAATAAGAAATTTACAACAGCGGGCATTAATATTCAAAGAATAATAGCAAAAGTAGATGTTCGTGATCATGCAAACATTATAACATATCAAAATAGTAAAGCAAATCTCTTATTACGTATTCTTATGTATTCATTAATATGCAAACATTATAGCACATAAATATAGCATAGCAAATTTATTATTACGCACTTATGTTTTTCTACCTGTACGAATCGTTTCGCGTTAAACAGTAAACACATAATAAGAGGCATTAAAATGTCAGAACAGTTGATAGATACTCCGCAGAATAGCGGATCGCATAACTGTCCGATTAAGAATAACGATTTGCGCGTAAATAAAATTTATGGACAATCTTATCGTTGCTATTTAGTTGACGTTCAGTGAGTTTGGCACGAAAAAACGGAGATGCTGAAGGGCGCCGACGACGACGTTCTCTCTTAGCCCGTCCCTGTCATTCAAAAAGGTGTCAACGGCAATAGCTTTTACGAGATACTTATTAATTGTTACTGCGCTTTTACGACGGCATAAAAGCGCGGGCTACGACCATTTGAGTGGGCACAGTGCTGTAAGGGGGAATCCTCCGATGGATTATTACCTCCGACGAGACTGTACGACGTATATACTTACACATACTTGCGCGCGTGCCGGTTTCTTCGTCGACTTGAAGACAGGTGGAGATAAAAATTTATCGAAAGAGATATACAGTCAAAGAATTAAAACATAGAATATTTTTCTAAAATAGAGAAGCTTGATGATAAAAAAATTTTTATTATTTTTGCAACTTTATTTCATATAGAGCTCTTCCTTTGACGCATCTCTCTCAAAGCGTTTCTTATACAGAAATTCTTTCATATAAAAACAAATGGCGATTATATCATATACAATGAATAAACGTATTCGTGAAAAGTTAACTAGAATTAGAACAGGAAAAATAAAATAGTTTTTTCAAATTTACTTTTTTTTTTCATGAAAAAATAGAAATTAAGCTTATTTTTTACTAATATATTTTATTCTAAGAAATCTTTTTTTCTCTATTGAATATACATATATTTAAAATGTTTAATTGTGTTTGCTTCTTTGAAATATTAATTTCTTTTCGGGTTTTTAAACAATGTATTATCTGTATGTTTAGGTAGAAAATATTTTTAAATATACTAATAAAAATTAGTGTTTTTATACATTTTACACACGTTTCTCAATTTTAATTTCATTGTAGTTCATCATTTTAATTTACATTATTTCTAAGTGGATTCCATCATAGACCCCACAACGAGCATCTGGTCTTGCACTACAGTATGTTGTGCTGCATCCTTCTCAGGGGTCAGCGAAGAATCTATAGAAGTTGTGGCACGTTTATGAAGTTGCTAACTAAATATGTGCCTTGCACACAAATCACACCAGATAATTTCTAAAATATAATCTGAAAAAGAAGTTTATATATATATATATATAGATTCTTTATATACAGATAGAAATTATTTTTTAATCAGGAAACTGTAATAAGAAAATATATTTACTACACAGAAAGCTTCACGCAAAAATACATATATTTGTGAAACTTTCGATTTTATAAAATTTAAATAATTGCTTATGGATTATATTTGGATTATATCCATGAGTTACAATATTTTTATTCTAAAATCGACAATTGGACTTATACCTTCTACATTAATATGTTACTTTCAGCATTAACGTATCGTTACGTTGTCCAATTAACTTCGTCATCGTTACTATTTTTTTAATTAATGTACGTTACTTGGACTGTTAACAACTTATTCAACATATTATATTCAAAATATATTAACCAGCTTTACATAGAAACCAAAACCTAAATCGTTATTCGCGTCGGGCTTCACGCAAACGGTAACGACTTACATTTTCATCGAATTATTTCAGAACGGAAAGCGTTCCGTGGGAAATACACAAAGCCGTGCGCAATAAAGAAGAAAAGAATGAGCAAGCGGAAGTGTGCATAGCGACTTAAATGATGCGAATGTTAGGAGTTGGATTCTTGAGGACCACGCGAGAGTCCGGGGTAACGTCGTCGGGGTAGCGATGTTGGTGGGTGGTGATGTAGTCTAGGCTCTGAGCTTTGGATAACGACTGCGGAAAGACGACGGCAATGCCGTCGGGGTGCAAGTAAAAGAGAGTTTTTCTTTTTCCCCGGATCCGCACCCCTAACCCCCGCAGTCTCACCGCCACGGCTTATCTCCCTACTAAATCTAGCGATTTTAATACGCGTTTCTCGGCAATTTCCGCGTTACACATTCCACCGCCGACTTAGCACCCCTCCTTGGCCCGGAACCCAAGGTGTGTGCTCTCGCCTTCTTCCTTCCGCCTTGCTTCCAACCCTGCTTCCCGCTCGAGGTTTCCCCTTCTTTAAACGAACTTTATTTTTACGGTGCTATTTAAAGCAATTTCTGATTTCCCTTAATTCATTACTGCGCCGTTCCCTACAGCCCTCTTAATGCGCGTGGGCATTGCTAGCATTTTTCATTCTTTCCCGCGCGATACGGTATGTTTGAAATTGCTAGGTCGAGATTTTTTACGACTCGATCCTTGGAATGATGCAGATGCTGGACGATTCTAGACGATTATTAAGAATTGTATGTCTCAATTATTATTCGCGTTACATATTCTTGTGCAAGCGATAATTAACGCGCGTAACATTATAATTCTCAGACCTTTAATTTTGAATGTTATAGAATACATTGATATAAATTGCAAAGTTTTCGATTACATTTACGTTTAACTGTACTATATAACACAAAATTGCATAGTATTACGATAAATTCAAAAAAGTCAATAAACCCGCCGTCAGTTGTCTGCATTGAGGATGGTAGAGAACAATCTGCGCAAACTTTCTTCCCACAAAATTGAGTCGGATTTGAGTTATTGAATGGCGTTCATCCCTTGGGAAGAAATGGCCCTAGTCTAACAGGACCTCCGCTGCTTTCCTACATCTATTCTACACACCCTTCTCACAACACATCTATTGCCATTACATGGGAAATAGGGAGGAAAAAGTTATAAATAAAAAGGAATAACAGAACGAGACGTAATGACCGATCGTAGTCCTCAATTACACCATCACCCTCGCTTTGATTTGAATAGAAAGTAGTAACACTCGATTATTATTGTATTTTAAAGCTTATTCCATTATCTCGCTGTTTCTCGTTATTTCCGCGATGTTATATGTTTTTACCTTTGATATTTTATAGAATGTATTGATGGCTTTAAATAAATTCTATAAAAATTGATAAAATTCTTGCGGTTAAATTTATATGCAAAGATTACAATCTTATGTAAATTAAATTAATTTTTATAAAAGTTATTCCTATATCTTGTTGAAAGAGTGCTTTGAAATATAATAAAAAATAATTTCTGTAATATATAATTTCATGATATAAAACAGATATCCTCGCAGATATTTGCCTATTATAATATTCTTATGTTACACTATAGAACACATAATACAAAATCACATAAAAGAAGATATTCATTATACATATATTCTATTCTATTCGGAATAAGATGTTTTTCTATTATATAAATTTAACCATATATGTGACAATTACTCGTGAAGGCTATAACGGGTAGCTCAAGATCAAAAATAAAAATGAATCTCCGTCGGCTGAAAAGGTGAAGAAGGAGCGGTACAGGTATAGGTAACACGATAAATATGATTTTTGTGTGAAACCGACTGGAAGATTTGGGATTTGATCATCAGGGGTGGTCCTCGTATCCGTACATCACGTGAGGAGAGTTCTCTGCCAGTCGTTTGGCTCCTCCCTCGAGCCAAAAAGATCCACGACGAGGTCAGCGATACCCATGGACAGTCAAAGACATTCAAAGTCCCATAATGTCGTTCGTCACTTCAACCTAAAAGGGGAACCGACTCTCTCTCCTTTCGTCTCCTTTGTCCTCGACTCTTTTTTTCCGATGCATCTTAATCTAGATGTACTCTGACCGTCGTGCCATCTCAACTAACGACTAATCCTGTCTTGCTCGAATCTTCTCTCGCCGTTTTTTTAACACTTCCCCCTTTTTTCTGTCTCACCTCTCGCGTCTTCACAGGGACCGACAGGTTTCTACCATATGTTCGTTATTTCGCCGTTGCGAGCTTATAGCTATTTCTTTCTCTTTCTTTATTCTGCCGCTCTATTTATGGATGGCAAACGAGCAGACAAAGCGCGACGGTGAGCTGAGTAATCCCCGTGACTATCGCTGACATAGTCGCTTGTTCAACCGCTCTTAACGACTTCGAGTGGTCATCGAGGCTGTCCACTTGTCTAATTTGCCATTTGTCTGCCTATACAGCCATATTCAATTCTTAATGAGAAGTCTTTCCTTTTAAATGCAAACTAGCCGCACAGATATATATGTCCGATACCTGCATTCTAATATTTATGTATGATTATAAATTACTTTTATGTGAGATTTTCTAAATTTCGATCACTGCAATATAAAAGTACATATTAATCCAAGTCTATAAATATTATCATATTATAAAAACATAAATACATATATACAATATCAATATATATTTATATCAATTAATCACATATCTATATAAAATTACAAGTTAATAAATTTAAATTTTATTACAGCTTATATTTACATATGGTCATATGATGACATTAATTTTTTTAATTATTTTACCATCTGTAATGATTTGGGGAGTTTAATTAGCTAAAAAGGAGAAAACCAATAATGTCAGTATTGTTATAAGTCTCGGGAGTTTATATTATCTATTGTCCCTCTTCCAGTCGGTACAGCGATAACACCACCGAGATTCGCCCAGATTTACGAATCAAGTATAAACATTGAGGAGATTACGGGAGAGCTCGTTTTAAGTTTTAACGAGATCCCCTCAGCGCGGTGTCGGCGGCATTATCAAATAATTGAGAGATGTAACTCAGCGCTATCTCGCTGTTCCCTGTGCTCTGTTCTCTTCTCGTTCCTTCCAATCTCTCCTTCCTACCTTCGTTCGCCAACTAGACTAAGCTACGTCGATTTCACGATATTATCTATTTGCTAATTACACATGCATCTTATTATAGTATGAGAAAAGAGTATGCACATGTTACCATTGTGTAAAATAAATTATATATTACTTTTGTAGATTTAACTTTTATATATCATAAGTAGACAATTTTTTAAATAGTATAGTTATACATAAATATATATTTATGCTTTTAAATAAATAAAAAATTTTCAAGTATTTTTCAAGCGGTACGATACTTTTTCTTATAGAGAAACCAGCATCAAATAATCTTTGTGTTTCTCCAATAATGCATAAGTTCCGAAGAAAAACAATATCGTTCAAAATGATATCGTGAATACACCGAACGTAGCGTAACGAAGGTACCACATCTTTGCGGTGATCCAGCGAAATATAAACAAGCCCGGCGGGCGGTAATGCGTCTCGTATGTCACGTAGAAAGATTAAACAGTTAATAAGAATAAGAGTCTCTTCGTCGGACTCTCCCCCTTTATTCCTCGAACGGGGTTCCTTTCGTAGGTCGCGGTACGATAGCAAAGGAGGAAGCGAGAGAATAAATGGTAGGAGGGGAAACACTTCCACGGGTGGTTGGAGGGAAATGGCGGCCATCTTTCCCGCGGGCTCTTCTCGAGAACCAATCGCCTCTCTCCCACGAGCATTAAGGCGGCAACTCCGGCTGAAGAATTGCCTTTGCCACGTTAGACACATTTTTCTCGCTTTTCCTTTATTCTCTCCTCTGGCTCCAGAAGTCCCGGGACTCTTTCCTCTCCTCCTTCACTCGCCGTCTCTCTCCCTCTTTCTCCCTTTTCTTCGCGCCGAAAGGAAGCTGCTCTCCTACTATCTTTCTTGCCCTCCGCCATCCACGACGCGCCGTTTCGCATCTCTTATTTTCTTTGTTCAGTCAGACCAAACCCCGTTGCACCCCTAAAGTTTTTTCTTATATATAGGTATGGGAGGGGTGTAATAGTGTTCATCCCTGAAGTGAGCTCCATCGAGCGGCAGGTGGCTGACCTTAATAACGCGCCAGGAAACGTTCCGCAAGGTCCTTCGATAAAAAAAAAAGAGGAACGCCGTACAGGTACTATATTTGAAACGTCAATCGCGAGATTTACGCGCGAAACTTTCGTCGCGGTTCATCGAGATAGATAGGTTGAAAGCAGAAGCGAAAGAAAGACTTTCGAACTCTCTTCTGTGGGAAAGTTCGAACAATCGATGCATTTCACTGAAGGCTGTAATAGACACGAGTGGTATTTAGGTCAAATGTGAATGGTGGAGTATCTATAAACGCAACCCTGCGAGCTTCTGGTAAGATCGAATTCGTCGCGTCTCTTGGAAATATACAATGTTGATAATGTAATGGCTTCATTCTTCGGCTTTATTATATTTTGACAGGGAATGGAGACTATAATACCTTGAAAGCTATAAAAGCTACAAAGAAGCAGATGTCGTGTGTAGTATAATCCTAACGTAACGTTAACTTTAAAGTCGTCATGAATATTCCTGATCGAAGCATATAGAATTCGTATGGGGAGAGACACATTGCCATGCATTTAATAAAATTTAATATTTCTTAATGTAATAATATAAATATTGTACTTTAATAAAGCAGGAATTTTGAGTGTTATGGAAAGAGTGTTATTAGGTGAAAAGATTTTCGATGCGCAAATATAAATAATATAGATTATTGCCAACAGCCGCAGTAATCGTACGACGCTTTACCGATATAGAGCGGTTTATTCGTCGTATAGGTTGTTTTGTCGTCACCGTGGGATATTTCCAATTCATGAACGACCCAGCTGAACTCGCAACGAATACTCGCTTACTTCGAGTACCTAAAGCCCCTTACTTCGTGAAACGTGAATAAAGCACCACATTGAAAACAATGTTTTATTCATTTAGACAACGACAATCTCTCTGTGGGATATAAGTCACAAATAATTTTAGAATATAACATATAGCTTTTCCATAACATTTCTAATATACCTAACAACGCTATATAGATAAATAAAAATGGTAAGAATATCTTCATCAAATACTATCTTTAGACAATATTTCCAGATATTACTACTATTATTAATAATGTATAAAATATTTTTCTCGAAATGCAAAGAAATACTGAAGGTATTTTCCAACATCATTTGTTGAGCATTAAGGTCAAAATTGTTTCCATAAAACAAAAAATACAAGTGTTACCAGATAATGGTATAGCGGTGTGTAATCGCATCGTAAGAATTTGTTAAGGATAACGACCAAAGATTATTGACAAGTAGGTAAATAAACGCTAAGCCCTTTTCTGTCCCGGTTAAGGGTGTATAGACAGGAGAGGGAAAACCTCTTTCTTGATTTTATGGCAGGCAACTCGCTCGTGCTATACCGGCAGCACTCCGGTAAAGTCGTCAAAGACTTTTACGAGCGGGCAAACGGGATTTAAAGTGACGATGATGCAACCTCAAGGTGCTCACTTTATCCTTCACGGCCTCATAAATGTAACTGATGACATTGCCAGATACGTTTGACTTCGCATCTTGTCTCTTCAGTTTTGCCGCCCGCAGCGAGCATGGATTTATCGATAGAGAAGCGCTATGAAACGTTCTCTGCTGATGTTAGTAGCTATAAAAATTTTAAGACCCATTCAGACTAATTCTTCAGTATATTTGCTACCTGTTCCACACTGAATCAATATTGTCTCTTTTATATTTGATTTATTATTTTATATTGCTTTTAATATAATGACAATTATTATATATGGTACCAATTGCTTTAAATAAAAATAATTTAAACCCTAAATTAAAAACGGGATACCAATGAAGCATTAGTTGTTATAAAACGTTATAATGAAGAATATTTATAAGATTGAATTATGATACATCAATTTAAAGTAATTTATCATTCATGTACGTTTCTGACTACATTTTACGCTTTAAAAATATAGAAAGATTATTGATATTTTTTGATAAATTTATATTTGACGGATTTATAACATAATGTAATGGATATTTGTATCACATTACGGATTTATGCGTAATGGTGCAATATAAATCTATACATATATAGATATATAGTGGCGCCATCTCACAACAGAATTCTTAAATATTAGGATCTCTGGTTGTAAAGTAAGCGGCTGTAAGTAAGTCTGCACGTGATCTTGTAAAACAGCTTTCGACATTGACTATACACGGTAATAAGAATTTATAATTTATACATATATAAATGCCACATTATTAGAAATGCTTGGATTTTAACAATTTGCTTGCTTTTGTAAATATAAAATTGCATTAAAGAATACATTATTTTAGACTTTTTTCTATATTTTCTATATTTTTTAACACATTTAAACACAGATAAAAATTTTTTATCAAAGTGATATATTAAAAATATATAAAAATATAATAAGATAATAGATTAAAATAATGAATTAGCAATTGTTGAATGTAAAAAATAAATTGAATTCTAAGGAAATTTTCGGTCATTACTAACACCATCTATAAACAGCCAAAGTTAACTACAAGCGAAAGCTGGTGTAGTTATAGATATTTTCAAGAGCGAAAAGCATTTCATTAATGTGACGACAGATGGCCAGATCTTCGCCAATATGCTGCGCCTCTCTCCCTTTGTGTGCAATTTGAAATGGTTCAAATTTCTTTTTCATTGATTTACATTTGAAATAAAACTGACAATTATTGTTATTGTGACATCATATAAGAAGGTAACAGATAATAAATTTGGCCATAAAACTTTGAACTAGTGTGATGGTTACGTTTTGTAAGGTTGGTTTAGTGCTGAGTCGCGTGCAACGGCGCTCGTTAAAAACAGCCGTAAACCACATAACCGCCCGCGGAGTAACCTGTCTTACAGACACCAATGTTTCACGAACTTATACGTTTAAATGAAATATATAGAACTTTTTATGCTATCTGCTGCTTAATTAGTTCATAATTTATACTACATATTTTTATTTGACAATAACATGTACGCAAGCATGTAATAATAAACAATATAACGGTTAACATTTATTTTTAATTGTTTCTGCTTAATTAAATTTTCTGTGAAACAATTAATATATGTAAAATTTATGAAAATTGTACGTGAAAATTAATGTGGAATATATAGTTGTAGTATTATTATCCTAATTACAAGTTGTTAAGCTGCTTAAAACATTTTATCATATGTTGATGTAGAAGAAAGTGCTTAAAAGTATTTATTGACAATTGACAATGCTTATTAATTTTCCACTGGTGATAAGTTGGATTCTAAGACTCTGCAGGCATTGCAGGAGAATTATCTTTTAAGTTCCAATATCTCCAATATATAGTTTAAAGTTTAGTCGTAAGAGTGATGTTACTAATATTCCATAAAAACTGTAGCAGTCAATTTATAATAATTTGCTACTATAAACATTGTAGTTTATACAATAAAAAATAAGAAATAATATATGAATAACAAATTCCATAAAAATGTTTGTTTCTTTGTCGGACATAATATATTATATTTTAATGATAAATAATTCTAAGCAATATAAACCGTTTTAGTATTTAACTAATAGATAATAATAATTTTTTTTGATAATAGGAAATAATTCAAAATTCAAGATAATATCGAGAAATATGTTTAAGAATAGGTACAAGGTGACATATATAGTGCTATTTTAACAGAACATAAAAATTGTAAAGTATGATTATTACAAAATGATATAAACTTCCTGTGGAAAAGTCAATTATATCAACAGCAATTAAAGAAAGAAATAAATATGTAATAATGGTATACATATGTAAAATGTCATTTATTCTAATTTTGTAAATGTTTTGCTCATCACAAAAATTTTAATGAACGGTTAAGTAGTCATTAAATAATCATTACATAGTCATCATCTATTATTTATATATATAGTTTATATATTTTCTTGTGTATTTTAGTTTCTAGATAGTATGTTTTTTTCATGTCTATGTCAAGTTTTAAAAAATAAAAAATTATTACTTAAAAATACATTTATTTAAATCTATTTTCCGGTAAAAATAAATAATTTAGCATATAAATGCCAATAAAGGTTTAATAGAATTACAAATTATATAATATATTTATATTTATTTGCCTATAAATATGTAGATACTGGAGTAAAACAGAAACAGGAGTAAACTGATATTTCGTATATGTATACTCCTTTTATATATTTAAGATATAAATTCTACCTAAATAAAATATTTATTTAAAAAATTCAAAATATATATTTTTGCTAGTAGCAATATAAAGCATATGGATTAAAATACAGATTATTAAAGAGAAAAATGTATTTTTATTAGTAATTTATAAAAGAAGAACGCACGATCGTATTCTATCCCATTCGCGTCTCCTCTCGATTAAGCAAATATAGATTTACCGCTGGAAACAAGTGTGCGTCTGAAATTGCCATTAATATTACGAGCTGGTTGCTCCTGGCACCCATCAATAATCAATCGCGATTTATGCGAATCTCTTGTCCCGTTTTTGCGGGTGGAGAAAAAAAATCCATATTTAAAGCATCGTCTGATTCGCGTTGTGCCATGATTCTGGCCAATCGTGAACTTATAATGGCCACCATGGAGCCGCCTAACTTCGCTTGACTGACACTAGATGTCGGTGGCGTGGCTGATCGTAAATCGTAGCGAGATTCCCGCCCATTGCATACCGGTAGGCGGTGCCACGGCATTTCGTGACGTCATCGCGTTCTCCCCTCCAAATCCCCACTGGTCGCCCTTCCCACTCTCCGCCGATTCTCTACGGTGATTCCCCTTTTTTCCTCTGGCACATTCCCGACCCGTCGTACGAAGAACTCTCGGGTGGGTTACCATCCCCGGTCATCTTCATAAATGCGAGATGGCCGTTTGAAATGGTATTGAGGCTAATTTGAACAGCGCTTATGTGATACAGTGTTTGTTTATTGCTTACTAAAGCGGCACGGATTAAATATAAAACAGTTGACAGAGTGTAGACGTCAGGCTAGACGGAGTGGCGCTCGCCGGGCGAACTGGGCGAACAGCGCCGACGTCCGACGGGCACGTTTGTACGCTCCGAAAAGCATATGCAACGTTTATTTTTTCTCTTCCCCTCTCCTTACTACCTCCTTTTAACTTCCGACGCTGACTACTTGCGAATCGTCTTCGTCTCCCATAAGTCCCACATTTGCAACGCCGGCAGCTTCAAACTACCGGTGTCAATTAATGGCGCGCGATTTCTTGCTCCAGCTCTAATATTTTTATAAAATACGGAGCGCATCGCTGATCTGAACTAGTCGACTGTTTATATTCTTATTACATCGACATTGTATCATTTGTTATGATTTTTGGGCGTCTCTTCGTAAAACTTCAACACGAAGAGAAAATTTCGCGTTGTCTATAAAATGTTTTGTACGGTTCGCACTCTTAATCCAGAAATATGTTTCATTTCGGCACGTTTGTTGTTATATACATCCGACAACAGAAGATCGAGCGTACCAACACTTTAACCTTCCACCCCTTCGACATTGTGCGTTTATACATATATTCGTAGTACGATATTCCTGGCAAATTGTGTTTATAGGAATAGTGAAACATATTTGTCCCAGAGGAAATATAGACCTTTAGTCCGCGTCAAGAGGAAGAGTGGAAGGGAGTTGGATTGTGTCTGTGGAGACGCTATGTCACTAAAAAGATCAATACGCCATCGCTGTTCAGCGTTCTCTAGAATCTAGATGGTGCGAGTGGTACGTACCTACCTATTTGCACATCGGACACCGTATTTCTCAACATCTTTCTGTCTATATCCTTCGATAATAATATATTTCATATCTGGAACCTTATTATTTATCGATAACGTTAAACCGCATAAGGAAAATATAATAGATAGCAAGCGGTTTCGATACTTTATGATCGCCTTTACGATATTTTATTTCAAAATAGGGCAACAGGATAAATCGAATATTGTACGACGTATCCCAATTCTATCTTTAATGGGACGAAAAAGCGAATTCGAGCGACGGTACTTTTTCATAGTTCGAAACATATTTATGTGTTTACGCGTGTGATGTTCTTTCAGAATACGTGTTTGCATTTATAGGAAAAAAGTACTCTTCCATGTTTCCAGCTGTGCAATGATTTAATGCTCAGATTATATACGTATATTTATCCAATGTAATCTTTTTATTTCTGATATTTTAGTCTATTGATTTATAAAAATTACCTTATTTATTAAAAATTGCTTTAAAAGCTTTTAAATTATAAACTGCCATCAAAAATATATCGTAATGTGTGTTAAAAAGTTACTAAACTATTTTTGTGACCGTAGTTATAAATATTCATGCTTTACGCATTCAAGTATAAATCTTATTTAAATGCATTAACTTACATCAGTTTAAACTTTTTAAACTTTCACAATTGTGAAAATTAAAATCAATAAATCTATTCATATCGTATGTTACTTTGATCATAATATATTATTGTTCAGTTGTGACAATATATATATATATATATAATAGAGAATATTGGAATTGTTTGAGGAATTACTGAAGAATGTATTAATAGTATGATCAAAGAATTCAATATGCTAAAAAAAAATAATACGAAACAAATTTACTTCATGAATAATAAATGAAGCGATTGAAATATAGACTTATTAGTAATAAGACATATTCAACATTCTTTCTTGAAACCTTAAACTATAAGTAAAAAATTATAAGAATATAATTCTTCGATTAATATACATATTTCATCTAAAAATATCCGAAAAGTAGGAATATCCAACTCGGCACACATTTAATCGACGATATCGAAAATTAAATCTTCATATTAAGAAACAAAATTTGATTATATTTGCCAGGAGTATATTGACAAGAAATGCATCTGAATTTCAATTATTTTTGCAAGCAATAGGTGATAAAACAACCGAATAATTTCGAGCAGGTGTAAGAACGTGTTTGCAGTTTTAAATCCGTGTGCGTGCATACACGATATTAACGTTAACATAGTTACTCGTGCGTGTCGGTACGACGTCCGTGTGACCGTTTTACACGTGTAATGCCATACAATGGCCATAAATGGTATCAACAAGTGGATGCTTAAGTGCCATTATGAAACGTTGATTATGGACATAAACCATATTATGTATTCGTAAGTACATCAAGATACTGTGCGTTTCTTCCTACGATTACCATACACTAGCATTTATTGTATAATATAATCCAATAAGCACCCGTGAAAGTTAAATGTGTGTGTGCGTGCCATGCCTTTTTTTTTTACAAAACCATCTCTTAAATACGAAACCATCGACAGACATTAATTCACAGAATTCTAGCATATAAATTGTCACATTGAATACTTCGAATACGCGGGTAAACGAGTGTATCCTGTGTACATCTGTGTGTATCTATGTCCAAGCCTATAAGCTGCGACACACATAAATAATTGTGCTCAAATCGATCGATTAACACCGGCAATAAATGTTTATGAAACGTGAATCATTCGATTGAGTTTATAGAGCACGAACGTTTTATTCTTTCCATATCGCTCCTATCGCGTATTCAATATAAAGATGTCTTTAACGTTGGAGAAGTAAATAGAATTCCGACAGTACATTATTTAATGGTGTCTGCGTCGTTTTATTCGTGTAGTACTGTAGTTATATACTCTGATACACAGATACACAGATACTCTGATACACAGATCGAAAAAGGTTCCATTGATAACTGCCTCTACCTGCATTTGCTTTCGTATATAATACAATCAATGAACTTTCTAATTGAATGTTTTCACGTATTTTCGTTAATTACTCCGATACTTAATCAGCATGAAATTAATTAAATAAATTTTGAGTAATGATCCGAACTGCCCCAATATGATTTTCAATATTTTATAAAACGCTATGGTATAAAATTATACGTGACATATTTATATATATCATTAAATGATCAAAACAATTCGTCATTTATTCATAGAAAAAATTTATTCCTTCGTATTTCTTCCTCACGGTTCCTCTTTATGGATAAATTGTAAAATAATTAATCCGCGATTTAGATGAAAAAAGGGAAAATAAAAATATGTAAACTAAAATTTTTAATTATTTTGCAAATATAAATCTAAGCTAGTTTTAAAATATTTCAAGTATGTGTCAGAACTGTCAAATTATTATTAAAGCTTTAGGTCAAGTTTTACTTGCCTAATTTCAAGAATTTCCATTTCATAAGATCACGATTCAAAACATACTAAAAATTTTATCACGATTATTCGTGAATTATTCGAACGAAAAAATAACATCAATATGCTCGACGTCCGTTTCTTATTTGAAACGGTGCGCGCAACATCGATCGTCTTGGTAATATTTCCTAAAAACTAACATGATTTACCCGGGAATACGAATGGCGTAGGCAGTATTCGCCCCTCGAAACGTGTCCCCTCTAATCTGCACGCAAGCAATTTACTCCGACCGAGCCGACCAATTATGTGGAAAACGGCGAAGAATTTGCGAGTACCGCACATGCAACGCACGCACATGCGACCGCGCATAATACGCGGCAAGGGTAATCGTTAAAGACAATCTGAGCTTTCCATCTCCCGATATTGGCCCAGACGCAAGAACCAGACGGAGTGCAAGAAAATTGCACAAAAAACACTAGTATAATGAGCACGTGTCGGTAAATTGTCAACTATAATAACTACGGCGATCTTACGATCGATATTTTCGAAGTTATCTATAATGCTTTCATGCAATAACGTGTGAAATGTCGCATAAAAACTTATCTGTATCTCGGTGTCTACTGTTTCGTTAATTCCGCTGTGATCGTGTCGAGTACAAATTTAATATCATAAATGTTTCTTTTTTTTTTGTTTTTTTACCTGATAATGACAAAAAAATCGTAGCTTTAATTTATCTTGACAAACATCTCTTATTTTCTTATGTTGCCTACACTGAGACACGCAATGACTTGAACTAGAATTGTCAAGTAACTGTTTGTTATGATATTTACAAAAGCGAAATTTTGAAGGAAACTTGGAATAAAGCCTCTAAATATGTCGGATTATATATTTAAAACGCATATATTTTAAATTAATTTTTCTTAATGCAACGTAATACAAATTTTCTTCCGGATTTATGTTACTACTTATTACATAAAATGTATAATTTTGTACTTACCAATGTTAACGTTTACAGCTATTATCCTTCTTCATGAAAGATTTATGAAAACTGATTTTAACTATAAATTTATTTTTTTGTCACACATTTTGAAACACTCACACTTCACATAAATTATAGTCCGCACGTAATAATTGTTCTAAATATTATTATAAAACTATAGAATGCTTAGACTGATTTTATTAACTTGTATTTTATTAAAAGACCGCGGAAATGTTAGAAAGCAATAGATGCCATCGGACGAGCAAGAAGAAACTGACACAGGAAAGTTTGCACTTTGATATATCCCTTCTAAGCCAGGCAAGGATTCTCGCTATTGGTCACAATATACCCTCGCGTAACTTCGTTTGTTTCGAGAAAAAAGTCCGGCACGGACTAAAGGCTTCCCTTCAACTCCGTTTCCTTAAAAAATGAAATCTTTATGACCGTCCCAACGACAGTCGTCTCAGCGGCGAGAGTGTCGTTGGCGGGTTGGCGGGTTTTCTTAAAACCGTTTATTGCAGTAAAGGTCAACCGTAATATTTCAAATCTGTAGCGCTTACAATTATCGATCATAATTTCTCAATCAATAATAATTAAAATAGGTTGTCGCGCATATTTGCGGCGAAATCTCTTTATTCGCTGATAAAGACAAACACTTTACGAAGGAGAAACAGTCGTGGATGTTTAACAGCGTGAAATGATGATTGCTGCAATTTATTCCAATTGTAATCGATCATCGAATCGTTTATGTACAATTGATAAATGTTTCCCTATGCAAAATATCGGAGTTCTTCAGTCGGATGTGCACAAGCAATTTCTTGACTTAATGTTGCGAAGTTTCTAACACCAACGATCTACATTGTTGCGCATGGGAGGAGCGGAGCCTCATAAAGAGCAAAGAGATATGATCTCAATTAGCTCGGGCCAAAAGTACGGGTACGGAATGAAACAGCCGATAAGAACCCGACGACGTGTTCCATTTACGGTATGCAGCTTTCGAGCTGAGTTACATCTCCTCTGCCATTTGAGTAATTTCTCAAACATATTTATCACATCGTTATCAACGCATTTTACTTCTCTCACAAAAATGATATAATATTTATGCAGTTGAAGGGCACACATATATTTAATAACCAGCGTTATTTTAAAGAAAATTAATATAACCAAGCTGTAATAGCGATAGATCGTTAATTAATTCTAGTTACGAGATATCTACATCGAAGAATACTCGAGGGAAATTCAAGTAGTAAAATAAGAAAAGGTTTTCATCAGCAGCTCTCCGTATCATAACTTTCATATACTATAGCGTAAGAAAATCTTTAGAAGAGAATATATACCGAGGAGATAAAATAATATAAAAAAATACAGATATGAAGAAATCCAAATAGACATTAAAATAAATAACTGAAGAAATATATTTTATTGCAATAAAGAGAGAGAGGACCCCTCATTTCTACATAATAAGTCGTCGCTTTGTAGTGAGCAAACTTTTGTTAAGAATTGGTAGTAGGAACCGGAAACCGTTGGAATCTAGAATGATAAAGAAATAATTCGCGAAATACACCGCTGCTACTTGCACGTAATACAGAAGAGGCTGATCTGACCCTGGCGCAACGGCGCACACCGACGTCTCTCCGCAAGACTCGGAAAGTATAGCGTGGCTGTAATGTTACAAGCACGGGGAGATAAGAGACCGTGAGACTGTGGACCGAGACTGGAGCAATAAAGTTAGCGGCGTATAACGACCGAGATGTGAAGAGCATGGTACATGTCTCCTGTTATTTTCGTCATCCGCGATGTTTCAACGTAACCGGCTGATTCGTTACTGCCAAACGCTTCTCGGTGTTTTATCTCCGCTTTAACGACTTTTGATACGTATAAAAAGTAATAAAAAAAATTGATAATTAGAAAAGAGAAAGTTTTTCGAGGCGACAAATTATTTACTAAATCAAGGTTGAAGAATTGCGTTTTTCAAGAAACGATTTATTCTTTTTCGTTCACATGTTACTTTTTTTTTAATTTTATCGAATTCTTATATCACACACAAATTGTATCGCGAGGAGTGCGAAGCGCATCCGTTAACGGTCTACCTCTAGGATACTTAGTTGTGATCTACGGAGAACAATGGTGTCGTTGTATTGAGACGAGAGGGTCACCGTTTCCGCGCCTTCATCCATTTATACGTTTCAGTTAAAGTCCCCGAGGGACGTCGCCCTTCGCCCGTTTCTTCCTCCGCGTAGGCAGAACGATCCTTCGGATCTCGTACCGGGTCCACGCCACTTTTCTACCTCCCCAGCGCCAGGGGCCAACGAAACCAATAAGTAAGGGCAGAGAAACGGGATGGAGGACGGTGTGCGCCGGCGAGAAGACATACATTCGAAGCGACGTGGATATATGTGCGCGACGTGCGGATATACATGACCGTCCGTATGTACGCAATGCCGTTGGTAACCTTAACCCCACGAATTAATATTCCATATGCGCCGCGGGTACGAGACCTCGCGGATTGCCAATGGCGTGCCGCGCCGTGCGCGAAGAACCGTCCTGGACCCTCCGGAAACACCAGGCAAGGACAAAGAGACCGGGACGGGTTTCGCCACGGGATCTATTTCATTCGTCAATCAGACAATACCGGATTCTAGCTCTCCGCCTACCATGGAGAATAAGATTCTATAAAGCGGATCAGGGCGATTCTACGTAACATTGGGGGAATAATGTCGTGCTGCGAACAACTGGTTTCATACATTAACGGAAATACTTGCGATACCACTTCGGACTCGTATGCTCGTTTAGAACAAAAGATCAATAACGTAATATTGAATAAAAATTTTCGAAAATTGGACCGTGTCGTGAGTGGCTGCAAAATTATATCAAGCGTTCACTCAATCATTATTTTTTAGTTTGTCATTCTGTTGATTGAATCATCAACTTTCCAAGTTGTTGCAGAAAAAAATGCAACCGTACCATTTTAAATAAATTTTCGTATATACAATAAATTCTCTCTTCTTATGTTAAACACTTTCTTAAAAAGTTGTGTCACGTTATTATTTCTATAATATTATGCTATTTGTGACTTTTTATCTTGGGATAGAATACTTCAGGATATAAAAACGGTCATTTTTTAAACGAAAGATGCGCAATACAAAGCAAAATGGTGCGATACACCAAATACAAACGGATTGCAAGAGAAATGGGTGATCGGCAAATAGGAAGAGAGCCTAGGGGACCGTGACGCATAAACCGATACGGTTATTTCCGAATATCCGCATAGCCATACGCGACCACTCGATGCCTCCATTTCAATGTTCCACCCTTGCAAGCGTAAAAGTGGCGAAAATTCGATGAGATGTAGGAATGGAAATCTAAAAGAGGATAGAAACAAAAGCTTGTCCTCCTCACGTATGGCCGAAATTTGCCATCAAAATGTACATTTTTACATGTAAGAGAGTTAACTTGGTGATTTTTTTACTCTATCTTTATCTTCTTCCTTTTCTCATTTTCATGTCTTAATAAGATAATTAAGACGAAAAATTATACAAAACTTAAATGCTCCATTTTGTAGAAGAAACTGTTATAAATTCGAGTCTTCGTGATGGAAAAATAAGAATGTGTCTATCTTGGATATAGGTAGTAATCCAGTGTTCCGCTAAATAGTATAAAAGATAACAATTAGATGGAAAAATAATGAAAGAAATTAAAACGCTTGAAATATATCTCATTGTCACATCTCTATTTCCCTCGTCGTAAATATACGCCATTTTCGTGTATTTATTTGTCAAGATTTGAGTTTATCAAGATTATTATAGCTTCGTCTACCTCTACTAAATGATGCTTTTTAAACATGAAGTCACTTACGATTTTTACATATACGGATGAAAAAGAAAATAATAACAGAATGGTGAGAATTTTATTACATTGCAGGAATAAAACAAGCATCCATAATTTACTATATGTTTTTATTTCGTTTGTAATATCATAGATAGCTTACGAATATAATTCTACATCAAGTTTTGAAAATGGATACATTTACATTCATTGTCAATGAATTACCACCTCGCTCGCCATCATCATCGTTATCATCATCGTCGTCAATCTCGTCACCAGCTCTCGTCGTACGGTATAATACTAATCATTAATAGTCAATAGACATGAGACTCCATTATTTCATTACTCCTATTACTTAACGTGGTAGGTAGGTAGGTAGGTATTGAAGGACAGCTACGCTCGCTTATCGTTACATTATTACGTTAATTGGGTATCATCGATACGTTAAGACCCGCGGATTCATTCATCTTAATTAATTTTCTCTTGCGGCTCTTCATTCACTGGGCGATGTTAACGTTAGGGTGGTGTTTAATATTTACATCGAGAATTGTTGAAATAATGTACGGCTTTCCATCCATTCGATAGACATAAAATTAATGATTAAAAGATTAAAAAATCTGCATTTGTGGATTATTTTAAAAATTACGAGGGAATAGAATAAAAAAAGGCTCAAATTAAATTGAAATTGACAATTAACTTGTCTTACTTACGAAGTTTCGCAGTATTATTGCGTATAATATCACGAAAGAACAGAAAGAGACTGCGCTGAATCGGCTGTAACTTTGAGCAAAGACATTGCAGAATCTCGGAAATGAATATTTCTATAATTCGATTTCCATCGTTATTGATAAAAATGTGCACAGGCCCGGACTTACTGTTTTTATTGTACGAAATACAACATTCCATCATTATATTTAAACAATAAACAACATTCAATTAAACAATCGGAGCAGAACAAGTGTCCGTTAGACATAACTCTTGAATTTATGTCAACAACTTCGAGGAATTTTTCTTTAATCAAAGCGTTCGATGACAGGAAGAGCAACGAAATGTCGTCGTGATGAAATACGTTTCTGCGTAAAATTTTTAACGCATAGTTTCTGACAAAAAATGAGAAGATCCTTTGTTCTGTCAAAACGAACAATGAAGAACATTTTACACCGAATTTCTCCAAGTTTCGTCAGATAATAACAAGCGCGAAAGATCAAGAAAGCTATTATATTATATACAGGACGCGCTGCCATAGGAAGATCATTAAAAAAATTCGAGACGTAAAAAAGCTGCCACAACAAAAAAAATAACATTTAATGTGTATATAAAAACTGATTAGCTTATCACTTTACGGAATCAGTTGTGAGCAACGTCAATGGCAAACAATTACCAAAAATAACAACAAAGACAGTCAACACATTCTTGCGAACGAACAGAAACATTTTAAATATGTTCAACATCGTCTGATGTTAAAATCCCAAACAGCAATCTGTTTAACAGTTAATTTTTGCATACTCACAGTCGATTCCAACCTCAAGTGCCCAGATTTGTGTGTTCACGCTAGCCGGATACACCGTTACACTAGTACACACAGGTCGAATGAACAAATGCAATAAGTATAATACAACCAGTTGCGCGAAGGACAACGAAATTGTTCCGTACCAATCATCAGCGTTTAGTTGCCAAAGAAGAAGACTAGAATTAGTTTCTTTTTTTCGGCAATCGCGAGATATTTCAACGAAATCGTTAGTGCCTGTTAAGCTTAGAGATTGCGGTACGCAACAGCATCATCGTCTTCGAGTACAGAATATTAAAAATCTACATAATATATCTATATAAAAAATACGCATCGAAACAATAGAGACGACAAGCGATATATTCACACTATGCTATCATTAAAAAAAAAATTCGTCAGTACCTTTCTTTTCACATTAACAAAAACAAATATACGAAAAAAAATACGTAAAATAAACAGCTCATAAATAAACAATGACATCTATAGATAAAGAAAATATAACAAACAATTTTTTTCTCATCTCAATCCTACGTTTCGCCAGACGGATTCGGCTACTTGTTTCATAAATAACTTTTCCTCTTTTAACCAATACGTAGCGCTTATCGCGAAGAATAGGTCTAATTAATTTCAATTTTGCCAATAGATTCGCATTTGCTTACAAATAATACGATGTGATTTACGCTGAATATTTCACGCTCTCTCTCTCTCTCTCTCTCTCTCTCTCTCTCTCTCTCTCTCTCTCTCTCTGACATACACACACATACGCACATTCTCTCTCTCTCTCTCTCTCTCTCTCTCTCTCTCTCTCTCTCTCTCTCTCTCATATCTTATGCCATCATTACTTTCGCACGTCCATGCAACCCTTTTTGTCCTCAAAAGCAAAATCTCTTCCACTACTCATACACGCACATTAAATGTTACTACATCGTTTAACCAATGTTTGAGCCACACTCTAGTGTTCGTTCTATATTTATTAATTCGGATAAGAGAAGTCCTCGCGCGGGGTTTGGGAAGTGGAGACTGGGGTAGGGGTTTGCTTCAATAAATATTTTTGCTTTAATGTCGAAGAACCGGCCGTGGCCACGCGAATTCAAGAAAGACATGTACGCGAGTTTGGCAAGTCGGGCAATGTTGTACTACTAACATATTATGTGTTTCCTTTTTTTTTAACGTTTCAGTTAACTATACCTAGTCGGTACTATCAATTCGATATAGTACACATCTACGATAATGGTAAGATTAGAGCGAGTATATAAATGGCAGAGAGGTAGAAGCGGAAAGGAAAAGGAATGAGGAGAAGGAGGAGGAGGAGGAGGAGGACAGATCGAAGGAACAAGGAGAAAAGGGAAGAGGATGGGAAAGCATTATGAACGTTATATGATATGATTATGCGTCAGTTATTTGGAATAATATTCTATAACCATATAGAGAGTTGCTGCAGCTAGCTTAGATATAAGCCAAGAGAAAGCTTCATATGTGGACGGCGCCCGCACAATTTTTACTCTAAAATTTCCGCCTTATACCTCTACACTCTTCCGATCCATGCGAAAGATTCGAGAAGGGATCTCATTGATTAGGATAGATCGGATGCAGACTAATTCGTGTAATTTAGAAAATCACGAATTAAATCCATGACAATATACTTTCTAAGAGTCTTATGTACCTGTAATGCCAATTTCCAAACAAGTCAATCGTTTTTTTCCTTTTTAAAGTTACTCGTATACCCATTGTAAAAATATAAAGCGAGCAGTTACAACGCTCGTCAAAATTCCACATCAACAATGTTTATAAGCGATCAACGAAGCAGCTCAAACGAAATTTTCTGGAACTTTTCCTCAGATAAAGTAATATAGTCACACAATAACTGATTATCGTCGTTAAGACAAGATTTGTGATTCGAGACTTTCTAGAAGAGAAATGCGTAATGGCGTAATGGCGTATAGAAGAGAAATCACTAATCCTCATCATCGATCCGTTTCTCAAGTCCAACACTATGGTCGATGTTTGACGTATGCGCGCAAAAAGTGGCGCGACTCCGATGTCGTACGTCGATGTCATCCCCTTTATTCGCCACACACACCGCCTCGCTAAGAGTTAAGGACTTAATGTATATCGTAAATAGAAACTAACACGGCCGCCATAAATCTCATCGTCCCATACTGTACAAATTCTTCGGACTAAGTTTTAATAATAATTATTATTACGCATTACGTATATCTCTAATTTGTCGGACGTATTGGCGCCGCCATCGTCGCAGTACTTGCTGCTGCCACGTCGCTTAAAAATTAACGATGTCTGTATAGCAATAACATAAAAACATAACTAAGCAATAATAATGATAATAACTCATATTTAATAATAATAATATAATAAAACTAATGTTCGCACGTCCGCCTTGTAGAATCGAAAGCTACATGGTGGACCTGACAGGTAAATTTATAAAACAAAATAAAAATAATAATTAATAGGGATGATGATGATAATGATAATAATATAATAATAATAATAGTTCGTAAATAAAGTCATGTGTTTATAAAGCTTTTCTATAAATAGATACACTGATTCTCGGAGCTAACCGCGTCACGTGCGTCCCTCTCATTTTTCGATTCCACGATATTACTTCTTTTTTTTTGTTCCGTATACAATGAGCCGGAGTATGTTCAGGCGCGATCGTACTTCTCTTTTTTTTTTTACATTCCGACAGAACAACCGAAAGATCCATGGGCTACGGCCACGAAATATACAATAATTACGTTGTGTACTCTTAACACGATAACAGATTACGTGGAGTGGAACCGATATACAAATATGTGTGTTGTGTTGTTCCATAATATTTTTTGTATATCTATATATGTAAGTCGAGTACAAGCACGAAATATGGCTCGACATATGTGATGATCATATCGATGTGCAATAAAAAAATATTATTTTTAGTTAAAATATTTCAAAAATTATAATGCAACTTTCCTTTCGTATATATGAATTAAACATTTAATGTACCTTCTACCGTAGATTTTGCAGATAAAACTAATGGAAAGATATAATTAAAAATGGGTCGAATCCTAATTGATTTATTACAATTTACACTTACATTTTATATATAAATTAGTAAATGTAATTAATCAATTAATTAAATTTAATTAATAGTTTCGTTAATCATTAATGACTATTATCTCCGAAATACATCGCTATTATCATTATGAAACGCACCATTATAGTGCCTTAGCAGGCTATATTATTTTTTTAATTTGAATAATAGTTTAAAATATATTCCGCGAATATTTTAATTAGATACGTTGTAATTACTGAGCACGTTGTAACATCCGTAAATCCGACCATATTTCTGCGAGTGCTCTCGTTACCTTATTGAAACCTAATTTCTGCAAAACTGTTTAATCTTACACACGCATATATTATGTTCTACTTCATCTTTTTTCATTTTGCACATTACATGTTAAAACACTATTACGATTACGGTATGTAAGTAGGTACTTCGCTATGTGAGGAGATACGTGAGTACATCATACGTGCAGACTCACACGCGCAGCTTAATCATTACATTACGTATGGGAATATTATTTATAGTATTATTTTTTTTTAGTTTAGATAAAATTAGCGGTAGAGTATTAATACGAATACGTTTTTTCTTTCAATTTATTTAAGTGTGCTTTTTTGCTTTGATTACGGACGTCTATTTGGAGCTGCTCACCGTTATTTATGCTATTTTCTCATTCAATTAGATTAACAAGGTATTTTTTTCCCCTCAGTTTACGTACTTGTTTAAATGTATCCTAAGATCTTACCGCACCAGAAAAAATTCTACCTTGATGCGCGATACAACAGATTTTCATTTTCTTTTGTCCATATATATAATATATACTTATTACTTTTAATAATATATAATATGGTATTGTGTACAATATGATTTTACGTCATTATAAATTAGGCGATCCATGCAATAGATTCTGATCTTGATCTGAAAAAATGTGATCTTGCCAGATTTTACGTATTTTTCATTCATATAAATATATATTGGTAAAATTTAATCTAAAGGTATATACATATACAATATGTATATACATATTTAGATTAAAATCTTATCTCTTTATAACAAATACAATATATTTTTTATTTTTCTTTGTAATAATTATGAAATCAATGAAAAATGAACACATTGTGTTGCTTAGCATTAAACAACAATATGTTTATTTTCAATTTTATAGCTATTGAATTAAGAGGAGCACTATATACCTCGGATAAAATTTGTTCAAGACTTTTATGATAAAGAATCAAGACCTATGCATCGATCGCGCTAATATGAAGGAGAAAAAAATAATTAGGCAATAATTTATATATCGGTTATTCCTTTTATGTTTATCTTTTCCTTTTTTTACGAACTCTAAGTAAGTAATACCAACAACGGGTTCTATATCTATGGAAAAGTCTACCCTGACACCAAATTACGTATTTAATGTACTAAGAGTGAGATACTCGTCCGGTAATGTGGTTCGTGTTTCTCGTACGTACATACGAGCGTGTATCCATGTGTAGCTTACTTCTTTCCCGCGTTTGTTGCTCTTTTTTTTCATCAAAATTATTGTGTACTCACGAACATTTACATGTATAATTTCCAATATACGGTTGAAAAGAAAATAATAATAAAAAAATGTGCGAATTATAATTCAAACAATTAATTGATTGAGTGTTACACAGAAATTATATTATAAAATTCAGCATGCAAAACATTTTATCCCAACTTTAGATAAATGATTAAAGCATTCTCTCGAAATGATAAGTAGATTAACTGTATGTTACGTGTACATGTGTATATGTATAATTTTTTCTTGTTTATCGACACGGCAGGATAATCGAGACAATTACTAGTTGTCAGAATCTTGACAAAACGCGGTTGCCAAGCATATTGTACAGTTATTTACCATCTATATCACGCTTTCGAGAAACAATGTTCAGAAAGATATATTCTTGAGAAAACCAATGTTTATATACTCACGGCACGTTACCACGTTCTTCAATGTCTGAATATCGTTTATGTCTTTCCATCATACATCTATATTTCTTAAATTCTTCGACAAATTTCGCGAATTCAACAATATTTTATTGCTCACGATAGAATACTACTTTTACTCACGTTGGTAAAAAAATAAATACCCTAAACTTTTATTGTGTCTAAAATAATTTACTATATTTCGTTAACAAAAAGTTTTATTTCTTGCGATTTGTCTGAATTGACATATCGGAATGGCTGGAAAACATAAGCAATATGTTTTTCCTATATCCGTGAGTATAGGTTTTTTATGCGAAAATGTACCGAGCGTACCGAAAGAGTTGTTTTCAAGGAAAAAATTATTTTACCATATATACATTACATGTGCATTATTATATAATTTGTAAGATCAGATCTTTTCCTCCAAGAAAGTACAAATTTCTTTATAAAACCCATATGTAGATAAAACTTGCTATACCGCCAATGACTAATCTATTTGTTCGATAAATAGTTAAAAATTTCAACATACAAAATCGGCATAAATAACATTTAGCTAGTTCGTTTAAAAAGTGAACATAATAAGCAAATATTGAATTATTTTATTGAATGAAGCGAGGAGGGGAAATGTAGGGGAAAATAGTCGTGTACGCCCGTTATTTATAATCGTAGACCGATATCTAGAAGGAGTTACCGGAAGTCCGCAATCGCGCGAGAGACACGTTCGTTGTTCCAACGAGAACGTCGCAAATTTTACGCCTTTTGTAATTTCGTTTAGCGATCGTGCAAAGGAAGCGTCCACGTAACGTCGAAGGTAAAACGTTCAACGTCGAAAATGATGAAACCGTTTTCTCGAAATTGCGTCACCGTATTTCTTCCTCCGGAACGGATGACGCTTCGTATAAGGTCTAGCTAATCAACGAAAATTCGCACTTGCAAGATAAGTGATGAATCGAGGATTACCTAAACTCTTATTTCGTTCGCTGGTTTCTTGTAATTGAATGCCGCTTACGGTCCGCTTACGCAGTTTGATTACTTCCTTCTCTCAGAGTTCGATCAATTAATCGCAATGTCGTCGTTAATGATTCTGATTGGCCCATACGACCATTAATCCTTCAGTTTCGGCCCATTTAATTAATCTACTCACCGCCTCGACGTAATTATTGGCTCTCCATGGCAGTATCGCGCCAATTCGCACGTTCATCGCTTGATAATCGCGATGGCTCATTGTGTAGCACCCGATTAACAATATACATTATACGTTCTAGGAATCAGTCACAGGCTGAGCCCCGTGCGAGGCGGTTTCGCATGTCGCCCTTCGGGGACTAGCCAAGTAAGTACGTAGCTGGGGTGGGGTGCGTTCATTCTCTATGCTTCGAGTTTTTCTTTTTACTATCGTAACATCTACTTATCTTTCTTTCTTGCTTAAAAAAACAAAAGAGAGAACCGATTCAGCAAGGTATTCATCGCGTACCTTTTCTCGGTTGCCTACAGAGAAGCTCGCGCTCTGTGCGTATCTTCCAGGCTGCCTAAATCTTCGCTATCTTCCCCCCTTGGTAAAAAAAAGGGCCGATGACCGCATCCGCGCAAGGTCCTCTACTTGCGAGCACCGGCTCACCGACTCGAGGAAGATCACGAAAATCTTTGCATCAGATGCTTCGTACCTGTTTCTCGCGTGCGAAGATGAGAGGAAGAGAACTCAGGATCTTCTACGTGATCGACCTTACCAACTACTTCGCTTCGGAGTCTTCGTCCAGGCCGCTCCAGTCTCTTGTGTCTTCCTTAAAAGAAAGAGAGTCGGCTCAGTAAGGTATCCTATGTGGGTACCTTACTGACTGCCTTCAGAAGATCGCTTTGCGTTTTTTCCAGGCCGCTTACGTGATGCTGCTGCTGATGCTGTAGGGCGGCGCTCTGCTGCTCCTGCTGCAACTTGGCCTGTTTCTCCGCCTGCTGTTTCTTCATCATATCTTGCTCCTCGCGCTCGCGTCTGGCTTGCTCGTTGATTTCTTTGACCGCCCTTAACTCCTTTTTCAACTTCATTCGCCGATTCTGGAACCAGATCTTGATCTGTCGTTCCGTCAGGCAGAGTGCGTGCGCGATTTCTATTCGTCGTCGTCGCGTCAAATAATGGTTGAAGTGAAATTCTTTTTCTAATTCCAATGTTTGGAACCGCGTGTACGTTTGCCGACCTCTGCGCCTCGGGCAACCATTCGGACCTGAAAATGGCAAAAAATCTAATTTTTGAGATCACTCGATAGTCTCTAAACTCCTCTCGTCGTAACAAATTGTAACATTAATGTGCAAACAAGTTTATGCAAATATGAATTTAAAAATGTTCAAAATTATTTTTACTCTAAAAATTAACTTTTTCTTCGCATTATTAAAACACTAAAATATGTTAAATTAAAAAGCATAAATATATTAAAAGAACGAAATAGTATAAATATATTCCATATTTCTATAATAAGAAATTATGACGCATCTTAAATAATTTTTTTTTATGGAGCGTAAAATCTATCTTACTAACAGCAACAATAATTCCAACTAACAGTAAGGATATTCTTCTCTGTTTCCAATAACTGATGATCTTAAATGGTCTTCACAGCCTATCACAAATTTTAACTCTCTCTTACCTTTCTCTCTCTCCGAAAAGAAAAAAATGTTCTTTGGACCTACCGCTTATTGTGAGGGTTAAAAAAAAATGAATAAAAATAGAAAGTTCCCAGGAAGCTCTCACGAAAGTTACTCACAACGAACCCTTTCTAGTGCTACTTCACTCGGTTAACTTTCTCCAAGAGAGTTGATGTCATAAACAAGGATACAGGCGACTTTAAATTTTTTTACGAGTTTTAAAGATACGAATCGAAACGTCGGGTGCGCAGGTAAAAAAAGTTTGCGCGATGTTACGGGACCTGCTTCGAAACAGTTTCTATACGACAGCACGTGTTGCTTATAGTTAAATGACAGTAATAACAATTAAAATCAAATATAAAATAAATTTATTACAAATAAAAAATTGTGAGGGAAATTTAACTATGATACATCTAAATGGTCTCTTTATACATTTATAACGTCATTGCTGAATTTCGAATATATTTTCGTAATCAATTCAAAGGTAACTTCACTTTCAGTTGTCGCCACGGGCGACGAGCATCTCTTTTCTGAGGATCGCGAAGAAACCGGTTCTTTAGTGCAAAGAGTGGACAGCCATAATACCATCATTCGCGGAGCGACGCTGAGTGGCCATATTACTGCCTCGTGATGAAGCAAATGTGTGCTACTGACCAATAAAAGATAGCAAGACTTTTCTTTCCGATTATTTTACGAGAATACGAAGATTGTATCGACACGGTAAAAAGTGTCGAAAATTAATTATTAAATTGGTTAGAACTCGAAGGTGATACGTAGAACAATTAGTCACAGGTGCATTGAAAACTATACGTATATATAGGTACTATACATAAAAGCATTTCAGTTTTTATTTAATAACCACATAAAATAAAGATTTTTTAAATCAAAATTTTACGATTTAATGAGCAAGGGTGTTTTACTGTCAAAAATTTAAAAACTTTGAAAAAAAATGTAATTTTATTTTTGTTAAAAATTGGACTTGCTTATAGATTTATAATCGAGAAGATCGTATTACTTGAAATATTGCACATCCATTTTCATGAATAGATAAAATCACAGCATGGCATAATCATACATTATAGAAGTCAGTATAATACTATTCATGAGATCATGAGGCTGATTAGCAAGCGATCACATATTACACTCAAGTTATGGGCAATTTACGTAAAATACAGATATAGCTGACGTGATTTGCTTACACCTTGCGGAATAGTAATATGTTGAGAAATCGGATTAACAAATGGCAAAGGGGGTATTACCCTACGACAGATTTAAGCCGTATTTTCTATCTTCCGTCATAACGATACTCGTGCTATAGCGATCGAGCGCTCAAATGACACGCACGTGCGCAATTCCCGATGCAGGATGACCCATCAAATACGTATCGCTCCGGGGCGAGCAGAAAACTCTTGGAGAATGCAGAGAATGCTGATATTGAATTCAGCATGGCCGTTCTCGCCAGCGCGGTCCACGAGCCCCGCGTCGGTGTACGCGTGTACCTGAATCAGCGACCACACTCACGAATTCCGCTTTTTACGTACGTGTGGTGGGACCGGCCGCGTCTGTATTAGTGCGAATCAACACCGTTTTTAGCGCGGCCGTGTGCGTCAGTTTGGCACACGTAGTACGTCCGTTGCAGCCACGGGGTGGTTACCGAAGCCCGAAGGGTGGGACATAGGTTACCTTGGCAACCAGAGGGGAGATCATTCTATCCTCCTGGCGGCATATCACGCGGCAAGCCTAGCACAGCAGCCAGAAAACTCTTGGTTGCATCCTCTCCACCGACCCTAGGAGGGCCCGTCACGTCGGTCTTAGAAGACGGGTGAACTTGATTGCGCCCACTCCATTCGCCATAAATATGGCCCATCGGCGAAGCGCTGGGTGTGCGAGCATTATCAATAATTTCGACGGAGAAAACTAATGCCGCTGTGCTAGAATTTATCCGGCGAGAATAAAGTTGCGCGCCGAGATGGAGGCTTACCAGAAGCCGCGAAACGGATATTCGTTCGATGAGACTAAGAAAAACTTTTGCTTTTCTAAAATAAAAATCCAAAATATCTTTAGAGAATAATATAGACGATAGTTAATGCAATTAACAATTTCCTTTACATACATAAAGATATAAAAATTCAGAGACTTTTTTTTAAATATACGTTACCGTAAAAAGATAGAAACTCATGCATGGAATATTAAAGATAGATATCGTTTATCTGTGAAGTCTCGCAAAGTGTTAATTAGCGTTCTGTCGTAAATGATTCAGAGACAAATAAATTATAGTCAATTGCCAGTGGTCCATTGCCACTCTACAGAAGGGCGACACGATGGGACGCGCGCGCACAGAAATACGCCATTATGGATGGCACAGGCCTGTGTCTAATTACGGTCATATACTAAGTTTAATATCTGCTTTAGGTCTGCTTTAGCATGCAGCTCGGGGCTCGGGGAACAATCGTGGATATTGTGGAAGTTTGTCAGGCTATGTTCGCCAGTCTGTACCACTACGCATTCAGATTTGATCAAATCGACCTATGCCATTTTTTATATAACTACTCAAAGAACTCCTTACTTTGCATTAAAAAATAACGAATGTTTATATTTGATTAAATCTTTTCGATGTCGTTTCATTAGACAAGAAGAACTATACATGAAAAACTAAGATGTTATCATTGGCATTTTTTTCTATAAATAATCAGCAACCCGTGCTCTCTTAGATTTATTAAATTAAATATTGAGCAGTCCATTCGATATTGCCAGATGCCCACAGATGCTTTCGCGTCTACGAAGCGACTCATTTAGCGCGATCAATATTATCATCACTATGTAAATGAATCAGTATTAAGTCTTAACACTGTAGCTTTATTCTTTCAATCGAAGCATCAAGTGCGAACTGAGAACGCGAATGTCTGTAACTTATTAATAAATCACGCACTAAAACTCTAAAATTTCATTAGATTCCATCCGAAGATTAGCTAGCCTTTAGACTATCCATTAATTTCACAATACAAAAAAATTTCAGCACGCGACACGCGACAGTACGGCGTTTGAAAAAAATAATATACGCGATGCTGAAGAGGCATTAGACAGATTTCGCCAACGCACTGTACAATCTTGACAGCACCTGCAAATCGCGAACCCTCGCGTCTAGATATGTCGCGTTAGAGCCTAACCCCTCTTTGTTCGACCGCCGGAGGGACCATACGTGAGCCCCCTCAGCGATCCATTCATAAATATCTCAAAACGGCTTAATTTCGCGGCGCTGCGGGCAAATAAAATCTCGAGCCGGTGAAAAATGTAGACAGTTTGCCAGATGAAGGAGAACGGACGGGGGAGAGGAGTAGAGGGATGAGAGAGGAGATACGGCGTAGCCACGACCCACGACTCGCTTGATCGCTGTCTCGGGTCACTGCAGCCTCTGCCAGAACGATAGAGTTGGAGAGGACCGGGTAGGAGGCACGTTAAAGGAACGGGAGGGAAAAGAGGTAGAATGTGGAGGAAACAGCCGAGAGAACGAGAAAGAGTGAGAGGGGGAAGGAGAATGGATGAGATATGTAAAGGAACGAGAGGGATGGAAAGTGCCAAGCAGGAAAAATGCCCACGATAACTCCGCCGTCCGTTCCGTCGCGATTCCAGCTCCGGGTGCGATTTATGCGGCTAATCCCCGCACTTTTCTTGCCCACGTCTCGTCCAGTCGCCAGGTATCCGGTTAGGCTGTATTTCAAGGCCGTTCGCCGATTAGTCAGCTATGCCAGACGGTAGATACACCGTTGTTCTATCTGACATTCATTAAACCGCCCTTCCCCGCGCCCCGGTTCGCGAGCCCCGGCGATGCTGTTGCCGATGGTCGCAGTTATCGGAAACATAAGTCGCGTGAAAAATTCCAAGTGGCTGGAATCTGGAAGATGCGACTGTGGAAGTTCGCGTTATAGCGTTAACGCTCGCGAAATGTTACACGCGGGGAATTCACAGACTATGTTATAATTTCTATTCTGTAACCGATAACGCAAGGTTTTTTCTGCCGTGCAGCCATACGGGAAAGGTTATATCCTCGATTGCCAGACGGCTAGTACGTATCCGATACCACCGCGGGAAGTGCGCTATGTAAATTTTATGCGGGCTGCTGTTCGCAGGTAATTATTGTAAGCGGTACACGAAAGAGGCTTCGATTAAATCTACTCTAATTTAAAGACCAATTTAAATAAAACGCGTTTTGATCACGCTAGCTTTGATACTTGTAATTGGGTAATTTTACAAATCGAATATGTTCCTTGTAAATTGCCAAAACGCTGCTTATTCGAGTGTATCAATGATACATTGCTTTTCCACTTGGAACGTTAATCTCCGTCGTTAATATATCATTGCGAAGCACAGCAAGAGACTCAAGCGATTACCTAATCAGACCTCGGAACCAAATTAGTCGGTCATTAAGGAATATTATTTCTGCACTATAAATTTCGTCGTCAAATTACTCCTCTTAATATCCTGCTCTTTTTCGTACCCGGAAAAGCAATTAGAAATTTATATTTTGTTACGAGAAAGATTCTGTCGTTTTTATTCCGATTTATGAATCAGAATGACTTAGATCATTTCGCATATTTATTAATATTTTCGTATCTTTATTAATATCTTATTATTTTATATAAAAAAAACGTTATATTTGATTGAAGAAACTAGTAACTAATAAAAGAAGAAAAAGAGTAACTAATAAGAGAAACTTTATTCTAGAACATTAATTTGTTAAGATTATGGTAGCGTGCGTTCAATTTCAATTAAAGTATTCTCAATTATAATATGTTTTCTAGCGTATATAAATTATTTATTTTGTGTTATGATGTTTATAAGTTAGGATTTATAATATTGAATAAAAGGTATCTTCATGTGTTAAACACATTACAACGTAATAATATTACGAAAAAATACATTATGTGAAAATATTTCTCAACAGCACCTTAAATACAGAAGAACTAGAGTAGAATATTACAATCTCTCACTGCATTGAAATATTCCTGATAATCATGTATTTATGTTTAAATATATTTTAATTTTCTTCAGTTATTCGCGATGCCTATCGCGCGCCAAAATTTAAATTCTTTTAAGAATTTAAATTTTAAATATTTACCTTAATAAATATTCTACCGCAAGTCTCCACTATGATACTGGATACAAAATTTAGCATATTCTTTTTTTTTACTGTTACGAATCGAAGAATTATGTGACGCTTCCTTTTCTATTCCCTTTTCATAACATTAACTCTTCCTCTCAAAATCCACTTTTTTCACGCTTAGACTTTCACCCTTTGTCGCGCGTTACGCATTCTTCCTCGCTATCGTAAAAAAAAACAGTAAAGTTTACCTGAACCACAGGAAGAGAAAAGCGCAGCTAGCGCAAGAATCAAAGATTTTTTTCTCAACGCGTATAAATCACGATGTTGTTTCGTGCTGAGTCAAGTGAAAGTAAAGGCTTTGACGATCGTATGTTACACGAAAATCAACCACGTCACGTTTACAGTAAAGGACGTTACGTGCATTCATACCCCTTTTCCGTTAACGTATTTCTTTCTTGTACTTTTATGCTGGAATTAATTTAAATTGGTGTTATGTACAGTAACTGGACAAAATTTTAAATAATCGACTTCAAGTTTTACATAGGGGCACATTATCATATTTTCTAATTAAATTTTTTTCCCTGTTTTAAGTAATTGTTCTCGTATGATCTTAAAATTGTGTTACGCATAAATTGACGCTTAATATTAATATAAATATTATTATGAAATGAATAAGGTCTCCCGTAATACAATATAAAGGAGAGAAGCTTAATATTAATATAAACAATAATTGATGCGCAATTCATTTTATATATTATTTTAGATATGGACTATTCACATTATAATTTCTGCAATCAAGATTACTGATGTCACAGACGCGTATCGTCGTTTAGTTTTATTTGTTACAACAGACAGTCTTTATTTGTACCGCGAAAACTTTATTACATGCACATGCTTAACATTTACAATGTCTAAAGTTTTAGGATTAAGTTTTATTTCTCATGACCAAACAGCAAGAAACGGTTGCTCTGTTTGAAGATAAACGTTTTATCCTTCATCTGAAAGTTAAATTCCAATAAAATATGTACATGTGGGTTATAAAAGATGTTGTATTTGCCTTTGTTTCCTCCGGCGGCGTGCAGTCACTTGTATTTTCAGCAGGGATAGGAACTTTTTGTATTTGACTTTATATAGTTCAACTTGAGCAAACGGGTTATTTACAGATTCTTTGACAGATTTGCAGATTTGGAGTCGTTCTTTTAACAAAGACATTGAGCGATCAAGGTTTATAAATTATGAACGATTGCAAATAAAGAGTCTTTTGTAATAAATAAGTTTTGAAAGTATAAACAGATAGATTTGGTTTTAAATAGACTTATAATGTGAATATAAATATAGTTAATGTATTAACATCGAAAATATAAAACTTGCACTAAACGATGAGTCTTTTTGTCGCTAAGAAAAAGATCTTAAATTAGATAAAGAAAACACAGATATAGGACGGTTAAATTTAGGACATCCGGTATATCGCACCATAGTGGGCGTTCACGATTGCCACTTATAACTGCAAAAGTCTGAAAAATCGAGATTTGCGCGGCCATGGCCGTGCGGGGATATTGTCCGATGTGTATGCGTCACGTTGCCACGATAATAATTATTTGAAAGAAGACAAATTTATGACAACTACACCGCAAGAGTATTATCTCTCTGTTTCTCACGAGTTACGACTGGCATGCCCGTCTGCATTAATTGTATACGAAACTTTACAGGTGAATATAAATGAGCGTTGAAAATTGCACTTTTTTTACATGAAGCTTTCGTGTACCATTTTTAACTCTACATGAATAAGAGGTTCATGATTGGATAATTAGAAATATAGTTTTGAATGTCAATTCCTTGCGTTCACCGATGTGTAATAAATACTTCAAATTAACGTTATTCAATAGGCAACATTTTTCTGCACAATAGAAAAACCATTTTTCATATTTAGTATGTTTAACTTGTGGTTAAAATGAAATAAAAAATATATTTTTTATATCTTATTGAAGGCTTTTAAAATATGCAATTATCAAAGTGATATCTGCAATATGTTTTCATCTTGTAATAATTCAAGTTTATTAAAGTAATTTTATAGATTGATTTGTTTACAGCAAAGCTATTAATAACTGTAAATGTATTCGTATTGGTGAATGCACTTTAGAGCGTGATGCTAAAGTCATATTTCTTGATAAGCGAATTAATTTGTTCAATCATAAATTAAGTAGTAAGCAGGACACTACAATTTCGAAGCTTTCTAATTTATGAATAAAAAATATGTTTATTTATGATTGTTGAAATTTTATAAAAAGGTAGGTAAACAAAAAAATATATGAAAATTATACATGTAGAAAAATGCAAGAGATTATGGTATTAACAAATAACCTAAAATAATTTTTATATTATGTTGTATTTAATTTACATAATTTGGAAAAACGTATCTAGTATTAAAGAGTCAAACTTTAGAGAATCGCAATTTTTCTCATTGATCAAAGAACGAACTATCGCTTTAATGGAGTGTTATGGCGTCAAATGAAACTCTAAACAACGATATCATTATCAGCTCGAATGCCGTTGTAATCTCATTAAATTATTTTAAACAAACAGTGCTCGATACATGCTTATCGCTCGGTAGCGTCGATCTTTCAAATAAATCCAGAAGCGATCACGTGAATTCGACTCAAAATTTTCGCGAATTTTCATACTTTGAAGAATTCGACGGCATATTTATAACGTGCTGCAATATTCAATGCGAAGATTAAGACGGCGTTGTTCCGATGCCATTACTCGCGTCACTACGCTCGAAGTATTCCATTATACGGGGAGCGGGGAAGCGGAGGATAAAGGAGCCGACGAGTCTTAAGGTGTTTCATATTTTCGCGGGAAAGCTCATACGAGCCCGACGCTGGGAGAAACGTCGTCCGCGTAGTTACGGAAATGTACGGCGCTGACATACGGAACGATCTTGTCCGGACGAGAAAACGTGCTCGACGGGCACGGCGTAAGCCGTACAGCTACATACCGACGAGCTCTCCGCCGAGCGGAGCGTGCTCCTCAGCTTCTTTGCGCCGCGCTGCGAGGCATAACACGGCGGCGGAGGACGACCCCCGGCAGGCGCTATCGTAACAAAATGCGGCCGTTTGCATAACACGACGACGAGCAATTCGGGCAGGTTTGACGGTGCGCGATATAGACCTTTAGCCACGGATGTATCCAGGGGAAGGACCGGCGAGTTCGTATGGAGACACCCAGGGATGGGGGAAAAGAGGGACCAACGGTAGGGGGACAGGGGTGAAACGTAGGGGTTCGACAGTAGGGTAACGTCGCTTCCCGAGGGACTTTTGTGTAATCTATGCCACGAGATGGCCAATGGCGAATGGTATACGCCTATCCTCTAATGTCACAGCAGGCGCGACGTTGTAATTGCTAGAAATCGCGACATCCGCAAATTTGCATTTCAGCATGCGGCTAAACCCCCGTGTACCCCGTGTAGCAAGTCGGACACTTGTTTGTCGAACGTATTATTTATACAACGTATAATGGGATATACCTTCGAGGGGGATTATACGTTTCACCCGACGGGATAGAGTTACTGTTACGAGGCGCTAGAGTTCAATCGTTTGTAAGACGATACGTTGCCTTAAGCGATTTGTATACATATAATCTATGCTTTGAGCTATTCGCGCTTGTAAATGCGGGAATAGCATTTATCTTCTAATTTATCATAATAAAATATTTCTTATCATCATAGTTACCCGTAATTTTCCTACAAGAAAATGGATATATCTCTTCTAGTCAGCCAAGCTCGACATAAATCAATTGCATTGACGGATGAACGAACGTATGCATTTGTTGTATCTTATCTTCCTTTTAGAGTGCAAGGCTTCGTTTCCTGTGTAATTAAGCTTTTACTGAAGATGGCGATCGTTATGGTTTTGATAGCATGGCAATAGTTAATAGATCGTATTAACTTTTAAAGACTCCGACGGCAGCAGTTTCCGGAGGTTCCACGATAGGTGGAATAGGTGGAATAGTATCATAGAACGATTTGGTTTAGATATCACCCAGAGTATGCTGCTTCACGGTGCACCTCTGATATAGCTTATCACGTCTGTTATTTCTCGATAAAAAGTAAGGGCTCCATTTCCAGCTTCTTTCGTGTCGGCGCGTACCTACCATTCCTCCTCATTTTTGCTCGCTCCTATCCCATCCTAAACTATACCCACGTATGCGTTACGTATCTGTTTGTTACCGATATATTGACATATGTATATATAGATATATGTGTGCCGGATCTATATTACATTCATTAGTGGTATATATATTCGAAAGCGCATACACATTTTCTTCTGCATCTGCATCCGCACGTGGTACGCGCATCTCGGTATGATTCTCAAATATGCCAACGCGCATCCTACCTCCGTTCGACGTTCGTGTATACACATTCACACATTCGCGCACTGCTTTTTCACCGTATATAGAAGTTACTTCCGTACCTTGTGCCCCGAGTCGGTGGCTGGCTAAAAGAGAAGAAGAGAAAAGAAGGAGAGATAGGGAGAGTGAACCGGAGGGTGCGCTTGGCTATAACAGGAGCTAGAATCGTTACCAGTGCTAGGAATCGAGTGCGCATGTGCCCGGTATCCCCTTTGTTCGCGTGATATGTCCGAACTAAAGCGGAGGGCCCAAGAGGCAGCGACGAAGCACGTAAGAATATGAGAGAGTGCGTGGCGCCGAGCGGGAGGAGGAATGCTCGATGCTCTCAAAACGAGTTCTTTTATCTTACAGCTGTTATTATGCATATATTTGTCTGGCGATGCTTTCCTAGGCTATAAGTTACTCGTAGACAAAATTAAGCATTCCGTGATTTTGAGCAAACTAAACAAGCTTTTATCTTATAAGTGTCTTAAAGAAATTTAAATGAGCTGAATATTATCAATCGTGATCGTGTGGATATTTTCGATTTATCCATCACAATGAATCACAATGATTGAAACGTGTATGGTAAACAAAATTAGAGAGTATAAAAGAAGAAAAAGTACGCAATTTACGGCGCGGTAATTTTCTCAAGGTCCAATAACGAGAACGCAAAGAATAATTTACTTCAAGACGATTTATTAGACGCGATGCGAAATTCATGTTCTGCGAAAACCATTGATACCTAACGCCCTGAGACAAACATACACATATATACTTGTTGTCATTCGCCACCTGAGTATATTTTATAAATATAAACGTGAAGACGAATACTTTTTCACGACATAAAATCAGAGCGCATTATTTCTATATACATTATGTGTCTTGGATGCCTCGGTTATACATGACATTTGCCTTAGTCTCAATAGAAGTATTATAAGTCATCAGACTCAATAAAGTCAAGGATCTGTTGCTGTTAGTTAAATTTATCCTAATAAAAGGGAAGGTCAGCGAGAAGTATATATTTACTGATTGAGTTGTCATCGGTTAAAGTCATCAGTAACAAGTCCGGCGTGATGTTAATAGATCTATCAAATTCGAACGTCAAGTAGGACTTTGATATGTAATGTCTTTCATTAATTTAATTTATCGATTAATTTACCGATTTTGCATTTAAAAAATCACAATTTAATGGAAATTTAATAATGTGTTATTAATCGCTACATTACTATAAAGATTCCTGTGAAGTTATTAAAAGAAAAAAATGTATAGATTGTAGAAAGCAAATACGTTCGATCGCGACTTTGAAAGTTAAACACTTCAAAGCTATAAAATTCAAAATAATTGGACAGTTCCCTCACATTTTATCAAATATCCAGGTCGAGTGACGTCAGTAGGGATGGTTGGTAAAGGGTGAAAGAGGGTGCGTAACACCGGCTAATATCGTAAAGCCGCAACGTGCTCTGATTAAACATTATGTGGATCCTAACATTTCTCACTACGGCGACACACGTATATAAGGATATCTCTGGGCGATATCTTTACCTTTAAGATATAAACTTTTCGATTTATTGATTTAGTTCAATGATTAATGATACATATGTTTAATTTTATTGGTATTAACATATATTTCGTTTAATATTTCGAATTAAATTTCAAAATGTCTTATACCATTAAAAAATAAACGTTACAGAATGCAACATTCGTAAACTTTTAAATTGGCTTTTTTCTCGAGTTTTAATTTTCAATGTATTTCGATGAAATAATATTAAATGCAATTGTACAAACTTACGGTTTAATCTGCAAAATCTACTTAATTTTTTTTTCATCGAATTCAAATTGCGTACGGTCAGCTCCACGTCTCTACTGCGTTTCAAATCTCCTAATGAGTAATAACCCTCGACATCACTGTCTTTCCAAACTTATTCCGTGTCTCGTTTTGTATCTTTCGGAAGCCATAGTGGCCCAACGTCGGATGTTCTAAATTGCACCAGGCACGACTTTTATTAGCGGAAAGAGACAACCGTGGCATTTGCATGTAATGGCATAGGGGGTGGATTGTAGTGAAGTGTGGTAGCACAGGGAGTGTCGGAAAATATGAGAATGGTCGGAAAGGGCGCTGCAGGGCGTGAGAGAGAGAATGAGAGAGGGAACGAGAGAAATGGTGGGGACGTAAGGCCGTAATTAGAGTCTTAGGGGGTTCTATGGGGGGTAGCTGTTCGCGCTGTTGTCGGTGGCAGGAGTGGGGACCGTTAGTCAGAATATAGAGGGTAGCAAGCCTCCGTTATGAGCTTTAAGAGGGGAAGGAATGTTTGCCAACAGCATTCTAATACTTTATTCTTTATTACAAAATTAAAATTTAATCTTGTTTTGTATCGGTCTTCACCTTCCGGATGAGATTGCGCGTATTTCGAGTTTGGTTGATTTTGCTAATATAGGTTTATTTTTAAGTCTGCTAACACTGCCAACTGTTCTTAGAAATTATTTGGCAAGGTAAAAGCACGTAGCGTAATTAGCATGCGAGTCATGCTTATTTGAATAATGAAGAAAAATTCGGGAAAAATTATTATGTGATCGATTGTAATAAATTCTTGAAATGCGGATTGTATAATTTATTTTAATAAATTCAGTAGCAATTTTAGGTATATACGCTTGTGCTTCAGATGCGTGGCACTATCCGAGAAATTATAGTTACCGGTATTCCTTCAGCGCATGGATGAGTTAACGATTTTATAGAAGTTTTGTTGTGACATTTACACCTTGCTCACGAGCACTCAATTATATTTATGTGCTATCTACATGCTTATATTACACACGTGACAGTATATGTCATACGAAATTCAGCAGTCTTAGTAATCTCATAACAGGAACAGCGATTAATGAAGAATTTCAACATTATCAATATAAATAAAAAAATAATCTTGATACGTTTCTCTACATTCTTGTGAGGAAAAAATAGTCACACGAATATTCTATATAATTTATGTACACGTAACATGATCTTAAATACTCCATAAATTGAGATAATAATTAAAAAGAGACGGATATCGAAAGCATTAATTTTAATCAATTAAACAGATGCCAGTCTCCAATATTTTTTCAAGAGTTGTCCTAATTATAATTTATATCTATCTTCAAATTTTCGCGCAAAGTTTGGATTTTGCGTAGCTCTCCAGTTTTCAAGATGACGTCTATCACCGCATGACGCGACTGTTCCGACTTCGGAATCTCTCTTATAAATTTTCCTCTCGACTTTACAATTTCGTGGGAGATTAGAGTTCTTATTGCCGTGGCGGCACAGTTGGCCGCCATGTAGGTACAACTCTGCTCATTGAAAGGCGCCGCCGCACCACGCATCTGATGAGCGCTCGCACTCGATCTTAGGGCAGGCGAGTCCCTAGGTATCCTCCGCGTATGAACACGAGCGCGCTGAGGTGTGTGCGTGTGGTAGATACATGCCGGATAATGGGAGACACCCTTATGGATGGCGTTTGGGTTCCACCGGGAACAATGGAGCAAACTTCCCCCTCTCATCATCCATCCTTGTCGGAATCCTTTATTACCGCCCGATGTATATATATACGAACGCTATACTCCATATATATACTATATGTATATCTCTGCCCCCCGTCCTACCAAAATCGCTCCCTTCAGCGTACCTGTGTACTTCACACACATTCTCCTACTAGCTGTCCAACCAATCAGGATTTAAGTCTATTGCCGGCCGTGACGGACGCTACGCGTGCGCGGGCACCTGTTTATCTAACTTGCAGCCACGGTGGTGTTAGTATCATCTTTGTGGCTCATGTCGTTTTACGTATATACGTACAAATATCCATGTGCTTTTTTCATATAAATCTAACTGGTTGATAAACTTGGATTGTTTGACAATAAAATTTGTTTTTTTTTTTAGTCAAAATGTGTGTACTATAGTTGTTGGTACTGATTGTTGGTTGTAAATGTATATATACCCTTTATTAAACGCTTAATGATTAATTATAGAAGAAAGTTTGTTATGAAGTTATGTTTGCTCAAATAGCAATTTATTTAACTCCTATTACTTGCACTCATAATGGCGCAATATTAATCAATTTCTAATTTAATTGATCAAATTTAGATATATATACAAAATAATTGAAAATGATAAAATTTCTTATTCAAGAGTTAATAAGTCATTTTAGAAACTGTTAGTTGATGTTACTAAATATATATACATGTATATTGAGAAAGTTTGGCATGTGTAACTTCGTTGCAAAGTATTCTGGGGGACTCGTATTCCGCTCCATGTGATAACTGGGGAAGCGATAAATCGTTTTCGCGGTGGTTAATGCCAGTGTCAGGTCGGTCGTGCCGCAGCCACCGAACGGAGCACGAGGATACTCCAGTTTCTAAATCGGCGAAAACTCTTTGGATTGTCTCGTTACATCAGCTCTTATATCTTCTTTGTACCAGTAACATGATTACTGACTTACATATATGTATATAAGTAGCGTACGTAAAGATTCTTTTTTTCTAAATTAGAAAAGCAATTCGTAATCTGCGATCATGACAAATATAACACAATCGATGTGACACACAATGCAGAATATATAACAAAAATTATATAATAAATAAATTTTTATGAAAGGCAGAAGCCGTATTTTAGGAAGTGGAAAGCTTATTTAACAGCTTGCATATATTTACTTTATAACTAATAATTTAGTTATTTAATTATAACTCATAATTTAGTGACCACTGGTAATTAGGCGACTCGCTTTAATTAATTATGTAATAGATTTATTATTGCGTAGG